>NC_080472.1:6093002-6773627 GCF_030265055.1 Doryrhamphus excisus | reverse complement strand
CTTCTCAGAGGTTTTCACACGGAATGAACAATGAAAAAAAAAGAACTTCACAGTCCTGAGAGCTTTTTGGTCAAATGTGATGAACATGATAATCATAATCATAATCCAAAACCTCCATTCAACATTGTCTGGACAATGTTTAATACTAAAAGGTGAGTTCAATTTTAAAAAATGCTTCAAAATGCTTACATGCATTTTCTACAAATGATTGTTGTTTTTTTGGGGGGGGGGCTTAACCCCCAAAAGTCAGCCATTGCAGTGCATGTGTGTATATGTGTTTATTGCTCCATCACTGAGGTCCCATTTTGAGTACAATCAACTGCAGACGATGACATTCATGTGTAGAGATGCTCATTAAATAGAAATAAATACATTCAAATCAATCAGTCAATCAATCAATCAAATAAATACTGATTTGCCTTCCAATGTGAGTCTTTACCACACAGTTCCTTCGCTCACCTCTGACGAGGGCTGCGATAGCTGGTTGGTGTATCCGTTGTCGCCGAGGGTGACGGTGGTGAAAGGGGTGGGGGGGCCACACATCTCGCTGGAGATGCTATGCATGGAACCCGGCCCGCTGGGCTCCGGACTGGGCGAGTTCATGGGATGGTGGGCTGCCGGGTCGGGGAAACACTGCACCTCTCCCGGACAGTGGTGCCCGGGGTGGCGGTGTTCGATGGCCCCCAGCGGGGTGCCGGCGGGGACGGCGGACGGCACGAATCCCAAGTCTGCTGGTGTCTGAGCCTGGGACGACGGCGGGCCTTGGAAGTACTCGTAATTCCCGCCTTGGCCGTAGTATTCGGGAGGATAATCTGCGGTCAGGGGGAGGGAGAGTCAGCTTTATTGGCCACCAAAAGGATGCACTGATACTGCATTATTACTGATGCTACTGCTCTTCCATGATTCATGGATATCTTAGCATCTAGTATGGTATCTCATCCATGTACATGTTATCATATTTATACTGGACCTTACCATATTTATACTGTATATTATCATATCTTATACTGGATGTTACCATATTTGTACTGTATATTATCATATCTTATACTGGATGTTATCATATTTATACTGTATGTTATCATATCTTAGCATATATGGTATCTCATTGATGTACATGTTATCATATCTTATACTGTATATGAACATATCTTATACTGTATATGAACATATCTTATACTGTATATTACCATATTTATACTGTATGTTACCATATCTTATACCATATGTTATCATATCTTATACTGTATATTATCATATCTTATACTGTATATTATCATATTTATGCTGGATGTTACCATATCTTATACTGTATGTTATCATATCTTATACTGTATGTTACCATATTTATACTGTATATTATCATATTTATACTGTATGTTACCATAACTTATACTGTATATTATCATATCTTATACTGTATGTTATCACAGATCTTATACTGTATGTTATCATATCTTATACTGTATATTACCATATTTATACTGTATGTTACCATATCTTATACTGTATGTTACCATATTTATACTGTATATTATCATATTTATACTGGATGTTACCATATCTTAGCATCTGTGTTATCTCATCTAGGTACATGTTATCATATCTTATACTGTATGTTACCATATTCATACTGTATATTATCATATCTTATACTGTATGTTACCATATTTATACTGTATATTATCATAACCTATACTGGATGTTACCATATCTTATCCTGGATGTTATCATATCTTATACTGTATGTTACCATATTTATAGCGTATATTATCATATTTATACTGTATGTTACCATATCTTATACTGTATATTATCATATCTTATACTGTATGTTATCACAGATCTTATACTGTATGTTATCATATCTTATACTGTATATTATCATATCTTATACTGTATGTTACCATATTTATACTGTATGTTACCATATCTTTTCCTTTATATTATCATATCTTATACTGTATGTTATCACAGATCTTATACTGTATGTTATCATATCTTATACTGTATATTATCATATCTTATACTGTATGTTACCATATTTATACTGTATGTTACCATATCGTATACTGTATGTTACCATATTTATACTGTATGTTACCATATTCATACTTTATATTATCATATCTTATACTGTTTGTTACCATATTTATACTGTATATTATCATAACTTATACTGGATGTTACCATATCTTATCCTGGATGTTATCATATCTTATACTGGATGTTACCATATCTTATACTGTATATTACCATACCTAATACTGTGTGTGTGTTTGTGTGTTTATTGTATAATTGTGAGCTAGGTTGACTTTTCATTTTACACCAATGAATATGGGAAGGATAAGGAAAGGCCTCACCCTCCTGATTGTTGTGTTGTGTTGTCTTGTGTTGTGTTGTGCTGATGGCATAAAGTGAAAAGACGAGAACGTGTGTTGGGTTTTCAACTCCAGACTATTTTACTTTAAGAGCAGTTAGGTTGGTGCCCCCTGGTCTTGTGTAAGCCATGACTTCATCTTACCTGGTTAGGAAAGGTGTGGTGAACATACAGTAGATATAGATATATACAGTAGATAATACATAGATATATATACATTTTAGCAGCATGAGAGCAGTGCCTATACTCACCCCCGTAGTAGGAGAAATGGCCGAGCTCTGGCGTGTCCATCCTCTCCCCCAAAGATCTCATCCTCCTGGGGCTGCGGAAGAACATGTGTCTCCTGGCACTCAGAGCACTCAGCTGCTTCATGCGCCTCTCTTTGGACCTCCGGTTTTGGAACCACACCTTAGTGGGGGCAACAAGAGGGGAAAAAAGCTATGATTAAAAAAAAATATATATATATAAATATATATAATCTCCAATGGACAACACTTTTAGTCCTTTCAACTGAATTCACCTGCCGCCTTAACACCCCAATTCTACTCAAGTGCTGACTTTGTTTCAACTAAGACCTGTCAATGTTAAGCAGAACTTTCACTGAAGAATTGAACACAAGTCCTCCACATGGTCGGATAAAGATGCCAACCAGCCACCACACGGCCCCACACACACGCACATACACATACACACTAAATCACACCAACGGGCGCCCAAAGGCCAATTACCCAATTACCATTTGAACTCTTAATTATCACCTTTAGAAATACTTCACGGGTTTTGTCCATCCGCAATGGAAAGTAGTCCCTTGTTGTTTTTCGATGCTAACTGACGTGAGGCTTCATGATCGGCCTCAGGTTAACCAGACACACAAGCTTAAGTAATCTCAAGTTTAACTGGACAAAACCTACAAATGTAACTTTCAAATCCAAAACTTAAATCTTTGCGTCGACAAGAACCAGCACCGTGACTAAAATAAGCTTCTTTACCTATGCCTATCTAACAGCTACTAGGTAGCTCAGTGAATAAATAATAGGTTATACTTTTTTTCTACATCGTGAACGATCGGAGTTCAAATCCCGCTCGTTTTTTTCTAAACCAAAATTGAAAAACCAAATTTTGACCAAACTAAACGTCAGTCTGTTTTTCGAACCTGACCAAAAGATCAAATTGAAGACAGCTGGCGAATTTAGTAAATGCACTAAAAAGGTTTGAATCGACAAAAACCCAAATGCCGGACTGATGGAGGCACGGCAGGGATTTGTTGCTGCCTTGCGATAAATGCAAACATGACAAGATGACAGCACCAGGAGCAAAAAAGATGATTCGCATTATTTGCGTCTACCTGAATGACTCTCATGTTGAGGCCGGTCTCCCGCGATAGCTGCTCCCGGATGTGTCTGGTGGGCTTCGGCGTGGCCGCAAAAGCCGCCTTGAGGGTCTCCAGCTGCTTGGCCTTGATGGTGGTCCGAGGGCCGCGTCTCTTCCCCACGGCGCCCGGCTCGTCGCTCTCGGTGGGGCACACGTCTTTATCCGACAGGTGGCCCGCTTCCGAGTCTTTGCCGTCGTCCTGCTGCAGGTCCTGGGAGTCCGGAGACAGACTGGGCTCGCTGCATGTGGTCACTGGAAGGACGGGGATTATTATTATTATTATTATTATTATTATTATTATTATTATTATTATTATTATTATTATTATTATTATTATTATTATTATTATTATTATTATTATTATTATTATTATTATTATTATTATTATTATTATTATTATTATTATTATTATTATTATTATTATTATCAGTATTAATTACTAATCGATCTTCCACCAAACTGATTTATTATACTACTTCTCCTAAATAAATATTTTTACAAACCGGTTGTTATTATTGTTGTAAAATCCAATATAATATAGTTAAGATTCATCGTTTATCATAACAAATAAATCATACAAAGACAACAAATGTCAGACACGAGCCTAATAATGTAAAATTAAACGGTTTCTCCTCCATTACATTGAATAAAAATCATTCTTTTATTCCGTTTTTCCCCTACAAATGATGAGAATGATTTGTTTTTTTATGTGTGGATTTATTGATATGACAGTACTACTCCAAGTACTACTGCAACTAATGATAATAGTAAAGTGCGGACATCAATGTAAATAGCCGAGCAGGGAATAAAAAGAAAGGCAGCCGAGCCGAGCCGAGCCGATCTGAACCTGAGAGGTGGATGGCGTCCTTGGCGCCGCCGTTGCCGTGGTAGTCCTCCTTGCAGACGAACTTGAGTTCGTCCAGGACGTAGAGCTCCTCTCCGGTGGACAGCTGCTTGTTGCACATGACGCAAGTGAAGCAGTTGAGGTGGAAGACTTTGCTCTTGGCTCTGCGGACCAGGTCGCTGGGTAGAATCCCCTGGGAGCATCCTCCGCACTTGGTCCCGAATCTCCTGCGTAAGGCCGCAAGGCACAATGAGGGCGCATGAACATCATCCAGGACTAATGACTGGCTTTGGGATTGGGATTAGGATTGGGATTGGGGTGGAAAATGCTGGGGATTGTGTCAAAATGATTTTTAGTCATAAAAAAACAATGATGATTAAAATTGAATGGATTCTGATTTTATTTATTGTATTTTTTTCTTGTTGACTATTTTTATTCTTGTTCATGGCTAAAAGTATCTAGTAGTAGTAGCGATGGTAGTCTGACGGTATTATTGTAGGACATTATTAGTAATATGCCCAGTACATAAAGTATTCCAATCATAAAGGACGGCCATGGAAGTATGGCCTAACGTGAAGGATGGCCCGGCCTCCTGCTGTGACCGTAAGAGTGTAGGAGTGGTAGGGATGGTAGGAGTTGTAGGGGTGGTAGGGGTGGTAGGGGTAGTAAGGGTAGGGGTGCATGGTAGGGGTGCATGGTAGGAGTGCATGGTAGGAGTGAGTGATACTTGCCTAAAGAAGTCGTTCTTGCAGTAGAGCCTTCCTTCCCGGGAGAAGCACTTCTCCGTCAGGGTGCATTTACAGTCGCAGCACTGCACGCACTCGACGTGCCAAGGCCGGTCCAGAACTTTCAGCAGGAACCGGTCCAAGATCGGCTTTTCGCAATTGGCACACTGAATCATTGTGTGGTCTTAAATCCAACACGCTCGGGCGGTGTTCGAGGTTTATTCCGGTCTCCTCGTCAACTGGGGGTTTTATCCAGAGATCGCCCTTGCATCCGAGTCAAGGTGAATAATTATCCAAGAAGAAAACAATCCGCACACCAGCAGCAGCGCCGAACCGGCCAACAACAGGTCCTCATCGGCGGAGACCCGGCGGGCCCGGGAGGATAGATGCTCCCGTGCGGAGGAACGGAAGCCTGGACCCACGTGGCTCTCGATATCCGGGTGGCGTCAGGAAAAGATGACAGGAACGGCAGGGTGCTAAAGGGGGTGTCCAACCTCGTCATCTGGCTCCCGTCCTGCCAGTGCGCTCCTGTCACCCCGGACCGGCGCTAATCGGGGCACTACTTGGGCTGCAGCCAATCACGTGCCAACAAACCCTTACGTCACTCGGACGCCGACCAATGAGGTGCCTTGGCAGTTTCACTGTCAGGAAAAAGGAAAACACCACGTGCATTAAATTCAATGGCCTCCAATCATATTGTATACAAACATATACGGGATATGATATATATGCAGTATATATTATTGACACATACTAAACATTACACTACACATTACTACCACATTATACACACCTATATACAATCATATTATAGACACATATAATACATATGTATAGTTAGAAAATATATGTGTATATGTGTAAATAGTATTCATATATATATGAATATTATTTATGACATGTGTAAATAATATTCATATATGCATATATGAATATTATTTACCCAACAATATATGTGTAAATAATCTTCATATATATTTGTATATATATATGAATATATATGAATATTATTTACACATATACAATCATATTAAATACATATATACAGTACAATTATATACATATAAATGCAACCCTATTATATACAGTACTATCTCACTCTCTCTTTCTCTCTCTTTATATATATATATATATATATATATATATATATATATATATATATATATATATATATATATATATGCCTTTCTTTATATATATATATAGTGTATTTGTGTATTTATCTTTGTGTTGTCAGCATCAGCAGGTTCTGTTAGCACCATGGACAGCGCTGAGGAGGCCATGAAGGTGAGCCTGTATGCTGTATATGATATTCTAAATATATTTGTCTGGCCTCCATTTGGTGCCAAGATGATTAGCTAACGGTGCTAATTGCTGACATTTCCAATGGAGCTGCATGTTTAAACGTATAAACATGCGTGGACTCATGAAAAGACTAAAATGGCTGACAAGAACCATCTCCCTGTGGGCTTGTCTTCCTCTCCTAGAGGTGTAGATGAGCCACCTTGCCCGGTGCATTGCCCCCCAACCTCCCAACCCCGTACCTCTCCAGCACACAGGAGGCCTCTCAAGCACCAGAATCTGGCAGGATGCACACAGTTTGTTTGGGAACGGGGAAAAGGCATGTCATTAGTGTTTGCTAATTGCTGCTAATTGGCCTTAACATCATGAACAGCCCCCCCACTGGGACCATCCATGGGAAGGAATAGTGTAACAGCAGATGAATGACTAAATGCTGCAAAGGAAACCCAATTGAAGCAACTTACCACTCCAAAGTTTGGGGGGCAGGAGGGTGGAATGAGCAAACCTATAGTAACATGAATGACACCTAGTGGCCTGTGTACAGTACTACACAGCATGGCATGATTGTGCCTTCAGAATGCCTTACATTGATATGCTTTGTATACTGTTATAGTATATTTAGTGTTTACTTATATACTGTATGCATCACACTGATATGCTTTATATATTGTTACAGTATATTAGGTACTTATATACTCTATGCGTCACATTGATATGCTTTATATACTGTATGGTTTATAGTATATTTAGTATATATGTATATACTGTATGCATTATATTGATATGCTTTATTTACTGTATGATTTATATTTAGTATATACCTATATACTGTATAATTTAGATTGATATGACTTATATACAGTATTATTTATATTATATGCTTTATATATAATGTATGATTTATATTGATATGACTTATATACAGTATTATTTATAATGATATGCCTTGTATACTGTATGATTTATATTGATATACATTGATATACCTTATTTGAAATTGACTTCTTTTTATGCTTGAAAATTGATAACACACTTCCTGTGGTGCTTTTATTGTGTAACGCATGTGTACTATTTAATATTTCAACCATATTATTGTGATTTTTTTGTCATCATAATATGACTGTCCCAACATTTTGATTGTATTCTCATGACATGAAAATAAAATCCTTTTGTCTTTCATTTTCTTTTTGCATTTCATCCATATTTCCCCTCAAAATAATTTATCTCCCATTTTTCTACTTATTTTTTAAAATCTTATCTTCTTTTAAATATTTCAACTTTCTGACATTTGAAGCCTAAAATAAAAGCTATAGCTAGCATCCACAATGTAGCAATTAGGAAAACATTCTTCCATGATTGTTAGCCTCTTCACAGGCTCATGCTAGGATGGAAATGCAAGGGTGGACTTTAAAGGTCAATCTGCCTGAGACGCTTTTAGAGGTGTCATCCATACCTGGCATTCTTTGGAATGCAATGTACAGCAGCTTGGTATGCTGTCACGGGACGGAAACGGACCCTTTTTGGCGCTTTTTGGAGGTGGACTAGGTGTGTCCCACGACGTGCATTCATTAGCTGCCTCTTTTCATCTGTTTTTAGATCTGTGGAAGGAAGAGAAGAGACAAAGACGTGTTCATTTAGGATTGTGGGTGATGGCAACATTCAGATTCCTTTCAACTTCCACGTGATTCCTTATTTGGACTCAAAGGAATCTACCCTGGTTGGAAAAATTCTATCCAAGCAAGCTGGTCTTGTTTTCATGTGGCTGGGGCTCGAATGTGGAGGTGCAAGTGATGACTGGGGGCAACGCAGTTTTCACTTTTCAAAGCTTTGGTGGAATTTAACTCAGGTAAGATACAGCCTCCCCTCGCTCCATGTGTTTGTCATCATTTTTCATATGAAAAACTATGAAAAACTATGAAAAACTATAGTTTTTCATGCATGGTTTGTCATGGTTTTTCAAGGTTTTCATGCATGGTTTTTGATGGTTTTTAATAGTTTTGCATGGTTTTTCATGCATGGTTTTTCATGGTTTTTCATGGTTACAAGGTGGAGAAGAGAGAAAGACGCGTGTTCATGCCTCATCAGGTCTCATCGGTTCTTCCAAGACGTGCCTGCCTGCACGCCAACAGGCTATAGTCGGACAGAGGGAGGCCCGCCCCGTATGAGAGTGATGCGCCTGAGGGGCCCTTCAGTGAGAGGGCCCGAGGGACAGCGTGCCCTCAGCCCCCCGGCGATGATGGTGATTGATGCGGGCACAATTCAGACACCCCAGACGCTACAGCAAATTAAAAGGCTATTTTGTAAAGTTATAAAGGAGCAGAATGGCAGGGCGGGGCAGGAGGGAGGGGGTGGCCCCTGCCCCCGCCCCCGCCCCCGCCCTGCTCTGTCACACCATCAGCTTCTGTTTAGCTTCCCGGTGTCAGGGGTCCCTCAGGGATGCTGTCACGCTGCGTACGCCGATGCTGCTCGAGCACAGATGGGAGGTTGAAGGGTCCAGGCGTTGGCCAGGCCTCCTAAGTCTATTTGGGAGTCCACGTCAACAACGCAGGTAGTGAGAACGTACTCACTCAGCACCTTAGAGGTTAGGATGGGAGACGTTAGACCTTCTCTCATCCCCTTCCATGGCGATTCCAAACTTCCTTTTGTTCCCTGAAGGTGAGCCTCGCTGGAGGGGTTGTTAAGACGCTTTGACGTGACTGCGTCCCCCAAGCAGTGCGCCAAAGAAAAGGAAAGTCGCCATGGAAGTGAAAATGAACATCATAAAAACCTGAGAGCTGCGACCATCATTACGCTTAAAGGCGAAGGATGCGCTGCAGGAAATCCACGTCTCGGAGGGGTTCAGTATCCCGCTGTAAAAGGTGATGATGATGGCGTGTTGGCGAAGTGTACAAGAAGTGGCTCATTTGAAAGAGCTTGTTGGCTGTGGTGGAGATCCTGCTGACGTCATCATTTACAGTCTGCTTGTATCATTTCCATCTACAGCCTCTGGAATAGTCAGGGTTAATCATGGTGGCCCCGACCCCCGGTTTGAAACCCACGGGGCTAGAAGGAGCTGCAGAGCGCACCTGCTTTCCGCTAGAAGAGCCTCATAGTTCAACGTACTTCCATAGGAATAAATAGCAAGGGAAGCAGGAGCTCTCGGTGTTGCCCTTGAGGGAAGGTGAAATAAGACAATCGGTGGCATTCGTTATTCGGATGCTGTTGGCTTGGGGACTTTGTCTCCGTGCAAATACGCCGCCTCCGGGGGAGCAGCACCCCGTCCTCCCTGCAGTGTGTATTAGGTCCTTATCTACATGATTTACAAATCATTTATCCTCAATTTGAATTTCATTGACCTGGCCGACCTGAGGATGCACCCGTTGCTGGAGGCGCGCCCTGCCGCGAGCGGCGTGTGTGTGGGGAGAGGAGATACCAGGCCAGACCGCATGAGGCCACGGCAGAGCAGCCTGCGGGGGGGCCAGTCACACGGCTCGGGTCAAACCCGTGTCAAGTGGGAGAGAGGCCAGCTGAGCCGCCGCGGAGCACACATTGTGCTCATCAATGCAGCTGCCGTCAGTTATCAGAGGGGCCCGCTTGGCCCCAGGGAGGTGGGGCTCAGGAGCGTGTTCCTGTTTGGGGGAGGAAGGATTGTCGGACCCTGGAGACATATGGTCGTACTAGCGGGAAAAACACACGACGAGTCTCTCACTCGCAGGTCACCCGCCTCACATTGTTATCAGACCAAAGAAACACAAGCAGGCGGATAGTCAGGGTGCTTTTCGTTGTGAAGGTGCCGCTGTTTTCACACCCAGCATCTCTGGCGTGCAACTACACGCCCAGACTCGTCCTCTATGGTCTTTTTCCTCTGCTTCTTCATCTACCTGCAAAAATGTTGCTGGTTCGATCCTCAGCCCCGCTGTAATCATTCACC
This sequence comes from Doryrhamphus excisus, assembly GCF_030265055.1. Taxonomy (NCBI): domain Eukaryota; kingdom Metazoa; phylum Chordata; class Actinopteri; order Syngnathiformes; family Syngnathidae; genus Doryrhamphus; species Doryrhamphus excisus. The sequence goes on along the minus strand of NC_080472.1, from coordinate 6,763,095 downwards.
TTATTGATACATTTCATAAAGCCAATATCTGGACTTTAGAACGTTTTTGGTCTAGGAACATATGGAATACTGCCCCCTACTGGTCAAAATTATATTACCTTTTCCACGACTGGCATATTTCACTTATTCTACAAGGGTGATGTGGCTCAGGTAGACCGGTCTGCAAATGCAATGGTTGCTGGTTCGATCCCCAGTCCTCCTGTAATGATTCAGCAAATTTATACATGACAATGAGGATGGTCTATTGTGATGGTCTATATGGTCTATAGGTCCATCATATTATTATTGCTACATCAGGATGGTCTATTAGAGGTCCATCATGTTATTATTGGTACATCAGGATGGTCTATTAGAGGTCCATCATGTTATTATTGGTACATCAGGATGGTCTATTAGAGGTCCATAGTGTTATCATTGGTCTATCAGGATGGTCTATTAGAGGTCCATAATGTTATTATTGGTACATTAGGATGGTCTATTAGAGGTCCATAATATTATTGGTAAATCAGGATGGTCTATTAGAGGTCCATAATTTTATTGGTATCACAATATCACGATACCAACATCAGAGCAGACCCGTGTTGTCCGCATCATGGACTCTTTTGTTTTGCTACGCTCCATCCAGAGAGGGGGGAGCCAACTGCATGCATCGATTGGGTCCTTCACTGATACGGCTCGCTGGGGTCCACGGGGGAGTATGATATGTATGATACTATGTATGATATGTATACATATCATCTAAGATATGTATGATATGTACAGCGGTGAGTGGATGGAGGATGGTGGCCAAACAGATGAAGAGAGCGGCATGCGTGCGTCTGTCAGACACGTCCCGGCCTGCTTCTCCTCGGCGTCAGCAGCTGTCAGTCTCTGATCTCTCAGTCGTATGCAAGCAGGGGAGTCATGGATTCAACATAAGAATACAAGTGGAGCGCACGAGTGTCACAGCCAGACTGCGTCCCGAAGCCCCCTTCTTTCAGCTGGGCCTTCTCATGCTCAGCCTTTCATCAGCGGCGGCTCTTTGGGACCGGGCCTTGTCTCAATGCACAAAGCAGATGGAGGTCTCACAAAAGGCCTGGCTTCTTTGGCAAGCTGGTGTTCTCCATGGATGACTGCACCTAAATACCAAAACCAGAATTGATACAGTGACTCCTGCTGATTTTGTGCAATGAGCTTTGCACTCGAGAAAAAGGCTTCGGTTGTTGGCAGCCATCAATAAATAATCCAAAATATTATCATCACCTGCACAATCTCATGACATTTAATACATTGTACACTAATCCCTCGTACGGCGGGTAACTGCTAACCTGCCATTTCCACCAGGGAGCATCCAATATTAATAAATGCAATATTTTGGTACTTAGAGCATAGAAAACCTCTTCATGACTTTCTAAATACATTTTAACACCATTAGAGTGCTGTAGACATCAATAACACCCCTACAGTCACCTGTACACTCCTATTGCGCTTTGTTTATGTCACATTGGGCAGGCTACTGGATTACTGCTGGGGCAAAACAGACGGCCGCTGCTGGCATAGCCAGCTAGCAAGCTAACTAGCTAGCCTCTCCAATTGACTTATTCCAAACTTTAGGAAGTGTTTCAAATGAAGTGGGGAAGAAGGACAAAGACACCAAAAACATACCACTTCCACATGGAATGAGAGGAGAAGCTTTCTTTCAGTCGCTGTCATCCACCGTCTCAGCCAACCCAATGAAACGTAACATTACATAACGTTACATAACGTAACGTAAACATCAATATCCCTGCCGTTCCTCCTTTATATGCATTAGCATATACATGTCAGTGCTTCCTGCATGTAACACTAGCATTGTAAATAGAAAAAGGTGTGTTTTAGAGTCGACCACTGATGACATCATAGACATGCATTAGCAAACAAGCAAGCTAACAAGGAAGTACTGTTAGTGTGAAAAATGCATCAACAACACAGGACGCGTGCCATATTGTAGGCTAACCAGAAAACGTACGCTAACCCAGGCACAGTTTTGATGTCAATTTTCAATGTGAACGGGAAACCTGCTAACCGAGGCGTACGCTAACCAAGGTTCCACTGTACTTTATTCAAATGTAACTCATGATAGCATTATTGTTTGTTTGGAAGCCATAAATACATCTCACTGAGGCACATAAACACGCGTGTGTGTATGCTAATAAGCTATCAGCAGGGAAGAAGTGATATTATTACGTACATCGTGTACTTTAGCTTTACCAAAAACCAAGCTGTGTTTCTTATCAGCAGTTGTATTCTTCCCTTCTCTCCTTCCCAGTCTGGCCTCCCAGATATGCTAATTGCTATGTAAGAATATCCTTGAGATAATTAGCATACATTACCCTGCGCTCATCTCCGGATTAATTCTTGCCGTGTGTAATCGCATTTGCGCCTTTTGCCAGCTCCGTGTTAGAGGTGAGACGCGGGTAAATAGAATTTCTACTGATAGTCCGGCGTGGGTCTTGGCAGGCGTTAGTAGCGGCAGGAAGCCTTGCAGGCCATTTTTGTCTGCGGGCGGAGATGATGACAATTACCAGGAAGAAAGAGGCTCGGAACACCGAAGCTAACCGATGTTAGTACGCTAACCTTGCAGTACATTTGGTTAGGAATGGAATAGTTTCCTCTTTGTTTTGCATAAGTACTGCAACACGTTTGAGACACCATGACAAGGCCTTTTGTGTGGAACAAGCGCATCCTAAGTTACCTGGCATCTTTAAGAGTCATCTTCCTGGTTCGGACCGAAAGACCCAGACTTGCCGTACCAGCTCAGCTTCCATCATCATGGTGCTTCTTACCTCCACAAGCCTTCATTCACCGTGTCTATAGGGGTGTTATTTCATGTGTGGAGGGCTCTAATCATGCTACAACATGTATGTATAGTTTTCTATGTCTTATTTTCTCTTATTATGTCAACTATATTGGCTAAGAGGAGCGTGAAGGTGACTATAGGGGTGTTATTTCATGTGTAGAGGGCTCCAATCATGCTAAAAAGTGCATGTGTAAGGTAGTAAAAAGCTTTTCTGTGTGTTATTTTCTCTTATTATGTCAACTATATTGGTTAATAGAAGTGTGGAGGTGACTATGGGGATGTTATTTCATGTCTAAAGGGCTCTAATCTTGCTAAAACGTGTATGTATAAGGTAGTAAAATGTTTCTCTATGTCTTATTTTCTCTTATTATGTCAACTATATTGGCTAATAGGAGCGTTAAGGTGACTATAGGGGTGTTATTTCATGTGTAGAGGGCTCCAATCATGCTAAATAAGGCATGTATACGTAGTAAAAAGCTTTTCTATGTCTTATTTTCTTTTATTATGTTAACTATATTGGTTAATAGACACGTGAAGGTGACTATAGGGGTGTTATTTCATGTTTAGAGGGCTCTAATGATATTAAACAAAAGAATGGTCATTTTGCTTTCCTTATCAGTGTTGAAAATAAATCCTAGTGAGAGTTGGAAAGGCCGCAGATGTGTGGTCATTTGGCATGGGATCCATATCACACGGCAACAGGAAGCTGATAGCCACTCCTACTTTCATATCTCATTTAAATATATTGAAGGGGCCATCTGTAAGCCGTTTATCTACATCCAAAAGCCGTTAGAAGCGCTCCGTCCTCCCCTGGCCCCGCCCCCAGGCTCACGGGCGCATCATATGGACATGCATATGTTTTACAGCGTGTAGATAGACCCCATACGCCAGCTAACATCTTCACATTCCAAACGTTCCTGTAAAGGACGTTCCTGGCGCTCATGGTTCCGTTTGGCCAAGACTTAGCAGGCTCTTTTTCCATCCAAAGACCGACCTTGCGAACGAGCCACTGCAAGACTGATGGCCCCATTTAGCGTCGCGCCGAGGCACACCTGGGTACCCGACCCGGGCGCTACATTCCTAGCAACAGTTCAACATTTCTGCGATGTGCTGCAACTTTACAGGCGGAATCAACAAAGGCGGCATGGGAGAGGAGGGCTTTTCAAGGGTTTGAGGCTCCTCATACGTGGCTGCCTAAAGGCCCAGAGGGCGGACAGGGAAGGCCAGACGTTTGTTAATGTGCCAACATTTATGCTTCATGGCTTGGCTATATTAAATGCACACTCCTGTTTTGTGTGATATTAAAACGTCCCCCAACGGTGCCTGAGGCCAGACGTCTCAATCAGTCCCAGCAGAGATTGCTCTCCACTCATTCAGTCCACTTTGGACGGAAACAAATAGACTCTCATTGTGTTGAAATGATTGCTTTCAGCTAAAACATACGACAGACGCACGGATGTGCGCTCGCTCCGACCACTCCACTGTTTCTAAGTATGTCCATGAACACATCCTGGCTGTTGCCATGGTTTATACGGCTGCCGTTAGTCAGAAATGGAAATGAAGGCAAATAGAAATATAAGGCATTCAGAAGATGCATTCAAAGACGGTGTGATGGCGTGTCGTATTCTACACTTGGCACTAGCTGTCGGTGATGTTACATTGATGAGACAGCGATGAGACAGGAAGTACTGGACGGAAACCAGAAATCAAAAAAGAAGGAACAAGGAACTCATCCAATGCTTACATGCCTTGATCTACACAATGTCTTATCTTCCCTCATTATGTCTTATTATGTCTTATGTCTATAATAAGATCTAATAGGATTGTAAAGGTGACTATAGGGATGTTAGTTCATGTCTAGGGGACTCTAATAATGTTAACATAATGTCTTACCTTCCATTATTATGTCTTATAGGAGTGTAGAGGTGACTATAGGGGTGTTAGTTCATGTCCAGGGGACTCTAATAATGTTAACATAATGTCTTACCTTCCATTATTATGTCTTATATATTTGCTAATAGGAGTGTAAAGGTGACTATAGGGGTGTTAGTTCATGTCAAGGGGACTCTAATAATGTCAACATAATGTCTTACCTTCCATTATTATGTCTTATATATTTGCTAATAGGAGAGTAAAGGTGACTATAGGGGTGTTATTTCATGTCGAGAGGGCTCTAATGATGTTATCGTATCTTTAGAAGGTCGTTTTTTGGAATCCTGTAAAATGGATTCACTTTAATAAACGAGGGCCGACTGGTCAGAATTAGTGGTATGTACTTTTGACAATATTTTACTACTTTGTAGTATGCAAAAGTATTTCATTGATACAGTGCCACTTCGGTTATTATTATCATCTTTCCAAAATACATTTTTCCCAACGTATGAAGCCGAAGAAGAGTTCATAGAGAATAATTACAGTTTGACTGACATTCTTACTACGATGTACTGTCAGGATACTCTAGTATTTAACAAACAATCAGCATCTTTATGAATACCCCAAGGTTGAAGTTTTTCTGCACAATATTGCTCCCAACTGAGTGTCGGAGAAGCAAGGCAATATGGTGGACATGTTGAAGGAAAACTGGTTTTCAGCAGCAAAGACGATGAGACAATGTGGAATAAAATCCGTTTCTGATGTGAGTGTGATCTGCTGGGCTGCCAGGGTGTTGTGTCCTTGGGGGGGGGGGGTGAGTGGAGGGAAGTGCTAATGGAGCAGCTGATCACACCCCGAACGTCTGCTGGGCCCAACGCTCCGTGACTCTTGACTAAGACATATGCTGGTGACAAAACACGTCCGTGGCTGCCGCTCCGACACCCCCGCTGCTCTTTGTTCAAGCCAGGCTCCGCCCACAAATGCAACCCTGGCTGCTGCTTCCAAAACCTTTGATCATTGATCACTCATTGATCGGTCATTGGCAGCTTGATACTACAATCTCATCTTAATATATGGAATAACTGTAGTATTAAGATTATAAAAGTAGTATTTATTGGAGGGACAAAAGATGTGAAATATGCATCATATCAAATGTACAGACAAATGAATATGAATATTTAGTAGAAAAAGCTTCTATTTCTCTACAGCTTCTTTGGACGTGTCTCCCCGGCCTCGACGATATCCTCCATTGACCAGTCTTCATTGTCAGGTCATTTGGCAGCAGTTTTCAGCCCCCCCATATTGCCGGTTTTGACAGGAGATGCAAGGAGACACACAAGACTTCATGAGCTCACTAAAGCCATTTCCAGATTCCATTTCCTTCAAGGTAGATGAAGGTATTCAATTCCACGACATGACAGGGGTGTCCTTTTTCTGAACCTGTCTAATTGTCTTGATGCATATTGCACATCTTGTCCATCAGTTACGTCATATCTCAAAGTTAAATAGCAGCTCCAAACATTCGGGAAAATGGTGGAAATGATCAGGGGTGTCCAAACCTTTACACAAGACTGTAATAAACTGTAATAAAGTGTAATAGGCGATAATTTAGAAAAACGCTCCAATGAGGTGAGATTATCCTGTTGCGCAGGTGAGCAAATCTAGCGCTCCTTTTCCTGCCTGTGATGTTAGCGACCTGTCGTAACTTCCCCTGAGCTCACTTGGCAACAAACATGTCATATGCTTGTTGTATCAGATGCAACTGTGTACTTTGTGTACTTTGGGAAGCATCCAGAAGTCCGGGCATCAAAAAGAGGGAGTGCTTCCAGTAGAATGTGAAAGATGATGAAAGTGCTTCATCAAGCCAGATGCTACATTTGCATGGTCAATAAAGCTATTTGCAGGCTGTCACATTCCACTTGCTCCGTCCCACAAGAGCTGAGCACCAATCACACAGCTGGGACGGCAGAATCAGCCGCCATCATTGATTCTTCACTCCTGACCTCGGATAACGTGGTGGGACCTCGTTGCTCGGCGTGGTTGGTGAAGGTGCGGCTTGCTCCCCCATCAGGAGTGGTCAGGGATCAGCCCGGCCCCCTCCCCGGGGGGAGGAGTCTCCATAATTGCCGTGTCAGCTTGGATTGGCTCGCCACTGGCGGCCTGCTCTGTTCAAGCATGAAGCAGATGATCAAGCATCGCCTTTCTCCTTCCATGATGCACACATCATGGCCGCTAGGGCAAGGAATAAGGGGAAATCATTTCACTTTGTGTTGGCACAATGACGCCATGTGGGCCTCATCCTCCTAGCGGGGATGAATATTGTCATTGTGTATTGATTATTTTCTTTTGGACACAAAGCGAGTTACCACTCCAAGTCAGCATCAGGAGGATCCAAACCTTCCTGCGGCCCCCCATCAACGATGACTCCTTCATAGCTCGTCATATTCTTTGCAGGAAAAGCGTGTCCAACAAAGCTGAGTATCAACTCCGTCAGTGGTACGACTAATCCAGTATGCGAGCAGTACTAGAACACCAGAGCCGTCTGATTGGACACTGGCATCACCACCGTAGCCATAACATCGATGCATGTTCCACACTAAAACAACCAGAAAATGTTGATTTCAAGACGTGCGTTCACTGGCTCCAGCTTCACGCAGACAACGTCCGCCGTCTTTGTTGACAAATGGCGCTAACAAATCTTAATAGTCCTTTGTTGCCATCATTGAAAAGGCTCTGCCTCCGGCGTTAATCCATGGATCAGTACGGTATGATCCTCTGACGCGTCATGCGGAACAGAAAGACTGTCTCAACCCTCAGTTGACGCGTTCTTCATGTAAATCAGGTCTTTGTTTCAAAGCGTTTGATAATGATGGTATTAAACGCCTGCACGCCACAGCCTGCTAAAGCAAATACAATGTGAGGCAGGCTGTCAAATCACACCAGGCTTTGCTCGAGACAGGTTTCAGCCCCGCTACCATCACGACTCTGATGGCCGGCTACTGTGGGATGTGTAAATAATGGAGCAGAATGATAAATGGAGGGTGTGTGCCACAGATGAATAAGCCAACATTTCTTTCAATTCAATTATGCTCACATTACTGATAAATTAAAGCTTGACTTATTTTTCAACACAAGGGACAATCTCTGTTCTGAATTCACGGCCGAGACGCACACGTTATGGCCACGACGCAACCGCCATGGCAGAGACGTACATGCCATGGCCAAGACGCACACGCCATGGCCGAGACGCACACGTAATGACCGAGACGCACACGTAATGACCGAGACGCACACGGCATGACCGAGACGCACACGGCATGGACTAGACGCAAGCGCCATGGCCAAGATGCACACGCCATGGCCGAGTCGCAGACGCCATGGCCGAGACGCACACGCCATGGCCGAGACGCAACCGCCATGGCCGAGACGCAACCGCCATGGCCGAGACGCACACATCATGGCCGAGACGCACACGCCATGGCCGAGTCGCACACGCCATGGCCGAGTCGCACACGCCACGGCTGAGACGCACATGCCATGGCCGAGACGCACATGTCAAAAAAAGGTTCTCCTCTCATTCCGTGTGGAAGTGGTATGTTTTTGGCTTCCCCAGTCTGTTTAAAACTCTTAAGTTAAGAATAAGTAAATCACTAGCATGCTTTGCTAGTATTCTGCAGTGATCCCATAGACCAGGCAGTGTGACAACAAATAATAGGAGTGCAAAGGTAACTATAGGGGTGTTATTTGATGTGTAGAGGGCTCTAATAATGTTAAAATCCAAATTTAGAAAGTCAGAAACAGGTTTTCCATGCTTATGAAAATATTCTGCTTATTAATACTGAATCCAAAAATTCACAGTTTGATCTGGAACCAATTGCCCACAATTAAAGATGGCCGACTGTACACATTTCCTCCTTTTGGCCTTTTACACTTGATGACGGACACAGTCGTTCCTCAAGCGGCAGCATGACCGCAGCGCTGGCGAACATCAAGCGTTGCTGAGCAGGGAGACAAAGCAGCAGCGACAAAGAAAAGGCTTGAAGTGAGACAATCACAGGATTGGACTTGTGATGAATGTAAATGGACCTCTGTCTCCATCTCACGGCACAGCAGTATCCCCCCCCCACCTCGGATGACATTTCTATCATCACTCATGTTCCATACATTTCTGGCAAATGACTTTGCTTGCACCTGTCTGTCAGACAAATGGAACAGCTGATGTCTCCTCGACAGCTGATTGACCAGGACGAGGAGGAGGCGCAGTAGTGGGAGAGGAAATGGGATGAAAAAAGGAAAAGTGGGGCATGGAAGGAACGTGGAGTTCAGCATCAGTCGATCTCAGGTTCCTCATATATATATGAGTGTCAAAGAGGCAGGATGCCACTGCTAAGTCATCAACCAAAACCTTGGAAGGAGAGGACAATTAAATCAACTCAGCTTCTTCCGTCTCCTTCTCTCGCCACATGTTGAATTATACACACAAGAGTGAGGAAATTAGTAGTAGTTGACTGTTGATTTTTTTTTTTTTACAATACAGTAAACAACTGTACATAAACAATTACAGTCACGGTAAAAAATTACTGAAAAAGGGAAGTACAGTATCAGTACAGTAAATGTAGAACTACAGTATCTTACTGGTCATTGTGTTGCCAGTAGTATACTGTAATATACCCCACCTCAAGGCTTACAGTGTTGAGCCCTCTAAACATAAGATAACACCCCTATAGTCACATCTCCACCTCTGTTACCCAATACAGTAGACATCAGAAAACACAAGACTTGACATTAACATTATTAGAGCCCTCTAGACATAAGATGACACCCCTATAGTCACATCTCCACCTCTGTCACCCAATATAGTAGACATAAGAAAACATAAGACATTATATTAAATTTTTAGAGCCACCTAGACATGAACTAACACCCCCTTTACACTCTTATTAGCAAATATAGTAAATATAAGATCAAATAAGACAAAAAAGACATAGATAAGACATAATAGACTCACACACTAATTGAAAAAGCTTGTTGTTGTTCTTTCCTTACTTCCTGTTCTGCACAGTACTTCCTGTGGTGCTTACTGTCTTATTAATGCCACAATGCCAACTGGTTCCAGACCCGACCCCAATAAGTAAATGTCTGCAAAGTAGTACATGTACATGTACATGCATATTCCATGTACAAGTAGTACATGGAATATTATCATAGAAGATGTTGATACGTTTTTCAAAATTCAACATCAGACAGTTTGAAATTGTATATTGTCAAGTCTAAGCTGTTTAGGCCTAATGTAGCGCCAAAGCAACCCTGCTTATATGACAGGGGACTGTGAACATCAAATCGCCATAGCGGGTGGGAATGGATCATCCCACAAGCTGCACCAAACCCACCTGACCCAAATGCCAACCCTAACCCAAACCCTAAACCTACCCAAACCCAAACCAAAGGAACCACGACACTAGCACCAGTCTGGTCAGTGCAGGGCAAGAAAAACAATGAAAAAGAGAAATGAGAGTTCACGTCTGCCTAAAAATACAAAGTCGCGGCAAAAAGCCGAATGAAAGCTATTTTTCTCAATCGATATGAAAATGTAGCGGCCAAAGCCAAACTTGAAAAAAGACGGATAAGCGGGGTGCAGCGGGTGATGAGGAGGAGGAAGTTGAGAAAGTAGAACAGATGGTGAGATTCGGGGGTCTGCGGGGAGCGCATAATGTGCCACGAGGTGGCAATGACTAAATGAATATGATTTGTTCACCTTTGATATATAAGCGGATTAGAGCTAATGTTCAAACATGGAATAGTGAATAGCCTCGGATGACAAGTGACACGGAGCGGAATAGCATTAGCGGCCCCTGAAGGACTCATTGTTAACTTCTTGCCTAATCCTTATTAGGACGTGCGGGTCTGAGGGAAGTGTCCACGGCCAGGGGGACATGTGCCCTCATTGTGCTGCTGATGGTTAATCATGCTGTCATGGCAGGAGGAGGGGAAAGCCAATGAAAGAGAATGAAGGATCAAGAAAGTGTAGAAAGGCCCCCTGCCCTTAATGGGTGTTACCGAGTCTGGCCCGGTGCTGATCCTCATCCAGCCCACGCTCAGCATGGTTGCATGAGGACCTTGGTGTCCCGCGTCCTACCGCTTAGACCACAGATGAACTGTGGGTGCAGGTGGAATGAACCCCTCCCCAACGTACCAGTCCACTTCTTCATTTGGCCTTCTCGGGCAAAATGTGCCGTGAAAGCTGCACCATGTCGGGTCCGCCCATGACAGGATCTCCACACGAGAAAATGGAAGTATTAGTCGGCTTTTTAAACATATATTCATATAGCGCCAGCCTATTATTAGTCCAAAATATGCGTATTTAAAGGGGAAGTGCACTTTTTTATATTGCCAATCCTTGTGTGAAACATGAACACATATTTCTTTCCCTTTTCTGTGCATTATGACACAAGAAAACAAGTTAAAATGAGCTAGCGTACAATGCTGTCATTGGATACAGCTATTTCCACTATGGACCCCTGGCCCTCTACCAACGTAGATTACCTTACCAACGATACCCATGCTGTGATCATGCATGAACATGTCACTGATGATAACATGTCATAGTTGCAGTATCGTACCCTATTTCATGTATTTTCAAGCATTGAAATGACCTTCCCTCACTGGACGACCTTCACAGTGCTGGGCTAAAAAAGCTCGGAGCTTTGTCAACGACTCTTTCCATCCTGGTCATTCCATGTCTGAACTTTTACAGGACAATTAAATCAAGAACAAACAGACTTAAAAAGGTTTTCATCAGACCGCAATAACTACCCTCAATGCCTTACGGAATAACCCTTCACACAATACTGTGGAATCGTACAACAGTAATAACCTTTTTTCCCCCCTGTTTTTAATGATGCACTGAGTGTTTGGCACTTTTTAAATTTTGTTGTACTTGTTACTTGTTCTATTCTATTCTATTCTATTCAAGTGCCAAGATGAAGTAAAATACAAACATAAGGCCTTCAGCAGACTCATTCAAAGTTGTGATGACATGTGGTATTCCACACTGGTTGCTAGGTGTCAGCAACATTACATTGTTGAGACTGATGAGACTGCAGAACAGGAAGTAATATCCTCGGTAGAAGGCACCAGAATGCCATCAGAATAAAAATGTGTGGTTTGTTCCTGATATTCAAAGTGCATTCTAAAGATTCTGACTACATTCTGAATTCATTCGAAATTTTAGAGTCTATTCTTGTGCATGGCTCGAACGTTGTGAGCATGCTAACAATGTTTGAGGTGGATTTGAAGTGGAACAATTGGAACCGCTTTCGAAAGGTATTCTGACTGCAATCTAAACATTCTTATTCCTTGTGACGTAATAGTCATCCCAATTTCTCCTCATTTGTCGGCAACATGTCTGAACTTTGTTGCTTGACAAAATGGATGAAAATGTAACCCTTTACGAGTTGAATGTTTTGTGTCATTACTGCCACCTAGTGACCACAATGCTACACAATGCTATCACTTGGGTTTCCATATGTTTGGACTTAATTACTTAACTTATAATAGACCAAGGTCTACCAGCATGCGGCCATCATTTATTCATAATAATATAATAATAATCATAATATAATAATAATAAACCCTCTTCCACCATCCATCCATCCATTTTCAATACCGCTTATCTTCACTAGGGTGGGGATATGCTGGAGTCTACCCAAGACCTCTTGGGTGAGAGGCTGGGTACTGGTGGCCAGCCAATCCCAGGGCACATATAGACAAACAACCATTCCCACCCACATTCATACCTATGGACAATTTAAATAAAGCTAACATGTTTTTGGAATGTGGGAAAATGAATTTGGTTAAAGTCAGTTTTGGTTAGAGTTGAGCCTTTTGACAGTAAGCGAGGTTAGTAGAGGAACGTATTTGTCTTTATCTTACACATTCTGACTGACATTCTTGGATGGATCCAATGAAAGTGTATTCCGCAAGGTTTGCTCCTTCTGGTAACCCCCTCTGTGGCCCCACACCTTGACATTGCACTGCCGTGTGACACCACAGTTCACCAGTCTGACCCTGTGACTAAGGTGGCAACACTATCATGTAGATGAAGTCTTGGAGGGGCTTTGGAACACCAGCACTTCACCTCTGCATCGTGTGCTTACAAAGAGCAGCCGTGGGCCGGCTGGCAGAAGGTCATCATCAACACGGGTCAGGACAAGACCGATGCTAAAACCTACATTTCTGCTTTCTTTTGTGTTTTTTCTGCAATAAGAGCAAAGCATGAGTAATGTTGAACGATAAGACACACTTCATGTAGGTCTAAAATTGCCATAAAACACAAAACACTGGATAGTTGGCCAAATGGAGTCTATAATGCATTTTCTATGCTGCTCCACTAAGACAGGCAGCACACCAACCGGAGCGACGCTAACCAATTGAAAATCCCAACGCCTGCAGAGCCAGCAATCAAAAAGCTATTAAATTATGAAGTGACACACACTGAGCTTGTCACGCGACTCACGCTTGTTTGTTTTGCCATCATTAGAGGCAGAGAGCCGGCAATTGTCAACACAAACACAGCCCATCCCCACACCAACTACCCCGGCCTGACACTGTATCTACAGAAAAACTCATAGCGCCTTTTTGTCTTCTCACAACTCACCTCTAAAGATATGTTTTCATAACATGGATTCCCTTGTTCTAACTTGGCCTTTCTTACCATGGGTGACAACTGTAAAGTTGCTGAAATATCCTTGGGTCAGATACCGAATCCCCAGTTGCTCCTGATGCTCAAGCATCCTTGGGCGAGATACCGAACCCCCAGTTGCTGAAGTATCCTTGGGTGAGATACCAAACCCCCAGTTGCTCCTGATGCTGAAGTATCCTTGGGTGAGATACCAAACCCCCAGTTGCTCCTGATGCTGAAGCATCCTTGGGTGAGATACCGAACCCCCAGTTGCTGAAGTATCCTTGGGCAAGATACCAAAACCCCAGTTGCTCCTGATTCTGAAGTATCCTTGGGTGAGATACCAAACCCCCAGTTGCTCCTGATGCTGAAGTATCATTGGGCGAGATACCGAACCCCCAGTTGCTGAAGTATCCTTGGGTGAGATACCAAATCCCCAGTTGCTGAAGTATCCTTGGGTGAGATACCAAACCCTCAGTTGCTCCTGATGCTCAAGTATCCTTGGGCAAGATACCGAACCCCCAGTTGCTCCTGATGCTGAAGCATCCTTGGGCGAGATACCGAACCCCCAGTTGCTCCTGATGCTGAAGCATCCTTGGGCGAGATACCGAACCCCCAGTTGCTGAAGTATCCTTGGATGAGATACCAAACCCCCAGTTGCACCTGATGCTGAAGTATCCTTGGGCAAGATACCGAACCCCCAGTTGCTCCTGATGCTGAAGTATCGTTGGGCGAGATACCAAACCCCCAGTTGCTGAAGAATCCTTGGGCAAGATACCAAAACCCCAGTTGCTCCTGATGCTGAAGTATCCTTAGGTGAGATACCGAACCCCCAGTTGCTCCTGATGCTGAAGTATCCTTAGGTGAGATACCGAACCCCCAGTTGCTCCTGATGCTGAAGTATCCTTAGGTGAGATACCGAACCCCCAGTTGCTCCTGATGCTGAAGTATCCTTAGGTGAGATACCGAACCCCCAGTTGCTCCTGATGCTGAAGTATCCTTAGGTGAGATACCGAACCCCCAGTTGCTCCTGATGCTGAAGTATCCTTAGGTGAGATACCGAACCCCCAGTTGCTCCTGATGCTGAAGTATCCTTAGGTGAGATACCGAACCCCCAGTTGCTCCTGATGCTGAAGTATCCTTAGGTGAGATACCGAACCCCCAGTTGCTCCTGTTGCTGAAGTATCCTTAGGTGAGATACCAAACCCCCAGTTGCTCCTGATGCTGAAGTATCCTGAGGTGAGATACCGAACCCCCAGTTGCTCCTGATGCTGAAGTATCCTTAGGTGAGATACCGAACCCCCAGTTGCTCCTGATGCTGAAGTATCCTTAGGTGAGATACCGAACCCCCAGTTGCTCCTGATGCTGCATCAACAGTAGGTAAATATGTCAAAGCTCTGAGTGCCTTGGAAGTGGAAAAGCGAGTAAAAGACCAAAATGCCTTAAACTTTAGATCAGCTGATGAACAGCCTATTTTACTTGAATGCTTCTTTGCAATAACTCACTGGTATTTTGCCTTTTTACATTTTCCAGCTAAACTTAAAACCTCCTTTAGATCCAACGGTCCAAAATGTATATCGGTGACATTTTCCGACCACTCTTGCCATTTAGATCAGGAGTGTATGCTGTTTGAAATAAAAGAGTTTGTTTTTGGCACGATAGGGCAATGACCCCTGGAAGTGTGACCTCTGAGACAGGACACACAGACCGTGTCGTCTTTGAGACTTTGTCCCGCGGGCTGTCTGATAAATGACCTCTTTCAAGCCAATCTATTTCCTGTTGCTGGCTTTTGTTCACCTGTCTGTGTCAGGCTTTTGTTGGAGGTGACACAGCACTCCCCTCGCTGCTGTTTAAACTGTCAAAATTGGTCCTGTTAGGGACAGAATCTAGCACCAATTTAAGCGACAATTCATCTGTACCCTTTCTCCCTCTGACAAAACACACAACAACAACAACAACCAAAAGCAGGCCTATATTGTTGCCATGAAACAGGTGGAACTGTACCTCTACATAAATAGCATGATTGCCGGGGCTGGATGGGTAAATGCTCTCTAAACTGTCATTAGGGCTTCGGAGACGCTGCACAGAAAGCGCCCTGTCGCCACCTCCAATTATACATAATAGCTCTAACAGCGCCCAGCTTTCACCAAATATTTAAACAGATTGGCGAGTTCGAGGCTCTATTTTGACAAGTCATTTTGTCCCTGTGCTGGATGTTTTTGGTCTATCAAAAAGGAATCATCTTCAACCCTGGCGTGCCTCACGATGTCAGCTTTTAGATATCACAAATCTCTATCTCACCTTTGGACTGAAAGGCCTCATCCACATCCCACCCCCGTCAATGCCTCCTTCATTACAGCAACAGCTGCTTATTGTCAGCAACTGGAGATTGACTCCTGGTACATTTGGATTTGTCTCCCTTAATGCCATCTAAGGGGATGGAGATCCCTCAAGCCTGTCGATACCACAGGCAACCGCTCTGATTTTCTGTGCTGCATTCGGTGAGCGCCGTGTCTTATTTGTCGCGTGCATCCAACGCCACACATGCAACATCTGATTTGGATGAGATGAGCTTTCATCAATTGGCTATTGATTCTTTGGCCAACGATGTGCTACGGGCCTGCGGTACAATTTGTGGCAGCGGCCTTCGGTCTGTAATATCCTGGAATAAATTGTCTACAAAATAGCAACTGAAAAGTAAAAAAAAAAACATTCAACGAGGGACCATGTTTCTAAGGTCAATATTTCCTTGGTAACCATGCGACGAGGATGCGGCAGTGTCGAAAGTGCAGCTTGGGGGTCACCTGCAGCCCATGGGAAATAATAATAATAATATAATAATACATTTTATTTGTATAGCGCTTTTCAAAATACTGAAAGACGCTTTACAGTGAAGAAAAATAGAGTTGAGTAAAAACAGAGTAAAAGATTCATACGTTCATTCAGAGCTAAAAACAAGGCTAAAAGCGGGGCGGGGCACAGCAGTCAGATATAAAAAGTTAGACATTAAAAACGGATTTAAACAGGTGGGCTTTGAGTTGTTTTTTGAAGGGTGGGAAGGTCAGGGCAAGCACGGAGTGAATGGGGCAAAGAGTTCCAGAGGGTGGGGGCAGCGATGGAGAAGGCTCTGTCTCTCCAGGTTCGGAGCTTGGTCTTACAGGGGAGTACCAGGAGGTTGGAGTCTGACGACTGAAGGGCACGCGGGGGATTGAGTGGATGAAGGCGGACTGTGAGATATGGAGGGGTCAGATTGTTGAGAGCTCTGTAGGTGATGAGAAGGACGTTGAAATGGATACGTTGGGGGACGGGAAGTCAGTGGAGGTTTTTAAGGACCGGGGTAATGTGTTCACGGGAGTGGGTGGAGGTGAGGAGGTGGGCAGCAGAGTTCTGAACGTATTGCAGTTAGTTGACGGTTTTTGATGGTGTACCGTAGAGAATACTGCGAAATGTGAAATAAAAGCTACAATTTAGTCTGACACTGACTATTGTAGTACACATTTAGGAATGATGTTTTGCAATATCATCCAAATATCATCAAACATTGAAAAAATACACAACGCATGTTTTTCCCAATGGCCAAAGGCATCCAAGTGATGCATTCATGTGCATGCGTTCCATGGCTAACTGCCGCATGTCTATTTCACATGATAGATAGATGAGATTCATCCTCGGCAAAGTACATTTGCAATTTATTCTCTGCTTCAAACGCTCCAGAAAAGCACTAATGGTCGTCATTTGGAAATACATTCCATGAAGAGGGATCAATCACCCCCCATGATTAACATATTAAGGAGCTTGTTAATATTTGATGTTTAATTAAAATGAAATATTTATCACTTGCAGGTTCCTTCCTTTTTGTGGCTCCTCCTGGATTTATTTTAGCGGAAGAATTCACACAAATACGTACGTGCTGAATACTTAGTGAGCAGAAAAATGCGTCTCCTATTTTCCTGTGGAAAACAAGCCCAAAACAAAAGGGAACTTGCTAAGGAACTAGCATCATCTTTACAACAAAACAAGCCCAAAGTGGCTTATAAGAAGCAGACCTGGCAACACTGGTGTGTGTGAGTGGATTTCCTCTTATTATGTCGACTACATCGGCCTGTAAATGTGACTATAGGGGTGTTATTTCATGTCTAGGAGGCTCTAATCCTGTTGAAAAGCAGGGCTGCCCGGCAAGCTGGTGTACGGGAGCGTCTATAGCGGACTAGAAAATAGCCGTGTGCAGCAAACAGGCGTTGGTTTGGAATCCCAACATATGGAAGTGCTTGTTGATGTTAATCATTGTTTTCTTTCAATTTCCTGCTGCTTATGATTCTCTCCGGTGGTCCCAAACAAGCAGCAAATAAAAGATGCAAAGCTCTGCAAACGGGTTCCTCCTGCCCGCATCTCATGCATCCAAATGAAGCGACAAGACGACCCCCCCCAATCAGTAATGTTGGATAATGACTATGCATTACTGCGCACACACAGAAATATGGCCGAGACAAAAGAGGAGGGAGTGAAATCGATGTGAGCGCTCCATCGTTCTCCGTGTGGCGCAGAGAGGATCTTAAAAGGAGAAGTCATGATTTATGTCACTGGTGGGAGGGATAGAGGTCCAGGCCAATAATGATAAATTCCCTCTTCAATCCCCCCAGCTGAAGAAAGGAACTTGCGGCAGTACAGTCTAGAGTACAGTCTAGAGTACAGTCACATAGGCCTGGAGGTCACCAGGACTTTCGTAGTCCATTCACGGAGGAATGGGGGACTGGACTAAGGCCTGGCCACACCAGATCAATATGAGTCAAACACAAACACGTATCCAACGTATCGGAAAGGTCTGCTTTGACCTCAAACACAAACATAATAGCTCTGCTTTCATACTGTACTGTACTCTTAGGCCTGGGTATGTGTACCATACAGCACCGAAGCAACAGGTTGCAGTATTTTCACAGCTTACCGCTGGTATAATGTACTAATGCACTATCACTATTAGTACTCGGTCTACAGCAAGTGTGTATGAAGTGTAAGAAATGAAAGAAAGAGGGCTAGTGTATGTGTAAGTGCTGCTGGGCAACTAGGGAATCTGCAGGCAACTTCAATGTTTACAATAAGCAGACCTGGCAACACGCTGACCTGCATGTGTGACTACAGTATATGACATTTTATTGACGTCTTATTCTCTCAATTAATGCCTACAGTATGGGCTAATAGGAGGGGTGTAGCCCTGGAGCCCACAGTCTTATCCTTGTGAGGATAAGACTGTATAGAAAATGGATGGAAGGAGTGTAAAGCTTACTATAGGGGTGTTATTTACTGTCTAGAGGGCTCTAATCATGTTAAAAAGTATTTTTAGAAGGTGGTAAAGAGGTTTTCTGTGCTCTAACTACTTGGTGTGGAGCTGACTAATGCCAATAAATAATGGACGACTGTATATAAATCATTCTGCAAAAGTACATCTGTAGAAACTTCACCTTTGTTACATAGAAAATGTGATTTTTGCATTTTCCTGTGGAAAACAAAGCAAAAACAACAAGGAACTTGGGAATCCGCAATCGGCTTTACAAGAAACCAAGCCGCATCATAATGTCTTATCATAAGTCAAGCTGGCAACCCTGATGCACGTGGATCTATTTGATGTCTTATTCTGTCTTATGATTGGCTAATAGGATGCACATGGGTCTATTTGATGTCGTATTCTGTCTTATTAGATTGGCTAATAGGAGTGCTAGAGTGACTGTGGGGGTGTTATTTCTTGTGGAGAGACTCATGTTACAAAGCATTTTTAGACAGTGTAAAAGGTTGTCTATGCTCTAACTATGAAAAGACTTCATTTATTAATGAAGGAAATGTGAAACCGCCACCAAATGAACTTTTGTTGGAAACTTTGTGGAGGCTAATAATCGTGTTAGTCTGCATGGAAAGTGCTTTCATGTCAATGGAACAGTGACAGTGAGCACAGCCATTTGCAGCCTGATAATGATCTTCCTTTAATTGTTATTGAATGTAGCGTCAATGACAGCGGCATCCTTTATGGAATTATCGCACTGCTGTGTTCAAGTGAGCGTGGCGTCACCACACATCATCAGTGGGGGTGATCCACTGGAAAGGACTTTCTATGCTGGACATCCTAATGGTTGAGTACAGTGGGTGGAAGCAGCTTCTTGTCTGGGCGGGGCCAAGGCCTGTCAGGTACGTCAGTAAGTGAAGAGGAAGCGATAGTGAGCGATTGTCTCTGCGTATAAGCACAGTGATTGATGCTCATTTACATAAGCGTACACACACACACACACACACACACACACACACACACACACACACACCACAGTGGGGCCAAGAACAGCATATCTGGTGTTAAAATGGAGCAGAATCGCCTGCATCCGTGTTATGGCGTGACATACTTTCTAAGTATGAGGAAGTAAAGACAATGGAATAAAAGTCAGGAACTGCGGTGATTCCCCAAGTATGAGACCTGGTTGGCACCAAAGGCCTCCAAAACGTACCCAGACTGGACCTGGGGAAGGTCAACAGGGTATTCCACACAGCGTTGCTCAAAGCCAGCCAAAGAAGTGGCTATGCAAATGAGACGAGTGCCTTTGGTTTTCTTTCTTTTATTGATTATGTTGACTTTCTTCTTCTATTTTCTTCTCATCTTACGACTCAGAAATATTTGAAGTATACACTGAAGAATACACATTTATTCTACAAAACATTATGAACGCTGACTGTTTTCTCTGAATATTTGGACTTTGTTCTTGTAAGTTTTGACAGCTGTTTTTCATTTTCCAACTATTTCAACTTTCTTCCTGTGCATTTTTTCCCCTAATTCTGTGATGTTCCCCACAATGAGCCATGCATTTATGGATGAAAAGAGATGCTTTGATGGCCAAATAAGACGGAAGCTACTCACTATGCTGAGGTGCGTCAGTAAATAATTGTGCAATGAATAAGACCCCATCTTCTGTTTGCAAAGTGGAACACATCCTTTAGTCTTAAGCCTCCAGCAAACATCATCTGTTTAGGATGAATAAATCAGGATGCAATTTAGATGACGTTCTCGTTTGGGTTTACAATGAAATGTTTGAAAGTGGGAGAATAAAGCGGCACCAAGCGTAGGAATCATAGAAATAGAACAGACAGGAGCAGTTGCAGTTCATCATCAGTCAGTTTCATACAAGCCGGAGGAGAACAATAGAGGAGGCGGCTGACAAAGCGTCCCTTTCCAGCAGGAACATGTGGAAAATACTAATCAAACATCATTTACAACATGCTTTTATTGAGGCTCCTTAGAGAGCGGCTCATCCCGCTCCTTCGCCATGGTAACCAGGGATTCATTTCAGAGGTGTCATGCTGCATTATCATCTCACCAGCTCATCCGCTCCCCTCCGCCCTCTGGCTGACTGGCTTTGTTCACAGCCCTCCATCTCCGACCCGCTCAGCATCCTGGAAGGGAAACATCTCAGTTGATGTACCTGTGTGTTCTCACGGACCCGCACGCAGACCCCCCAACATCTCCTTGGCCAAGGCGTGGGGGACACGACATGGGGGTCCAAACTGCCCCCCCCAGTGAGGGCCACACCGTGGTGCATCATAAAGCAACACATGGAGATACATGACTTAAACGAAGGATTTTGCCACTCGTTATTCCCATAAAATGACAGCATTCTTTTACATTTGTCTTGTTTTTTGTTTTTTTTTACTATTTCAGCTTTCTTTTTCCTCAAAATTTTTCCTCATAATTCCTATATTTGGGCTTTAAAAATTTCTTTTTTTAAAATCAACATTTCCCCTCTTTGCGACAAAAATTACATTATTCTTCCTCATAATATCATGGGTTTATTCGACAAAATGTTTTCAACTTTTTGCTCTTAATGTTAGGACTTTGTTTTGCAAAATCACAGTCTTTTCCATTTCTGGTGTTTTTTTTAATGTTCCGACTATTTCAACTTGTGTTCAACATGTTCATCCAGCAATTAAGAGTTTTTTCCCACAACATTTTGACCTCATTCCTATAAGATTATTTTTCCACAAATCAGCACTTTTTGTTTTGTTTCTCATATTACGACTTAAAAAAAACCCTTTGTTTTCGTTTGTGCTATTAAAATGCTGTTGCTTTTCCTCCTCATATTACACTATCATTACATAGT
Organism: Doryrhamphus excisus; assembly: GCF_030265055.1. NCBI lineage: Eukaryota > Metazoa > Chordata > Actinopteri > Syngnathiformes > Syngnathidae > Doryrhamphus > Doryrhamphus excisus. The sequence goes on along the minus strand of NC_080472.1, from coordinate 6,741,596 downwards.
TTTTTTTGTTTTGGGGTTATTTGAAAAACACATTATGAAAGCCTGTCGTGAATTTGGGCACAGACTAAACCAATCCAAGGAGCCATTAGCCCTCATTAAAGGATGTCTCCTAAAACGTATCCCACAGAGCACGCTAAGAGTACTGTACCCCCCCGGGCTGCACACACTTGGAGGGGGGGTCTAATGCTTAGCTGCATTCATTGGCATGTCCTGGTCGCTGCTGGATTGTCATGTGGTCTTCCCTTTCATTTGGGGTGGAAGAGCCACCCACGTCCTCACGTTGGGACGACACTGCCACCTGCTGGTCCCATTTGGGGATGCGGCCTTGTGACGGTCTGTGAGAATATACAGTACAGTACAGTACAGTACAGCACAGACAGGAATATAGTCTAGTATGTAGTACATAGTGTATAGTAATACTGATGCTACTCTAGAGTGTGTGGTAAAAAGATGAGGGAGTCCCTCAGGTCTAATATTTAATTTGATCAATAATTCAATAACATTCATTCATTTCAAAATGTCAAAAATATGCTTAGATATTAATATATAATATATTAAAAGAATACATAGTTTAGTCATACTGCATATAGAGTATATATTGTTGTATTATATTGTTAGCATCGTGTGTCGTCAGGGCCGGCCCAAGCCTCCATGGGGGCCCAAAAGGGGCCCTCACACACGGAAGAAATAATGAATGACTTTTTTCTTTGTGAGGTTAATTGCTCTTGGGTGCCCCCTACTGGTCCAGGGGGCCCTAAGCAGGTGTGCCGTGATTGAAATGCATGTTTTGAAATGCGTTACTCGAATGCTTTCTTGTTTTCCTCCTTGTTTGTTCCCCTCAACACTCCATTTGACTCGCTTATCCGCCAGCCAGGGATTAAAACCCTCATTTATGGGCGGTTCATCGGTTCCGTTTAAATTTTTTTCCAACTAGTTCAACTTTATTTTTGTAAATGTTCGACTCGTAATTAAGATTTTATTCCGATGGTATTTTCACCTTATTACAAATATTTTAAATTACACGCAGCCTTCGATGACCCCTGCTGTGTCTTCGGTCTAGCATGTGAGGTATTAGAGACAAACTTACGGCTGACTTTTGCTCCTGCACCATGGCGTCATTGTTTCCTGCCAAACCGGAAGTTAGCTAGCTCCAGAGCAAAGACACTTGAGGCTGCTCTCTGGTTTCTGGTAAACACTGCCCCTAGCGATGTAAAGGTGAACTGAACCTCCGCCGGGGAGCTGCAGTAGTGACGTCATCACTATCGGCCGAAGACACAGATTTCAATAAGAAGTCCACACAGGAAATACCTGTATATATCAGACAATGCTGAAATCTTTATTTGTTTAAAGTGACAGAACCTTTCATAGAGGTGTCTTCAAGTACAGAGAAACAGAGAGTATAATATGATATCTCATGTCGATGTTTGGATGAAAATCACACCGCTGGATGTGGAAGCATCTGCGTTTATATTGAAAACAGGAGAGTACACAAATGATATGCAAATAGGATAGGACAGCCTGAAGAATAGCAACATTGGGATGTACTGCATGGATGAATGATGAAGCTACCTTTGTGTAACACAAGGCACAAAGTTGGCGTCTCGTTTGCCACTTGAAGGGAAATTGAAGGTGGAATCCACTTGTTGTGCAGTGCTGCCATTTGATTGGCTGTTTGATTTTCTGACGCTTCCTATTGTGGAAGGATTTTAGTAAGACCGTGGTTCCAACTGGACCAGGTCTGGTGTGATGTGGTCTAGAGGCTGGAAAAACGCAGAAATGCGTTCAAAGGTTCAATGGTTTCCAAGCTGGAGCAGGTCTAACGTGGTCTAGTAAATCCAGTAGTGTGGTCAGGCAAAGGTAATGTCTTTCCTAAAACGCTTTCACATGAAGGAGCGTCAGAAAAACACACCCTTGGTGTAATATTGGGCATGAAGGTAATTCCACTTTTGATGGACTCGGAGGCTCAGAAATCTGAAATTTGAAGCCAGTGAATGAACACAATTCCGTTTTCTTTAAATACAATTGAATGATGGTGGATGGATTGAGGGAATATCATGGACTCCCTCTGGTACGGAGGTGAAGTGACATATTTCATGGGCTTGTACGGGTGTTCCTCATCTTGTGGCAGATATGTAAGGATGGCATGTTTCCCGCACAGTGGGGACTACGGTGCTTCCTGTGGCATGATGTGATGTGCAGGTAAAGAGTATCAGTTGAGTACTATATCATTTGTCAGGTTAGTATCAGTCAGGAGACACGTGTATTGGACAGGCAGTTTATTTACAAAAAGCAGATCCATACACACAAAGAAAATGCAGTCGTGGTGGCAAATGAATGAAGAATGTGGAAAGACGGGGTGGGGAACTTGGACCTGGTGGGTTTCACCAAAGCCCCGTCCCTCAAGGTCTCGCAGTGATTGAGATAGGGCATCAAAAATACAGAAACTTCATGTAATCACCTCGGGTCGTCAGCAATTGAGTTTATAAAAATATCACCACGGTGATCCACAAATTGACAGAGTTGACCTGGGAAAGCCGTGAAGTATTTACAGAATACTTGGAGGGAAAGATGAGCAGTGCAGAAGAAGGTCCCCAAAGGCAAAGCTCGAGCAATTCAAGGGCTCTAAATTCACACCTCTTAATCTTTTGTCATTTGTCCTGCAAAGACCAGACACAACAGGCGGTCAAAGGGCAGCCATAAAATCAGACAATCGGCGGACACGACACCGTCTCCCAACCTGCAGACCAAGAAGCCCACAAGGGAGTCCACACTGAAAAAGTCGGCACACGTTAGGGCCAGAAGCACCTTGCACTCACACAAATATACAGTCAGTGATAACAGTTGTGATGATTGGACACCGCATCATTTTGAGATATCAACATATCATGAACCTCTTTGGGCCGTAGCTACAGCGCAGCGTCTTGCTTTGCAGCTGGTGCGTGCTTGAAACTAAATAATGAAGCAAAATAACCACCGTAATGGCAGCGGACACCAAAGGTCATTAGTGTAACTGGATTTGCTAAATTCCTGTACTTGATGTATTAGCGGTGATGTGAACATGGTCCTATTACCAGTAGTCCACCAAATGGTATCCCAGGTCCAATTACAAGTTTGACTTTTCCATTTCATCGACGCTGACAAGATGAAAGTGTGTGAAGCCCAAGAACCTTGTGAAGATCTCTGCAGGTTGGGAGAAGGTGTCATATACGTACGTGCAGCATACAAATACACGTCTCATGAAACAAGTGGGCGTGTAACACAAGAAAAGGACAACATTTTGGTGTGAATTTTCAACGCACACTGAAAAAACATGCTAACAGGGTGCTATCAAAAATACAAAAAATCACAGTATTGGCGTACATTTGCGAACGTATGCTAACCAGGACGTACACTAACCAAAGTTCCAGTGTATTGAGTTGGTTCATGTAGAGATTGTACATGACTGTGATTGATTGTGGTACAGAGCAGGTATTCTATATGCAGTACAGTATAATACTGCATGTATTTGGTAGTGTGCATGTATTCGAAGTTGTTATAAACACGGGCTACTTCCCAGTATGCTATGGGCAGGATTGCTCATGTTTGTGTAAACTTTGTAAAGAGAGACATGACGCCACAGAAACACAGACAGGAAGAGGAAGTCTTAGGACGGTCTGCAGGCTCAGGTGACAGTGTGTGAGATGTGCTCTCGGCAACAGGCGAAGATCTCACCTCATTGTTGTTACGAAGCGGAGCCAAAATGAACATAGTGTCGGGGCCTAGTATCTACAATGTGTCTGCCACTGCTGGAGGGAGACAAGGAGGGACATATTAACACCAAAGCACACGCTTAGTACACATACGTACAGCACACCCCATGCTTGCCATATGACATTTCACAGACATCAATGCAACTGTCCATTAATGGCAACAACACTTTCTGCTATCATGGTAAAAAGTAGGGCTGGAGGAGAATTATCCTCATACCGATAAATACGATAATATTCAAAATAAACAATTTGAAAAAATGTACCAATGGGACTATGACGTTAACGGCCTATCATAACTTCCCTGAGCTCACTTGTCAGCAAACATTCAGTTTCCGAGGAAGACATGCCACGTGCTCCTTGTACCAAATGCTCCACCATGAGGGAAAAAAAAACCACATGAAGCACAAAAAACCTTCCCAGCCACCTCAAACGTTTGAAAAGCTTTGCCAGAGACCTCCATGGCGTCATGCCGGCTGCTCGGATCGTGCGCCCGAATACAGTGCACCTTACTGGGCCACTGCAGGTGGCTCCCCCCCTCTATACTCTGGTCCTCCTGATAGTCGTCATGTCAGGATATTTCATTAGGACTCATCAATACATCCTCATTTCTTCCAGTCCTTCTTCCCTCCAGGTGGGCACTGACTACACTTACGTCTGACAAAAAAATGATCGGTATCGGTCTTGAGAAGCAGAAAGTTGCATAGTTGCATCTCTACTAAAAATGACACATGAAACATTAAGTAGCACAAAGGCTGAGTAACACCCGTTCAATAGCAAAAAGTAGGCATTCATGAAATATCAATACATACATTCATTCATTGAAACAACATGGTCATATTAAGAACATACGGAATGATATACCTAGAAATAGGAATTGATACATAAAAGGTCAATGGAAGAGACAAGATGATGCGTGCAATGGAATACACGGGGGGGTGTCCAAATTTATCCAGTGGGGGCCACATGGTGAAACATGAAACGAGTTGATATATTTCAGTTTTATATTTCAAGACAAAAGTGCATCTCAGCTTTGTGATTTTTTTAATATTAATATCTACCTATCTTAGATCATTAATGTCTACCTTTTATTCATATCAACTTTGCTCATTTCCACATTCTTGCTGTTTTTTCTAACATTTAAAATTTTCCCATCAAATAATATTTGTAAATGTTTTCTAATATTATGATGCTATTCACATCATAATTTGAATTTATGATAGAACATTTCCTCTTGTCATGTTACGAATGTTTAGAAAAATAATATCAACATATGCTCCTAAAATGACATTTTTTTCATAATATTACAAGATTATTCTGGGGCCTGAGATGTCCCCGGGGCGGCACTTTGGACACCCCCGCCATAGCTGATTCCGGGTAGGATGACTGAACCTGCTGGAGGTTTGCAGCAGTGGGAGTGATGCAAGTTGACTTGTATTGTTTTGCTGCTGATGGAGGTGACGGGAAGATGGGGTGGGGGTGCCCTCTTCTGGTGAGACATGTGATGGAGACAAGACGGTCCACCCGAGACGATGGAGGGGTCAGGACAGCACGCTGGTGTTTTGTGAGTCCACATCTTGCATGCTCATCACATCTGTACTTACTCCTCTGTCATAAACCGCGTTATCGAAGGCCGACTCCTCCGCCATGTTGTCGTAGGGGGGCGAGGATGTCGGCATTCTGATAGCCTTCCCTTGGAATCTACGTGAGCCAAGGAAAGTCATGTCAATGTGCGTTTTTTTGCAACGGTGCTGACGGATGCCTTACTTTGTGGCACAGACATAAATCCCCATCACAAGCACCAAGATGACTGCGGCCGGAATGAAGACGGCGAGCGCGATGTTGGTTCCCTGGATGCTGTAATCTGTATTGACAACTGGAGAGTCAGAGCAACAACAATTATTCTGAGAAAATATTCTCCAAAATAAATAGCTGTGTTTTGTTGTTGCAGCCTTTCACAGCGTAACTCACCGTCCAACCTGCGTTCGTCGACGTATTGAGTGGAGGGGGCTACAAAGAGACAATTAGGCAGTCGATCGTTAGCCATTGTTGTGTTGCACAAAGCGCACGTCAAACCTGAGCGCTAACAAAAGCTTGTTTTTGCAGCAGGGAAATCGATGGCTCATGAAATTGCATTCTTGAAAGCGTGGACTGCTGTACCTCGACAAGCAGGCGGCGTGTTGTTCCACTGTGACGGATGTCCGGGGACGCAGTAGATGGTGGCCCCGCCCTGGAGCTCATAGCCTGGCAGGCAGGAGAAGGTCAGGGTCTCGCCGGCTTGGTAGAAAGCCTTTTCAGAACTCTGTGCACTGGTGGGGGGAGCGCCGGGATTCCTGCATGGCTCGTACTTTTCAGCTGAAACAGAGAACAGTACCTTGACTGCTGGGGGCCACTAAACACCATTTGGGGGAGAATGCTGCTTTGGGGGCCAATTCAGCAAAAGACAATACCGGTTGCAGTTATGAACAAAAATGGGGGTTTGTGGGGTAAGTTTAAAGGGTCCCTGACATGAATGATCAACCTTGCTTAGATATGTTCTATATTGTTGCTAATTACGTCCTAATTCCTCAAGCTCCTTGTGGATAAACGCTGACTGCCGCCTCAGTAAACATTTGGCTGTGAAAAGATGTAAAGTATAATGATTTCCAGCCTTGTCGCTATCATGGAATAGCGCTTAGAAGACATTATGTAAACAAGACATGACCTACATTGTTCTGCCGCAACTTTTGACGCAGTTGTCTTTCTTCCTTGTTTTGTGGAATAGCATCCTTTCTAAAAATGTATTTTATAGCATACTTTCAAGCCACATGCGTCTTGTAAAGGTGTTCCTTCATAGTAGCCATCAGGGAAATGATGGTGGGTGTCTCTCCTTCTCCTTCAACCGTTGTGGTCTTAAAGCTTCCTCTTTTGGAAAAGAAAACTAACATATGTACAGTATAACTGGGATACAGTGAACATCCAGCAGCAACACAATCTTTTGGCATGACTACTATTTGGATGAAAAGTATCCCTAAGCCTTTGTTTACTGGTCTTCATCTGAAAGGTTTCACTCCCATGACGTCGCTTCCAGAAATGAGGCTGAGCTGTGAGCTAGCTAGCTAACGTCATCGACTATAAATGTCAGTTTTAATCATTTACTGACTAAAACATGATTAAAACGGATTTCAAAAATGGAACAACCAATGTTGAAGATATTTAAGTAAAGTTGATGAATCATGTCAGGGACACTGTAAGAGTTTGGTGGCCAAGAAACGTCAGACAACGGTTGGGCAGTAAAGTGTGCTCAGGGCAGGCAGAGCCGCACCCGTTAAAAACCTCCAAAGGTCAGCGCCTCACCAGCCATGAACCTCACCGCTGGTTTGGTGGCACTTGTTCCTTTCTGGAGAGGAGCTTTAAGCAGGCGCTTCAGAGCCAGCTAACATCAGCTGGAGGTTTTCTGCTTGGGGCTGGTTCATGTTTTACCTTCACGTTCTTTTGAATTCTGGGGTCCGCTCGATCAGTTTGCTTCTTTGAATGAGGAAGCTTGGTGTATGAAAAGGATGTGCAACCAGCTTGTGACTTACGAACACACTTGGGCAGCCGATCGCTCCACTTGGGTTTGGCCGAGTCTCTGTTGTAGCAGGTTAGCAGATTGTTGCTGCCTGACAGAATGTAGCCTTTGTTACAGACAAACTGCACCGACGATCCCACGGCAAAGCGGGTGCCCGTCACCACTCGCCGACTGTGCTCCACAGTTCCCGGGTCCTGGCATGTCATCACTGGTGCAAAGATGCAAACCTCATGTTAGACAGATTGGGACACATTTCCCTTCCGCCTCAAGCTCCGCCTACTGGAAATATTGACGTTAGGCGAAGTCAGAGGGCAACACGAACGGTAGATAGAACAGCAAGATGAACATCTAATGAAGGAAACGTCTGCAGAATTACACAAGCCCATCGTTTTGAGCTTTATCCAGCTTTCGCTGGTGGTTTCTCACCTTGCTGACATTTGGGCACGTCCCCGCTCCAGCTAAGATCCCACTGGCACATGAGGATCTCGGAGCCCACCAACTCATATCCAGGGTAGCACTGGTAGGTGACCACGGTGCCGTGGATCAGGTCCGGGTGGGATGTGCTCTTCCAGCCGTTGGTGATCTCTGGCAGCTCGGAGCAGGTGTCGTTCCTTGGGACTTCTGTTGGTGGAAAATGGAAGATGCGTCGTCATGCTAGGAAATGCTATATCTAGGCTTATTTTCTTTAATTTCATGTCTATTATGTCATACAAACCGGATTTAGAAGGTAGTCTACGCTCTAATCCGACACATTACCTCAAATGACTGATTCATCAAAAGTATCGATACTTTGGTTGGAGAATCGACTTTCCCGCAGGAAGAGCTGTTATCGGAAGTGTGGATATGTCGGTAAGGATTGGCACATTGGCACGTCCAGTGTGCTCTGAGCATGCCCAACTGCGTCCTGAGCTCAACGCTGTGAATGATTGTGGCCACTAGGTGTCGCCACTAAGCCGGGCACCACCCCTCTTGAAGTTAAAGGCAGCTCATGTTTCATGATTGACTGGATATCTTTCCAAGTAGAAGCAGCAGGACCATCCAACTAGGACTATGTACTTCTACTACTACACTACTATGATACGCAGTGATATCATCTCACACAGCTCACATAATCAGGCTTTGTATGAGGCGAGGTGTGGGGCTCTTTAAGGATGACACTTTCATGTAGCAGCAGGGAATCGGAATGCAGTACCTTCCGTGTGTGCGAAGCGGGAGCGTTTTGGACGGCAAATGTAAATAGCGGCTGGAGATGTTTGTCGGGAGGAACGCAGCAGGCGGCTTGGCACCCGTCGACATGCGCCTCCCTCGCACCACCGACACAAAGCATCAGGCAAAGCAGGTGCTGTTGAAGTCTACCCAATGATTGTCTTCCTGCCATTGTTCTCCAATGCAGCACTGGGAAGGAAGAATCCTTGGAAGGACACCCGTTCATTCCGTCTTACCAAAGAAGTGCACCACGAAGCCGTTGTTGTAGCCGTAGATGTTTGTGGCGGGGTCTGACTGGAACTGGACCGTGACATCGGCCATGGACGTGTAGAGCTTGAAGTGAGGTCGCTTGCCGCTGTATTGGCCCAGAATGTTGGCAGACAGGTCGTCACCGTCGTAGAAGGTCAGGAGGTCATTTTTCCCCAGGTTTAGTCTGTGGGACAACGAGGAAAATAGTCAAGAACCGGAGATTCACTCAAACCAAAGCATGTCAAAGCCGATTAAATGACAACCAAAAATCATATTTACTATTCCATCAACTGGCTTTCACTTCAAAAAGGCATCCACGCGGTTTTCAAAATAATAATCAATGATTTCCTTCCGGACTATAAACGATAATATGATTTGTTTTGGTCTTTAAAAAGCATCATAAACTTAACGTGAAAGGAAAAGCACCTTTTTATCAAACGTTTTATCACCCACAGTCCTTATTGAGACATAAATACACGCCTTTCTCTTCTTCAGTGGCCTTCTAAAGATATACAAAGCGGTAAAAAGAGGCAGCTGTCTTGGGGCGTATCTATCCTGCCTAGAAAGTCTTCTGAAAAAACCTCCAAAAAGCCACCAAGGCTCCATGAAGCACATTGTTGTTCTCATTCTTATCAACACTATGTTAGCACAGTGGCTAGCTACTAGGCTAGCAGCTAGCTTGAGCTCCCAAAGCCTCAGGCCACTAGCCAAAGGTAATGCTTCCTTTCTATGTTGCTATTCCTTTCTATAAGTTATACTCCAATACTACACGTAGTAGTACACCTGTTGGTACACGGCTCATGGCGTGGACGTTGATGTCTCCCATAAGGATCGTAGATGACGGCCACTTTCTCAGGCGAGTAAAGCAGCAGCAGTGTGTCTTAAAAGCCGCCAGCAGGGCTACAAATATGAATGCTATGAAATATCATGACTCCTAACCATCACAGCTGCCCCCCCGCTCCAGCGATGCCGGGGATAATCACCTGTGAAGACCGGCCCATTTAGATAAATGGGCTCCCTCGCCGCGCAGGAAAAACTACTTTAGCCACGCCGTCTCGTGTTCACGTACCCAACGCATCATCCTTCATTCATGCAGCCATGCCTCCCGGGGGGGGTCACCTAATGTTTGGCTTTAGTTCTTCACGTCATCTCGTGCTATGAATCTTCTTAGGTCCTTCTCCCCAAAACTACTAGCTAGCATAGTGACCCACAAAGAAAACAAATATGGCGCTCTTGTCTCTGTGGTGGAATCCAAATAGTTGAACCCTCGTCTGCTTATCGATTGTTTCCACCATTTCCTTCCACCAGGAAGTAGCCTCGTGTGCATGGGCGTGCGGCCTGCTTGCCAACTCCAAGGAGATCAACTCCGAGAATTCCAAGACCTAAGTTGTCTCTTTTGGGGGTTTTAGTCATGATGGAAGCGTTGCACCGCCACAGAATATAAACAAATAGCATGCTAGCCTCCTAGCTAACATAACAACAAATAGCCCCATTTTCTTCGCTTATGTTGTTGGACATAAAATATTTGAATCTTTTCTACGCCAGGCCTTATGAAGTGGAAAGTAGTGGGGGGGCGAGGTCATGGGGGCAGAAGCCCAGACCTCCCCGAGGCCTTCCCAGGCCACTTTAGAGACATTGTCTCCAATGTGTTCCGGGTCTTCCCAGAGGCCTCCTACTGCTTGAACGTGCCCTGAACACGCCCCCGAGCCTTGCCAGCCGCCATCTTGTCCCACCTTAGGTGGGGGTAGGAACGTAGAACCACTGGTAAATTGGGCTCAGCTCCGATGCAGAGTCCTTATCACTGCCTGTCTGTCTCACGATCCATCCTTCCCTCACCCATCAAGACCTCGAGGTACTTCAACTCCTTCAGGATCTCATCCTCGACCCAGAGACACCACCCTATTCCGAATGGGAGCCATAGACTCGGACTTGAAGGTGCCGATTCCCATCCCTGCCGCTTCACACTCAACAGTGAGAGATGAAGATCATCATTCATCATCAAATTCATAAATGGAATATTTTTGTAGTGAGAGCATAGAAAATCTTCTTCTTTGTGTTGCTTTGTTGAAACAGAAGAGGCGTTTACGTGCAGCTTTCTTCGGCGTAGAGGGTGTGATTGGTGATGAAGACACATAGCGGTGCTGAACATAGGCTCCTGCCTCGATACGTATAGGAACCAACAGTCTTTCCACAACCTCATCACAGTATTTCCTCATCTCGCCCCAAAACAATTCTCACCTAAAATCAACACTTGAGTTGTCTTCACGCCAAAGTCGCTCCTTTCGTCTCTGGCATCCTCATGCAGCTAAAACCTACTCCATCAGCAAGCATTTATTTACATCCTGGATATTCATGGCTCTCCTTCCCAATGCTGGAGGCCAATACACACACACACACACACACACACACACACACACATGCACACACGTTAATATGTGATTTGTGAAATATGCTGGCGGTACAAATGGGAGAAAAACATATTTCCCACAATGGAACCTTGCCACCAGTTAGCTGCAGAGCTTTGTTGGTATCAGTAGCATCCCTGACTGGAGTACACAGTACACAGTACATGTACACCATTGCTCCACATGGATAAATTTTTCACTTTAATAGGTGACATGACACCTGGATGCACCCCCAAGTGGTTGGGGGGGGGCAAGTGAGGGACATGGACAGAAACCATACGTGTGTTTAGTTAGTCAGTGGCTGCAATCTCCCAGCAGGCACACGTCGTGTCCGAACCCCGAACCCCGCAGACCAAAACCATGCACCCTGCGTGGTAGAAATCCACGCATCCTGGAACCAATGAAGCGTTTTAAACGAAGGATTACTGTACACTGGAACGCACACAGGCTAAAGCGCTGCTATTGCCGCTATCAGCCATGAAAGGTTAAACGCCATAAACGCTACCCGCCTTTTGTAGCGAACTGCCACTAACTGGGGGGTCCCGCCTCTAGGGTCATGTTCTCCCTTCCACTCACCAAAGCAGCAATTTCCTGAGACGTGGTGCCAAATGGTCAGTGTGGTAGTGTTTGACATTGGGTCTGTACTTGACAAGCCTTTTCCACGTGACCCGTCCAAAGCCCTCATTATGCAGAACACTTCATCATAACATCCTCAATGCTGGCCTTGCTCTCCCATTTGACAACTAAATGGCCGGCTCCTGTTCCACTTGAGGCCCCGGCAGCGGGGGTGTGATGGTGACATCCTCCAGCAGGGGGCTCTCTTAGCTCAAGGCTGCACTGCTACAGAATGGCCTGCTGTGTCACATTGCCAGACATTTCCTCCAACCTCATCCACGGCTGGTGCAGGTGGAGATATCAGCTGCATCCTCTCTCTGTCGCCATGCTAATTAGCCGGGAGCCAGCCCTCCTGTTTGGCCTAAATTAATCAGTCCTCATTATGCACGCCGCTCCTCTGTCATTTCCAGCACAGGCACGCTGATGAATGATAATACGGAAAATCTTCTCATGAATGCCCCCTCCCCCCTTAATGAGACCGCACTCATCCAGGAGAGCCTTTTGTCATCAATGAGCAAACAAACATAGACGCCTGTGGATGACGTCTCCAGAGTGTAACAGCGTGTCCACTAAATAGCCTCTGCCATTCTTCCATTCCTGCCGGTTCACATTTGACCTCTCTGTGCCCTCTTGTGGTCGAGTGCCGGAGGCGACAACAGCGTCACTTTTACGTTTGCCATGCATGGAGGTGTGACAGGACCATGAATCCCACAAAGCACCTTGTTCATCTCCAGGAAGAGATGAAGAAACGGCCAGAGGACGGGGGGGGGCATTAGTGGAAGAGTAGTCGGCAAAGAGGAAACAGTGTGCGCGTGTCGAATGTTGACATCTGCGTGCACGTGCGTTGGGTTCCAGTTGGGAGGGCTGGATAAGTGGCTGGGGGTGGTTGACTGCCAGAGCGTATTCATTTCAAAGCCAACTGTGAGACACACCAGGGAAGGGAGAGTGGGGAGGCTTACTGGCTAATCTGGTCAGAGAGCGAGCTGCAAGCACGGCGGAATGCGTAATGCAGAGGCTGGAAAAAATCGAATTAGCCACCGCCACTCCGGAAACACTTCCCGTGTGCCCGCCATCGTGCGCCCGTGTGAGCGAGGGCCAATGGAAGAACACGGACATCGTTTGTGTCTAACACGACCCCCGCGACCCCCCGAGTCCCGCCGCTTACACTTGGATGTCCAGCATGATCCTCTTGTCCTCCTCCACGTGGACGCCCCAGATGCAGTCCTGGCCCTTGTCGTAGGCCTCGGGCCAGTTGGGAGACAACACCACGCCGGCGGAGTCTGTCGTCTCCCCGCTGCAAACGGCTGCAACACAAAGACGACACCATGGGTGCACCACCAAAAACACACCAATGACCCCCGGCGAGGGGATGCTGGCCGAAGCCCCCCCGGTCGACGCCAAGGTGCCTCAGCATGTCATGGCAGTAAAGGTATGGACATTCATCTCGATAGCATCCAGCACCAAGGACAGCTCACAAACCTGCTCTTCATGCTCTAATCCAAGTATTCATAATTTCCATACTTCAGGCGTTTGTGAAACGTTTGCCTGTTGAAATGAGCGTTCATAACGAATCATCTTAATAAGTCATGATTTTTTTCAAGGCTTTTCATGCTTTCATCAAGTAATCATTTCATAACACATTCATGAACTGTCTCGCGATGAGAAATACACAACTTTATATCTGTTTTTATCTGTAACAAACTCATCGGGGGAATTGATGAATCGCCGCCAGCCGGGACCGGCCTGACTTTTACTGTTGCCATGTCGTACTGGACCGAACAGTCATCACGGGGCAGACCGAGATGAAACGACTTCAGTAGAAACGAGCACCTGACGGCTGAAGCTGAAGGGAAATGCTACAGAAAGGCAGAACGGCATCAACTCTGAATGAAGGTGAGGTGAGAATGGGCGGAGGAAGAGTTGGGGAGCTGAGTGACTACGGACATTACGACCAATGTTGATGTTGGGGAGGGGTAACGGGCAAATCATGTCAAAAATGTGCTAACACGATTTGATATGAGGCGACAAACAAGCCGTGGTAAACATTGGCATCCGTTTGTCATGTGTCGCATGTAGATGGCATTACGTGGGATTTTCACGTGACGTGGGCGACGGTATCGCCACTATAACGAGAGAAAAGATCATGAAAACATCATCAAATATGTGAACATATTAAACGTATTAAAAATGTAACCAGTCAAATAAAAGCATTAGAATGATAAACTAAACATTTTATTCACAATTCACATCAGTCATGAAAACATTGTTTTGTAACGCTGAGCTTGAATGCAGCATTTAGATGATGCAGGCGTACCTAATCAAGTGTCCACCACAGCATGTTGGCCGCATGATTTATTTGGCGGTGTTGTTCGTACCAGATGCCTCCCCCCCTGTTTGGCCCAGCCCGGGTCCGGCCGAGTGCCGGCCCACTGGCTGAGAATCAAGGCAGCCATGCATGAATTGGTCATGATAAGAGCTTCAGCTTCAGGAATCCAACTTGCAGGCTTCCTCGCGTGGAAATAAAAATGCATACGACTCCTGAACTTCACGTGACCGTGACCCAGCGGGGCGAAAATGACTTTTCTCAGGCCGATCTTTGCTAGAGTGCATTTCAATTTTGCTGTGTTGCAAAATGAACATGCGAGCTCCACAGGCAGGCTGTCAGGTCAGCGTGTCATGTGTGGGAAGCACAGGAAGTACAGCGCTACCTTGGCGAGGTCGGGCAGAAACCCAGATGCACCAAAACCACAAGAAATCCCGTAAATCCAACCCATTCCTTCCCGAAAGACAAACATGTTGACACCAAACATGCTTTAGTCGTTCTACCAGGCAGCTTTCCATGCAGAATGCGGAATGAGAGGGATGAAGCCAACATTAACGTCACCGACAAAGACACCGTGTCACAGCAGGAGCAACACGGCCGGGAGTCACTTCTTGAATTCCGTCGTGTTTCTCACCTTCTTCACCAAAATGCTGCCGCTTGCAACTTCCTTTGGCTCCATTTTAGCTCCTTTTGCATCCGTGATGGATAAGAAAATAGAGACTTGTGGCCTAACTGTGTGACTTAGCAAAACAGCGAGGAGCAGAAAGGAGGGGGGGGGGCATCCTCATACTTCTTGATGAGTTACAGTATTTCTTGAATTCAATAGTGTTTCTCACCTTCTTTATCAAAACGCTGCCGCTTGCAACTTTCTTTGGCCGGATGGCGGCTTATTAAGCGGTAGCGGTCGATAACGTGCACGGCAGCGAGCATGGGGTTTCGTGGAAGGATACAGTACAACGTAAACATGAACCTTGGTTAGCGTCACTGATTTGTTCCAGATTTTGTTCTATGACGCTAACCAAATCCATTTTTTACACCCCGAATCCCAATCCTAAATGTAGACGTACATCCACAGGAGGGATGAAAAGGAAATGAACATTTAAGACGTGACTATTCCCAAAGTCGTGATGTTTTGTTATGAGTTATTTGTTGAATTCAATAGTTTCTAATGATCTGTTGCTGCTCCCAAAATGGAGCCACAGGAAGTTGCAAGTGGCAGCATTTTGATAAAGAACGGTGAGAATCAGGAAGAGGAAGGTGGTGGATCATGCTGCCACACGGAGTCTTTGGGAACTCCATTCATCCATTTTCTACTGCTTATCCCTACGAGGGTTGATGGCGTGCTGGAGCCTATCCCAGCTGTCTTCGGGCAAGAAGCCAGTCAATCCCAGGGCACATATAGACAAACAACCATTCCCACCCACATTCATACCTGGGGGGGGAATCAAACCTTGGTCTCCTTGCTGTGTGGCGTATGTGGGAAGTCCAATGCTGTGTAACAGTAACCTTAAATGCTCATTGGTCCCGCCCACTCCTCATTTAGAGGAATGTAGAATTAGCATATTCATGTCAAAGTAGAATTATGAAACTGGACAGACTTGCATGTTGTTGGCAAACTAACGATGCCAAGAGGACGTTGTGTGGGGGGGGGCACAAAAACATTTCTGTCCCTTGGGGGGTGCATGGCAGCAAATAATAGTGTTTGGTAGCATCACGGTATCAAGTAGCTCAGCGCTAAGTTAGCTCAGGTGACCAGTGGGAGGGTGTTTTTATTCAAACGTGGTTGCAAGCGTGGATTTACTTTTATTTGATGCAGCACAGAATGAAAGCCCGGGGTCACCATCATGGCTCCCATCTAATTGAATTGCCAAAGAATGAGTCAAACAAAATAACTCACCCCTGCAGGCCGGCTCCGTCTCATTCCACTGAGCGTTTTCGGCGTCCACGCATTCGATGACAACCGAGCCTTGCTCCATCGTGTAGCCGGGGTCACACGAGAACTCCACCACGGCACCCACACCGTAGGTTGAGTCACTGCTGCTGAAATTGCCGTACTTGACAAAAGGCTCGTAGCACGTTCCTTTTGCAAAAGCTGCAACACAGAAGAAGACCTGAGGACCACCTTCAAAGGGGGGCCGCCATTCTGCTGGCAACAATCAACCTGCCTTCGTATCTGATGGCGGCGCCGGTGGAGGTGAGCGCCCCGTCCGTGGTAAACTCCACAAAGAGATGGCGGCCTGTGCTCAGCACCCCCTCGATGGGCAGATACTCCACCTCGTAGGAGTCGTACACAGGGGGGGAGTCGATATTGTTGCCATTTTTAATCAACAGCCTAAAAAGAGGAGAGGTTAACCTTGAGTGCTAAAAGATGCATAGAAGATGTGGAGTTCTGCCGCTTGGTAATGAGGTGAAGGGTCATGTGTGTGATGATAGCAATTTCAGCTCCAACCTCTGGCTGCTCTCTGGAGCG
The DNA here is from genome assembly GCF_030265055.1 of Doryrhamphus excisus. NCBI lineage: Eukaryota > Metazoa > Chordata > Actinopteri > Syngnathiformes > Syngnathidae > Doryrhamphus > Doryrhamphus excisus. The sequence continues at coordinate 6,725,032 of NC_080472.1, read as the reverse complement.
CCTTCATTTCACCCGCATGGAAGAGCCCCGACTCGGGAGCGGGAAAAAAAAGCCTGCGTCCGCATGAAAATGGCCATAAAAATGAAAAGCTCTGTCTTCAACAATTGTGTGGGCCAACAGGTGGCGCTATAACCCTTGACGCCATTTTCCCCAAAAGGCTGAAAAGGTATGGCGTCAGTTTAATCAAAAGTAGGAGGGAGCAAACGACATAAAAACGAGCGTATAAACTGAAACTGAAGAGGTGAAATTAATATTGGGGGAGTAAAATCATTCTGTTATGGATGCATAAAAAAGTGAGAGGGCGCACAAAATTAAAACGTCACCTCTCACTTTCTGATTCACTCACTTCTGTTTCCGGAGCTCTCATTGTCTTTTCTGTTCGCTCTCACTTTTACTTCGCTCTCGATTCTCGATGACGTCACAGATCGTCGATCGTTTAGTTGGTGGTGGTGGTACTTATTCCATATGATGCTTATTCCATATGTGGTAGAGGTGATACGTATTCCATATGATGCTTATTCAATATGTGGTAGAGGTGATACTTAGTCCATATGATGCTTATTTCATATGTGGTAGAGGTGATACCTATTCCATATGTGGTAGAGGTGATGCTTATTCCACATGATGCTTATTCCATATGTGGTAGAGGTGATCCATATGATGTTTATTCCATATGTGGTGGTGGTACTTATTACATATGATGCTTATTCCATATGTGGTAGAGGTGATACTTATTCCATATGATGCTTATTCCATATGTGGTAGAGGTGATGCTTATTCCACATGATGCTTATTCCATATGTGGTAGAGGTGATCCATATGATGTTTATTCCATATGTGGTGGTGGTACTTATTACATATGATGCTTATTCCATATGTGGTGGTGGTACTTATTACATATGATGCTTATTCCACATGAGGTAGAAGTGATAATTATTCCATATGATACTTATTCCATATGGTGCTTATTCCATATTTGGTGGTAGTGATACTTATTCCATGTGATGCTTATTCCATATGTGATGGTGGTGATACATATTTGCTATGTGATGGTGCTGCACATACCATATGTATACTGTATATACAATATGTATACCGTATATACCATATGTACACCTTATATACCATATGTATACTGTATATAGAATATATATACAGTATATAGAATAATAAGAATAACAACCCACCAAAGCAAAGCATAGAAGTGGGTGACACAGCCAAGGTAACGGTGAAGGTAATGGGGTGTAATTGTGGATAGCAGGTGTACTCAGGAAGTCTTGCTGGGATGTAGCTAAAGGCATGCTAAACCACAAGCCAACTGGCTCTGCTTTCCAATCGTGTGTGTGTGTGTGTGTGTGCATGTTAACCACCTGTCGTCATCCTCTGCCAGAGCCACCTTCTCGAAGTGAATATGTAGCCGGTGGTCTTCAGGGGCCTCCAGGACCCAGTGGCATGTCAAGTTGTTGCTGTAGTTGCCAGGAAATCCAGGCGAGACAATGCGGCCATAGGTGGCATTTTTTATCATTCCCCCACAGGACGCTGTATGAGAGTGTGGGGAAAAGACCAAATGAGCTCCAGTAATGACAGCAACTGCAAGTCCATTTTTTAGCCCATACGCATGGACCGCCAGCAGACTGTGGGACTGGTGGGCATTATGAGCTTCACCTGTGTCTAACGGGTGCAGGACTGTGTGTGATAGACTTGCAAAAGGTGATAGCAGCGGTGACGCTATCAGCGGAGAGCAGCTGTACGCATGCACGGAGTAAGACTGGATGTGGTAAATGAGCTTTTAGCAGCAGGACGGGGATATTCATGCAGCCGCTTCTAATTAAGGCAGCCAGGTCGAACTGCCTCCAGACAATAACTGTCTGTGCAGCTAATCGCATGCATACACACTCCTTTGGCCCGGGACTGTACAGTAATCCACACAGCAGAAAAGGACCAAGCCAACACCTTTGCTCATCACCATCGTTTGTTTTTGTAAGAGAATACACACTGATGCTCATTTGTTAGCCCTGATTCCACATAATCAATTTGACGGTCCTAAAGCAGCGATTCTCAAATCGCTGCAACCACATGCAGTCGGTGAATGGCCACATGGTCACATGTCGGTGAATGGTGGTGGTGTCGTGTTTCTGGCCGAGTTTGCCAAGCTTGTGCGTTGAGTGAGAACTTAAAGGAGAACTGCACTTTTGTCGGAATCCTGCCCATCATCCACAATCCTTACATAAAACAGAACACATATTTCTTTCCCTTTTCTGTGCATTATCACAAGAGAAAAAAAAGTTAACATGAGCTAGCTAACAATGCGTCATTGGAGATACCTATGTTGACTACGAAGCCCTCTGATGCAACCTCTAATAAAGTTTTCTGGTTTGCTTTACATGCTGTGATCATATATTAACACATACACGATGATAACACGTAATACTAACAGTAGCTTGCGATATTTTGATGATTTAAAATATTAGCAAAACTTTCCTAGGCGCATTGATTTCACATACTAGACCGGGAGCTCACGCTACTTCTGTCAACAGCAGCAGCATCGAAACACGGACAGGACTTTCCATGGGATCACATGCATCCTTGGAATGGCCGTGTCTTCCAGCACAAGACGTGTGCTCCAGTCCTCAGGTCAAAACTGCTGACAGCAACCCAACATTTTGTTGAGTCTCTGTAGCAAAATGGAGAGCTAGGTATCCACTCTTCCGTCTGTGACGCGGAGACGAGTGGCTAGCAAGGCTGTACTGCGCCAGTTGGTGCCAGTTGGTGGTGCCTAGTGCCGCCAATAAGGTGCCTAGTGGCGTGCAGTGGCTCAAACTGCCTCCCAACTGGCTCGTGGTGGCCCGCCCTAATGAGTTTGGGGGCAAGAAAATTTCAAAATGTTGAAAATTTTCGTCGCTGCACTTGAATCAAGCAGTCGGCGCAAAGTGTCCACCAAGTGGAACCAAATGTCGCAAACAATGCGCCTATTGGAATCCACTGGAATGTAATGGCGCCCGCCGAGTTGTGCCAGTTAATGGGCCGTCCAACTGCTCTAAAAAAGGAACTGCTGGGATGTTATTCATGTAGGAACAAATGAACCTTATTGGATAATTACTGGAGCTGGAAAAGTTCAGCCCTTCATGTGAACGAGACGTGTCGCCCACATTGTGTGCACACAGGGTGCTGTGCGTTTGTGGCACGTTGCATTCATGGCACAAATTTTAACACTCGTAAATATTCTTAGCGCACAGTTTACACATACTTCACGCCTGTTACGGCCAATGTCCTCATTGGCACGCCTCTGCATACCATAGCAGGGACAATGGCATACCCATTTGGACTTGGCTGAAATGTCTCATGACGACTTGAGACCTGACTTGCACTTGCACAGCTTTACTGGAGCCTTGACACAAGACTTGAGGTTCAAGACTTGAGACAAGCCAAAACCGGACTTTCCTGCCCCTCTAAGTGCAGTCAAGCAGTTGATGTCTAGGATTGCACAATCCGAACTTCGAACTGCACAATGCAAGACGCCAACACATTTATTATGTCATTTATGTGCACTGGGCTTTTCATAAGCGCCCCATCTCACCCACACACTGGGGCTCCTTCCCACTCCAGTACGGCGTGGTGGCGTTGCGGCAGGTGAGCGTTTTGGGACCCTTCAACCTGTAGCCAGTGAAGCAGTTGAAGTAGGCTTCTCCGCCAGCGTAGAGGTGAGTCACGGAAACTTCTCCACCGGCAGGCTCTTTGGGGAATGAACAGCTCAGCACAAAGGCTAAAGAGAAAAGGAGAACACAAAGACGCCGCTTGAGTTCATTACGGAGCATTTCTGGAATACAGCTCTTATGTGGCGTGTCGCTTCAGTGTGTCTATGTTCCCATTGCAGCCAGTGAGTCGCATTTCATCAGGTGAGATATCAACACTAAACACTTTAGTAAGATATTTACTACAACGTGGGTCCCTTGAAAAAAGTCTGGAAAGACAGTGGAGACCTCAAGACTCTTCTTTTCTTTTGATCATGGCTGCAAAATAAGCCACAAAGGAGCCAAAGAAAGTCGCAAACGGCGGAATTGGACAAAAGAAGGTGAGAAACGCTATTCCGTTCAAGAAGATCTTACAGCAAACACCATGTTGGCGTCCGAGAGGATGTCAACCATCACGTCTTCGCTCGAGCTAAAAGCAACCTTACATCTTCACTTATCCTTTCATTCATCGTTTCTATGCCTTTACTTTTGTCTTCAGCCTGTCAAACCACTATTGTAAAAATAGAACAATTTGTTGTGTGCTGTTATGTTTTAGCTAGCTAATAGGCTGTGGACAAGGACACGAGGAACACACATGGACTCACGCAGTAAATAACACAACAAGATGCATGGCACGCTGTACACTATGCAAAATGTACACAAAAACATGCTAACCAGGGCGTATGCTAACCGAGGTTCAACAGTATCCACTGTGAATAGAGTAATCCCAAGTTCATGGCACTTAATTGGTTCCAGACCTGATCCCAAGTGAGGAGTGACGTTCCAAAGATAGGGTTCCTTATTTACAAATGAAATATTTTAGTAGTTAAAGATCAAGATCAAGGGTCTAAAACATGACAAGATTTGTTGTTGAGGAAAAAGAGGCCAGGGCCCAAATACCACATCCTAAATCCCAAATCCCAAATGAATGAATCCATCACAATCAATGAAATCAAGTGGCTGATCAATATCTCTCTGCGATAGTCTCTTTGTCTGGGTAGGTAGAGGCGGGGCCGCTAGCATACGCACAGTGCAGGAATGAAAGGAGTAGATAGCAATGTGTTGTTCTATATTTCTTCATCGTGCTTTTCTTCAAATCTTGCAGACCCAATCAGCTGGTCTGGTGAGTATGTTGCGACACGACTGGGAAAATAAGACAGCCCTTCCAGGGGAACGTCTTATATTTGAGTCTACAGGACTCAAATTGATGCTACAGGAAGTGAAAGTCCAGCCCACTCGTGAAGTCATTGCAGCACAAACGGCCCGTGCTGATTGGTGAACATCAGAATAAGAATTAAGATCAATGTCCCTGGCCAGTACGTCCTGGCCAGTAAAACAAATGAACAGCGTGCATCAGATGGAAAGCAAGTCTAATGGAAGCTATTAAAGAAGCTCTCTTCCTGTCTAACAGCCACACTGTTCTACCTCATTAGGGGAGGCCTTTTAATGACTGCACTACCACTTTTAAGCTTCTGGAAATGCGGCAAACCAGAGCAAGTAAACATAATTGGACCTGCAAAGGCCGGCTACAATAAACACTCACAAGTACACAACTTTGCACATACTATTACGAGGCAAACTTTCACTTCATGAATTGTCCCGAAGCTCCTCTGGCAGATGATAGCCGCACGGCTAACACGGCAGAACGGATGACAGCGTCTGCATGATGATGCTGGACGTTCCAAAGTCAAACATGTCTGTTTCAGGCCGTGGCCATCACAGCGCGTCTATGTTGTATGTCCTACGACTGGAAAGCCAAGCTAGCCCAGGGTTTCCCCTCGGATTTGTTGAAGCTGTGGTGGGGGGCTGCAAGCGATTCAGCATGTATGAACGTGATGGCCCCCCGCCGCTCGCCTGTGGGATCAAGGCCAGCGAGAGCGCTACACCCAGATAGGCAGAGAGAGCCAGGCAAAATGCGTAAACGTTGAATGAGACTGAAAGGTGAGTGATGGCGTCCACACGCTAGCATAGCATGAGCCGTCCTGAATTGTGAATTGACATGCTACCGGCTACTTTTCATTCTTTGGACAATCAGAAACAAAGCGGCGGGCGGCGTGCTTTTGGTCACGACAGGAAGTATTTCCTGTGCATGTTTATCAACATTTTGATGACGTTTCCACACTGATGGCGGTCAACAAGTGTAACGTATCGATATGTGTCACCTTGGATTCGGGAAGCTGGCATGGAGACTTTTACGTTGCAGGGTTGCTTGCATGGAGGCCCCGCTGCTGCTTTTGTTGAACCGCACTCATTTAGGAGATGAAAAGTTGACTTTATGAGACGTATAGCGCGGCTTTAAAAATGCCCGTCTCGGAAATGAACCTCAAGGGAAAGTAGCCTTAAGTGGCTAATGGCCATAAAAAGCTCGTATAAGCGGCCTTATCGCTTGTTTTCATTTACTGACTTATGTTTTTCTTTTACACAAGCCATTGGTTCCCCCGCTAATGAAAGGCACCCCCCCGCCCCCCATCAGACAGCCCAGCCACAGGGACCAAGCAGACCGCCCCTGGGTCATCCATTCCATCGGCCGTTTATCAGCGGCTCCAATGAAGCTGCTTATTGCTGTTATCTTACAGCATTTACATTCCCGTTGAGGAGGAAGAGCCGCCGGCAAATCTTGTACTACCGATTCCACACGTATTACGTTTGGTGCTGCTTCCGTTCCGCGAGATGCCGGCCCATAAAGTCTGATTATTTAGCTATTACAAATAATAGCTTCACGCCACGGGCTGCCCAGGAGATTAGCCGCTGGAGGCTTCCATTATGAACTCGCTCCTTTCCTGGGGGGTCAAAGTGTCAGATGGCTCGCATGTTAGCTAGAAATTCCTTCCACGGGAAATCTGAAGGCATCTCAGCACGTGGACCCTCAACTCATCTACATATACTTATACTACATGGACATATAATCTAATATTTATACTGCATCTACATATACGTATACTGCATGGACATATAATCTCATATTTATACTGCATCTACATATACGTATACTGCATGGACATATAATCTCATATTTATACTGCATCTACATATACGTATACTGCATGGACATATAATCTCATATTTATACTTCATCTACATATACTGCATGGACATATAATCTCATATTTATACTGCATCTACATATACATACTTACACTGCATGGACATATGAAGAGCTTGCAACCAAAAGGCGCTAAATCCATTTTGACTGATTTCGAGAAAATCAATTATTTTTATTTACGCACATATCAATCTATTTGGTCATCAAGTCTATATTGCAAATGAAAGAGCTATCAATATAGGTCATAAAAATGCATGCTATAAAAATCCTGCACACACCATGTATTTTATATATATTTTTTTATTATTTTTTTTCGGATTTAGCGCCCTTTGGCTGAAATTATGGATTTAGCGCCTTTTGACTGAAATAAATTTGAAGTCACCTTTAACTTCTTCAATGGCATTGTTGTAAAAGAATGTAAGGTGCTTTAATGTGCTATGCTAATAAAATAATTACAACACAGAAGCCATTCTCAACATACAATACACCCCCCCCCCACCCACACATGTTCACCTTCACACATTACAGAAACAAAATGTTATAACCTACCACTAGTACACTGTTACTGATAAAATTTTGTTAAGATATTATAGCACACATTAACATCATCCACATTCCATGATGATCAGCTTTAACACAACTCAACATACCCAATTATACAAGACAATGGTACAAGACATGTCATACATTGCAGGTGCATCCAACCTGTAGGCTGCAGTAGAGCGACACATGAAAAATAACAATTACTGTTTGTGTACTTAATGTACACAAACAAAACAGGATGCGGACTGATACTGGCTTTCTGTATGTGCAGTGCCAATTGTATTCTTCTCTCTGATTGGTCAGATTATCAATAGATGGGAAACTTGGGCCAATCAGACTAAAGAAAGGGATTTAGCTCCTTTTGGTTGAAATCTGAAATGGAAATAGCGCCTTTTGGTTGAAAGCATAAATTTCACATCACTTTTTTCACATTTTTAAAAATGATTTCAAGACCAAAATATGTGATTTGGGTACACATGACAGAGGTCTATTAAACTCATGAAAAACATGCAACTTAGTGAAAATTGGATTTAGCGCCTTTTGGTTGCAAGCTCTTCATATAATCTCATATTTATACTGCATCTACATATACTTATACTGCATGGACATATAATCTCATATTTATACTGCATCTATACTTATACTGCATATACCTATACTTATACTGCATGTAAATGAAATAACAGCCCTATAGTCACCTTTATACTCCTATTACCCAATATAGTAGACATAATAAGAAGCAATAACATATATGAGACACCAAATGTGTTTTTTAACATTATTAGAGACCTCTAGAGATGAAATAACAGCCCTATAATTACCTTTACACTCCTTTTTATCTAATAAGAGTAGACATAGCAAGACAAAATAAGATATATTAGACACCAAATGTTTTTGTTAACATTAGAGACCTCTAGAGATGACATAACACCCCTATGGTCACCCTCAAATAAGACGTGAGGATGTGTTTTGTGGTGAGACACTCTCCAATCAACAACACTTTTCTGATGGCCAGCAGTTACAGCCTTTGTGTGACCAGGGGCCGGAAGTCCGGTGGATGACATAACGTGACAACAATATTGTGGTTCACCACAACATCCCACCTCCGCCTTGTGTACCATAGTGTCGTCTTGCGTAATTTCCTCTCATCGTGTCGTGACTCTCTTTCCAGGGTAGATCTTAGCCAAAGAGGCAGGTGGATTTATGGGACGTGTTGATTCGAGAAAAGGCCCATACGTCAGCACGAGGAGTCTTTCCAGCTGAAGTGTAAACCCTCGGCGCAGTGGCGTTCCAGAAGTGCCGACGCCAGAGAGGCATCCATCAGTGGCAGGCGCTGCTGATGCTGCAGCAGATATTAATTACTCTCATCCGAGAGCCGCGGCCACGCCGCTTCTTCCATGCTTGTCCAATCACATTTCTCACAGCCCATTATAAAGGACAAGGTGTCGCCCGGGCTTGGAGCCGAGACGAACACAAATTGAAATATCTGCTGTGTCTCCGGTCCGCGACCCCCCCACCCCCCACCCTTGGAGTCTGCTCAGTGTGCTTTCCTTTGTGTGGCTCCTGTTGCTTTTGGTTGGCGCTAAGGTTCAGCAATTCCAGTTCACTCCAACAGCAGATTGGAGCTGTCGGTACGAAGCCTCCTGCTGATGGACGGCCTATAAAATTAGATCAAATCCAGATCTACACGGACTATGAGCTGCTTCTCCGTGCCATGCAGGTCACATGACCCCGCACGCCCAGCACGCTGGCTGGGATACGGTATCAACATCTGATGCTTTGCGATTAGTCTTGATTCATAAACCCGCCTTGCTCTAGACATACCTCTCCTTCCACAACTTCCTTTGCCGCTTCCTTGCTTCCTTGCTTCCTTGCTTCCTTTGTGCTTGCTCCTAGCTCCTAGTATCCCTTCCGACTCTTCACCTCTTTCTTCACCTCCGTTTTCCTTTGTTAGTTTCTCGAGATCCTCCTGGGTTGCCTGGCTGCTCCATTTCCTCCCCATGCTTTGCTTTTCCGACTGTTTGCTCTTTAGGGGGCACGGGGGGTCATCTGGCACACAAGGCAGTAAATACCTGCATCTTTAAGTTCTGCGTGTTGGTCATGAAATGAGATTGGAATGAAACAGGATTAAATGCAGCGTTCCTTCAGGACATAAACACCCTTGGATGTGGCAGTAATGATGGAGAAATGATTTCATCTTGCAGGGTTTCATGACTGTATTATTTACGTTTGACAGCAAATCATGCTGTGACAATGTCACCAAAGTCAATATTCAGAAAAAACATGCCCATAAAGTGCGATTCATTTCCATCTTTCAAAACGCACACACGGGTGTTTCCTTCTGGGTGGGTCGGGTCTCGGACGTCAGTCGTACTTTCACACGATCTGCCCTCCAAACATCAAATTCCTCTTAAACCTTCCACTCAATGTTCGAAGCCGATATTTGACTCAAGAGCATTTTGCACAGAGCAGCCGGCAGCTACGGGCCGAGGATGAATTTGCCATCGGTAGCGACGTTTGCCATTTTGGAGCTGATGAAAGCGCGGCCGTGATGCGGTGGAATGAATGTTTTGTTGACCACCAACAAACCAAATCGATGGGGCGTGTAATTGGCAGCCACTTTGTGCGATCGCTAGGATAAACGGACATTGTGGTGGACACACAAGATCAATCTCTCTCTCTCGCTCACTGATGTCCTGTCATACAGGCTGCCAGAGCATGCTAACCATTTCTTCTTGCTGCCATTTCTACTAGTTGAAGCCACACACAGGGAGAACATGCAAACTCCACACGAGATGCCAAGCGGGGATTCCAACCCAGGTTTTCCCATCTCCTGACTGTGTTGCCTACATCCTCACCACTCCACCACCGTGTGTAACGGCCTTTTTTCGGTCTCTGAAGGACAAAAGAATGAAAATAAAGTTTCTTTCCTCTCCACTTCTGCACCCCTCATCAATGCCAACCACCTTGTTTGGCAAAGAGAGGGAGTACTTGTTTTAATGGTGATAAACAAAACACAGATTTTATATTCACAATGTTTCACAAGTTTTTCACAACACTGCTGACTAGTGGCCAACATAAGTAACGGAGTGGGGAACAGAAGGGGAAGGAGTGATTGACAAAAAGTATTATGATTACAAAAATGAAAAACACATACCTGACAAAAGAATGAAAATAAAGTTTCTTTCCTCTCCACTTCTGCACCCCAGACAGACGGAACATAAATTACACAAAGTAACAAAAAACACGACGGGCCGATGTGTAACGCAAATCCCGCCATATGTGTAAATGAAAAGAGGCCCTTTTAACTAAAACCAACGGTCAAAATAACATAAAATCACTTGAAATGACAAATATATCGACATAAAAGCAATATACACAACACAGATGACCAAATCTTAAACTAAACAACACATTTTGTCTGCAGCTTTTTAACTGGACTTACCCTCATCAATGCCAACCACGTTGTGTGGCAAAGAGAGGGAGTGCTACCAGAGCTGGGGCAACTACGGAAGCCCGGGAGGAGCAGACATGAAAGGATAAAATAAATCATAAACAAGGAAAGCGATGAAAATAGAGTAAACAAGATAGAAAAATAAATAACTCATTGATATAAAATTCCCAAATTACTAAATAATAATAAATTCACACATTTAGAAAATAAATAATAAAGTGCATTTTTAACTCTGTTACATGTGCACCTTCACACTCCTATTAGTAAAAAGTGTCACGATCCTCGAGTTAACTTCTATGCCTTAGTTCCTGTGTTATGCTCTTATTTTGGTAGCGTTTCCTGTTTGCCCTGGGTTGTGTCCGCCGTTTTGCTTTTCCTTTTGACTCGCACCTGTTGCTATTTGTGTTCCCCTTCTAGTTCAGGTGCGTGGACGCTAGTTTGCCGTTGTATTGTTTGTTGTAGCCCCCCCCCCCACGCTAGTGCTACCATCTTAGCTGCTGTCCTGCTGCTGCATATCAGCCATTACTATTAAAAATAAACTTTTCATCGGCACTTGATAATAAATATAATTTCCCCCCCCAACATAATTTCCCGAAAATTACAACTTAGTTTTATTTTCTGGAATATTTATTTTCCTCTTATTACTATGTTATTCTCACAAAATGACTTTTTCTACTTGAGTTGGAAAATGTGCCGTGGGCCCCCATGAGCCACCCTTAGCAGGACCCCCTGCAAGGGGGGGTTATAGGTATCTTGGCCAAAGATACTTGGCTGTGGTCACAGAAGAGGATCGAACCAGCAAGCTGCAGGTTGAAAGACAAGCCGTCTCCCACCTGAGCCGTGCCGCATGTGGCGGACCCGGCGGTGATGCTGCCATGCGTGTCAGAGTCGGGCTGGCGTGTGGTTGGCTCACCTTGGTAATGGAGCTGCAGGACTCCAGAGTCGTGCCGCTGCTCGCTACGAAAACGGATGGAGATCTGGTTGCTCCGACTGCGCAGCACAAGGCCGCGTATGAGGACCGACTCGTTGGCCAGAAGGAAAGCTTCTCGGCCGCCCGTGTCCTCCACTGTGACTTGCTCCCCCTCCACCATGCTGGCATTCAGGACCTAAAAGGAAACATCCAAGAAACATGTAACGAAGCGCTGTAAGCACGTATCTTGCTCTTATTTGGAATGGAATTTGAAAAAGGTTGAAATTGTGGGATCAGTGGCTAGTTCTCCACTAGCAACGTGGTCCCAGGAAGCAGGAAGGCCAGCGAAGGAAAAGGAAGAGCTGTATTACATAACGGTTCAATTAGATCTGGATATCTGATTTCAGTGTAACCATATGTCATTCTCACTGTATAACAATAATCATACGCCCCAAGCATCCCTCTGTTCATTGAGCAAATCCACATACGGCATGCTGCCCCCTCCCACTAAAGCAAGGCTGCCCTCCAACGTCCCTGAGTGCTGGGCTGTGTTGGAGTGTCTGTGAAGAGACAAGACGGCGGGCAGCAACACAATGAGCGCGTTCGTGGTGACAAACTATCACTCGGCTTGAAGGGGGAGCTGACAATAAGCGCAGGGAGGCTAATGGACTCTCCCAGAGTTTGGAGGTGACATCCTGTGGAATTATCCCTGAGGTCAGACACTTTGATTGATTTTGATTTTTATCTCAAGGCACCATGATGCCTCCCTGCTCAGCTTCAAAGTCCCAGTCAGAAACAGGACTCAATGCACGGAACGCATCGCAGGCTCCGTCTCGGTCAAGTCACACCCCTACTTTATAGCGGCTCATTGGTTGCAGACCCAACCGTGATAGGTTGGAGTCCTTATTTACAAAAGGAATGTGATCATAGTTAGAGCGTCACCACCTTCCACATAGCATCTTAGAGCCCTCTTGACATGAAATAACACCCCTATAGTCACCATCACGCTCTTCTTAGCCAATATAGTAGACATAATAAGAGAAAATAAGACATAGGAAACATTTTACTACCTTATAAATAAGCTTTATAGCATGATTGGAGCCCTCTACACATGAAATAACACCCCTATAGTCACCCTCACGCTCCTATTACCCATTACAGTAGACATAAGAAGAGAAAATAAGATATAAAAAAAACCTGTTTACAACATTTTAAATATGTTTTTTAACACGGCCCAACCGTGATAGGTTGGAGTCCTTATTTACAAAAGGAATGTGATCATAGTTAGAGCTTCACCAACTTCCACGTAGCATCTTCAAGACACAAAAGAACACCTCTATAGTCACCTATTACCCAATACAGTAGACATGAAAGAACCTGAGATATAAAAACCGATTGACAACATTTTAAATATTCTTTTTAACATGATTAGAGCCCTCTAGACATGAAATAACATCCCTATAGTCACCTTTACACTCCTATTATCGAATACAGTAGACATAAAAAGAGAAAATAAGATATAAAAAACCCTGTTTACAACATTTTAAATATGTTTTTTAACATGATTAGAGCCCTCTAGACATAAAATAACACCCCTAGAGTCACCTTTACACTCCTATTATCAATACAGTAGACATAAGAAGAGAAAATAAGATATAAAAAACCTGTTTACAACATTTTAAATATGCGTTTTAACACTTAGAGCCCTCGAGACATAAAATAACACCCCTAGAGTCACCTTTACACTCCTATTATCAATACAGTAGACATAAGAAGAGAAAATAAAATATATAAAACCTGTTTACAACATTTTAAATAAGGGTTTTAACACTTAGAGCCCTCTAGACATGAAATAACACCCTACAGTCACCTTTACACTCCCATTACCCATTTCCGTAGACATAAGAAGAGAAAATAAGACATAGAAAGCCTCTCAACATTATTAGATGACTGAAGAGATGATATTCTGTAACACCCCTCCTGCCTGTCTGGAGGCAAGACAAAGAAAACAGTCATGCACGCATCCACATGGCATTATAATGAGGCCGGCAATATTATTATTATTCTCTTTTGTTTGAAAAGTGTGTAGGACGGTGTGGCAGAGACTGGCATCTCATTAGAAATGTTAGCCACGGCGTGTCTGTGGTCGTATTTTCGTGTTGTGTCTTTGACATGCAATGAGATGGACAGTGCATCCAACAGGCTGATGCATGTTTTTGAGATGTGGGAGGGGGCGGACGTTCTAACCATCAGGCCCCCGTGTGGCCCTCCACCATAATATGTAGCTTCTTGTTTGCTCCACATATTTTACTGCCACATTTTACAACATGAACTGGCTTTGTTGCCAAATATCATGGATTTGAGGACCTTTGGATGTCTCTGATCGATGAACGAGACTCAAGTGGTGAAGTCATTTCTCAGCTGGCGACCTTTGGAATAACAACATTAATGATGGCTGGCGAGCTTTTACTTCCCCACGCCGCTGCTGCAGCCCGTTGTCGACAAGGAACATGTGGCAACTAGCAGGGATACATCATGATGAATGTTCATCCTGCAAATTCTTCACTGCAAAAGGTCATTTGGGCCAAACTCCATTGTTTAATACGCGTACATCTTTACTGGGGAAGGGGGGCTGATCAAGTTCCGTCCTTTTTCTCACTCTACAATATCATTACCATTCCGTTGCCTCTGAGCATGATGAACATGTATCGTTACCAATCGATGTGGAGGATCCTACAGGTGAAAGATGGCATGGATGTGTGGTCGCTGCTTTAACAAGACAAGGGAGGCTTATGAAGGACACAGGGGGGTGCAGTCAGCATAGAACATTTGGACTGAGAGATGGTTTGGCCCCCGCGGGCCCTGTCATCTGTCACCTTCCCCGGGACCTGTCACCGCAGCCGGCAACAGCTGTCCCGCCTCAATTATAAATCATCGGCCATGTCGGAAGACATCACACTACCTTAAATTCAGCACTGCTGCAGCCAAACGCCCCGAGGGATAGCGCCCCCCCCTTACCTGCTCGTTCTCCTCCCGGCTGGCTGCCGCGTGGTCGGGTGTGAATATCTGCTCTTTGCTTCTCTTTCCCAAACATCCCCTCGACGACATCATACACCACCTTTCTCGCTCTTGTTTTCCTAGCGTGGGCCAATATTATGCTCCAAACTGTTCCGAGTTCACTGGAACCATGGTTGGCATCATTAACACTTCCAAACTCAAGCATACATGAATCTGTTTTTCCCATTAGAAGTGTTAGGAATGGAATATTTTCAACAAGACGTGTTGAAGGCTTGTTGATGGGTGAAAACATGACGCACAATCACAAGGACGAACGTACATAGCTGTCCACACACACACACACACACACACACACACCACAGATACGTAGATACATCACCCGAGACGGGCTGGTATCCAACCCGGACAAGAGCAGACGCCATGAAAGAAAGCTGGTCAGAGTTCGTCTGGCTGCCTGTGGCTCTCTCCAGCACTGGCATTGGAATGGAGAGGACATTTTAATCCATGTGTGTGCACATGTGTGTGTGCACCATTCAGTTCCAAATGTGTCCAAAGTCCTGCTGTGCACCGGTGTGTGTGCATCATTCAGTTCCAAATGTGTCCAAAGTCCTGCTTGAAATGCATCTTTTTCACAAAAAGCTGCTTTTCTTTTAGTTGGGAACTGATATTTTCCTGAAACCTATTTGTAGCTATCTATTCTACTGCTGAAAAATGTTTATATAACCCTAGAACACAATATTAATACTTCTGTGTGCCTTAACAAACGAGTTCAACTGGTCAAAATGGTTGGGAGTGTCGGCTTTAGAGAAAGGAAGGAGTCAATATTTATGTCTATATTTATGATTGAACATTTATGTCTGACATTGACTATTTCTATTTCAATTTGGATTGATGATGCTAATGCAGCATT
The DNA here is from genome assembly GCF_030265055.1 of Doryrhamphus excisus. Taxonomy (NCBI): domain Eukaryota; kingdom Metazoa; phylum Chordata; class Actinopteri; order Syngnathiformes; family Syngnathidae; genus Doryrhamphus; species Doryrhamphus excisus. The sequence goes on along the minus strand of NC_080472.1, from coordinate 6,709,423 downwards.
TAGCGTTACCATTTCATTTGGAACAGAAATGGGACCAAAAGGAGCGAAATGTGAGAAAGGTGCACAACACAGTGACAGCTTGTCGGCGAAAAGAGGCATGATTGAAATGTTGTGCCGGACATCCTGTAGAGGTCAGAGCCATCTGGCGGCCCGGCAGCCACGGACATCTACCGTGGGGTCGTCATATGATTGCCATAAATTCTCATCCACAGAAATGAGAGTGCATAAAAGGCACTGTACTTAGGATGGTATTTTTGTTTTTTTGTACTGATGGCACGTCAGCTAAATTCAATGGAAGGCCAACGCTGACTTAAAAAGTATATCACAAGCGTACATCTGACAAATGACACGCTGGCGTGTAACGTGTAACTGTAAACAAACACCGTGAATGAGCGTTCCACAGAGGCTGACTGGCGCCAAGAACTTATGGTTGAAAACATCTGCTGGAGCTCGGCAATGAACATTTGCGGAGACTCACAGGAGCCATCGGCGTGCTGAAATGAGCAATATGCAATCAAAATCGTCCCACTATACATGGAAATTAACTGACCCCGCAGCTGGGGGTGGGGGCAATACATCAACAGCCTTTGGACTTGCCAGCTGCAATGTCCTCATTATGATGATAAAACCCTGCCACTGGAAAAAACCTGCATCGTCCCCTTCTGTTTTAGACGCTCATTTCTCTATCATGGGGCAAATACGCTTGTGACCCACAGGTGCTGTTTTGTGCATCTCTTGATAAATTCATTCAAAACAGACTCAATCTGGTGCTCATTATGCCAAAACATTATCTTAATCCAACACTCACCTCGGTATACACGAGCCAAGACCATTTCCTCCTTTGCTGACCGTATAAAACAATAGCGCCGCAGCAATCAGCCAAGGCTGTATGCTAATGAAAATGTGCCGCTAGCTCAGGCTGCAGTCAACAAACAAAATTGCTTATTTTCACTTCTTTCACTTTGACCGACCTGTTTACGCACCCGACACGAAACAATGTATGCTATTAACGTTGGCAGTAGAAGTGACGGTTGCAAGGAGACATAAAAGACACACGGCACATACCGTCATGGAATGTATTCTAATGCCTCGTTTAGGGCGGCTCATTGGTTCCAGATCAGACCGAGATAAGTAGAATTCCTTGGTAGAATTCCTAATTTACAAATGGAATATACGTATTTTGTAGTTAGAGCATAGAAAACTTATTTACAAGCTTCTAAAGACTCTTTGTAACATGATGAGAGCAGTCTGGACATGATAACACCCCTATAGTCACTTTTACACTCCTGCATTGTAGGGGTGTATTTGTATTTGTATTCAAGTAAATTAAAATTACCCCCCCCCCCCCCCCCCGGGGAAAAAATATTAATTTAAATAAAAAGAAATATATATATTTATTCATTAGGAGTAAATTGACCAATGTTTTTTTCATAAATCCACCAATGAACCTGAATGAATCAATGAAAAAAATAAAAATATCCATAACCTCATGGATGACTGAACCGAAAACTACAAAATATCATTGTGACCATGAATGAACCCCCCCACACTAAAGCCCCCACTAACTAAAGGTACCAAATACCAGCCAGAAGTGCACCCAAGTTCCCAAGCCTTACTTCCTTAAGCGTTTAAAGCCAATGTGAACGTTACACTGTCGGCAGCCTGAACATTAGCAAGCTAATGCTGAAACACAGTTGGGGTGAAAGGTCATATGTTTACAGAGCAAAATATGGATGCTAACTAACTAAATTGAGCCTCCTCCGTTGCCGGGAGGGGCAGGCAGACCCCCGCCCCTGACTGCTGAACACCAGCCACTCATCCGGGCAGGCACTGGAGTGTCACCAAGAAACGCAGCTTTCTGATTGGATGTTGTCATTATTCCCTGATACTAACTAATTTTTAAAGTAATTGCTCCAATTCATTATTCCTAAAAAGTAATTATTTGTGCCTTTCGGAATACCGTATTCCGGTTTGGCCCCGTGTGTGGCACTATGAATGTGCTCCCTTGGGGAGGGGAGTGGCCAGCAGACAGGAAGTGATGTCAGGGTTGCGTTTTAGCTTGGTGCAAGTTAGTCACCCGTGTTCGATTAGATTACTGTGGCTGAGATCTAGTGACCAGTGCACAATACTGCAGGTCATCCCAACCATCTTCTGAATGCCTCATGCTTGTATTTTAACCTTGTCACAAAAACATTGCATAAGGATAGCATCAGTATGCTAATAATGCTAACAATGGAGGAGAACCAGAGCACAGCCCTCAATGGTGGCCAGTCAACGGCAGAGCTCATACAGGCAAACCAGTCACACTCACATCCATGGCCAATATAGGCTTGCCAGTGAACCTAACTTGGATTCATTTCATGCTTTTTCCTCCTGTCTAGTATGAGCGACTCTATGTTCTGCAGTCACCATCAGGTTGAAGCATGCATAGAACTTCCATTCTGTGAATGTTCAGTCCTTATCCCAGTCCCAACATCACACACTGTGTACCGGGTGGTGACCCGGTCAGGTTTGTGCAGATCTTGAACCTATGAGATCAGCCCAGAGGTGGCCTGTGGCTTCACTGGGCGACGTTCCCCAAACAGCCCCCGCCAACCTCCGATGGCCTCACAGTGTGTCTTCCAGACAGCGCTTCCTCCCCTGATTCCCATCCATATGCTCTTCACGATGCCCCATGGAGAACATATGGTGAGCCTTATGCCCCAGGTAGGCCCAAAGAAGTTGAACAGGCCTGGGGTGAGAACGAAATAAGCACCACCCTGACAGAGACCCTGAAGATTGTTGCCCCAATGAATTTCCTCCCGGTGCTGTCTGACTTTGCACCAGCTGCTTCATGCAGGGAACCGGATCTTCAGATTTGTTTGCTTGCAAGGCCTCCCAAAACCCGAACCACCTCCGACACAAACGTATATGGGCCTCCTAAGACCTTGGTCTCCAACACATGCACGTTCTCTTGTCAATCAGCATATCCTGTTGGTTCCAGTTCCAGCATGCTCCAAGCATGGAGAACCAGCTGGCAGGAGACCGCACTCCCTGCGCACTCCCTGACCCAAACGTGTTTACCACTGGGCGCTGACCTCCGTGGCGATGACTGAACCAGCAACATGCAGCACGTTACAGCACATTACATGCACCATGTGGCCCGGACCTCAGAAACCCAAACCCCGACACAGTGGCTGCCGTGGTTGGCAACACCGCTTCGAGATACGGCAGTACAGGGGTGGGAATTTAAAATTTTTTAAAAACTAGAAGATATCTCTTAGGGCATTATGATGCAATATGAACAGAAAATCACAAGGAAGGTCCAAGAGGCTACAGAAATGACTCCAAGAGGTGGTGGGAAAGATCATGTGAACGAGACACGCAGAGGGATGCTTTCAAATGCACTGCACGCACGGTGCATTCACGGTGCGCTGCATTCACGGTGCGCTGCATTCACGGTGCGCTGCATTCACGGTGCGCTGCATTCACGGTGCGCTGCATTCACGGTGCATTGCATTCACGGTGCGTTGCATTCATGGTACACTGCATTCATGGTGCGCTGCATTCACGGTGCGCTGCATTCACGGTGCGCTGCATTCACAGTACACTGCATTCATTCACGGTACACTGCATTCATTCACGGTTTGCTGCATTCACAGTGCACTGCATTCATTCATGGTGCACTGCATTCATGGTGCGCCACATTCATTCATGGTGCACTGCATTGATGGTGCACTGCATTCATTGATGTGCACTACATTGATGGTGCGCTGCATTCATTGATGGTGCGCCGCATTCATTCATGGTGCACCGCATTCATGGTGCACTGCATTCATTGATGGTGCGATGCATTAATTGATGGTGCGATGCATTAATTGATGGTGCGCTGCATTAATTGATGGTGCGCCGCATTCATTCATGGTGCGCCGCATTCATTCATGGTGCACTGCATTCATGGTGCACTGCATTCATGGTGCACTGCATTCATTGAGGTTGCACTGCATTCATGGTGCGCTGCATTCAGGGTGCGCTGCATTCATTCATGGTGCGCTGCATTCACAGTGCATTCACGAAGATGTGTGCTACAAATTTGGAACATTTGGACATTTTCTTTGCGCCGTGGCAGGCAATCCTTCCCACCCGTTCACCTCCACTTGATGGGCACACCACTGGCACACAAAAGGGCGCACCACTGTGGACACAAGGCTTAATTTCCCAATGAAGGAACATTTCAGTTATTTCCAGCACTGTGCATTTTTCCAAGGGTTTGAATGCTTGCCTTGGGGATTGGATTCTGTATTTTCTAGCGTGCATCCTTGCTTTGCTCCCCTCTTCGGTGACACTGTGTGTTTGCGAGAACACAAGCTCTCCGCCATGCACAGCCTTCTCCCTTTATGACAGCTTGATGGGTGCAGCAGCAATTAGTGTCACCTGAAAAGCGTTCCTCTCAAGATGACTCCTTCCCATGAAAACCCATCTCGGCAAAACCCTGACACCCTAAAAAGCTCATCAAGATCAAACCAGCATTCTTTATGTCCTGCCTCACTCCCGAAAGGCACAACATGACAAAGGTTGGCTCCTACCTCCTATCTCCTTCCAAAGTTCATTAACAGAAGCAATCTTGGCCTGGATTGCTGAGGCTCAGCCTCTCAGGGATAAATGGCCATGGTGCTATGTCATTTAAGCCGGCGCTGCTCACAGAATAGCCACAAAATACTGCATTTTTGCAGTGCACGCACTGGACGCAGCGCACGGTGCCAACAATGACGCTGAAAAGAGAAAGGAAGCTTCATCAAAACCTCTCCATGGTGGGGAATCATTCATCACATGGGGAACCACCTGATGATAGCTGTTGGGAGTGATGTAGTTTGGTCTACACGTTGTCTGATGTAAATAAAGCTCTTGCAGCCAACAATGGCGGCCGCGGCCCACAATACATTGCGTGTTTGTGTTGGAAGGCATTCATGGTTGTATGCCGATGACACGCTTTCCCACGCAGATGGGTTGATATTGATGGTTGGCCGATCAATCGCAGCATCCCTAGTTTTAGCCCCACAGCTCTGGTCCTGGCCTCAAATCAACCCCCCTTCATTCCCGCCCCGTCTGCATTACAGGCACCGCAAAACAGATGATTGACTCGCTCAGACCACCAGCTTCACTGCCTCGCCAGTGCTGGTTGGCTGAGCTGTGGACGTGAGTCATGAACGGATCATTAAACCCGAACGACACACTCACTCACTGGCATTGTGCAGGATATTTTTATTGTGCTTTTATTTGCAGAGGCATCATGTCTGCTAGATGGATGGATGGATGGATCCTTTTCCTCATCTTGCCCCCCCCCCCACGTTTGTTGAGTGCCCCCCCAACACTTTGACCAGTCACGTGCGGCTTTCACAGGGAAAAGAAGGCAAGAAAAAAATAGACGGTCCTTCACTTCAAAGAGCCGGCTCCCGGCGTTCACCTCAAAGAGTCGGCCCTAAGAGCCTTTTTGTTTGCAACGGACACATCGCTCTTGCTTACGTGATTTCAATATCAATATTTCAGCATTTGAACATTTCAGTCGTCGTTGGTAACCATGGAATGGGAATGATATCGCATATCACATAACATTGGAAGAGCAGGTTATATATATATATATATATAGAAGCAATATATAGTTACATAAGCAATTATACACAATTTTATCCTGAAAATGTACAATTAGAATTCACTAAACTTGAATTTTTATTTTATACACTCCTGATCAAAATGCTAAGAGGTGTTCAAAAAGTGAATCATGTATATTTTCTCCACTTCTGCATCTTAAGTAGAGCCTCAAATCAAAAAAGAAAAAGGGAGTTAGACGAGTAAGAAATTGATTGCATTAAAGTGCAATGGGCTGTTCATCAGCTGATCATTGGAGCTTCAGGTTGTGCAGGGTCGTCACACGGCAGCCAGCTATGTGAAGATATGGCACCCCTCATGAATGAAGGTCCTGGTCTGGGTGGTCACGACTGCCTTTTTCAACACTGACCAAGAGGAATGAGCTGCCTCTTTTGGACTGTCCCGCGTGTTCCCCTCATCCCAAATCCAATGGACAACATTTGGGGATGGAAAATACAAGCTGGCCACAATGACCGATCAACGACATCCTGATCTGAACCCCCGACCAGGCAAGGAAAAACTCAAAACCAATTTGGGGGAAAAAGAAACCTTGGGAAGGGTCTTCCGGGATGAGCAGGCTGCCATGGATGTGAAGTGGCAGCATATGCCACATTGTAGATATAGAGATCATAGATGTCACCACATCAGGACAGTCTTGACTCTGCCGCCCAGAGGTGGACCACCTCAGATCTTGTCCCAGTCCATCAGGGCGAGTTCCAAACCCAAACAGCTGCAACCTCTGCTCCGGTCATCGTTAGCTAACCCCCCCACGATTCTTTTTGCATTTTGTTTATTTATTTATTCATTCATTTTCTACTGCTTGTCCTCACAAGGGTCAAGGGGGTGCTGGAGCCTATCCCAGCTGTCTTCGGGTGAGAGGCGGGGTACACCCTGGACTGGTCGCCAGCCAATCCCAGGGCACATATAGACAAACAACCATTCCCACCCACATTCATACTTATGGACACCAATTACTCGCCAATTAACCTAGCATGTTTTTGGAATGTGGGAGGAAACCGGAGTAAACCTACGCAAGCACGGGGGAGAACATGCAAACTCCACACCGAGATGGCTGAGGGTGGGATTGAACTCAGGTCTCCTAGCTGTGAGATCTGCGCGCTAACCACTCGACCGCCGTGCAGCCCTCCTTAAGATACAATGGTGCAAAATGTACATTCCTGCAGCTTGCAAAGTGGTCTTGGTGATCAGGAGTTCAATTTAATTGAAAGGCTGAAAAAGACTTGATGGCCTTCCACTAAGGGATGCTGACTGAGGCATTGAAACCACCGGACAAATAAAAACCCTGACATTAGTATGGAAATGGAAGCCAGGCAAAGCGTAGGAAAGGATGGAGCAGAAGAAATGAGATCCACAATATTGAGCCAAAATCTATCCTCGCTCCAATGTTGCCGCCTTAAGCCTGTCACAAAATGGAAACGCTCCTCCAATCACGCTTTGTGGCGGTGGGAGAAATTGCCCCTGTCTGGGCTCCTAACCCCTTAGACGTATGAAACTCTCCCAGGCCCTCCTCCAGTAAGAATGCAGGATTCAGTGAAAGACACATCGGAGGACAATATGTTCACTGAGTCCTTGAGACGGAGACCCAGACTGTCATGTGCAGGTTAGCTAAGCAGTTAAACGTTAAACGTGAACCAGTATTTTATTCCAGTGTTCCTCTTCAGCGACATTCGTATGCTAATTAATAAGGGTGTACCCCCAAGATGTGCCACAGGCCCACACATCTTCCACATTTGCAGTCATAACAACTTATTCCATAGTCATATTTCTACATTCTGTCAGTCAGGATTAGTAAATGAGTATTAGTTAATTGTTAATTAATTATTAGTTAATTATTATTAGTAAATTAGTAAATGGTAGTAAATGAGTGCAAACAATTCTTTGGAATGGAAATCCTGTGAGAAAAGACGTTCCGGTAATGCTAACATCCTACTGAATTACTTTTCCAAATACCTGAATATGCTCAATGCACATTAGCGATACATTAAGTATAGCAATACAAGTCACTATTTCTTAGCACATGAGGAGGAAATATAAGGAATTAAAATTAAAATGAAGTATGTGTAATCTATTGACTCAGGCTGGCAAAAAGAAAGCGCTAAACGGTGATAACTCATTATTTTACTGAATTGGTTAGCGTAAGTAACGCTGGACAGCCGGGCATCTGCGGCAGAGCATCAGACATGGGGAAGGTCCGTCATGGACCAGCAGCATCATCTCGCCACACAAGAGCAGTTTCAGTGGCCGATGACTATCACTGCCCTGCTCCACTGAAAGACTGAGCAAATCTTCTCAGTTCTTCCCCACGGAATGCGGCTTTTCAACATGGGGGTGGGGGGCATACAAACACAAGAAGACTATTATGACATAGTACTATTACAAATGTTTATTTATTTGTTTATATATTCTCATGCTAATTTCTCTCACGGGTTCTTTCATTAGATTTTGTGCTGAAAAATTCCTTGACACAATGACATTTTGCAGGGCTGCTGGAAATGTGAATTTTATTTGGAGATCAATACATTATTTATTGTTTATATATTGGATCCTATTATTCTCTGTTTACAACTCTTACGCTGCAGGGACTCGAGATAGCCGCAAGCTAGCAAGCTAACCAGTTGGCCTGAAATTGATCTCTTGTAAACTTAAGAAACCATCTTTTATTCATGCATTCATTTCTGGAGGAAACCTGCGATGCAGCAAGAGACGATAATCCATCTGCACAAAATATCAATATGAGCCTGAATTTGACTCGGTATTGTGTCGGAAAAAAAATCATTGGTATTGCACATCACTACCAAAAATGGACTGGTTGACTCGGATCGGTACCCCCGCCCGATGTGATATGGCCGACTTGACTAATGAGCAATGCATGTTGTCTATTTCCTGCCAGTGAATGGTGACGCGGTGGCAACAGCAGATGGGGAAATGCATTAAGTACTGTGAGCTGTGGGAAGAGAAATCCGGCCGCCGACAGAAAATTGTCTTGATACATGGTGTGCTCACGATCCCCAGCGAGTGCTTCCCACAGCACAGGCGGGGGAAAATCAACATCCTATTGGAGAGCCTGTAACTGGGTTATTGGCAGTGGCTACCTTTTTATAAAACTCTGCAAGACTAATGCAGGACATATGCCCTTCACATTTCCTTGTTTGCCAAATTCCCTCCTTTGCGAATGACGACTGTCCTTCATGACAGCACGCCGCTGCCAACAAGCATCGTGGTTCTTCATCTGATGTGCGTTCAGCGTTCCGTCTTCCCACGCTAGGAGATGATGGCGTGGTGATGATCAAGCAGTTGAGCGGAGACGACCATCATAACAGCTCGGCCGCCCTGCGAGAACGGAGTCGGATGGGAAGCACTTCCAGCAACAGTTTGGCCAGCAGTGGGACAAAGTGTGAGGTCATTCAACCTCGGGGTCGGTGAAGACCCGTTGATCAGGGACTGTCACGTGATGCCAATCAGCCGAGCATCTTTCAGACTTTGGGAGGAGCGGGGGCCTCACTTAGATCCTACAGGATCCTCTACAGTCCAACAGACTCTGGTCAGCAGAGTCACATATTCGGACCACATGTGGAGTTACACAACACACTCTTCTGTCTGGCCTTGGTCTCTGTTCTCCGTACACTCAAGCGTAGCAAAGTTCCCCACAGTAGGAATAAACGTCGGAATGTTTGGTTTCTGGTGGCAGCTTCCCATTAGATTACCATGTCGGTATGTCTGCGACATAATCTGGCCACAAGAAATGAGCAGAGTGAAGTCTGAGTCCTCCAGAGACGGTTGAGCGAAATGGCAAATAAACTCATCAGGAAAGTGGAAGCAATCAATTTACTCACTCCAGCGATAGTTCATGGCACGGCTGTCTCCTTATTGGATACCGTGATTAAAGCCAGATTAGTATCACCAAAATGACTTTGCACAACATGATGAAAAATGGAACTCTCCAAATGGGAGGAAAGAGCATTTAAATTGAGGTGCCTAATAGATCCGTTTGGAGTGTGTGTGTGTGTGTGTGTGTGTCAGATCCTTTAAGAAATAAGATTGGACAGTAGCAAGATGTCCGCCTTATGAATTATGGAATGAAACCTTCAAAGTCAAACAGAAATTCAGAGTTTGGCCAAATTTCAGGGCAAAGGCATGCTTCCAAAGTCAAACAAAACTTAGAGTTTGACCAGGCATCGTGCATCACGCCACACAGGCCTACACCAGCGTGACCAAATGTCCTAAAACAGGACATTGGGGTCGCATTGGTGGTTGTTTCAGGAAGTGATGTCAATGTCTTGTGTTTTATAGTTTTTTTGGGCGGTTATACTGAACTGTAGTCTTCTGTGTAGATCTACATTAGATCTTTTTCGACTTTTCAGGACCTATATGGTACTGACAAATCTACCTGATCATGTGTTGTCCTTCTCACCTGGAGGTAACAAGGACTGGAGGAAATTAGGACTAATCCAAATGACTACTAGCAAAAAAAGCTGAGTATAGAGGGGGAGGCGCCACCTGCTGGGGCCCAGCAAGGTGCACTGTATTCGGTCACACGCTCCGAACATCCATTGTGACGCCACAGAGGTCTCTGGCAAACCTTTTATACTTTTCTAGCATTTCACGTGGATGACATTTTTAATTATGGATTTTATGCTCATCTCTGAGCTTTTGGCACAACATCCTTCCTCCTGATGTGAGTGTTTGATTCCATGTTACGACAGGCTGTTAGCGTCACAGGCAGAAGAAAAAAGGCGCTTGTGATTCGCTGACCAGCACAGTACAGGTAATCTAGCCTCATTGGAGCATTTTTTTAAAATGAGATATTTTTCATGTTATGGGTATGATGTCATAATTCCCTCATATTGGCCCAATAGTTTTTGTGCAGCCCTTCCTTCCAGTGCTTGACCTGAAAGACAATACATCTTTCAAGTGCTTGGTGGTACTGATGGGATTTGGTTCCATCCTACTGTTCAGAGATGTTGTCTCAACCTTTGCCCCTCACGTCTCCTCAATCAGCTCGGCCCTCGACGCACGGCCAATGTAAAACAAGGCTCTGAGAACAGCTAGCATCACAGTCGATTGAATTCAACGCAGCTTCAACAGAATTTGAAAAGTGCCCAAAATATAGTCACCAGTTTGGGTGAAAGCTCCAGAGATAAAATGACGACATTTGGAATCTGAGCACTCCAGAAGTCTACCATGAGACTCACACGGCCTCCGGGCAGAAAGTGACGACTCCTGACAAGAAGGTGTGACACACGCTTGACTTCAGGAAGTCTGAAGAAAAGAATAAAAGACAGCGTGGCTTCACTTGGTCCGTAAAGCTCAGCCATCGTAATCAGCTCATCGGTATGGTGGATGGAAGCTCCCCTCCTTGCTTTGCTGACTTCAAAGTCGCCAATGAATATTTTGTCAAATGCACTGAAGAATCGGTGGTGGTTCACAGCAAAAAGATCAAATGTTGTCAAGTCTTTGTGTGTGTGTGTGTGCGTGCGTGCGGATACGTGCAGGTAAGAGTGCCTGTGGTTCTTGGAAAAATAGACTCTTCAGAAAGAGTCTACTCAGTCAAGACTTATCTTAGTCCTCCAGAGGCAGGCAGACAAAGCTCCCATAGTTTCGAGTCTCCAGTGGGAAATTAGCTGTTTGAGGATCGGCAAATGCCAGGCAACACACACAGTTAATTTTTATAACCTTTCATAAAAAGACTTGCCGTGCAAACATTCAACCTGAGACTGTCCCCATCCGCCCCCACACCCAAGCAATTTGCTGCCTGTCCGTCACCAATCAACCCACACAGCCTTCTAAAAGCTGATATGTCACAGCTCTTTACTGGATTAACCCGTGTGCCATTATTTCATTCCCAGTCTTTGCTATAACAAACATCATCGGCTATTAAGCACACTCAGAGCGAGTGTAGTTTACACGATATGGACACTATTGGAAAAATCACATTAGCCTAAATAAAAGGGGTCGCTTGCAGCCACAATGTGACGTCTAGATCATAATTACATTGATTTCTCTCTGCTTGTCTGTGCTACCTGGAGTCCAATGGAGGCGTGGCGCTCACGTTGTGTTGTGCTACACAAAACGCTGCTGTCGGTGCAGTGTCAGTATTGGCCAATACAAAGGTGGCCTGTAATTGGTTGTTTTAACGAGCCCTTTGTAAGCAACATAAATACACTCATCCCTCATTGAAGGCGCTTCATTGGTTCCTCGTCAATTACGTGAAGTCGGATTCCTAATTTATGAATGGAATCTGTTTGTAGTTAGAGTATATAAACATCTTCTAGACCTTATGAATACAAGCTCTTAACATGGCTAGAACCCTCTACACATGAAGTAACACCCCTATATTTCCCTTTATCCTACTATTACCCAACATTGTAGACATAATAAGAGGAAATAACGTGTTCTGATGATAGGTGGGCTGAGTGGTGGTGGTGGTGGTGGTGGTGGGGGGGGGGGGCAAAAAGTCGGGGGTTGAGAGTTTTAGCTTACGCAAAGTCATCTGAGTTAGAGATTCCCATGCCTGTTGTGAGATCACTTAAACGTGCAGGAATTCCACCCATCAAGTCTGGTGCTTGTGTGTCTCGGCCAACATTAGAGATAACATTACTGACACCTAGTGACCGGTGTACAAAGCGACATATCTTCTTTCAATGATGGTCTGAATGGCTTGTGTTTGCATAATTCCGCTACTTTTAATGCTTCATACAATTTGCTGAAATATTCAACCACAAAACAGATTTATAAAAATCTCCTTTCTAAAAGCCATGGAGTGAAATTCAAAGCCAGGCGTGGCGAGGAATTGCTGTAGAATTCATTAGTTGGAGAAACTGTAGCAACATTTGATGTCATAAATCCCATAACATTAGAAATAGCTCAGATTGTCCGTACTGTGCGGGTGAGCAAATCAAACGCTTCTTTCTTCCTGCTGCCTGTTGTAACTTCCCCTACGCTAACTCGTAAACAAACATTTACTTTAATAGGAGGCACGTCGTTCCAAAGGCACCAAAGCCCCATCGAGAACACAAACCACCTCAGCGCCACCTGGACCGCCAGCGCTGTGGCGTTTGAAAAGTGCAGAAGGTTTGATTCTGATCTTTCAGAGAAGCATTGAGGTGCCGCTTCGTACTAAACAGCCACAAATGACGTTTTCACAACGCAAATGTGGACGTAATTGAAGGTGCGGCGCCCTTCCAGATGCCCCCAAGAACAACAAGATAGTCCAGAGTGCTGACCTGAACCTCGATGCCGTAGCCCAGGTAGACGGTGATCAAGTAGCTGCAGTCCGTTGCGGTGTCAGGCTGCTGCAGGATGTGGACGTTGCCCTCGGGGTCAGTGAAATTTAGGCTGCAGGGCTCTGTGGGAGACAGCGAAAAGAGGTGTGATTCCCTTTTCCGTCAGTCCGCTGATCTTCCTGACAGCCCACCTGACAGCTACGGCTGTCTTGGACACATGAGCAACTCTGTTATTTCTGCTGGGGAGACCAATAGCTCTGAGTATGGTCAATGAACACAAGGGGGCGGTGAAACCTGCCCCCTCCTCTGGAATGGCAGCTCATTAAAACTGTCAGCTGGCGTTTGAACGCCCAAACCAAGGGAAGGAATTCGGAGTCTAAGAATTAGATACATGCTCACCAGATGCTTGCATGGTGGTTATCGTCGTGGTCGTGATGACAGAAGTTGACATGGTGGCGCCCCCCTCTGTGCGGGATGATGATGACGGAAGGTTTGGGAGGGGCTGATGGGTCTTGGCTGTGTCCCTTGGAGGTGCTTCCCTTGCCTGGCCTTTCTCCTTCCTCACTGTGGAGACTGCAGGACCAGAAACAGCACTCCAAGGTGGGGGTTGATCTGTCTGCGAGGTTAATTTGGGGTCGTTATTTGGGGTCACTTGCGTGGTCAGGGAGTGAGTGGTTGGCATTGGCTGATCTCCTCCTCTGGTCTCGTCCCCCGAGGACGCCTGCAGAAGAGGCATGAGAGGCCGGGGTGTTGTTGAGGAGAAGGTGGTAAGTGGTGATGTGGCGGCCGCGGTGGCCGTGGAGGCGACGTCTGAGAAGGCCGGAGCGTCCTCGTGGGGGACGCCGTGAGTCACCGGGCGCACCGCATTGGGGGCGGAGCCTGGCATGGTGGGAAGCGCCGCCACAGAGCCATCGCTCCTGAAAAAGCGCTGGTCTCCCTGAAAGTCCCTCAGGAGAAGGTGCTCGTGAAGCCCCAAGCCCTGACGCACAGGACGGTGGTCCGGGCTGTTGATGGGGGATGCGGTGGTGACCCGGGGGACTTCACCTTCTGTGTCTTCTGTCCAGGGGTGTGTCATGTGACCCTTGTTTACATCCAAAGTCCTCCTCATCCCATCGGTCTCCTTTGGACCTGAAATGAAAGAAGGAACCATTCAGATTCGACAAACAACAGAATCGCTATGTTAACTATTACACCGTCTGTACAAGATGATGCCCTAAAGAAGCATCGACAGTCATCATTTAACTACAGCAAAGCATGCTGGGAAACCCTTAATCCGCCCGTTCCACAGATGCAAACTCTGCCGGGTTGTGATATTTATGTGTTGATATCAAATAGTGGAGCTGCTGGCCCGACACTGACAGACTGGGGAAGAGGTGGAGGACCTCAGTGGCCCACCTGCCCCACTAACGTCCCTTCCTCCCCCCACCCACCCACCTGGACCCCAAAGCCAAACCTAACATGGTCAGCGGGCTGCAGATGCTCGCCGCCGCCTGGTGGTCTCACAGCAAAGACGAAGAACGAGGAACAATAATCTGGAGAGCTACAGCGAGCATATTCCACTCAAGTTCAAATACAGCAAAGTTCCTCAACCCAAGTCTGCACCCCCCGGACACAATCCGGGTGGACTGTTCATACTGAGTTTGAGACTACTCACTTCCTGCGACCTGAGTTCAGACCTGTGTGGGTATGTTTGCTCCAAAACTTCTTCTCCTAGCTTCACGGTGCCACAGCCTCTCAGCAGACACCCTCCACAGACATTTAAAAAAAAAAACTCAAGAATGTATACTTTGCACTGTTGGTCCTGGGGGAGGCTCAAAGTAGGTTCTTTTCAAAATGCAAACAGAAGAGTGAGACAAACAATCTCAAGTTTGAGCACAGAAAAAGTCCCTAAGAAGACATATAGCCTCTTTTTGCGCTGTGGGTGTGCTCCCCATCCACGCCCATTCATCGTAGGCACCCGAGGAACGAGGGGCCGCGGCATTCTTCTTCGTGGGGTGACAAATGCCTTTGGGCAGCTTGATGCCAGTCATCCCACCAGGCCAGAGAGAATGTTGCTCCAGGTGCTGAAGATGTCTGGACCTCACGCCCATTTGTGTAAACCCACCCCCAAATTCCATCCCGCTTTATAAGAGACCACTATCCCCCCAGATGTGGGTTCACGTGGGGGTGTGTCGGGAGTATAGCGTTACCGACATTGTTAGTTAGTGACCCCGGCTGTACGAGCGCTAGCTATGACATGATGCTAGCTAACATGGACTTTGGGAGTTTTCCATGTATGGGCGGTAAGTGGTTGTTCTGATGGAGAAGCATCACGGTGGCGATGTGATAATGGATGGAACACTGAGGTGAGCAGAAGCGATGGCAATGATGACGATGTTACCGTTTCATCAAAGACGGTTATACTTAAGTCACAAAACCGTCAACAACAGCTGAGCGATGCAAGCAATTATTGCTTCATTAAAGTAAATAAAGGCAGTCATTTCACAGGCGGGAAAGTAAACAACGCAGGCCTGACAGGATTATTGTTGCACATTTGACCTACATGTGTTAAATTGACAGCAGAAATCTGCGTACAGTGGAATCGCTCCCAGTTAAGTGGCAGCTCACGCCACATAATTAACTGCCGGGTGCACAAGGCTCTTTAGTTTTTTATCCAATTTGTCGGGAATTGTCTGATGAATGGTGATGGACCAACCCCCGCAAAGATGCCTCAGACGCTCAGACAGGACCGAGCATATAATCCTCCAGATTAGCATTCCCTCGGTGCCTTTATCGATCATGAATACTTGAACTTGAACTTTGTGTGTTCTAACTTTATTTCTACTGTATACAATGTTTTGTATGTTTTGCATAAGATGACAAATGATGTCCTTTTCCTTTAATAGTTCAACTTTATGCCACTAAAGTACATTTACAGCTTTGTTGTTAGATTGCAACTTTTTTATATAATAATATTATATAATATTTTGACTTTATTCTTGAAAAATTACTGCTCATTTAAACCTGAAACATGATTATTATTATTATTATTATTATTATTATTATTTAATAGTTTTCTATGGAAATTCAATTTTTGACCGTGCCTAATTTAAAAAAAAAACAGTGACAGGGTGGCATGGCTAGTCTCTCGATGATTGCTGTTTTGATCCTTCATGGGTCAAAATGTTTTTACATTTCAACAACCATTCTCCCGGTCCACAGTGTATCCCACCCCTCGCACAAACACACCTGGGATAGGCTGGGATAAGCAATATAGAAAATGGATGGATGGATGGAAAGATGGATGGAAGGAGGAACGAATGAATGGATGAAGGGATGGATGGATGAAGGGACGGAGGGATGGATGGATGGGTGGATGGAAGGATGGGCGGATGGATGGACGGAGGGATGTATGGATGATAGATAGATGGACGGAGGGACGGAGAGAGGGATGGATGGAAGGATAGATGGACGGAGGGATGGATGGACGGAGGGATAGATGGAGAGATGGATGGACGGATGGACGGACGGAGGGATGGACGGACGGAAGGATGGATGGACAGAGGGCTGGATGGATGACAGAGGGATGGATGGAGGGACGGATGGATGGAAGGATGTCCATTTTTACATTCCAACATTTCAGATTCTGTTGTCTTTTGTCCACTAACTACTCCAACATTTCTCGAGCCATTTCAACCATCCCGACATTACAATGTCATGATGATGGACATGGACATGTCGTTTATCTCTCAGGACTTTTACAACCCCCCCCCCCCCCCATGTTTTCCATAATTCTGCATTTTCTGTGACAGTGAAAATGAATGGTCAATTTCAACATCGCCACCTACTGGTTGAAACTGACATTTAACACTAGAAGGAACATTGGGTTGTTGCTGTCGGCTGTGCAAGGTAGCATCCCTCAGGTCATGGCGTGGTCTCCTCCCAACCTGATGGTTGGTGCTTGGATCCTGAGTTGCTGAGTAGATTTCTAGATTCTTATTACTAGAAGGTACGCACACAGGACACAACACACCAGATGAAGTCACACAAACCAAGTTATAAGAACAAAACAAGCAAAAGATGGCCTCCAAATGATCAAATGGACACATGCCAGCGCCCTTGCTGTTTGGCATGAAACATCATTTGATGGATTGATTCTAAGGAGGCACATCAAACAGTGAAGCCTGCTTGAATGATTGAAGTACCATGTCACCTCATGGAACTGCAAAAGTATATAACATCTAGTACCGCAAGTATCCCACGCTGCTATCAGTCGGCTTTGGACCATCCAGCTGGCGCCCGGCAGTCAGAGTATCGAGTGGGAGAGAGGAACCGGGCTAAACTGGAGTTTCTCATGCAAAGATCAATACGGAATCAATGTCTACAGGTTGGAGACCTCACTGTGGTGATTACCGTTCAACCGCAATGTTCTCCCGAGCCTCCCAAGTTTCTTTCCTAACGGACAGATCCTCAAATAACAGTCCATAACCCGAGGGCCACCAGGATGGGCGTGTCCTTGTCTTTCTGTGTTAGGCAGCTTTGGATCGATCCTAGGATGGGTTTTTTAACCGAAAAACAGAAGCACATGTCACTGATTAGTTGACTTTCAGCCTATGGGTTCATTTGTTTACTTCCTGTATTCCAAATGTACTCTTGGAAAGACTTAGGCAGTATAAGAATAGGAGGCAAGGTTTATCGTCGGCAAAGATGTTTTTCTGGAAATACATTTCATGTCTTAGCATCGCTTTGCAAAAGATCAAAAAGGTAAAATTGCATCTTTGGTCTTTCCCGATGTGGCCCCAGCAGGTTTTGGACAGACATGTACGACATGTAGCCACATAACGGTGGAAAGTTAGTGTCCTCTCGCTAGCAAAGAGACCTCTGTACTGGTCCTTGGATCGGGATAAAGCTTTGGATTTTTGGAATCTTGCGTGCGAGTCTGGTAGCTCGTCACAGGGAGTTCATCTAACACAACAAATTTGGCTTTGTTTAAATGCAGCAGCAATTTTCTTAACTGTGATTTTGGCAAAGATTACTGAGTCTGATTCCGGAGCCAAAAGCACAGAAGGGGCCCTCAGTCACCCGGTTCAATCCACGGTTGGAACATCTCACTCTACTGCCTGCCAATTGCAATTCATTGCGCTTGAAGGACTCCAATCAAGTGGAGATGTGCTGTAATGCACCGCTCTCGCCGTCAAGTGTCAGAACAAGGTGATCTTCATGGGCTCTGTCGGCTTCAAACGGTGGGCATGCCGCCATCATCTTTAACCAACTGATCAATGACTAAAAAGCCCAGAGAGATGTTGGATGCAGAATACATGTTTTTATGTTTTGAAGCGCTCTTGGTCCAGAATGTGACGCGTTAAAGCGCCGGCGCAGACGATATTGAGGATGATGTGAACTCCCGCTTGTGCACTCATTTACTGCAGTAGCGCTTCTCGGGCTAAAAGTAGATCCCCGGGCTGAAACACTTAAGAGGTTATGTGTGTAACTGCATCAAGTCACATGACAGCCGGCCTGGTTAATTAGAGCCTATTCATAAATTAAAGGTGGCCACTGCCGTGACAGAATGAGATTACTCTTATCTTACCGGTTACTCTTCCTATTCAGAGTGCTGGCACAAATACAATAAGATGCAATTTACCGTCCTCGGGGAAATTTAGCTCCTGAAACAGAGCTTTGCATTTAGAATTCATTTGGTCTCTTAAAGGCTCTCACAGGGAAGAAAAGACTTTAAGAGCGGGAAGTATTCAGGTTTCATAAGACATTGATGGCACAGTTGTGGCCCAGCGGTGTTCAAATCCTAGCCAGAGCTTTTGGAAAAATACCTTGGCTCGGCTTGGAGACGTGCAAATCAGGAACTAATGGAGGTGAAGTGGAATGTCAGCAACACATGACACAATGGGAATCACGCTTGGTGGAGGTTAACGTGCTGAAACACACGCACACGCCGAAAAGGCCGCTCTAGTTTAGCGACAGTCTTCCCTCGCGCTGGCAAAAATACTTAATGGGTAAGTGATGGCTGTTTGGTGGCCTATTATTACTCCAAAATATGCATATAATAGGTTCTATGTAGCACTGTGGTCACTGGACATCAGTGATGGAACGAGGCATGACCATACAGTACAGTACCCTCAAGCCATAGCTAAGACCCTCAAGAACGTGGCTGAGACCCTCAAGAACGTGGCTGAGACCCTCAATCCATGGCCGAGACCTTCAATCCATGGCTAAGACCCTCAATCCGTGGCTGAGACCCTCAAGCACGTGGTTGAGACACTCAAGAACGTGGTTGAGATCCTCAAGCCATAGCTCAGACCCTCAAGAACCTGGCTCAGACCCCCAAGAACATGGCTGAGACCCTCAAGAACGTGGTTGAGACCCTCAAGAATGTGGTTGAGATCCTCAAGCCATAGCTCAGACCCTCAAGAACGTGGCTGAGACCCTCAAGAACGTGGCTGAGACCTTCAAAACGTGGTTGAGATCCTCAAGCCATAGCTGAGACCCTCAATCCGTGGCTGAGACGGACATACTGTGGGGCCGTGGCTGAGATTGAGTGCAAAACAGGTTTTCCTCCAATTCCGTGTGGAAGTGGTAAAGTTTTGTCCTCCTTCCCCACTCCGTTTGAAACACTTTAATTTTAGAGCGAAGTAAACTCAGCTCTGTCATTAGCTCACTAGCTTGCTATGCTAGTCTTGGCCATCTGTTACGTCCAATCAGTGATCCTGTAGCCTGCACAATGTGATGTCAAGAAAGAATAATAGTGGTGTCAATGTGACTATAGGGTTGTTATTTCATGTCTACAGGACTCTAATAATGTGTTGAGAAAGGTTTTCCTAATCAGGTTTTCAATGCTCTTACTACCAGAATATTCCAAAATAATTAATATAATCCTACTTGGCAGGTCTGGAACTAATGAACAGCCATAAACGAGGGATGAGTGTTCATTGGAACCTCAGTTAGTGTACGCCCCGGTTAGTATACGTCCTAATTTAGGCCAAAATGTTGCCTCCTTATCCATTTCCCATGCAATATGATGCGTGTTATTAATACACTGCCTGAGTCCTACTGTGTTCCTGACGCATTTAGCCCAGGCGTCCTTGTTAGCAGCCTATTAGCATGCTACATTGTGTCCTTCAGAGTTGTCCTTTAGAGGACAAATAGATTGGATTTTGCACCGAGCTCTCAGTCTAGAGCAGTCCTCTCTGGTCGGACTGCTGCGTCCCACCTTGTCGTGATGGGAGGCCAAACGTCGTCTAAGACCACCCGACCAGTCCAGTTGTGATGCATTCAATGTCCACAGCGACGTGCATGAATGGCTTCCCTAAATCCACTCTGAAAAAGATTTGACTTTGTGCTGATATTCCCGGTATCCACGACAATCGCTGCAGCCGTCTTTGCCAGCCGAGTGAGCAATCACAGGGGACTCCTCCTCAAGATGGCAACAGACACGCTTCTCTCTTCAGTTGCATATCAATGGAGTCATCAGAGAACACTCGGTGCGTGGAGAGCGCGTTAATAAGATGGGACAAGCCACACTTGAGGCGGGCTGCTGATTGACATCAATCTTCTTGATATCCAGGGGCTTTTTTCCTTATTTTTACCCACAGCCTCTAGACAAGCAAATCAATGGACAGCTTCCGCGGGGGTGACGCGTGCATCCTCCAGAGATGGCGGCGTGCGTGCCTTCCTGGATGGCGTGGAGGTTCAGACCAGGAAATGAAAACCTGCCGCGGTGCTTGGGAGTGCAGCGATAAAGAAAGACGGCGGGACATAATGAGCTGAATCTGATAAATGATTCCATTAGTCAACTTAATGAATTGATCATTTAATTGGCTCGTGAGTGTCACAGGTGCACGGAAGTGGAAATAAATAAAGTGTCGGGAGGAAAATGTTGAAAAGTCAATTAGGTAAGCTGCGGCTGGGAGCACAAACTCTTTGAGAAAATAAACAAGTCATTTGCAGAATGTGGAGAACTTTGACAATTTATGATGCAACGCCGAGCTCCGTGTGGCACGACGCGCTGGTCTTCGTGCATTCTAGCATGGCCGCCATCCCCTTTTCATTACTTCCAGGAAGTAGGATTCCTTATTTACAAATGAAATATTTTCCCAGCAAAACCCGTTCATGACCTTCTGAATATATTTTGAACATGATCAGAGCCCTCCAGACATGAAATAGCACCCCTATAGTCACCTTTACACTGCTGTTACCAATTGTCAGACATAACAAGAGAAAGGAAGAGAAAGGAAGTGCAGTCGTTTATAACTGTTGGTTGGTTCCAGACCCGAACACAATGAAGCATTTCTGCAATGTAGGATTCAATGGTAGTGAATGAAATAAAAACCTGTTCATGGCTTTCTACAGCAGAGCCCTGTCGACATGAAATAGCACCCCTATAGTCACCTTTACACTATTATTCTTTCTTTACAACACAATTCTTATGTGGCTGGTAGCTGGCAAGCTAACCAGTTAGCTCAAATTCCTGTCTTCCAATCTGTGTTTTCCAGTGTCGAGGTTAGGAAGCCTGAAGATGCATGGGGGAAACGACATGCTGGAATTGAGAGAACTTGTCAAGTCGGACAAACTTTGCGATGGGAGAACGAGAACGTCTACGAGAAGGTGAACTAGATCGATTTGCCGGCCTCCATATGTTGCCATGTGCATGGGTGTCTGGCAGGAAGAGAGTTCATACTGTGCATCGCTTTCAGCACCTCCCATAGAACAACGGCATGAACCAAGTTGACTCGGTGGGTGGAGGCGGGGCTGATAGCATACACACAGGGTGCATAAGAGCGTGACCTGTAGAAATGAAAGGAGTAGATAGCCATATCTATGTTTGATATGTTTTCATCCTACTTTGTGCCAAACTTTCGTTAAAATGCCATCTGGTTCTGGCAGAGCCGATCCGGTTCCATGACGTCGGTTCGGCTGGTGACCGTGACAGGAAGAGCATAAGACGGACTGTCTGTCTCCTTTTGCCCTTTGACTTCATTGAGCAGAAGCGTAACTTGCCGTTGTCATTTATGATGTTCCGCTTGAGCGAGCTTTGTCCTTCAGGCGCGCTCCAAACAAACTAGGTCTTAATGGAAGCTCATAAGACCTGACCTTTAGCTGGAGCAGAAGAAAAACAGACTGGGGCGGGGGGCGGCCTTATTTGCATGAGAGCGGCTGCAAGGTGTAAAATGGGCGGCTGTTACATGAAACTCAGCCTGCATAAAAACAGCTTCTCTTCTTTTCACTTCTTTTCGGGCACAAGTGAAGCAATGAGAGTACAGTTGTTGAACAAAAGCCAAGCAAGCCACGGCAGGATCCTTCTTCTAATTCAATTTACCAATGCCGTGTGTGAAAATGTCTCTTTTCACGCTTCATTTCCTTCCATTACTGTCATTTATCTTTTCATTGTCTCCTCATTGACTCCATGCTGGCGTCAATTAAGACCAGAGCTCGGGGTGAACCAGGACCTCCCGTTTCAGATGGATTACTGCTTTGTCATACGTTCAAATCCACACGCGTTGGACTTCCAAACAGCAATTAGCTGCAATCTTGGCTTTTCAAAAACAGTGACACCCCCCCACTTGGAGCTTCCAATGTGGCGGCGACACCCATCACCCCCTCTCTGTCCTGGCCAACCCGTTTTGTTCCAAAAAGGCCAAAATGATTCCAGAAACAACAATAATTATTAACATTCTCATTATGACAATAACAACATCCGAAATAAGCTAATACAAATGAAGAAGTCGTTACGGTATTTCTACTACGTGTTGATCCAGCCACCGCTTTATTGCACGGTTATTGCACGGTTATTGCACGGTTATTGCACAGCTGCGCTAGCTCTCCACCACGTGTGTGTTCCCACTACGAACTCGCGGCTGAAGAACAACCCGTTCGACAGAGTCTTGGTCTGCCCCGCCACTAATCAACCATCGCACATCAGGGGTTGCTCCAAGGATGGAATTGAATGCCACACGATGGCGTTCTTCAACTTCCTGCCAGCGTTTGACAACAAACTGGGAAACGACGCACAGCTCCTTGGGTCGTGTGAAGGATCAAACATGCCGCTTCCGTCTTATCAGAGAGAGGGATGCTTCCATCCTGAGGATTGGCCTCTTCAGCTCTGTGCTGTCCTTTTTAGGCAGACGACTCCCTAAAAAGACCCGACTCTTTCGGCATCCGAATAGATCCGCATCTTACCTCGAACTTCGTGTGAAATAAAGTGTGAATGTAGACATCTAATTTGATGAAATGTTTCTCGTTTATGTTGCTTACATCTAAATGCTCAACATGGAACAAAAAAGCAAACATAGAAATTCTTTTCTGCAGGGTTTTTGATTGGTTATTCCTGGGTGGACACGAGGAATGGACTACATCATACGGCCAAATTCCATACCATTAGAAATAGCCCCCATACCTGGTCAGGAAAAAGCCCCCATGAGGCAGCATGAGGTGAGCAAATCAAGCCATCCTTCCATCTCCTTCCTGTGAGGTTAACGGCTGATCCAACTTCCTTTGAGCTCACATGGAAACAAGCATTCCCTTCCCAAGGAAGAGTTTTTGTGTGCCAGTTGTACCAAACGTTCCGAGATGAGGGGAAACAGAAAAACACTCCAAAAAAATGATCAGCCACCAAGTGCCAAAGCTTGGCCAAAGACCTCCGAGGTCCTTGGAAATGGAGTGTAGTAGCAGGAGGGGGGGGTCGGAGGGCAAACATAGGTGATGTATATAAACGGCTTAAAGCAAAACACAAGCTGCCTATTGGGGGGCATGGCCATTGACAGTGATAGATGACCCCCCCCCAGTACCCTGATGCGTACATGCATTGTTTGGTGTCGAAGACAGCGTGCCCCCCCATGTCTAGTCAGCCAAACGTGCACTCATTTGCATCTTTTCATTGATGCATCCTCACTCCCTGAGAGCGGGGGTGGGGGGGGGGGGGTACACATCCAGCACAGATTTTACAACACTCAGAATTACAAATGATCTTTGAAAAACTGTAAAGAGGGGGGCTAAATCCCAAACACCTCAACTGCATCACTAAGCTCCACACTAAAAGTCTCACGCTAGCAAAGCCGAGGATAGCGATTTTTTTTTGTAAGCTTGGCCCTTTTGTGTAAACAAGTCATTTGACATATTTGTCCCTCCGGAGCGGCTTGTGTACATCAAGCTCACGCCTAAAACTGCAGCTGCAGCTCTGGAGGACAAACATCCGTGTATGGAACCTGCTGATGAAAATACTCAACACACGCGAGTACTGCAGTACACTACTGCAGTATCTAGCATCCAGCCCTTCGTTTCCATCCTGCTTCCGTCATCATGCCATCATTAGGGTGGCAGGGGATGCTGGAGCCTACCCCATACGCATTCAGCATGTGGTGATTGACTGCAGTCTGTACATGGCTGTGTCATCTACATCAGTGGCGTACACTTCCTGTTGGTCATCAACGCCTTCTACAAATGTACACAACACCATTTCTACTGTCTGATGACATAACGCATACTCATTATTCCGTATCCTGATATCACGTTTACTGCTGACATAACTCAGTCGTTATTCCGTATCCTGATATCACACGTTTACTGCTGACATAACTCGGCCATTATTCCGTATCCTGATATCACACGTTTACTGCTGACATAACTCAGTCATTATTCCGTATCCTGATATCACACGTTTACTGCTGACATAACTCTCATTATTCCGCATCCTGATATCACACGTTTACTGCTAATATAACTGTCATTATTCCGCATCCTGATATCATGTTTACTGCTGACATAACTCAGTCATTATTCCGCATCCTGATAACACACATTTACTGCTGACATAACTCTCATTATTCCTCATCCTGATATCACACATTTACTGCTGACATAACTCAGTCATTATTCTGTATCCTGATATCACGTTTACTGCTGACATAACTCAGTCATTACTCCGTATCCCGATATCACGTTTACTGCTGATATAACTCAGTCATTATTCTGTATCCTGATATCAAACATTTAGCTTAGAATAAGTTAATCGGAGAGGCTAACTGGTTAGCTCAATTCTACGCTATGCTAGCGGTCAGTAATGTCCCTGCAGTAATCCTGTAGCCTGAGCAATGTGTAAACAAAGAATAACATGAGTGTAAAAGTGCCTATAGGGGTGTTATTTCAGGTCTACGGGGCTCTAATAATTTAAACCTGCATTTAGAAAGTCCTAAACGGTTTAAGCTCTGACTACCAAAATATTCCATTGATTAATACTGAACCCTCTGTCAGGGAAGGCCAATATCACGGCTGGGTCTGGAACCAATGAAGTGCTATGCTAATGCTAATGCTAATGGTTTATTTTCTTGATGTTACAATGAACTACTTGACATAACTGGATCCACAATTCCAAAAGCAAAGCTCATTAGATCCTACACCTGCCCCCATCTGTTGCATTACATTTGTTCACTTCCTGTATTCCAGATGTGATTTTTACCACACGGGACTAAACAAGGGATTATGGTTTGACCTTGAGGTTGGCAGCCAATGATTATAAGGTAAACTGTTAAGTCAAGTCAAGTAAAATCCCGATCAAGTTGATAGAAGGTGATCCATACGGCATTACGATGATTACAACCAAAAAAGCTTATCAGCATTTATCAGCATTTATCAACATTTATCAGGGAGCCTGCGGCTGCTTCCCCAAACATGACCCAAAAACTTCCCTCTTATCTGTTTTCCAGCTGATGCGGGCTGACAGCGGCGGTATCATGCATGAAGCAGGCTTGAATAATTCAGGGTGTTTTTAAAAGGACAAAAGACTAAGGGAGAGTGACAAGTTGTCAGCGGGTGATAAACTGGCCGCATGAATAAGACATGAAGACGCTCTGCCGGCAGATTGCGGCCGACCCGCGTCATCCACGCCCTTTCTCTCTTTAAAAGCGCAGCGACCGCGACGGAGGACGTGAGGACGCAAACGGGTCAGTCAAATAGGTGTGGTGGAAAAGATGACTAACATGGCTGCCGATGCCTCGGGCCCCCGTGTGACTCACTGCGGCTCCTGTCAAGGCCGACTCTGACCGCGCGCGTCCAACATGGCGGCCACGCTGAAGGGGAGTTACACGGGCCAGCGAGAGAGTGCAAAGCGTAACCAGGAGCAACCGGCGGCCAGGCTCTGCTCTGATTTGACAGTTTATGGTCAGTGCATTTATCACAAATGTCAGCCTTTATCACTTCTCGCCTGTGTTACATGCGGCTCCGCATATGTAGGCTTCGTGGCGCCGGCACGGATGGAGACGTCAGGCCCTTTGGCTTCGCTTCTTGGAGCACCAGCAGGACGTCTCAACGCAAAACGCTCCGTCTATGGTCTTACTGGCAATTTAAACGTCTGGTTTGATGCAAAATGCAAATATTGCAGAGTTGACAAATCAGGGCTACATTTGTAACAGCTGGGATAGGCTCCAGCACGCACGCGACCCTCGTGAGGATAGTTGTAAGAGTGAAGTCCAAATATGAAGACAGGTATATTCTAAACAAAGCAGTTTTATCAGAATAGACTCATTATTGTGAGGAAAAAACTAAATAAAGGGAAAAAAAGCCAAAATAGGATGGGAATAAAGTCTTAATTAAATATAAAAATATCAAACAAAAACCGAAAGGAAAATAATTTTTCCTACGAACGAAACGGCACCGGGGGGGGGGGGGGGGGGGGGGGGGGGTTAGGGTGTTGTGAATACGGTGCTAAGATTAGCACAAGGACATCAATGTCGGATGTCATCCTCGACATCCGACTAAGCAACCTACGAAGCATCCGACTAGGCATCCGACGAAGCATCCGACGAAGCATCCGACTAAGCATCCGACTAAGCATCCGACTAAGCATCCGACTAAGCATCCTGTCATCATCGCCGAGAGACACCTCCCACGTTCCATGCAGTTTTCTCATTTCTCTGCTTCTTCGAAGCCCATCCAAAGTCTTATCTGCCATTTTTCATTTTCCACTTGCCAGGCTGCCGCGCTGGTCCACTTAAAGCACGTGGAATTGCCTTTGGAGTTCCAAGGACGTTAAGAAAGGGAAACAAATCCACCAGGATTCCTTTGTTGTCACGGAGCTGAAGAAAAGAGACTCAATCTCTTCAATCACGCCTACGCTGATTTGTTTTCTTCTGGCCTTTTCATCCGTAGTTAATAAAGGCATATTTGCCCATATGGAATATGTTTGCCCTTTGACACTGGGACTGAAAGGATTTAGCTATTACTGCAAAACAGATGAAGTCGGACAGACTTATGTCATAAAAGCCGCCGCATGCCTTCAAGATGGATTGCATGAGGGTCTCTACTCCATCATGTCCTCCACAATCACACAGATGGACGGACCCGTCCATCAGAGCAGCCGCCGCCTCCTGTAATGCCAAAGCCGCCGCTAATTAAGTGAGGAGTCACCTGGAGGGCTTGGATGACGATCATCTCATAACGTCTTTCATTGACGATGCATCTTTCCTTTGCTCAAGGGACCTCCAACACAGTAAAGTGACTGACACCTAGTGGCCGGTGGAGAGCACTACATAGCATCACATCTCCTAAATCTTACATTTGTATGTGACTTCATTGATTGTTGCTAAATTCTCCATCAAGCGTGTGGAAGTGGTAGACTTTGCTTCCACGAGCATGCTTGCCCGCTGTCAAACGGCAGCTTTAATTAATACAAGTTTGAACACCTTTGGTACAGCCAAACCGTGAAATTGGAACCACGAGGCGGTGAGGGATTACCGGGGGCTCACGATGGACCCCAGCGCACGTTGGTGGGTAGTGGGGGGTCCCAGCGTTTCAACGCTCTCCAATCACACTTCAGGGTACACCGTGGGAGCGTCTGCTTACGCCGGCAAAGTAAAAGTGAGAAATGTGTACGATGTCTGGTTAATCTGATGGGGGGAAGAGGGGGGGCACAGTAGCTCAGGGTTAAGCGGTCTGTAGCACCATGGAAAATACGAGCCTGCTCTAATCCCTTAAATCTTGGAGCGTAGCAGCCCAGGGGACAGGAGAAGGTTGGCGGAGGGGGCGTTTGTGTGGTCCACATTGCTGTTGGAGAAGATGGGTCTCCTGTGAGAAAGAGCTGTCCAGTGTGGTCACCAGGAGAATTTTGGAAGGTTGGTGGAGGCCATGAAAGATGTAGAATCACTAGCACGGTTTCAATCCTTTCTTGGCTTTACTTATTAAATGTGCCGGCAACATTTAAAGTTGAACATTTAATTTTCAATCACATTGTATTGACAATTAAATCCACACCGGCATGCATGCACGGGAGCACCCGGGGTTTATATTTCATGGCGAAAGATTTTGCAGCTAAAAACGCCCGAGGAGACTCCCATGGTGCGCCTTTAAATACTTGAAACTGCCTCTTTAAACCTTGTTAAAACGTCAGCTGCCGACGAGCCGCATCCTCCCGACACCCACTACCTGTCAGCTCCTCTCCGTGGGGAGCCTGGGGGAGTGGGTGTGACGGGGGGGTGAGTAAGCAAAGCAGCCCGACGCATCATAGCTGCGAGCACTGCCAAGCGTCAGGTTTAAAGGACAGCGACCTTAACGCGTGGCTGCTCAAAGAGGTTATGCAAAATCCCATGGAGGTGGAGGGGGGGATGGGGGGGCAGCTAAATCACTACAAAATGGAATTCCAACTGGTGAGATGAGGGACCAATATTAGCAAACGCTACAGATGAACCATATGTTTTTTAAACCAAAGTATTGGGGGGTGCTGTGGTCCAACAAGGTGTGCTGTATTCATGCACACGCTCCGAGCGTTTGAGTCCAAGTGAATTCAGGGGAAGTTACGAGAAAAGGAGCGCTTGATTTGCCCGCCCACACAGTACGGCTGATCTGGTCTATCAAAAAGCTATTTTTGTTGTGACGTTAATGTATCGTGTGATGTCATAATTCCCTCGTATGGGCCAGAGAATTCAAAATAAATATAATATAATTCCAAAGCACAGATGAAGCTGCTGCCCCCAACCCCACTGAGGGCAATTGGGACTGGTCAAGTCCAATCATCATTTTTGTTTTTATTCTTGGCAAAACTCACCCATGTGCGTGTTTCACCCCCCCCCCCCTCAAAAAAAATATATTTTTGTTGCATAAAAGCATCTCATTCAGCTTAAGCCTGTAATAAGAAATCCAGAAGAAATTCATCGTAAACCAGAAGGTCAGGAACATTCTATGAATCCAAGATCTGACATCCAACAATGTTAATAAACATGATTCATTCATTCATTCATTTTCTACCGCCTATTCTCATGAGGGTCGCGGGGGTGCTGGAGCCTATCCCAGCTTAATGAACATTATCTAGACTACTAAGAAAAAAGAATGGACATGACTTTTACCTCATTTTACAAAGAAGGGGGGGCGTCTTTTTGACTGTTTTTCAGCCTTGTTGCCTGCCTCCTTTTACCTGTTTGTATACCTTTACAACACAGAGAAGGGAAAAGTGTGTTCACGTGTGACAGGATTATGCCGCATGGATGAAATGCGAAAGTTCCTTTAAGCTGATGACCATTTCAGACAGACGCTGATGCTCCTGTTGAACGTAGAAGCAGGCGGACTTGAGGCTGGGGGCGGACGCCGTACGCTAATGTCCTGAACGACGTTGGCTGGGACTTGTTGAGTTTTAGACGCGTGCAGCCTCTGGGGCGTTTTTTTGCCTTTCAAAGCTGAACTGTATTTACAATTTCCCCTCCTTGACTTTTGGAACTAATTAGACTCTCCCGGGATTTGGGATTCTCCTGTGGCATTTCCCAAAGCCGGGAGCTAAGTGGTCGTGGAGTAGAGGTCAACTCTCTGCCGGCCCGCACTGCCAGCGCTGATGGCGGCTTGATGGGTCCGTGTCTGCACGTGCACGTGCATCGCGATGATACTCTCTCTGCAATGGCGCCATCATCGGCCATCACGTCCCCCGAATCCGTCCCGGAGCTGCCCACAATCCCAGCACTCATTTCTGCTCCCTGACATGCGGTACAAGTTGGCGGACGTGGAAACGCGTCAACGGGTCTGTGACACGCGAGCGCTTATCAGCAGGGACTTGATGTCAGCATGCAGCGTCTTTTACTGATAAAAGACGGCTGATAGCGGAGGACAGGAAGTTTAGGTCATGTTTCTCTCCAAGGGGGAAATAAGTGGTGGGCCGATTACCCTACCAGACTGTAAAGACTTTGTTTTATGGCCTGCAAAAGGTCACCCGGGCCGTAAACAAAACGAGGAAATAAAGCCGATGGAAGGATGACATTTGGGGCGAGGCGTGACAAAAATGGGGAGTAGTCAATAAAATCTTTCCACAAACTCCCATCTTTACAAGACATGTCAAAGTAATGACTGTACATTATCATCATGCAGACTACGGTGACCAAAGTGTCCTGTTTTCCTAGGACGGGTCCCGTTTTCACATCCTGGTTTTTCTTTTTGAGAAAGTGAAAGTGAAAACGGCATCAGAGCACTCTGCTGCTTGTGACCTCATCACTGCTAGGCTGCAACAAGCCAAAGAAAAAGCAAAACGAGCCACTAGAGCACCTGATATTTCCCAAATGAGTCGCCGATGCGCGATGCTCCCTTTGCATGGAAGGATTTGCAAAATGCCAAATTAATTAAACTTACCTGAACTTATTACGTTTGGAGAATTTCAAGTTATTTGAAATGATTGGGCTTAATAAAAAAATAACAACAACAACAAATATAATAATGGATTAAATTTATAATACACTTGCCAATGTACTCTTTTTTTTCTTTTTTTTTTAATCGAACTTTAGCGCCTGCTGCTGTCTTGGCCAGGTCACACTTAAGAGGATTTAATCTCAATGAGATTTATCTGCTTACATAAAGGAGGAATGAAAACAACGTAGCAAAGTATATTTCTGACAATGACAAGCGTGTGGCGGCCGCGTGTCTCCTGCAGAGGAAGAGTAGGATGGAGCGGCGTGACGAAGAAGAAGAGAGCAGACTTTGCATAGTGCTGATGCTGCAGCG
Source organism: Doryrhamphus excisus (assembly GCF_030265055.1). Taxonomy (NCBI): domain Eukaryota; kingdom Metazoa; phylum Chordata; class Actinopteri; order Syngnathiformes; family Syngnathidae; genus Doryrhamphus; species Doryrhamphus excisus. Next base: position 6,678,599 of record NC_080472.1, on the reverse strand, counting down.
AGATGCGGCATGTTTTTCATTCTCCTTGTGATTGAATGCAATTGTCAAGATATGAGCTGCGGTGTCATAAAATGCACGTGTGCCGGGAAGGCAATCTCAGGCAAAAGTCATTTGTCTTCTTTTTCCACAAACACATTTTAGACGGATGGTCTAACGTCAGACTGTTGTGGCTGGATCCGTCCACATCAAATCGCTTCATTAGGACTGCCACCAGAGCCACACAAATACAGAGTGAGCCGCCTGAACGCATCACTTTGAACATTTTTATTAGCCAAGCCATCAGGAGAGACCCGTGTGGAACAATGATGATGATGATGATTAAATTATTTCCTAGTCCGTCTTCCCCGAATGTCCTCCACTGGACAAAGCCCCCCCCCCCAACAACACCTCCACATCGCCGGCTGCTGTTTGACGCCCCTGCACAGCCTGAAGCTCCATTCTTCCATTGAAGGATCATGATTGTGGAAAACATCTAAGGTTGGATCTCCTTGCCATGCACTATAGGGGTGTTATTTCATGTCTACAGGGCTCTAATTGTGTTAAAAAGCATATTCAGAAAGTCCCAAGTCCTGTTGAAATATTCCATGAATTCAGACTGAATCGGGTCTTGAAGCAATTAGCCGTCCAATTAGCTAACTAACAAAATGGCAACCAGAAGCGTAATCCAGCTACGGTGCTTTAAATTGGCCAAAGCAGCATGACCCGAGGAGGCCCTCATCCACTGAGGCGCAGTCCTTGATGAAGATCACCAGGAGGGACGACGGGACGATGAGAGATGGAGACGGACGGACAGACAGTGATGTTTAGAGGAGATGACGGCAGGAGAAACCCCGGCCATCCGGCAGAATTTTAATTACTGCACGCGGCAGCACTTCTCACACACTAATCTCCTCCACAGTAGGATTTATGGGCATTACCGATGCTGACAAAGTGATCGCTTGGGGAGAGATAAAACATTACAAAATAAAGCATGAAACTGGATATGAGGAAGGCTTTCTCCTCTGGCAAGGTTGTTTTTAATGTTTATGACAGCAAACCCAATTGTTTATCCGCACATGGCTGTTAAGGATGATGCGGCATGAGTGAAACAACACGCGTTGTGAGCAGGAAAAGGAGCGCCGATGCCTGGAGAGTACACTAGGTTACAAATGGCACGTTTGAAAGAACGTTCCCACCGGGGGAGATGGAAGGTGGAGGCTGAAGAAACTTCACAGGGAAGATGTGGCAGGCAACATTCCCAGATGTTGTGGGAGTGACCGGCACAGCATGGACGTGGGTAATGACCGACTTCACACCGTTTAGACTGAAAACAGGCAGCCATGGCGCTGTTGGTTGCTGAGCGGACGGCCTCGCAGACACACGTCTTGCCCCAAAAGGCTGGAATGATTGGAACTTCTGACGCCTCCTTTGTCCTGAGGAAAACAGGCTTGGTTTGTGTGTCTTTCTGGGAGTAAAAAGGAGTTAATCTTCCCCTCCCGGAAGAAGGAGCAGAGGAGCGACTGGGAAAAAGGAAATCTGACACACAACCTTTGTTTGCTTGCTTGTTGGTTGGTTGGTTACTTCTGGAGGAAAGGTTGAGAGGAACCATTCATTGCAGATGGGAGGGGAATGGGCAAAATATTAGGGGAAAAAAGTCAAGTTTTTTAAATTATTATGAGGAACAATCGTGTCTCATCAAGGCAAAGTATTAAAGAAAAGCATCTTTTCTTTATAAAGCTGTCTTAGGAAGAAACAAAAAATGAAGCAATTTTTGAGGAATTAGGTTGGGAGAAAAAGTAAAAATATTAATAAAGGGAATAAATGGAATAAAAGGAAAAAATGGAATAAAGTCATAATAATCTCAAAAGGTAATTTAGAGAGGTTGTTTGTGAAGCAAGTTGAAATATTTGGAAAATAAAAACGATGGGGAAGCAAAGTGTTCCACTGATATGAATCATGTGTTTTCTCAGCTGTATGACAAGGCTGACATTTATAGATCTATAGTTTGTAGATACATGATACGTGATGCTAAATGGGACAATAGTGGTACTAACATATTCTATCTCGAGATCTTCTTAGCATATCTGCACATGCTTTCCAAAATCTCCTTGAGATATCCATTTCAGATTTTATTTATCACGTACAACATCATTATCGTTACAAGATTATGTTTCTTAATTGTTCTGTGAAAAATCATCAGTCTGAGCAACAGAATGAAAGCCTAAGCTTCTATGTTCTACATTTCTACGAAAACACAATCAACGTGTGTGAATGTTTAGAGCAGTGGTGGCCCGTACGTCCGAGACATCATCCATCATCACCACGACATGTGTCACATGACTGACATGAAGGGCATCCATCCACTGCTCATCACACACTTGGTCAACCGCATGAACTACTTCAACCTTTGGACCAGAAAACGCTTCTGTGTGGATAAAAGCATGAACTACTTCAACATTGGGACCTGAAAACGTTTCCGTGTGGACGAAAGCATAAACTACTACAGCCTTTGGACCAGAAAACACTCCTGTGTGGACGAAAGCATGAACTACTTCAACATTTGGACCTGAAAACGTTTCCATGTGGACGAAAGCATGAACTACTTCAACCTTTGGACCTGAAAACGCTTCTGTGTGGACAAAAGCATGAACTACTTCAACATTTGGACCTGAAAAAGTTTCCATGTTTCCTTCTTCCCAACTTAAAGCTGCTGTATGCCACCAGCTGAAAATGACATGTTGAAAACCAAGAAACGACCCACCAACACAGGCTAGTCCAACGACTAGCCTTGAAGAGTGCTTCAAGTATGGTGACCACATGTCCTGTGTTCCCAGGACTTGCCCTTTCAAGTGCAGACACAGGTCATCTGAGAATCTGATATGGCCACAGGTGGTATCGGACAGTTTGGAAGCCGATACGGCTACCGGATGGACCGTCCCAAATTCACCAAGTCAATGTAGTGTTTTGGTGGCTCTTGGTGAATTCAACATGAGCGGAGCGTACTGAGAATGTATCAGTGCTATTTTATGCTTCCCAGACAAAGATCTCTCTGTCAAAAAGTGAATTTCCTCCAGAGTGAAAGTTAATGCCATTTTGACAAAATGATACGTGTGGGAAGCAGAGATGATGAATTCTCCGCTGCTGTGTGATTTCCAAAGCTTGTAGTCGGAACATCCACCTCAGCCCTGTTTTCACTTCTTGACATTTCTATTATTGAGAAGCAGCAACTGTAAGACGGTCTGCCTCTGCAGCCACACAATATCCGCTCTGACTTAATCCTCGTGGCATTTCACCAGCCTCCCTCCATCCTCGCACACACCAGAAACTATTTCCTTTCTAATCCACTTTGGACCGCCTTGCCACACTGTGCTGGCCGGGAACGCGGCTCTCATCAGCAGTTAGCATACGCGGCACTTTGGTTTTATTTGACGCTAAAATGGATGACCTCATACTCGCCTTGCTCATTGAGCGAGAGCAGACATTGATAAGAGATGTGCAAAGAAACTTCCTAATGAACAAATAAATCAAAGACGTATGTAAGTGGCTGTCACACCGCCCCCCCCCAGTCACACCCTATCACACTTGCTTTAGATGATCAAGGGAATTAATTGAATTGCAGTTGGCTTTCCCTGCCCCCAAACACATCAGAGTTGTCGCCAGTGAGCGCTGCCTCTCATTTCACACTCCAAAGTCAATTTCACAGCCTGCACTCCGCATATGTTTACATGCAAAATGGATCATCTCCTTATGAGTGGCACCTTCACACCACGACGCGGGGGTCACGGGTGGCGTGCGGTCAGGACGGAACCAGCAACAAGAAGAAATCCGTATTTATAGATATGAATGTTTAGGGGGGCCATCCATTTTATGATAACGTCATACCCACGAACCAGAACCTTATCCTTTTAAGATTCAACTAGAGCTGCAGCAACAAATCAATTAATTGTTGATCAATGATCCAATTCACTATTTTGGTTTTTGGATGTCAAAATGGAAATAGTCTGGTTTCAAGCTGATGAAATCTCAAATGTAGAAGATGGCTTCCACTGAATTCTAGTTGGTGCCTCACCAGCCATGAACCTCACCTCACCCGCCGTAAGAATGAAAATGAACTCAATAGATTTCAATAGGAGTGAAAAATCACCAACTATTTGGTGGATGAGTGGTTTGGATGTAGGCTACACAGTCAGGTGATGAGGAAGACTTGGGTTCGTGTGGGGGTTTTCTCCTGGTACTCCGGTGGCCTCCCGGGTTGATCGGTATGGGGCTTAGGTTTGTCTATAGGTGCCCTGCCATTGGCCGGCCACCGGTCCAGGGTTTACCCCGTCTCACAGCTGGGATAGGCTCCAGCACCCCCCCCCCCCCCACCCTAGTGAGGATAAAATGGCAGGATGGATTACCTGACTTAGAGGTTAACAATGCTTTAATGAGTGGACTCGGGCTTTTTCTGTCTTAGGTTGCCAGGTAGTAACCTTTTTTCAATAAACCAAATGCTGAAAATGTTAGCTTCCTGTACATTTCCCTTTTGGCTTTCTTCTCTGTGACTCCACTTGCGTCTACAGGGAGTCCTGCTGCCAGTTGAACAAATGGGGAGGAGCAGGTTATTACTGGAAAAATCAGAATATATATCTATGTGATCAAAATAAAAGCCCAGAGCCCCCCCGGTGGCATGTCTGCCTAAGAATAGAAACTAAAAAAAACATCAGCTTGCAAATCTTGTGAGTTAAACAGTGAGAGAAAACCAATAGAAGCACTTTGAAAGCTTAACCATCCCACTGCTCCTCACGGCTGTGGAATTACATGAACATTTCCCACAACCAAGATATTATTATTTGGTCCTTCTCTTGATATAAAAGCCACCAAAAGGCCGCCTTCCAACGGGGTGATGTTACTGCTAGCTTTCTCCTCACAAGGGAAATCAATCACCTCAACTACCCCACAACTAACCAGCCCTCCTAGTAACCAACCGTGGTACTAGCTAACCAGCCCTGTTAGTAACCACCTGTGGTACTAGCTAACCAGCCCCCCTGGTAACTAACTGTGGTACTAGCTAACCAGCCCTCCTAGTAACCAAATGTGGTACTAGCTAACCAGCCATGTGAGTAACCACCTGTGGTACTAGCTAACCAGCCCCCCTGGTAACTAACCGTGGTACTAGCTAACCAGCCCCCCTAGTAACCAAACGTGGTACTAGCTAACCAGCCATGTGAGTAACCACCTGTGGTACTAGCTAACCAGCCCTGTTAGTAACTAACTGTGGTACTAGCTAACCAGCCCTCCTAGTAACTAACCGTGGTACTAGCTAACCAGCCCTCCTAGTAACTAACCGTGGTACTAGCTAACCAGCCCTCCTGGTAACTAACCGTGGTACTAGCTAACTAACCCTGTTAGTAACCACCCGTGGTACTGGTCGAGTCATTCAGAAGAAGCTGGATGGAGTGAGATGGAGGAGGTCCTACTGTCCCAGCCAGTCCTACGGTCCCAGCTGGTCCCAGCCAGTCCTACGGTCCCCACCAGTCCTAGGGTCCCCACCAGTCCTACGGTCCCCACCAGTCCTGCGGTCCCAGCCAGTCCTACGGTCCCAGCCAGTCCTACGGTCCCAGCCAGTCCTACGGTCCCAGCCAGTGCTACGGTCCCAGCCAGTCCTACGGACCCAGCCAGTCCTACGGACCCAGCCAGTCCTACAGACCCAGCCAGTCCTACAGTGAATGAAGAAGGCTCCAGCCAAGGTGTGCTGCTCCATCAAGTCAAGGTGATTTAAAGAAGATGAAGGCAAACCCCCGAGGCATCCTAAAGGTTTGTCAAGCTTCTCCTTCCTGTTCATTTGTCTTTTTTCCATCTCTCGCTAATATTTGTTCTCTTTTTGTTTTCTGACTTTTGACTTCCTGCTAACAATTCTTGACGTGAAATCCGCCTCACACAAGTTGTTCCCATGGTGATGGGATGGTCGGGGTGCCTGAAGGACGCTGTGGTGTGATGGTGATGATGATCTAATCCCGACGATGACAGGAGAAACAGCCTGGTGATCTTGGAGGCGTGGTGACAGTAAGGAGGGTCAGCCCGTGAATGGAGCCCAAAGCCAGATCTCAAAAGGCACTTTTACAATGTTTGCTCTTTGTCTGGCCTCCCTGCGGAATTGTTAGCCAAGACAAAGCCGCCATACATCTGAGAGCCGGCAGAAGAGAAAACAGATCAAAGCGCTGCGCCGTCTCGCTCAGATGCTTAGCTCGGAGTCCTGAAAGGGGGGGGGGGGGCGTATGATGAGGGAGGACAACAGAGGGCAAAGTTGCTGTCTGTGGCTAATTAGCCCGCTTTTGGGGAGGAATGTGAGGGACCCGGAGATGCCACGGCTGAGAGGAGAAGGTTTTCTTCTCCCGGCGAGAGCGTGGCTAAATGATGAGCTCAAGTGGAGGCCGGACAAAGAAAGCAGATGCCTAATTATCGGAACGATGTGAAGTGATGTAAAGTACGCAGCGGAACAGCTCCTCATATATTCCCACACCGTTTTTAATAACCTGTTGGCAATATCGTCTAAAACCGTTGCAGCTTCTTGCTTAATCAGGAAGCGTAAAGCTGTCCGTCTCGGCCTTTATTTCAAACCTTTCCTGCGAGAGTAGCTTCTTAAATTAATTATGTTTGCCTAATGAATAATTAAGCCCGGGGAAAGATAATTTGCTGTACGCAGCCAGCCAGACCGTTGTTGCATGTTGAGGAAGCCGTGCTCGGCGTGCCTGGCTGATTTCACATTGGGAGTATGAAATGGAAATTAGCCAACAATTAGTCTCTTGTTTCGTCATCCAGCGTGACTAAAATATCACTGTTGATGATGTCTTGACAAATGTCGATACGGCAGGTCTGCTTTGTACGTCTCATGATCCCCGTCGGGGTGAGAAATACGACAGCGGCCCGGGTTGTATCGGTAGTCCTCAAATACCACCACACATTCATCCTCTTTTGTCTCGAGGGGGGCGTCGCCGGGTCAGACATTAATCCACCCAGGTGACATATCAGGAAGTGCTATCTGTCTTTCAAATATTCCCGTAGCCTCATTACTCATCCAACTACACTTAACTCACAGGCGTCCATTTCGTCTTGGCTTTGGGCTACGTACAAAGATTTAGACCAGCAAGGCCTTTTTCACACAGAAACAGAAATCCCCAAAACAGCAGGAATTTTACAAAAATAAAGTCCAAATATGAAGAATAAAGTCATTTTCAAGTAGTAGCAAAAAGTTGAAATATTCAAGGAAACAAGAAACAAAACAACCATTAAAGCTATAAATGTATCGCTTTCCTCTCCTGGATCGGACGCATCATGTCGTTTGCGATAACGTCACCCCTGAGTGCTGTGGTGTCACCTGTGGAGTTCCACAAGGATCAGTGCTCTGCCCTCTTCTGTTCAATATTTCCATGCTGCCGCTGGGCTAACGTAAGATTAGCTTTCACTGTTATGCCGACGACCAGTCCAGGGTGTAACCCGCCTCTCACCCGAAGACAGCTGGGATAGGCTCCAAGCACCCTGTGCGACCCTCGTGAGGATAAGCGGTAGAAAACGAATGTTATGCAGACGGCACTCAGCTATATGTGCCACTAAAGCTAACTGACCCACGGGACTGACGTGTCTCATCGATATCAAACATTGGATGTCCTGGAACTTACTACAAAATGCTGCAGCATGACTTCTTACAAGGACATGCACATTTGGCCATATTTCTCCAATACTAGCCAACCTTTCCTGGCTCCTGGTTCATTTAAAATGGGACTTTAAGGTTTTGTTACTGGTCTACAATATCACATGGTTGGCACCTTCCTATCTGGTTGACCTACATAGGTCAGGGGTCGGCAACCCAAAATGTTGAAAGAGCCATATTGGACCAAAAAACAAATATGTCTGGAGCCGCAAAAAATTCAAAGCCTTATATAAGCCTTCTAATGACGGCAACGCATGCTGTATGTATCTATATTAGCTACATTAGCCTATTATCAAAATGACTAAGTTGGCTCCAAATACATAATGAGCCTTCATGATTAGGGAATGACTCACCACGTGACTACTCTGTTGTACATGCCGCCTCAAGTTTAACTTCATTACAATATTAATAAATTCATTGCTTTGATGAAATTAAAGAAATGCAATAAAGAAATCCGATTTCTGATGTCATTTTTATTTTGAGGTTTCGAAAAAAACAACAAAATGGAACATGCATAACGTGCCCCTTATCTGGGCAACAAACACAGTGCAATAAAACACAGTCCGCATTTATAAAAAATAAAACAGCAGCCTAAAGTATATAAAACCTAATTAATACAGTTTACAGTTTAATACAGTTTAAGTTGGATTTATATTTGACACGCAACCAACGTAGCTATAGTGGTGTTAACCTGTCAGGTAGGTAAGTAGGTAGATAGATGAATAAAGTATCTACCTAACCAACGTAGCTATCCTGGTGTTAACTTGTCAGGTAGATAGATTAATAAAGTATCTAGCTAACCAACGTGTTAACTTGTCAGTGTTATTCAGCTCCGAAATGTAGTAAGGGCGACCTGACTTGAGCAGAGAAGGAAAATGTTACTTGTTGCTTCCAACCAACTTTATTTAAACATTCCAGCCCCGAGGCATTTCACACCGGACAAACTTCCTGGTTCGAAGTTCATTAAAGTCCACCCTACATAGCTGCCCATGGCAAATGCCTGTAACACTCGGACCCGAGCAACAAAACACAATAATACCCCTAAGTGTCATTCCAAATATATACTGAGCAAAATCAGAAATCACTTTAGAAAAACAGCCACTTTTAAACTAAATATGTGCCTATGACAGGATTGTGTTCTTACCCGTTTAATGTGACTTCTGTTTTCGGACATGACTGGTCAGCTTCTGAACATCGGGCATGTAAGATGAATGCAAATGATTGGGTCCAAGAAACGTTTAATCCTCTGTTCTCCTCAGTTATTTTTCTCTTTTTCCCTTTGGAATCCATCACCGGTACCGGTTTGTTTACAACAGGCACCTGCCTGGCATCCCGCCCTGCTTGATAGAAACGTGTGTCGCAGGCTATGACGCAAATCTTCCTTGACAGAACTGTTGAACTTTAATATTTACTCTACACGTTTTTACAGCATAGGAAAACGTTAAGAATGTTTGTCCTCTTACAGAAACCATATTAAAACTAAAAACATATTTCACTCCCCTTTTTCCCATTTTCAAACATTTTTCAAAAAGCTTCAGGGAGCCACTAGGGCGGCGCCAAAGAGCCACTTGGGGCTCCAGAGCCACGGGTTGCCAAACCCCAACCTAGGTGTACCCTATGCTCCGTCTAGAAACCTACGCTCACAACACGCCGGTCTTTTGACAATCCCAAGAGCCAGAAAGAAATATGGGGGCTCTAGAGCCTTCTCTTTTTGGGGCTTTTGGGGCTCTGACGATCATCCCAAGGACATCGGCAGACTGACTTCATCTACCAACTGGACTAATGTTATCTCTATTTACTTTATACATACGTATTAAGGGTATTCGGGTACCCGAATGTGGTATTGGAACAAATACTTTTAGTATTGGGAACAATGAAAACGTCCTATCAGAAAGCTGTGTTTCTTGGTGAGACCCAAGTGCATGCCCGTATTATTATTATTATTGTTGTTGTTGTTCATTGCTGTCCTTGTGTAGCCCTTCGAGGCCCTTCTGTGACAAAGGGCTACATAAATAAACTCGACTAGAAGACCAACTTGGATACATTGAAATATTCCGAAAAGTTGCAAAAAGTGTAAACATCCCAACATCCCAGAATGAATGCTAAGATCCATCAGTGAAGTCAATGAGCTTTCCTTAACCATGATCTCCTGAAGGAATCCTAAGTATTGTGAACAAGCAGTCCCACTCACATCGGGACACTAATAGTGTGAACCTACACAAGCACAAATAGAAAATGTAAAAGTTGCGTTGCGTTTGCACTTTGCAAAATGTACTAACAAATAATGAAGTCATGGAGCCGTGATGGAGTCGTGGAACACGTTGCTCCTCCTAATGCGTGTTTGGTTCCTGGCCAACGCCCCCCCCCACCAAGATTAGATTTCTACTTTACAAATGGAAGGGCAACTAGCATAAAAACTATATCAAACAGTTACAGTACATTATTATCATTGTCACCGCGCCTATACGTTTCATCTAGGAGCTTCTCAGAAGGCTCGGACAGCACAATCAAGAGTTGCACAACACTTACATACGACTATGGGTGCGTACCAAATTCTGCATTTTAATAGACACCACCTGAATCTTGTGGGTACCACTCAGCACCAATTCACATAAAATCCAAACGGTACCACATCATGCTACGCAGCTTGACAGGGGGGGAGACGCCCCTCAGGAGAACCAGAAGAACTATCAACATGAAGCTGGTGGACCCAACACGGGACCGTCCAGTAGCGGCTCCAATGTGAAAGGAACCCATCCGTACATCCGACTGATGGCACACAACAGATGTGTTCTCACTCACACAAGCTTAACTTTCACTTCCTGGAGGGGCGGGGCTACTGCTACATATGTAGACTGCTGGTTCCTCCGTCTTCCTCGTTGAAGATAAGAGCAAACAAATGCTCGTTTTTTTCACCCACATTAAAACGCTTTGGAATTGTGTGACGGTTGATGGGTTTTCCGATAGCAAAGAAGCAGGATGAGAGGCTCCAGAGAGGCAATAACATTCCCAGTACTAATCAGCCTGGAGCCAGGAGAGACCAATGGAATCAGGAATTGTGTTATTTTCCACCTCTTTGGGCATTTTAGCGTCTGTAATTGAGCCAACAAGCGTGTTTCTGTCGCTAACTATGTCGCTATGTTGAGTGTAGAACATTCACTTTTTATTTGCACCGCATATTGTTGGAGCTGTCTGGCGAGGTGGGGGTGTTTCCTAGAAGCGCGGCCGTGTTGTGCAGCCTGTGAGACCATGTACAGTCAGCAGCATCACCGCAGCGACGTGATTGGTTGGCTGGATGAGTCACTCTGACAGACACACGACCACAACGCACACGGAGAGACAGACAGAAGGACGCCTCCCCTTTCCCTCTCCTTGTCTCCTCATGGACACCCCCCCGTCCCCTCACTGCCTGCCAAGAACTCATTGGCTCGCCTGAGAAAGGGCAAATCCTCTTCAGCCAATTTGAATTCTCCTGAGCGTATAGTGCTGACTATTCCAAACTAATTAATAGACATGTCATGAATAAAAACACTTTGATTATGAGAAGAGGTTGCCCTCTGCCTCCTTTTAGGCTTGTCATTAGTATGAGGACACGTGTGGTGAATCACGGGTGGTGGGGGGTACCGGCAGCCCGACACAGCCGCCGATGCCCTCCCTTGATTACATTTTTTCCACTTCATGTTTTATTCAGGGCCCAGCGCTTGGACCCGATGCCGGTGTCTCTGATTAGCTGTACCTGGAACGACGACCAAGCCAGGGCGGTCAGGACCGGCGGGGCGAGGATTATTTAAAGGGCAGGACTCAAAGACACGTGACCCTGGAGGCCCTCGTCAAACGTGCACACTCTATTACCAGCCACCCCCAAGCCCCCTCAATCAAAGTGACATCCAGCGTACGTCCTCCTGAGTCCATCCCGCTGCTCGGGATGAAGATTTATTTATGGCTGGCCTGAATTATCACCCTCGTCTCAGGGTTGCTGCTGCTCGGGATATTTCAATTCATGCGCAGCAGGTGATGATGGGCGGGGCTTTCTCCTCACTTCCCTAGCTTCAGAACGACCCGCCCCCCCACCGTAAACCGGGATGCTGCGTCTGTAGGGCTGTCACAACACCTCGTTAGAGCGCCAATAAGGATTTATAACTTAGTCATTAAGTTTGACAATAGGTTTCTATGCTCAAATATTCCATTCATTAACGTTGAATCTTACAACATGCAAATTTCTTCATCATGGGTGCCAATTAACCGTGATAAACGAGGAACGACTGGACAGCAGCAAACGAGTTTTGGTCTTAGTGCTTGGTATTACATCTACTATGTTGGCTAACTATATTAACTAACTATAACTAACTATATGACTAAAGGGGTGTTATTTCATATTTAATAATGTTAAAAAGCAGATTTAGAATGTTATAGCCAGCTTTTATGCTCCAACTACGGAAATATTTCATTTAGAAATAAGGAATCCTCATTCAGGAAAATTCACTTATCACGGTGGAGTCTGGAGTCACTTCGCCACAATCAAGGACAGATTGCTATTTAAGCCCCCCCCCCATTTACCATGCAATGCATTGGTCAGAAGATAGGTACCCTAGCTAATGATGTCCATCCATCCATTTTCTATACCACCTATCCTCATTAGGGTGGTGGTATGCTGGAGCCTATCCCAGCTCAGCTGTCTTTAGACGGGGTCTACCCTGGACTGGTGGCCAGCCAATCACAGGGCACATATAGACAAACAACTATTCCCACCCACATTCATACCTATGGACAATTTGGAGTGGCCAATGAAGCTAATGAAGTTTTTGGAATGGGGGGAGCGGAGTACTCAGAGAAAAGCCACAAAAAAGCAAAACATATAAAACAATCTACATAAAACAATTATAAAATATTAGCAATAATTAGAATCTTTTCCTGTTTAATTTTATCCCGGGTGTGTTCTTCTAGCGCATGATCAGATATGGCGTAAACCGCAGCTCCAGACGTTCTTCAGTTTTTAAAATGGAGGCCAGCAATCGGCACTGGACGGCTATGGAAAGTTTGTTTTGATGCAAACTAAATTTCAAGGCCGGACGGTTATTCCAAGAAGAGAAAGAAAAAGTCGGGGAAGTCGGTATCACGTGATGTTGATGTTCACATTTTACTGGGCATGCCACATGGACTATTCTGTTTGATTCTCGCGGCGCATGTAGACCGGAGATTGGAATATTTCTTTCCATGGATACCGTGGAAAGGTCATTCGGAAAGATTCCTTTGGGATGTAAACGTGGCTGCTGCTTCTAGTATCGTAGACTGTGAAAGACGTGTTGGAGTTCCCTGCCTCCTCCACAAAGTCTTCTGCTGTGACCTGAGCCGGGATCGTGGACCTCGTGGGAAGACCTCAGCCGTGGAGAAACCACGACGGTGTTTTGTTAAGGAACGCTGCTCATGGGCATCCTCTGCCCCACCTGACCTTGCTTTTGCTGCAAGGTTTTGGACCTCAAGCTGGTCCAACTTTATGGATTTAAAATCTTCATCACTTCTCAAAGTAAAAAAGAGAGGAACTCAGAAGGCAGAAGTCTTTCCCTCTTTCAGTGTCGTCTCCAACCTGGAATCATGTGGAGAATATTGACTTCCTTTTCACAACCACGATACGGAGATCACACTTCCATAAAGACACGGAAACACTTCCTGGACGCTTTCACTTTAACCTCACATTTATTTGGTAGAAAAAAACCTAAACGATCAAACCAGAACAAAAAGTCTGAATTGGTGATGATAGATAGAGGCGGGGCCGCCCACATACACACGGAGTACCACATAGCAGACACGATATGAGTAGATGACAACATATACTAGTATTTTATATACTAGTATGGTTTTTATTTTACTTCATGTTCCAATCTCAGGTCGCCATTCCCAATCTCGTCTCATCAAATGAATGTGTACTGTAGATTTAGATTGGAGTAAATTGGAGTATTTGTGTGTACTGCGGTACACATACACCTTAAATAATCTCCCCCTTTGATAAAAGGTCAACTTTGAATGTACCATACTAAATACTAATGATTAGTATTAGTTACAGGCCATGAAAGTACTTGGTATCATACCATAATTCACACTTGGCCATAAATAATATAAGTGGCCATAAAGATAATTACATATGATTCAATAGTCCAGTGAAGAGCTACGTAGCGTCCATGTTCACACACACACACACACACACACACACACTCCTCATGTCCTTCATGTCCTTCGTCCAGCTAGCCTATGCTAACAGACGTGTCGCACACGAGAATGATGAAGGCAGCACATTGAGAAGCAGCGACGGACACATCCTGGCACTTCCTGCTGAGAAAGGGAAGCGTAGAAGAGACGCAGTGTGTTGAATTCACGCCGTGTTTTCTGTGTGTAGCAAGGACGCGGTGCTTGTTTGCTCAGTGATGCATGTCCAGCGCACACAACGGCGCCATGAGCTCTTTTATTGAGCCAGGATGTGTTATTTTTTAATGAGTGATAAAAAATAATTGTACCTTTGAGTATTGCGAGATGCACAGGGAGGTTTTCTTTGGAGTGGTACATCACCACAACGGATAAGATGCGTGTTGAAACAGCTACCCTCGGCTGCTTTTATCGATCCCGTCCTTCACGTGTGGAGACGTGCTCGCTCTGCAGCCCGTTCCAGACGGCTCCACCTTGCCGTATGTTATTCTGCAAAGATCCGCCCGTCAACATGCGGTCCTAACCCAGCTGAGTCTTCCCGGGGGGAGACCCCCTGCAGGAGCCATCTGCATCCGAGACGAGGTTATTCATCATCCCTGCTGCAGCTCTCAGTTTGGGGCTCTTGTGCAGACAGCTTTAGGCGGCAGTGAACAGCTTTACACGGACACAACAGTAATGAGAGCCCTTGAAACCTGCCCAGTGGCTCGCAAGGCCGGCCGCAAGCGCTGAAGGGAAATCAGCGAGACGATCCCACAGGATGAACACGCCCGCTGTCCTAGCCTGCCGTCTTCCTTCGCTTGTTTCCTTACGTCAGCCATTGGCCACAATGCTGCCAACCCGAAAGCTCCGCTGCAGGCAGTTTAAGGCCAACGGATGTTTGGCACAGTGGCGCCGAATCCACCCAGCGAGATGCTGTTCCAAACCTCCAGTTCGTTAGGACTGGCCCTCGCCTTCTACTCATAACAAAACCTAGTGTGGACGCGTACGCCTGGCTTGTAGCGCACATTCATCACATTCATCCTGGGGGCAATCATGGGGGGTGGGGGGGTTACATGCAATCCATGAAATAGCTGGGGGGCTTCGTGCTCCAACCACAGAAAAGTCTGCTTCTTATTCATTTCCACAACCTCAAGTTTCCGGCGAACTTTCAGCCGTATGCCGGCTTCTTTAAGCGGGGGCTACCATCGCCAACTAAACGGATGCATTTACGTCACATGCGACTGGAACAAGTAACCTTTTGCTGAGACCTCCTCTTGGGAAGGTTGTCTTGTTTTACAGTTCTTCTGGCAGGATTGGACGACGCTCAGAGGACATGGCGACGCTGCTGCATGCTAATACGGATCATAAAGTACCTGCCGTGTGTCTGTTTATTTAAAAGGGGGGCTTGGCGCATGATCCTGATCCCGCAATATGAGGTCGTCCGCTGCTTTGACTTCATGTCTCATCATGAGCTACGTCCCAGTTGACCGTGGCAAGCGGAGGGGGAGGGGGGGATGGGGGCAAGAAGGAAAATACGGTAGGCCTGGGACCGATAAAGCTGCTCCACGCTTCAGGAATGTCTAACTTATGTTGTGGTCGGCTACCCTGGAATATCTTATGGATTCTCCATATGGCCGCTCACCCTGACCTTCGTAAGTACGGGTCCACGTATGGCAAAAACCTGGGCACCCCCACGCCGGCTGAATGGGACAATCTTCATCAAATGTTATTCACTACACGAATCCCAATCGAAATGTTGGTCCAACCGAATTCACACAATTCGTCATCATATTTCCCCTTAGAGGATGAGGAATATTGGAAGAGAGGGATGTGTGTTGACTGGCAGGACACACACACACACACACGCACACACACACATACCCACACTGTACAGCTTGATTTAAACAATGTTATGGCGAGCTGTCTCTCCCCTGCTGCCGGTTCATTATGTTTCGTCACTACCTTTAACTGTGCATCCGCACGAACAGCCGGCGCTCCTGGAGCCCGGCCAGCCGTCCTCCCTGCAGCCTCTCAGCCGAAGCAGCTTTGTCAAACTCAGTTAGCCGCCTCCGAGGAGAAACACCTCCTTCCACAGTAATTCTCCCTACTATTCACATCATGCCCCTGCCTCTGCCTCTGCCGCCTCATCAATCCACACGGCAACAAAGGTAAACAGCCTCACACCTCCCAAATAGGGCCTGTGCTGCTTTGTTGACACGATGCATGTGCGAACCACCCACACCTCAGGTGAGGCGCTCACAGGACTCACCGCTTCATTTACAGAAGGTAATTGCACAGGAGCCTGGTGCTGCACAGCCACATTCATTGCTTTCTTTCTCTGGCTGCATCCTTGACAAGACGTCCCCCCTCACCGGGGAAGTCACTTGGACACGCCCGACATTGACGACTTTGGACGGACTCAAACATCCTCATTTAAAAAAGGAATCATCTGGCCGTTTGTACCGCCCCTCCTCATCCTGCTTATCATACTTGGTCTCAGTTATTGTCAAGCACTTGGCATAACAAACGAGCGAGACCTGGGTTAGTGTCCACCTTGGTTGCATACGCCTCGGTTAGCATGTTTTTTTCAGTTTACATCCAAAATGTATGCCACAGCCTCGGTTGGTGTGCAACCTCTGGTTACCGTATGGCGCACGGCTTGTTGTGTTCCATAGAACAACGGCATGAATGGAGCGAGGACCCATACAATCCGTTGGTGTGGGCGGGTGAAGGCGGGGAGGCTAGCATAAACATAACGTTTCCTTAAAAGTTCAAATCTCGTCTTAATCCCCATATTAACTGTGATTAATCTGATTTTCGACTCCTTAATCAGGAAAAAGCAGAAAGAAACCATCCCTGGCGCGTCGCTTGCTACGTCTTTTCCATCTCTTGTCTTTCTCTGCCTTTCTTGTCAAACTTGTTCTACTTCCTCCATGTGGATTTGGAAACTTCTATTCAGCAACGCGTGCACGTTCCTGATTTGACGAAATAATGGGTTTGGAAAGCAAAGGGCTCTCTTTGTACTTTGTGGAGTGTAACAATAGCATCGTTATTTCAGCAGCGCTCCTCAGCCTTTCCCTTTGACTCCCAGCGTCTTGATGAAAACACACACAAGTACTGCTGTTTGATTAGAAGAGAAATGTATTCCTTATCTTCGCCTTCCCCAAGGTTGCCGGCTATTAAAATTCAGCTTTTTTCCTTTTGACTAAATCAAGTCCCGTGTTTGTGCTGCTCATCTTTATCAGCTAAATTGGTGGCTGTGTTTGAATTGCCTTTTAAAAACAGTGCACCACAATTAGGGCATCGTTCACCTGAGCGCCACGCAAGGAAAGCTTCTGCCAGCGTACTGAAGGGATTTCATGGAATAAGATTTCCATCTGCATCGGACAGCACAGCCTTTGTGTGGAAAAATAGCCAACATGTCAGATTATTGTTTGGAAATGTCACTTCTCCATTGAATGGAGATGGCAGAAGATGCTAAAAAGGTAGAGTGTTTTTCCGCATCCAATCATGCCTCACCACTTTCAAGCATCACGATGCCTAAATGAGCTAAAAATACACATCAGGCATTCAAACAGGTGATAGTCATGATTGGTGGTGACCAGCAGGTGGCAGTAATTCCACTGATGAGACAATAGCCCCCCAGCAGGACGTCCTGCACACATAATGGAAGTAAAACAGGAAGTGGAGGAAGTCTCCCAATACTGATATGTGAGAGTCTTTCGACTTCTAATGTCTGCTATATTGGCTAATAGGAGTGAAAAGGTGACTATAGGGGTGTTATTTCATGTCTGGAGGGCTCTAACACATTAAAAAAAATGATCGTACTTGGAAGGCTGTAAACAGGTTTTCTATGCTCCAAGTACGGGAATATTGGATTTAAGGATACGGAATCCTACTTTGCAGGAATTCATTCATCACATTGGGGCATACAATGTGAAAATAATAATAATCCATACACCATGGATTATTATTATTGTGTCTTCTTATTTGGAGATTTGTTCCATTCATTTTCAATGCCAAGAAGAAGCGAGAGAAGACGGACTTCCAGATGATGAGGGAGTTTTAGGAAAGGCCTGATTGAAAGCCAGCATGTCCTGAATCAACTGACTGTGCGGAGAACGTTGGGGAGCAAAAAGTAACTAAGGTGAATGATTACACCGGGGGAGGGAATCGAGCCTGCACCCACTGGGTCCTCTTCCCAAGTAGCGAACCTGAGGTCGGAATACGTCGCATGGCAGTACGCAACACATCAACAAATGATCGCCACGTCGACGTGTCTCGGAGTACGTTTACATGAACTCAGCAGGGCGTGCCCAATAGGCTGCCCGTATGAAATGACAGTAAATGTGCTCATTAAAGGATGGGGGGGCGGGGATTAGTGGAGATGTGTGGGAGGAGTTAGCAGACAAACCAGACGCTAAGACACGGTAGGTTTGCATTTCTTCCACATGCAATCTCCGAGAGACCGACTCAGTGAAGACACTTCTTACAAATGAAACGATATCAGATATCAGTATCATGGGATCGTACCCCGCCATGGCGTTAGGTCATGAGCTAACGTCGTTAGCCGTTTGTGATTCAATCTTCATGGCCGCATGTTGACAACTTATCATTGATGGGAAGAGTTAGTCAGCAAATATTTATGGTATTATGCAAACGCTGACACCTGCACGCCATGAGCGTGTGCATGGCTAATAGCAGGCCAATCTAGTTATGGATTTAGCGTCCTCATCATTTGCATCATAGATTTGATTTCATAACATGATTAGCGCACGATGTTGTGGAGAATCACCCCCCCCCCCCTTTCGTAGTTCAAGCGCTTTGTCTCCATTTAAAGCGTGACCTTTAAAGTTTGCCGTGAAGACAATCACACGAGGGAGCATTAAATTGATATCAAACATTTGTCCTGCTCTCCCTCCGCCGTGGCCGTGCTGCGCTAAAGGCCGTGTCCTTGGCAAGAATCGCTCTTACCGCCTCTGTTTGCCTTCATAATTCACATTTCATCCCAACACACACATGCACATGCACACTGACACACACACACTCACTGACGCACACACACTCACTGACGCACACACACTGACACACACACACACCAACATGCACATACTGACACACACATACGCACACTGACACACGCACAGTGACACACACACTGACACACACACTGACACACGCACACACACACTGACACGCTTTGTGGACTCAAGCTCATCTCTTCCTGACAAGCCGATGAGCGTGTTTGGGAAGTGATGTCGGGGTCCAATAAGAAGGCAAAGAAGGATGTAAACGTTATCTAATAATTCCCGTAATTACTTTGACAATCAGAGAAAATGCATCTCCAGTCATCCTTTGCACCATCAGCCTGTTTCACGAAGGAAAGAAAGAATCCATGATGGCCGCTTGGTGGTTGACTATTAGTAAAAGTATGTACGTATAGAAGTATGTATAAGTACAAGTCATATGTACTAATGAGACGTTAGCTTACATGACATTAGCTTAACTCTGCATGAGTGGAGACATGTTCTCCTCCTATTCCGTACGGAAGTGTATGGAACTTCCGTATGGAAGTTTTTAGCTTCTTAAGTTTAGAATAAATACAGTTGGGGCTAACTGGTTAGCTTGCTTACTCGCAAGCTTGCTAGCTATCCCTGCAGCTAAGAGTTGCAATGGGAGTGTAAAGGTGACTATAGGGGTGTTATTAAGTGTCTACAGGGCTCCAGTAAAGTCATAAAGAGGTTTTCTATGCCCCAACTACCATAAACTACCAAAATATTCCATTCACTGATGAATCCTGCTTGGGGAAATGAACTCATGAACTAATTAACAAATGAACTAATTAACCATGAGAATTATAGAATTAACCGCACATCCTAAATGGACAACAACTTAAATGCTGTAAATGACTGTGCACATTAAAATCAGCAGCAGGAATCATTTGATGATCTTGAAAAATGTGAAAGTATCGGTATCGGTATATCGGTATATCGGTATATCGGTATATCGGTATATCGGTATATCGGTATATCGGTATCAGTACTGGCAATCTGGATGGGCGGCTTAGATAATATGGTGACACTATGGCTTCAGTCTACCAGCTTCCCATAGGAACACTGTCATGGCCCCCCACTCACACAGCACAACTAGAGTTGTACAACACTCCCAGGGAGGCGATGGGAAAAGACTGAGGGGACACGGTAGCAGCACAGGTGGAAGCACTATGAGCCGGTCTCTCACACTTCCTAGAGGGGCGTGGCCACAGCTGTGATTGACTCCTTCTTTAGCGGAAGCACCAAATGATGGCACGGATAGTTGACATGCCGACTGCGGTTGCAGCACAATGATGCAGCCGCTGTTGAATGTTATTTGCCGTGTTTGCCCTTAAATGTCAGCTTTCTGTATTTCATTGCACGGGGGGAGGATGGGGGGGGGGGGGGGGTAGGAACACGCATTCCACAATAAATGTCAGGATGTTTGCCAAAGTGAAGGTTTAGTTCACGGATGCCGAATAGGACTTTGCCATCTGCACTCACCAGCCGTAGCAGCGGCTCCACCCGTGCTTTTCCCGACCATGGGGTACCCGTAATGTTTGTATTATGGATATAGAAAATATATGTACAGGTGCTCAGCGCTAATTAGCGGGAATCTGAACTACTTTTCATGTTATCCGATTTCTCCTAAGATGCCATAATTCATCCATAATACCATGATATCAGGCTGCTGATGACGGTACACCCCTGATTATTACACGGCACACCAATTCTGAAAGATGTCCGTGGGCCGCCTTCAACACAAAAAGCTGCAGCCCAGCAATCAATGCTGCAGTCCAGCCAAGCTGCAGCTGTTCTCTGCTCAGTAATCCATTCTTTAAGCAGCAGTTTTCTTTTCAAAAGGCATCTCGCCGCTCTGACAGATGGAAGCCGTGACAATGAGCCAGCTCTCCGTCGCCAGCAGAGGCACAGGACTCGCTCGCAACTGGCAGACAATTGCCTGACCACGCGGCCGTCGCTCCAAATGACAATGTTCGATATTTCTCAAGATGGGGGTCGATGTTAGAACCTCTAAATTATACAGACGGCTCCCCCGGGACTCGGCTTCAATGCATCTTACCAAAGAGAGACTCGGAGACATGGCGACTGGGTTTCGTGTGGACTGAAATGGATGTATGGCAAACCCACAGTGGTTGCTGCCTTACAGATGGACAGCACACAGTGACAAATGATCATGTCCCCCTCTCCGTGCTAGCATAGCTAGACACTTCCTGCAGGGTGACATCAGACAAAGGAAATGTAACATTTTACATTTGGTGGCATAGCGAACAATCATCGTTAAAAGCTTATTTAGAAGATAAACAGGTCTTATTACACATTGTCTCTTATTACACCTCCTATATTGGCTGATAAGAGTGTAGAGGTGACTATAGGGGTGTTTTTTCATGTCTGGAGGACTCTAATGATGTTAAAAAACATATTCAGAAGATTATAAACAGGTTTTATATATCTTATTGTCTCCTATTATGTCTACTACATTGGCTAATAGGAGTGTAAAGGTGACTATAGGGGTGTTATTTCATGCCTGGAGGGCTCTAATGATGTTAAAAACATATTCAGAAGATTAGAAACAGGTTTTATATATCTTATTGTCTCTTATTATGTGTCCTACATTGGCTGATAAGAGTGTAGAGGTGACTATAGGGGTGTTATTTCATATCTGGAGGACTCTAATGATGTTAAAAAACATATTCAGAAGATTATAAACAGGTTTTATATATCTTATTGTCTCCTATTATGTCTACTACATTGGCTAATAGGAGTGTAAAGGTGACTATAGGGGTGTTAGTTCATGCCTGGGGGGCTCTAATGATGTTAGAAACATATTCAGAAGATTATAAACAGGTTTTATATGTCTTATTGTCTCTTATTATGTGTCCTACATTGGCTAATAGGAGTGTAAAAGTGACAATAGGGGTGTTATTTCATATCTGGATGACTCTAATGATGTTAAAAAACATATTCAGAAGATTATAAACAGGTTTTATATGTCTTATTTTCTCTTGTTATTCTACTACATTGGCTGATAGGAGTGTAAAGGTGACTATAGGGGTGTTAGTTCATGCCTGGGGGGCTCTAATGATGTTAGAAACATATTCAGAAGATTATAAACAGGTTTTATATGTCTTATTTTCTCTTATTATGTCTACTACATTGGCTGATAGAAGTGCAAATGTGACTATAGGGGTGTTATTCCATGTCTGGAGGGCTCTAATGATGTTAACAAACATTCAGAAGATTATGATCAGGTGGTATATGTCTTATTTTGTCTTATTATGTCTACTACATTGGCTAATAGGAGTGTAAAGGTGACTATAGGGGTGTTATGTTATGTCTGGAGGGCTCTAATGATGTTAAAAAAATATTCAGAAGATTATAAACAGGCTTTATGTCTTATTTTCTCTTATTATGTCTACTACATTGACTAATGGGAGTGTAAAGGTGACCATAGGGGTGTTATTTCATGTCTAGAGGTTTTCCAAGTCGTAACTACACAAGTATTCCTATTACTAGTGAATCCTACTTGGTGATTCACACGCCAATGAAAGGAGGGATGCTGTTCTCCTTTTGCTTTGGGCGCTCACAGGGTTCCTGCAGCAAGGCGACTTGTGCCAAAGTCAAAGATGAGAGTAACTGGAATCTAGCAGATGTCAGCTGACAGAATGAGCAAAAGGGAAAAAAGTAAAAGTTCCTTCAGCTTTTCCTCCTGTTTGTCTTAACTATTTTCAATTACGCTCTGCACCGCCATCGCCTTCCTTGACCCATCCACAACATTGTTATCTTTCTTTACTACTTCTAATATGTTTACTCATCCCCATGAATTCAATTACATCTTTTCAGAGGAAATTACTGCGGGGGTGGCGCCACCCGCCAGAGGTCAGGACTAACTGTGAATACTAAAACTACTCCTCCAAACACATTACACAGCCTATTACCTGCTGCTTTCACACCGCGCTGAGCCACCCTACATGCAGCACAGATGAAATGCTTTCTAGATGGAATCTGGCATGGACGAGAGGGGACGAGTGCAGGAGCCGTCCCCAAGCCTAATCCTTTCAGAGTGCCGGCCCATCGCGGCCACAAAAGCACGCCGGTCCCGATTACAGAGCTGCGTTCAGAGGCGGGCTGAGCGTGAAAGGTGCGGATAGCAGCCTGGCCCGGGGGGGGTGGGGGGTGGGGGGGTGGGGGGGGGGGGGGCACCGTCCGCCACCATCGATCGGGTGCCAGGCCAAAGGCGAAGCAGGCGGGAAGGCAGCCGGCCACGTGCCACCCTGACAAAGATATCTTCATGTGCAAGTTGGGACCATGAGGAAGGTGTGCACCCGGTGGAAGCCCAGCTCCGGGGTCCATTAACTTCCCTGCAGGAGGAGCTGTGCCACCACGCCCCCTTTGTTGTGGGCCACAAATTTCATCAAGGAAGCAGCTCCCATGGCCTGCTTCCAATCCCAACACTTTGTATTTGGTGCAATAGCTTGGGAGATGATTGTGGCGAGTCAAACCTCTCACATAATTATCTGCAACCCGATTCAAGTCCATCCAATCTGTCAGACTGATTATCCAAACAGGAAGGCAAATACTTTGGGGAAAGGCCAGTTTCTTTTCTCTACCCTGCCTTCCATTGTTCAAATCCACATTTATTCCTGCTATGGCATTCATGCACGGCTCAAAATGCCCCAAAAGGAGGAACAAGAAGCCTAGCTGATCATGGGACCGTCAGTCATTCACAGCACCAGGCTTTCCTTTCCTTTCTATCTTTACCAATCCATGGTATTGATGATGGATTGGTACCATCATGGCTGCCAAAATTCCACACCCAGTGTGGGCAGAACTGGAGGGAAGCTGGGTGCAGTGACTTGCCCAAGGACACAGTGACTGGGTGGCATGAAGGAGGATTGAACCTCCTGGTTTCATAGGAATGCCCCCCCCCAAATCAGCACAGAGTGGTCTATGGGGATCTGTGGGCTATTCTGGTGGAGGATGCAGCTGATGTATGGAAGGCTCCTCTGGTCCCCAAGATGGAAGAGGATGGGGAGAGGAGAAATAAAGCTTTTGTGGAGAGAGGCGTGTGTGGAGGACTGAAATTAGGATGCATGGAAGATTGTGGGGGAGCGAGAGCGAGAGCGAGAGCGAGGCATTTGCACATGAAGAGTTGAAAATGAGTCGCATTCAGCCAGGCTGGGAGCGCCACCTCGGAGGCGGTGAAAGAGACGGGCACACAGAGGGGTTGAGGGAAGGAGGGTGGGGGGGGCATCCTGGCGTAATGACTCTCATTTACCAGTGACAGGCCTCGGGAAAGTTGAACTAATTATGACAGCACACAGATGCTGAATAGCCCTTGATGAAGTTAATCAGCAGCCATCCCACAACAGGTGTTGCCTGGTTCCCCCCGCCTCCCCCCGCATCCCCACGCCTCCCCATGCTGCCCTGAGCAGGAACCGTGCCGTCTCGTTGTCCTACCTCCCGCACCTGATGAACATGAAGACGCTTCAACGGGAGAAGCTCCTCAATGCAGTGGGTGGGTTCATCTCATGGTATGACTTTGCCAGATCGTCACCGTCTGCCGAAAAATCATGCTCCCCACAAGTAAGAACTGCACCTTTTGAAAATAACCACTACATTTTTTTTTGCAAAGGTTTCCTGTCTTGTATTAAAAGGTTCTGTCGGTCCTTGGCTGGAGCCAAACACATCTCAGCAATAGAGAACAGACAGGACTACCAGGTCTACCAGGACTACCAGGACTAACAGGTCCAACAGGACTAACAGGACTAACAGGACTAACAACTACCAGGACTAACAGGACTACCAGGACTAAAATGACTACAAGGACTACCAGTACTACCAGGACTACCAGAACTACCAGGACAAACAGGACAAACAGGACTACCAGGACTACAAGGACAATATTCCCAGTTCCACTCAGGCAGGTAGAGGGTGGAATATCCTGTACTAGCTCCCCCTGCATGTGAAGAACATTGTTATTATTATTATTCTTAGGAACAGTGTAACTACGTTAGCACAGCGGCTAGCTACTATCCGGCTAGCAGCTAGCTTGAGCACACACGGGCCTCCAAAGTCTCAGGCCACTGGTCAACGGTAACGCTACATATTGGAGCTTTCCCTTTAAGGAGAATGGCGCCTTCAGTGTTGCCATGGCAACCCCAGATGACCTTATTCAGTGTTTTACAATGCTGGACCAGCCAGGACACCTCATGTGGTCTTGGTGCGAGCATCTGTGCTCCATCCATCTGCTATGAAAGTTGCTAGTTGTTTGTTTTTTTTTAGCTAAATGTTTTACACCATTTATGGAACATTTGAATTCTGTGAACCCATTTAACACTCAGCCTTTGAAGGAATATTTCATATTGGTAAGCAAAATGCAGCTGATTAAAATACGGTGTTGAAAAATCAATTCAGGTATTTCAAGAATCTCATATGGTAATCCCGCCCCTTTTGGTGTCCAGTCTATGACGGATGTTCAACAATATACTACGGAATAAATCATTGCTGTTTATGTTAATTTTACAAAACACATTGAGGCAAATGTGCCATATTTGCCATATTTGTCATATTTTGGGCCCACATGAGAAGAAGCAGCATGACAACAGATGGACTCAAGGAGCAATTAAGCATGAAATAAAAGAAATAAAAAGACACGTTGAAGATCCTGTGATGATACAATATGTAGTATTGCACACCGCTCACTAGGTGTCAGTAATGTCACATTGATGCTAAGACACACAAGCACCAGCAGTGTTTCACTAGGGTGGCCACGGTGAGACCGTGACTCGCGGAGGGGTGCCAATACGTTGACAGCTGAAATGTCGAGATGGCTAGTGACGTACCTCCGCCACTGAGCGCCAGACTGGATGGGCGGAACAACGGGCTTTTATGGCAACTTCCAATGATCTCACGACAGGCCCGGTAACCCCAACGTGGGTTACCGTAGCTACCAGCACCGCACTGCACCACATAACAGCGGCGCCCACCAGCAGGAGTCCTATTCATGTCTTATGTCTGGGAAGAGGAGTGTAAAGGTGACATAGGGGTGTTATTTCATGTCTAGAGGGCTCTAATTATGTTCATAGGTGCTATCTAGAAGGTTTTCTATGCTTCTATGCTCTAACTATGACAATTATGAGCTTCATAAATGAGGACCCTGCTTATCACGGTTGGGTCTGGACTCAGTGAACCCTAGTTCATGTTTTGTGTTTTGTTCTGACATCATCAGCTGAATTTCAAACACACATTTGGCCTAGCAGTTTCTAGCCAATGACATTTTGTTATGTCAAAAATAAAACATATGTTGAATTGAAACCCAAACATTGAGTGTGAGTGAATCAAATGTGACGACGAGAGAATTGAGTGTTCAAATGGACGCCAGTGCAAGCGTAGAACGCCGTCGCCGTCTACGCCTTTCCCACCGTCAGCAGCCTAAGTGAGAATTCTTCTGCCATGGTTTTCTACCTGGGCTTTAATTGGAGCACGGCCAAGCCATGAATAAGCTGTGCAATCTACTAATGCTTCATCCACTGCGAGGAAATGGCTTCTGGCCTTGGACAACAAAGACAGAACCTACCATTAGTGGGTGAATTACAAGCCGCCCGTCCTGGACACATTTTTCAGACCTGGAGTGGGATGCGACGGCAGCTCCGTCAACTGCGGGGGGCTCATAAGTCATTTAATGAGCTTTAGGATACATAAAGCATGGCTTTCTCTCCGAGTCCCAGCGCACTGATGATCATTGTTCACTGCAAGAGATAATGCGTCGGCATAAAGATAATAGGCTCGGCTGAATGTCGTTAAACTGCGTACAATTCGCGGAGGCCGACGGAAACTCAAGCCACGCGGCGGATGGAAGCTGTATTAAACGTCCATCAAGATTTAACGAGACGCAATGGCTTTAATGGCTCTAATGTTTTGTTTTTCCAGGCGGAGAATGAGTCATAAAAGGTAATCACATGAGTGATGTGCTTGACTTCCACGCGCATCCAACATGTCATCAGACCAGCACCGACGCTCCACTTGGAATCCTGCTTGGAATCCAAACAGCATTCAGCATCCATCCATCCATCGGCTGGCAGGCAGATGTCACGCTGTGCAAAAGAACTTCCAAAGCAATTATTAATGAGCTCTGCATCGCATGTAATCACGCCTCGCTTAGGAAACTCATTAAGTCATCTGGGCAAATCTCAAGCACAACAATCACTGAGGGGGGGGGGGGGGGGGGGGGGTATGTAAAGATGAGGTCAGTTTTAACATCAGATTAGCAAACGCAGAGAAAAGTGACAAGTCTGGAGGAAGTCCTGCCTCCCCGAGGACCATAAAACGACACAGGAAACGATGGATGTCTACTCCAGTATGTTGGCTAAGGGGAGTGTAAAGCTGACTATAGGGCTGTTATGTCATGTTTACGGTGCTCTAAAAAACATCCCAAAGGTCCTGGGCAGGTTTTCTATGCTCCAAAAGTAAGGAATCTCCTTATGAATAAATTTCACTTATCATGATCAGGTGTGGAACGAATCCACACCATGAACGCAGTATTACTGTACTTCTACAGTATGTGTCAGTGGTAGAAATCACAGTAACAGTAACACCTCACCACTCATCCATCCAAGCATCCATTTACCATCCACCTATCCATCCATCCTAAATCCATCCATCCTAAATCCATCCATAAATCCATCCATCATCCAACCATCCATCCATTCATCCATCTACCAACCATCCATCCATTCATCCATCTATCATCCATCCATCCATTCATCCATCCACCCATTCATAAGTCCATCCATCATCCATCCATCCTAAATCCATCCATCCTAAATCCATCCATCATCCATAAATCCATCCATCATCCACCCATCATCCATCCATCCATACAGTAAATCCATCCATCATCCATCCACCATCTGCCATCCATCCAACCATCCATTTACCATCCATCATCCATCCACCATCTGCCATCCATCCAACCATCCATTTATCATCCATCCATCCATAAATCCATCCATCCATTCACCATCTGCTATCCATCCAACCATCCATTTACCATCCATTCATCCACCTGTCCATCCATAAATCCATCCATTATCCATCCATCCATCTTCACTAGGATGGTGGGGTGCTGGAGCCTATCACAGCTGACTTGGGGCGAGGGGGGGGGGGGTACGCCCTGCACTGGTCACGCCATTTTCCAGCAGTGAATCCCAGGGACGACCGGTGCAAGCCAAGGAATCACCAAGCTCACCAACTCGGAGATGGGATGCCAAAGATGGATGAGCGACTAAATGAGCCCCAAACGTGGCGAGCACATTCCCATCCATGGCTGCCCGCTTGGCCTGTTTGCAAGCTAGCAGAAGCTGGCAAGATTCCTTCCTGTGCAGCTTTACCTTGAGAAAGCACCACAACCTGCAGGATTAAAAATTAAAAAAGGGCCGACCTTGAAGGATGGGCTAAGACGTGTGCGTTTGCTGGCTAAGCAGCAAATTCACTAATGGAAGCTGTAAAATCGTATTTTTGCTCTAAAAATAGTTTGTGGCTGCTTTTCTTCCTTCTCCCTGGAGTTTTGAGCAGCGAAGGCACGGTGCAGGTGTGTTCTTGGGCTGAAAACACCCCATTCTTCCTGCATCTTCATGTCACTCAATCAAAGCATTCAATCCCATCAAATGGCCGCTGAGGGCAATAACACAAACCACTGCTTAGTAGAAAGCGTGCTGCAGCAACGCGGCACACTCCCCCCACCTGATATTCAATCAGCGGATGTTTTGTTGATACTGTAACACATTGTGGCAGGCGCTGCACGAGAATTGCACCTCATTTCAGATGGGCTGAGATAGGCCCAATGAAACACAATATGAATTCATTTCCTGCTCCTTACATTTTTTTGGTAATCACTTATTTTCTAACAGCCATTTTCAACACCGACTGACAGTCGCTATACAATCAAAACAAGGACATGAAAGCCTCGGTAGACTGCCCACAATATTAGGTACAGCAGCACAACACATGAATCTTCATTGTGGTCATAACACGAGTGCTAACTATTGACTTCAATCATTTAGCATCGCTAACGCAGCCACACGCCTCTCCGCTAAAGGCTAGCATGGCCAGCCTCCAACAGAATCCAGTGTATGCACGCATACAGCACGTGTACGGTCGGCCTCCTGTGTTGACCTCATCGGCTCCGAGCACAAACACGGTGAGTGAAGCCAAATCCAAAGCATGATGTGTCCAACTCGTAAAAGCTCTCTCAACACTTCCTCATTGTCCAGGTGCATTCATGGACGCTCCGAAAATCATCACGGCATCATTATCGTGTGTGTGTGTGTTCTCAATAAGCAGCAAAACAAAGAAGAAGAGGAAGCACGTGTTCTTATCAGTATTGCAGAAAATAGACTCCAGCCAAACCATGTGATCTTTGAAGCCAACGATGGTGGCAGCCACCCTTCAGGTGTTGCTGCTGCTCTTAAATGTTTTTTTTTCCAGACCTGTGTGGCATCTTTGACCTTGGTTTCAATGGCCGCTTCATCCTGTTGTTATCTTTCTCTTCATTAAATATTGGCTTACTCCAAATTAGTAGTTCCAATAGTTCCAATTGGTCATTCATCAGGATCACTTCATTTAGACATGGTCATCATTTCACAGCCCGACTTCTACCAGTTGGAGTTAGCCTTCCTATCTTTGTCTATATTTTCTACATTTCTATAATCTTTGTGTCTTTTTCTAACATGTATTTAACATTTGGTATATTTTTCTAGCCTGTATTTAACATTTGCTATGTTTTTCTAACATGAATTTAACATTTGGTATATTTTTCTAACATGTATTTAACATTTGCTATGTTTCTCTAACGTGTATTTAACATTTGCTACGTTTTTCTAACGTGTATTTAACATTTGGTATATTTTTCTAACGTGAATGTAACATTTGCTATGTTTTTCTAACGTGTGTTTAACATTTGCTATGTTTTTCTAACGTGCATTTAATATTTGGTATGTTATTCTAACATGTATTTAACATTTGGTATATTTTACTAACGTGTATTTAACATTTGCTATGTTTTTCTAACGTGTATGTAACATTTGGTATTTTATTCTAACATGTATTTAACATTTGGTATATTTTTCTAACTTGTATTTAACATTTGCTATGTTTTTCTAACGTGTGTTTAACATTTGGTATGTTTTTCTAACGTGTATTTAACATTCAGTATATTTTTCAAACGTGTATTTAACATTCGGTGTATTTTTCTAGTGTATATTTAACATTCGGTATATTTTTCTAACGTGTATTTAACATTTGCTATGTTTTTCTAACGTTTTTTTTAACATTTGGTATGTTTTTCTAACGTGTATTTAACATTCAGTATATTTTTCCAACGTGTATTTAACATTCGGTATATTTCTCTAACATGTATTTAACATTCGGTATGTTTTTCCAACGTGTGTTCAAGTCGATTGCCAGGTGAAGCATCAGTCCGACAGCAAATCTAAACAGTAAAACCCAAGTTGAGGTTGGCTGTGAGGGAGAGGTGCTTGTAGGCATGAAGAGAGGCCGGATGCAGATACCCAAATAATTAGGACAAGGCTACTGTGCACGAATCCACCGCCACTTCCCACAAGCACTCAACTGTGTCAAACAGCTTGGTCAATAATCTTCAGCAATTCCTGAGGATTAGAGTCTTATTACCCAACACCGTCTGTCACACAGACCTCAGCGGCCAAATAAGTTGGGGGTGGGGTGGGCAACCTCCGAACTGATCACATAGCAACGTGGGATTGATTGCTGGCCAGCTAAGAAGGCTGGCTTTCTTAGTGGGTTTGGACGGACGGGGTGGAAGAGAGTATCGGAGACATTTCAGCCACCGGTATAAAAGTAAAGACCAATCTGTCATTGCCCTGCAAGATGAAACTTGCTGACACCCTAAGAGTCATTGTGATGACATGATGACGGGATTGGACAAGAACAGAAGTTCCAAGAGGGTTCGGCTTCATTAGTCTGCTTACTAACGTCTGTGTTGAATCCATGGCGAGTCCTTCATGTATTTCTTCAATTACTGGCTGATTGCAACCTTTAAAAGAATCCATCCCTGCCCATCATGCGCACTCTGGTCAGTTAAAGAGCACTGTCACACTTGTAGACCTTGGTCACCTTCCGCCAATGGCCGGGCTTTGTTTAGTTTGACACACGAACAAACAACCGTAGCACAAAGTGCACGCAAGTTCTTACCTCGGCCGTGGATCGTGGCCGCGGCCGCTGCGAGAAGCCAGAGCGACAGCATGTTCTTCAACGCGCGATCTCGTCTCCCGCACTTCATCTCTTCCAAAGTGGAGGTCGCCGAGCTGCACAATAACGTCCTTGTGTCGGAGGAGAGCGGCGGCGGAACGAGGGGAATAAAAGCAAGTCGACACGATTGGCTGGAAGAAGAAAAACAAAAACAGCCAAGTTGAATCCCGGACGCGTTGCTGCGTGACTTCCGTGCTGAATTGGCCGTGTGATGACAGTCGACAACGATCAAGTGAAACGCGGAGGTGCTCGCTGAATTTGGACGCTCGGTAAGCGGATTGTGTGTGCGCGAGCTGGCAGCACATTGGAAGGAGAGGCAGCCCAGCCTTCAGCACCGCGGACAGCTCCTAGCGTCAGAAGGCGGAACAGCCGCCAGTCCAACTTCCAAAATGGAATCGCAGGCAGTCAAAAGTATTCTTTTCATACTAGTGGCGAACATGGGCGATACTACAAATGTTCTACTTTTCTAGTCATCCGGAGGGAGAGAAGCATACATAGTTTCGTTCCCAGCCTCACCTCTGGTCGCCTGTCAGTCACATGTTCCAATACTTTTCCTGGCATGGAAAAGACTCATGAAAGGGCATGGGGGTGGGAACATGAGGACGGGTTGCCAGTCAACCATGTCTGCTGGCCATGCTGTGTTGTTAGAGGAGTAGGATGGTAGAAGTTATATATTTTTGTTTATATATTTTGTCAAATGATGCAGCAGCCAACAATGAACACATGCGGTGATTGCTGCTGCAGGTGGAACTCATCTGACTGCACAACGTAAACGCTAGTGAAACATTCCTGGGCTTAACGATGAGTCTGGACATGATCAGATGATCTTTCACCTTTTCCACGAAGCATGTCGAGCCTTCATGAGAGACGTCATGTTTCCTCTATCGTGTTTTCCATGACTGTGCCTCAATAAGGTAGAGAAAAAAACACTGAGGGTTCTTGACCTCTGACCTCCCTGCCGAGCCTGGTTAAACGACAAAGGCTCCTCTGAGGAGATCAATATTACCTCCAGGATGGCATCATCCATCCCGTGAGAGCAATTAGTTTCAGCCATCATCAGCTTCACTGCCCCCCCAGAAGCAACGCTCCTGCTGAGCACATCGCATCCTCGTCACATCAAGTCATATCAGCGGTCATGTGACATCAGCTCCATCTGGAAGATACATTGGCGGTGTGGCCGTGAAGGCATCACTGGCTGGGCGGTGTCGGTGTGACTTGAGGACCGCTGCCCTTCTTGCTTTGGCGTGGTTGCGCCACCTTCTGGTTATTTACAGGGTCTGGGCACACCAATGAGAGGAGAACCTGAAGAACCTGAACCCCGCCTTCCCTCTCCCCAGCCACTTCATCCGAGGCATTCCCAGGCCAGTTGGGAGACATAGTCTCGCCAACGTGTCCTGGGTCACCCCCGAGGTCTGCTACCGGTTGGATATGCCCTGAAAATTCTAATTCTAAATAATGCTAATTCTCATCCGGGGTGCTTCACACTCTGCTACGAACCGATCCAGTGAGAGTTGAAGGTAACGGCTCGATGAAGCCAGCAGGACCATCAGGATCATCTGCAAAAGCAGACCCAATCCGACAGCCACCAAACGGGGACCCCTCAACACTCTGGCTGGGCCGAGATATTCTGTCCATAAAAATCATGAACAGAATGGATGACAAAGGGCGGCCCTGGCGGAGTCCGACCCTCATTGGGAACGGGTACGATTTATTGCTGCCAATGCAAACCAAACTCTAACACCAGTCAAACAGGGAATGACCAGCACAAATTAGCTGGTCTGATACCCCTTAGTCCTGAAGTTCTCCCCACAGAATTCCCAAAGGAACACAGTCAAATGCCTTCGCCAAGTCCACAAAACACATGTAGACTGGTTGGGCAAACTCCCATGCAGCCTCAAAGATCCTTCTGAGAGTGTAGAGCTGATCCACAGTTCCACGACCAGGACGAAAACCCCACTGTTCCTCCTGAATCCGAGATCCAACTATCCGACTGATCCTCCTCTTCAGAACCCCTGAATAGACCTTACCAGGGGGGCTGAGGAGTGTGATTCCACCATAGTTGGAACACACCTTCTGTATATACGATTTTATATATGACCCTATATGATCTTATATGTGACCATATATAAGCTCTTATATATGACCATATATAAGCTCTTATATATGACCATATATAAGATCTTATATGTGACCCTATATGATATCTTATATATGACCATATATGAGATCTTATATATGACCTTATATGATATCTTACATATGACCATATATGATATCTTATATATGACCCTATATATGACCCAATATGATATCTTAGATATGACCTTATCTTATATATGACCCTATCTCCCACATTGGCCCCCAGCGATGGACATTCCCATTGCACAGTCCCGAACTACACAGCTTTCTCCTTCGCTCAGGGTTTGACCATATATAAGATCTTATATATGACCCTATATGATATCTTATATATGACCCTATATGATGTCTTATATACCACCATATATAATATCTTATATATGAGAATATATACACTTCTTTGTCATCTTTGACCAAAGATAGTGGCTGCTTCCATGCGTGACTAAGGACATGAAGAAATGGGAGGAGACGAAGAGCCAAATGGCTGTGGATCAATTTGGATCAATGTGGAGCAATAGGATCAATGTGGATCGATAGGATCAATAGGGTAACTGAACCCTCATTAATGAATTCCTGTTGTGTCTCATCTCCAAACAGGATGGAAGCATTGGATGTACAGCAGGCCTGCCGTGGTCCAGCATCATTCCACGGATGTTCTCTTGTGTCTTTTGTCACAGTGACATGCAGAGCAGAATTGTAGCAAAATAAAAGCAAATTAGAGCAGAGTGAGGATAAGAATAGGAATAAAGGCACCAGAGAGAAGTCATTGAAGCTACTGAAATAGTACGTGCAAGCAGATGCTATTTTAAAAGTAGACCACTCCACAAGATATCAGAAGATATTCTACCGTAAGCCAAGGTGACTGGAACTCCAACTTGTTCACCCCTTGGCCCCCCAAGCTTCAGATGAAGTCAAATGTCATTTACCCCCCGTCGTTGAAGGACTTTGTTCCCTTTCACGTTGACCGCCTCACCTCTCTCTCTCCTCCCGCTCCCGTACGACCGAGCCCGGATGCGTGGCTCCCTGCGGCCTGGCTGACCCAACATCCGACAAACACGTAGAGGGACGGCGGCGGGCCAGCTTCCATTCGGCTAATGGCTCGGGGGGGCGGCGGAGAGGAGTTCATGAAAATCAGAGCCTTGAAATGAAATGACCAATGTCCCGAGCTAATGAGGCACGCTGCGGCAGCAAACCTTTACAAGCATTAAGGTGATTTCATATGGCAGGATGATGTAAAAACATCTAATGATGCTGATGGAGGAGCCAAGGACCCACTGATTATCACACGCTCAGCTAACAAACACACCCACTACTGACTCACAGCGGCAACTGCGAGATTCAGATGGACTCCAGGCGCTGGCGTGCCAAATGCTATCAATGGTCTCTTCCCACACGAGCTGCAAATTACAGCCTGTAGTAGCGTTGCACCCGGCGACCATATCACAGTCGCAGGGCCCACAAAGGCTCGCCATGCAATCACAATGATTGGCCCAAAACCTGCACGCCTTTCTCCCACATTGGCCCCCGGGCGATGGAGATTCCCATTGCACATTCCCGAACTTCACCGCTTTCTCCTTCGCTCCGGGTTTGGAAATCATGCACGGCAAAAAGATGCCTATTGTTGTCCTCTCTTACACACTTTTATGTATGTTTTATTATTCTAATCAATCATTCATTCATTTTCTACCACCTTAACGAGGGTCGTGGGGGGGGGTGCTGGAGCCTATCCCAGCTGTCTTGGGGCGAGAGGCGGGGTACACCCTGGACTGGTGGCCAGCCAATCACAGGGCACATATAGACAAACAACCATTCACACTCACATTCATACCTATGGACAATTTGGAGTCGCCAATTAACCTAGCATGTTTTTGGAATGTGGGAGGAAACTGGAGTACCTGGAGAAAACCCATGCATGCACGGGGAGAACATGCAAACTCCACACAGAGATGGCCGAGGGTGGAATTGACTCGGGTCTCCTACATGTGAGGCCTGCACACTAACCACTCGACTGCCGTGCAGCCTTATTCTAATCATCTAATTATCAAAACTATTCAGTAAAACATAAACATAAAAATAAAACATAAAATTATTTTTTGAGTTTTGGTGTCCAGCAGTGCCAAAGGTCCCCCTGGGGGCCTCAGGGAAGACCACCAGGAGGTTTCAGTCCCTTGGCATGTTTGTTCCACAGGCAAAGGTATGAACAGAGTGAGCCTGTGAACACAGCAGCCTAAATTTCCTGATGCTAACCAAAGTTGCTGCCTTCATGCGGAAATCAAAAGTCAATCACCAGGTGGTTGCCCCTGTCCTTTCCTGCCCTCCCCTTGATGAGGATAGCTTGTACGAAGCTAAAAAAAAACACAGCGAGAGCGCTAAAACGGCAGATTGGACTTTACCACAACACTGCGTGCTCTGGAATCAACGTGATGTTTCCTCCAAAGGAAGTGCAAGTGGGAATAAAGAAGTTTTGTGTTTATTGTCGTCAATCATGACTGCTGGCAAACGTAGACAGAAATGTCAGCATAGACGTATCTTTAGCTGCGTTTCATTTAACCACGAGAACAAGGCGTCATTTGCCACTACAAAGCAACGTGAAATGTTTTGTGCTGAAAATAGATAAGAGAAAAGCCTCTTTGATCTTGTACATTAAACTCTTGTATACCACAGCAGCGATATCGCCCAGGATGCAGTGCTCCGATACAGTGCAAGTGTTTTATTTATATAATCCATATTTGTGTTGAGGAGAGGCCGGCTTATAAAATAATATCAATAAAATAAGACCAGAGCAGAGTTGAGTCATTCTGCAAAGCTCTGCTGATTCCTCCCTGCTTCTGAAGCGGAGCAGGAAAAAACAATCCTCGGGGCTTTCATGTATAATAAAGAATATGGCAGCTCGGTACAGTAGAAGAAGGAGAAAGGCAATCAAACTTTTACTTACAGCTCTTCTCATTTCCATTTGATGCCGGTGACTGAGCACTAATCTGCGTGGAAGAAAACAAAGAAAGGGAATAGATCATCACGGTGCACAATTAACAAGGCATTCCAAAAGCACTAAATGTGAAACATGGCTGATGCATCCATAAATGGATGGAGTAATGGGGGGGGGGGGCATCCCCTCATCGCTCATGCACGCAAACGCCTCATAAACTTTGCTCGTGCTAACTGCTAATATTCTTCTAGTGGGGAAAAAACAGACAATCTATTCCATGTTTACTGATGAGAGTCACACAATTCTTCTATGAGGTACGGTAGAACCTGGAGAACCTCGGCTAGCATCAGGAATCCCTTCAGGGTTCTACTTACATGGTTAGCTGTATTCCGTGGTTATTTCCTGACTTCTTTTCATCACGCCTGCGAAAACAACAGGGAGAAATAATACGTTGAGAAATACTAATATTATTATGGGCATGCACTGCAAAGCAGGCCCCCACTGACCCCACTGGCCCCCACTGACAGCTCCTGACAAGGAGCAGCTGAGGCCAGTTGGCCTCAGAAGAAGATGAAGACTGTGTAGAACAGGAAATGGGTTTAGCAAAATAAGAGCACAGCAGATGTAAAACTATAAAAAGATGTTATTTGTTGACATTTAGAGACCGTGGTGTATTTGTAACATTATTAGCTTTATGGATCATTTTTGTGCCCCCCAAGAAGTACATAAGAAAGTAGGATGGAAACGTCTCGGTGCCAATGGGGACCATTCCATCCATGCATTGGAAAGCAACACGTTTCATGGCACCAAGCTATGCTACACTAATAGAGCTTTCAAGTAGACGTAAAAGGGATCCAAAGTGTGGCGTCGGCCAAGCGAGGTTCCGCTCTGCTCCTCTTGCTCCCGTCTTACCTGCGTCATGAATGCAATGAGGCGTCAAGGTGTCAGATTTAGACGTAAATTAAGCATCCTCTTGTGTTGGCTTGCTTTAGCTGCTGGTGGAGCTAGCTTAATTGCACTGCCTGATTTGAAAAACAGCAGCGCAAGTTGGACGCTTCTCCTCCTCATCCATCCTCTGAGGGGCGGGAAAGGGAATTGTTAATGAGACCGCGTGTGACCTTTCACCTCCAACGTTTCACGTCGGCTTAGTGCTTGTTGGATCTCCTGACACACGGGATACGTGCTGGAGAGAGAAACAACTCTCCAGGGTGCACATTCCTCATTTTTCTACATATTTGTTGTTCTGTGCTCCGACCCAAATGACTGAGAAACATTTTGTAACCCCCCTTCCCCTCCCCGCCCATCCTGATCATTACTCCTATCTGACGGCGAGGCAGAAGCAGCAGCGTTCCCACTCATGCGGAGCCTTGCCAATAGATTGAGCAGACTATGCTAATGAGCCCAAAAGGATCCCGGTGCTCCACGCTGTCACTTTGATGATTCCCAAATTAACACTGAGCTGGAAGTTCTCAACACCTGCTGTAATAACCTTCAAGATAGAAGGAATATGTCAACTGTAATGTGGGCACAGGAACGTTCATGTTACCCCTCTTGTCAAATGTAATTAGGACTGTGGTGGCACACAAAATTGGGAGCAAAACTATTTGGTCACGGAGGACGACATTTTAATTCACTCACCAGGATATGTGGATGTCAACAATGGAAGATTCCAATTTAAAAATGGAATATGTTCATAGCAGAGCATAGAAAACCTGTTTACTTCCTTCTAAATACACTTTTTAACATTCTTAGAGCCCTCCAGACATGATATAACACCCCTATGTTCACCTTTACACCGCTATTACCCAATTAAGCACACATAATAAGACATATAGCACACAGAAAGCCAGTTTACCGCCTTCTTAATACACTTTTTAACATTGTTAGAGCCCTCTAGACATGACATAACACCCCTATGGTCACCTTTGCACCGCTATTACCCAATATAGCACACATAATAAGACATACAGCACACAGAAAGTCTGTTTACCGCCTTCTTAATAAACTTTTAAAAATTGTTAGAGCCCTCTAGACATGACATAACACCCCTATGGTCACCTTTACACCACTATTACCCAATATAGTACACATAATAAGACATATAGCACACAGAAAGCCTGTTTACCGCCTTCTTAATAAACTTTTTAACATTGTTAGAGCCCTCTAGACATGACATAACACCCCTATGGTCACCTTTCCACCGCTATTACCCAATATAGCACACATAATAAGACATATAGCACACAGAAAGCCAGTTTACTGCCTTCTTAATACACTTTTTAACATTGTTAGAGCCCTCCAGACATGACATAACACCCCTATGTTCACCTTTACATTGCTACTACCCAATTGCCATTTTTTGCAAGGTTTGTTGTTTGTACAAAGAGAGGAGGAAAGTTGATGTCATGAAAGGTACCCATTGATGGACAGGATGTGTAACAGCAGACCCTTGGATGGATGCTATCTCTGGGTCTTGATGTGTACACCATATGTTCCCCTACCCACCTTCCTCCAGCTCCTCATAAAGGGTCACGTGACCGAGCAGGGTACCCGGTGGGGAGGGGGCCGGTCTGTTTGTGTGAGTGGTTGTCACTTGTCAGGCACGGCCTCCGCTAGCCTTGAGATGGCGGGCTGTGCTCTATCATCTTGATAAATGCAGCCTTGGAGCCGTGCACTATCAGCATGCTCAGAGGCGGGACACGCTCTGACTAATGAAAAGAGAAGGTCAAGGAGAGGGGGGGTGCATCGCGAAGAGGGGGTGGTGGGGATCGGGTGGCCAACAAAGATGTGAATGTTCAAGTGTGGGACGACATGTCAAAAGCGTCAAAAGGTTTACCTGGCTCATGTGAAGTCCTCCCTCGCCACTCCATGCTCCAGATCTCACATCCTCATGCCGCCATGATCCTTCTTGAAGACCTCCATTCATGCATCATGCTGCTCTGTGCTTCCATGCAGCCTACATGCGTTCATCTAAGTCTTTCTTGCCTGAATGAAGCATAAAAATGTCCTATGGCATCCAGAAGATGACTCTAGTCTTCTACATTGGTCTCTGGGTGTCAGTAATGTCACAGTAGACACAGCAAGAAGGATTATACAGAAACAGGAAGTATTATACAGAAACAGGAAGTATTGTACAGGAACAGGAAGTATTATACAGGAACAGGAAGTATTGTAGAGAAACAGGATTTTTTTTTTACAGAAACAGGAAGTTCCATACAGAAACAGGAAATATTATACGGAAACAGGAAGTATTATACAGAAACAGGAAGTATTGTACAGAAACAGAAAGTATTATACAGAAACAGGAAGTATTGTAGAGAAACAGGAAGTTCCATACAGAAACAGGAAGTATTATACAGAAACAGGAAGTATTTTACAGAAACAGAAAGTATTTTACAGAAACAGGAAGTATTGTAGAGAAACAAGAAGTATTATACAGAAACAGGAAGTATTGTAGAGAAACAGGAAATATTATACAGAAACAGGAATTATTAAACAGAAACAGGATGTATTGTACAGAAACAGGAAGCATAATACAAAAACAGGAAGTATTATACAGAAACAGGAAGTAATGTACATAAACAGGAAGTATTATACAGAAACAGGAAGTATTGTACAGAAACAGGAAGCATTATACAAAAACAGGAAGTATTATACAGAAACAGGCAGTATTGTACAGAAACAGGAAGTTTTTTACAGTAACAGGAAGTGAAAAAAGAAGGTGACTATATTATGTGTTATTATATTGGCTCATAGGAGTGTAAATTTCACATTATTGTCATGACTTTAACAAATAATAATCTTTAAAAATCTAGTGTTTAAAAGGTCTAAAAGGTTTGAGTCTCACTTATGACTTATAAATGAAGAATCCTACTTTGTGGAATTCACCTATCACGGTATGGTCTGTGAGCAATTATCCATAATAAACAAGGGCTTACTGGATGACAAAATATTCACTCCAATATATATATATATATATATTTTTTTTAATCAAAGCACAAAATAATTCCAAAAACAGAATGACACAGCAAAAATACTGCTAATGTGGTGGCGTCATAGAGTATCAGAAGGCTAGTAATGGAAATACTGCTAATGCGGTGTCGTCATAGAGTATCAGAAGGCTAATGGAAATACTGCTAATGTGGTGGCGTCACAGAGTATCAGAAGGCTAATGGAAATACTGCCAATGTACATCATTACACCGCTCCCAGTGGAGCCATTAAAGATACTCTCCATACACAGACATGATTTATATCTGACTTGTGCTAATTGTGCTATATATAGCACGCCGTGCCTCTATATGGGGCATGTCTAGCTTGTAATATATGACTTATTTTAAAGTAGAAACACTGCATCGTTTGTTTTCACTGAAGTGAACTCTTAATATTTAATTTTTACGCCAATTAGAAGAAATTAGACAAGTTCATTTCCGCACTGCTCCTTTCTGGTGCCATTTCATTTGCGTGTGATTAAAGCGCTGCTTTATTAAAACAATTGTATGACTGGAATGAAAGGTGTATTGTTGCTGGAGAGCCATTTTGAATGAAAATGCTGAACAGACATGATGACTTTATTGCAGACCTCCATTTGTCTTTGTACTTTCCTGCAAAGGTTTATCAGTGGAGCGACAGAATGACAGTCTGACTGAACCCTGGCAAGATGCAAGAAGGATTTACACCATACAAGCTTTTCTTTCTACTTCATCAACACATTTTTTTTCCATCTATCGCTCTGCTTCCACGCTGACACTCCTTTGTCTTTGATCACATGCTTCCATTTTTGGGAGAGACTCAGGCATTAATCTTTTGGAGGAAAGTGCAGGTAGGCTCTCTGCTCCTTTGGGGCGTGCCAATTCCCACCTGGACCTCATCAACTGCTCTCATGTAGACCCGGCCTCTCAACCGCTTTGGCTGCGGGACCCCCCAGGACCCCTCAGCGACGTGAGGCGACCCAACCTGCGTACAACTCCTCAAAGACCTCCGTTAATGGTCACTGCCTTTTTCAGTTAACATCTGAAATGTGTGTTGGATTTTTGCCTTGGCTCGTCTTCACCCGCTTGTTTAGCGGTTGATTGATGGGTTTGTGGGGGCGGGCTTTCAAACAAAAGTAGGTCGAAGGTTGTTAAATGTTCAGTTGTCATTATTTTTCCCTCATTTTCTGCATGTCAAACTCCAATTATTTTCTAATAATAATCAAATGTCTCTTGTATTAACATTTTTGGGTGTCTATTTTCTATGGGAACATTTGGCTTTAGTTAGAGTCCGTTTTGGTTTGAGTCAGACCCTCTGGAACGGATCAATGACGTTAACCAAGAAAGAGGCCGTGGTCTTATCTAGCAGATATCTGCAGCTTTGTGTAGGACGGATGTCACGTGAAGTCCTCCCCTGACGCCTTCCCCACCAAGTTGAAAATGAGTGACATGGACCCTCGTGTTAGACTGCGGCGTGAATGCGTATCATGCAGGAGTCCACTTTTGCTGGACTCAGATGACTCCAGATGACTCCATGAGTCCATGGGAGGTTTTGCTGGAAAAGTAGAGCACACAGTTGTGAGTTCAAATGGCTGCTCATTCTATCATCATGACATAATATCATCATCATTTTCATGAGGATGGTATTAGACAATGTTAGCGCTCTGCACACTGCATGGTGAATGGAGCTAGTAGAAGACTAACATGTTCCATTTTTTTTTCTTATCGAAAGTGATAAAAACTTATTTTTATTTTTTGCACCCCATCCTTCTCCAGGGAACACTTGGATACTTTGTTGTTCCAGCATCAAAAAGTCCTGTCCCCTGCTTCCCAGCATGCTTTGCGGCACCATCAATGTAAATAGCTCCTCATTTTGTAGTTTAAAGTCACATAGTTGTCCGTTGTTGTTCTACTCAACCAGTGAGAGTGTCTTATCTGTTTTTATTTATCTTTCACATTGCTGTGTGATGTTTTTAGGTTTTCTTGTTGTCACAACATGACTGAAACTGTTAACGGGCGTTGTTGTTGTATGTGAGCTTTCTTCATTGGCTCTCAAAATAAAAGCCTTTCTCTGCTGCAAGACCCTTGAGCGCCACAATACATTTCAATGGACAAATATGAATATTTATGTCCTTTTATCAGTATTCGTGCCTCCCTGGACTTGTGGTCAGGGGAGGCATCCACACTAATCAGGGCACTTTCAGGAGACTCACGCGGCGTATGTCGCTAGGCGAAGATTTTTGTTTTTCACAAGGTTGTTTCTGCATTCCAGATCATATCTCCCATTGATGCTTAACTCTCACCTTTGTCAGGCCGCCTGCT
Source organism: Doryrhamphus excisus (assembly GCF_030265055.1). Lineage (NCBI taxonomy): Eukaryota > Metazoa > Chordata > Actinopteri > Syngnathiformes > Syngnathidae > Doryrhamphus > Doryrhamphus excisus. The sequence continues at coordinate 6,636,057 of NC_080472.1, read as the reverse complement.
TATCGATCCCCAAATCAAAGCTTCTCATCAACAGCTTGCAGAAACAATGCAGCGCATGCTATCATTTCTGCTTTCATGATCGCTAACATGGCATCTGCAACATCGTGATAAGTTCACTTTCAGACGTCTTCCTGACCGCCGTGAGATGAGTCACACCATCAAGTCAGACAGCAACCTTTCCTCCCCGGATGCGAGCGCCTGACAAATTGAAAGGGAGTTGGATATTTACCAATATATGCGCGTCACATCTCTAGCCCATCTTGGAGAAAACACGGGAAATATTTACGCACATTTACCGAGAGACATTTACAATGATTGATTTAGTTTGTTTATTCCTGCTCTGCACATTTCCACAGAGGCCTCGTCTCAGATATGTCATGGCCGTGAAGCCTCGCACATTCAGAGGCAGGTTCTCTCAACTCAAGGCCGATAACTTCACGTTACAAAAACATTGACAACTTTGCCCGATTCTTAATAGGAAGCTTTGTGTGACATCTTATTCTTGCTAATCAGACATTAGATAGATGTCGGGCACCGGCAGCCTCCTGAAGGCGTACCTGCAGGTGCTTGTCACTGCCGTCCTTCCACAGAGGAATGGCCAGCATTTCTTTCTTTTAGCTAACACTAGCTAGCAGAAAATCAAATGTCCTCAAGATGTTTGGATGCTATTCTGATTAAACTAATTAGGAAAAAGCGGTAGAAAATGAATGAATGAATGAATTTGACTGCCAAGATGGAGGATTATATCCAAGCTCACCAAGAGGCGATGCAACTTTTACAACAAAGTAGTGGAACTTTTCCTGGGGGAGGAAAGCCTGCATGGACCTCATATACAAATGAAAGAAGAAGTTCATGAAGGAGGCCATGAAGCTCAGCACACGTCAATGCTGATAAGATAAGACCGTTAAAGAAGTGATTGCGCTCCCTGCCTCCTCAGCAAACAGTCTTCTGCTGTTACCGAAGCCATGGAGGTTGACCTTCTGCAGCTTTGACCTCGTGGAAGACCTCCTCGGTGGAGAGATGATGAGGGTTGTTTGTTAAGGAAAGCTGCTTAGCAGCATGTTCTGCCCTCATCTGACCTCCCTTTTGCTGCAAGGTGTTGGACCTCACGTTAGTCCAACTTTATGGATTTACAGCCTCCATCGCTTCTCAAAGGAAAACAATCAGAACGACACAGACTTCCTTCACGTCGGAACGTCTGTTGGCACAGCGACTCAAACATTCCTGGGAAAAGAATGAAAGATTCAAGTGATGTGATTAACTGCCTTCGTACGGAAATTAGCCTTTGCATTTTATTCCACAGACGCGCACTCATCAATAAATGTTTCATTGTAACTCCCCCAAACATTAATATACTTCAATAAATCAATAAATGACTACATTTTAATGATTATTTCAATTAGAATGATTCATTGAATATGAATATACTATAAATGTATTTCAGCTGTTTGATAACTAACTGAATGATTCCTATATCTGATGAATTGTGGAATGAATGAAAACAGATAGTGATCTTTGTGCTATGAGATGAAAAACACATCCGGTGACTTTGGTATCGGATCGGAAAGGTAGTCCGTGGTATTGCACATCAGTCGCTGATACGTTTCCTGGTGCTTTGGCATGCGCTCCACCGCCTGCACGTGGAAGCTTGGCGCTGACGGAAGATTTACTGACCTCGGAGTTGGGAAAGAAAATATTGGAATGCAGACGGTTGTTGTTTGGAGGCCATTTGGCATTTGGAGCTGGAGGCCGGAACACCGGATGGCCGAGCGTGGCGCTGAGAGGTGAGCTGGATGCAGCAAAAGTCAGGTGGAAGAAAGTGACCTGGAGGCGGGGGTGATATTAGGGAATCCATCTGACTAGCACAAAGTGACGGCCTTACCTGAGCAATGAATATTTCAGATGGCGCTGAGGTTTGTTATTACAGCACAGCGGGAACACTCGCAGCATGGGCCGAGACATGTGCCATCGCAAGATAGGACAGCGTACTGGCACACATCCTAGCATCCCATCTCCACATTTCATTTCATGCTCATTCCTTCAATGTGTCTTTCAATACACCGCTTGTCCTCATTGGGGTCACGGGTCAGCTGGAGCCTATTCCAGAATGACACCCTGGACATGCTACCAGCCAATCACAGGGCATGTACTAAAAAAATAATAATATTATAATGGATTAGATGTTAAAGCGCTTTTCAAGGCACTCAAAGCACTTCCCGATGACGTGAAGCCATTATTCATTCACTCACTGATGGTGGTCCTCTATGTCTGTAGTCACAGCTGCCCGGGGGTCGTCTGACAGAAACATGGCTGCCAATAATAATGTGACACCTAGCCCTCTGACCACCACCAAACACTCATTCCCATTCCTACACCAGTACTGGGGACGAGCTGGGGCCAAGCTGGGGCCAAACTGGGTGAAGTGTCTAGCTCGGCGACACAACCACAGTGACACATGTGATACATTCCTGGGTAGTATTTGATGTAATAAATTCTTGGGTAGTATTTGGTGTAATAAATTCTTGGGTAGTATTTGGTGTAATAAATTCCTGGGTAGTATTTGGTGTAATAAATTCATGGGTAGTATTTGGTGTAATAAATTCATGGGTAGTATCTGATGTGATAAATTCCTGGGTAGTATTTGATGTGATAAATTCCTGGATAGTATTTGGTGTAATAAATTCATGGGTAGTATTTGGTGTAATAAATTCCCGGGTGGTAGTTGATGTAATAAATTCCTGGGTAGTATTTGGTGTAATAAATTCCTGGGTAGTATTTGGTGTAATAGATTCCTTGGTCGTATTCGATGTGATAAATTCCTGGGTAGTATTTGATGTGATAAATTCCTGGGTAGTATTTGGTGTAATAAATTCATGGGTAGTATTTGATGTGATAAATTCCTGGGTAGTATTTGGTGTAATAAATTCCTGGGTAGTATTTCATGTGATAAATTCCTGGGTAGTATTTGATGTGATAAATTCCTGGGTAGTATTTCATATGATAAATTCCTGGGTAGTATTTGATGTGATAAATACCTGGGTAGTATTTGATGTGATAAATCCTTTGCTATGTTTGACTTGAGGTGGTGCAATGTCCAACGTGTTGTTTACATATTGTCAGCAAAGCGCTACAGCAAATCGATGTGCTAAGAATGCACGTGCGTGTTGATTTATGGCCAACATGAGTTTGCTACTCGCGTGTGGTCTATAAAGCTGCGGCTGTAAATGAGATTGTCACCACCAACGATGACGGAGGGGATGCTTTGGAGGGGGGGGGGGTGCTGACAAAGACGGAAAGAAGCGTGCATCCTTCACAGGCACTATTTGAAGTGTGTGTGACATGATCAGCATTAAAGGAAGTATTGGCTTGCATCAACTTGACACAAAAGCAGGGAGGAGCCAGTCTCATGCATGAAACATCAGCCCTGAGTAATTCATGAGAAAAGACGTGTACTAACCTGTACCTAACCTGGAGTCTTCCATTAATATTCAGCAGATTGCTGTTTGCTTCCAGTGGCCAAACATAAACACCTGCATGATGAGTGATGAACACGTCTAATGAACGCCTCGCCACAACACCTCCGTTGATCATTACACAGACTGATTCTCTTACGCTGTATTCTTACCACTGGCCTACGGTCTGCTTCATGGCTGGTGAGGCACTTTGGGAGTTGGTCTTTTTTATGTCAATTATATGTCAGGTTGCTGATCTCAGAATCATTTATTTTCTATCCATTCATCCATTGTCAATCATCCATACATCCGTTCATTATCCATCCATCCATCTACCATCCATTCAACCATCGAACCATCCATCCATCCATCCATCCATCATCATCCATCCATCTACCATCCATCCATCCATCGTTCCATCCAACCATCCAGCCATTCATCCAACCATCCATCCATTCATCCATCTACAATCCATCCATTCATCCATCTACCATCCATCCATTCATCCATCTACAATCCATCCATCCATTCATCCATTCATCCATCTACCATCCATCCATTCATCCATCTACCATCAATCTATTCATCCATCCAACCATCCATCCATCCATTCATCCATTGACCATCCATTCATCCATCCATCCATCCATCCATCCACCCATTCATTCATCTATCTACCATCCATTCATTTATCTACCATCCATCCATCCACCCATCCATCCATCTACCATCCATTCATCCATCCATCTACCATCCATCCATTCATCCATCCATCCATCTACCATTCAACCATCCATCCATGCATCCATGCATCCATCCATCTATACATGCATACATACATCCATCCATCATCCATCATTAGGAAGACATGAGTAAGTAAATTATTGCAAAGTAGCATGAAAGTGGCTGTTCATCAGCTGATCAAAGGATGGAGAGCATAAAACATGGAATAATAATAATAATAATAATAATAATAATAATAATAATAATAATAATAATAATAATAATAATAATAATAATAATAATAATAATAATAATAATAATAATAATAATAATAATAATAATAATAATAATAATAATAATAATAATAATAATAATAATCGTGTTGGGGCAGAGGTGTCCAAACCTTTCCTCCGAAGGCCACATGGACACCCCTGCTTAGTGATTAAGTTCACTTCCTCGTCCACGACTCAAATGAAAGACTTTCTTTCTGCTTTAAGGTGAAATAATACTCAATGTCAGCATGTGATGCATAATGTGTTGAGCTTGGCCACACACACACACACACACACATGTACACACACACACACACACACACACAATTGCCGTCCTGCCGTGTCCCAAGAATGGCGGTCTAGCAGGTGTTAAAAAGCTGCTCTGTGTGAACCTTCCAGCCAGGTTGATTGTACGCCTGCCAGGCCCTATGTACCCCCCATCCCTCCCCCACCTCCATGCCATGACAGCGCTACACCCAAAACTAACCCAGTGTGGACAGCATCTCCACCAGGCGGTGGCAGGTGAGCCTGATTAACCTGAACGCATCTTTTCATTTTGCTCCTGTGTGATGAATAATTGAATTCACGGGAGGAAATATTGACTTTGGCCTTTTTACAGTGCTTCATATTTCTCCAAGATGTATGAGAATACACATAACCACATTCACATTGGATAGTTTGGAGATTTATCTGTTTGGGGGTGTCGCTTCCTGGGTGTGCGTGTGTGTGTGTGTGTGTGCATGTCTCTGCATGTGTGTGTGTGTGTGCATGTGTGAGTGTACGCATACAAATAGGCAGATATTATGTAATATTAATCATTTGAAGTAGAGATGCACAGTATGTTTTTCAAACCAATACTGATACTCTGCGCTGCCCAAGGCCAATATGACATGGATACGTTTGACGTGTTGATGTAAGTGTAGTTGGTGCACAGCTGGACGTAAGAAGGACGGGAAGAAATGATGCGTGGATGAGTCCTAATGAAGTTTGATGACGTGACTATCAGGCAAAGCAGATAATAGCGGGGGAGGGGAGGAAGCTGTGGCCCCACCAGTAAAGGTTACTATAGGGGTGTTATTTCAGGTCTAGAGGGCTCTTAAATGTTAAAAAGCATATTTGGAAGGTCCTAAACAGGGTTTCTATGCTAAAAAAACGTATTATTTGCTGTTTGTATTTGTGTTTATTTCTAGTCATAAGCGTGTATATTTTAGCAAATGGTTTGAAAGCATGAAAGCATGAAAATGGAGTAACATCCAAACGTACGGCATTGAGAAGCCGCCGCATCCTGAAGTGAAGAGATTGTCTGTGTCGGCATCCCAGCTCAGAGCAGGATGTCGCCTGGCCTCGTTCATTCATCATCAGCAATTTGGAGGCGATGGTCTTCACACGGGCATCAGTGCTGCTTTCTTACCCAGAGAAGAAGCTGAAGGTCGTCCATCAATCTGGCTGAAGAGGATGAATGACGGATCCAGCGGCAGGAGGTGAGGTGAACTGTGTGCCAAGCGAAAGAGAAAAGTTCTTGACAAGAATAGCATATTCATCATTCGCCACACGCGCTGCAAACATTATTAGACAAATGAAGCGAGTGAGCGGCGATGGGGAAAAATGGGAAGAAAAACGTGAACCTGGCTCCTCCCGATTGTGGCAATGACGTGTTGATGATATCTCCCATGTAAACGTGTGTGTCATACTTCCACTTGCAGGTTCAGGGAGTTTCTTCTGTCAAGACAAATGACATTTATCTGCTTTGGGCTGCCCCAGGATGCAAAGGGCAGCTTTTGGCAGCAGCTGGAGGTCACCAGAGGGGGTCCCAAGTCAATGTTTCAATCCGTAAAAAAACTTTTACTTTACCCAACTTTCATGCGGTCTTCCCTCGCTACGGAAATGAAAGATTTCACGACGGCTGTTCGTAGGAGACTGTGGTCTATTATAGTGCAAAGACATGGAATACAGCTGCTATGTACTGTGGCCACTAGGTGGCAATCACAACACTAAACACTGGCTCACAGGAAGTCATCCAGTCGGCCATGGCATGTCCATAGACAAATATGGGAGGTCTCCTCCCCTCCCGTGTGGAAGTGGTAAGCTTTTGGCTTCATAAATTCAAAAGAAATGAATTAATAGCTAGAAACCAAGCATAACTGTATTGTTTTTTTCATAATTGTATGTTATGCGTACCTTTGTCAAATGTTGAAAAAGGTTATTAACAAATTGAAAATATCCCCAACAGAAACACAGGCTGCTGTTGTGGCTGTAACCCAGGCTCAACTGATGTCACTTCCTGTCAACTCCCCTGACAACTGGAACACAAGCACAGGCCTTATTTCGATATTTCTGTTGCTATATTGAGGCGGGGAAAGATGACTTTAGGGGTGTTATTTCATTTAGAGGGCTCTCCTTATGTTAAAAACTCTATTCCATAATCTCTAGTCTTATTTTCTCTTATTAAGTCTACTGTACCGAGTAATAGGCACGTAAAGGTGAATATAGGGGTGTTATTTTATGTCTGAAGGTCTCTAATAATGTGAAAAAGTGTGGAAGGTTGTTTATGCTCAACCTACCAAAATATTAAAAATTTTTAAAAAGGACACATCACTGAGTCTGGAAGCAATGATACTGTGATACATTGATACTGCGATACTGTGATACACTGATACAGCGATACAGTGATACTGTGATACATTGATACTGCGATACTGTGATACAGTGATACAGTGATACTCTGATACTGTGCTACATTGATACTGTGATACATTGATACTGTGATACTGTGATACAGTGATACTGTGATACTCTGATACTGTGATACAGTGATTCTGTGATACTGTGATATTGTGATACAGTGATACAGTGATACTATGATACTGTGATACAGTGATACTGTGATACAGTGATACTGTGATACAGTGATACAGTGATACTCTGATACTGTGCTACAGTGATACTGTGATACAGTGATACTGTGATTCTGTGATACAGTGATACAGTGATTCTGTGATACTGTGATTCTGTGATACAGTGATACTGATAATGATATCATGTCGTTGCTGACCATACACAGGCCAGTCTACATGGAAGCATGGAAGCATGGAAGCATGAAAGCGTGACATGTTTCAGAATAAGTCCCCCCCCCCCCCCCCATGTGCTCCAGTCAAGTTTGCAGGCTCCTCAGCGGGAGCATCTTGAGATGTGAAGAGGGAAGGATGTGAGCACCACCTCTGCGTGAGTTCAATGGGCTCCTTCATTGGCCGTGGGTTGCCAAGGGAGATGTGGCGGACATACATGAATAATCTGGAAGTGCTGTGAGCAGGAGATTATCCTTCAGTGCTGCCAAGTCAGAGGTGAGGGTAGCACGGCAGGAAAAAGGAAAAGTTCCTCCTCCAGCGAGAAGTCTGCTGCCTTCTGTCCTTTCAGTTTTCCTTCCTTCCTTCAGAATGGCCTGCCAAGGCATTGTCGACTGAGGGGATGATGCCATCCGATGTTGGCATGGCTTTACCCGTCACTGCTGCACCTTGATGAAGATCAGCTCCTTCTTCTCACCTCAATGAAATCATGGGGGGGGGGACACCTGCCAAATGTAATTTCTCAGTCTGTCTATTTCCCAAAGTAGCGTCAGCGTCTGGTGAGTCTCAGTCTCATGGAAGTTTACTGACCCATTATTTAGTACCGTGATTGACACTGAATGAAGAGGGCGGGGTAAGGGGGGGGCGGGGGGGGGGGGGGGGAGGGCAGAAATGATAAAATGACAAATTAGATGATGGGATGCCTAGAAGGCCTCCACGCTTTGTAGCCTATAAAAGCTAACGAGGTGTGCTGATGGAATGTAGCATGACATCAAGAAGAGTGGACGGAAGGACCGGGGAGGACGTACCGTTAGGCCAACACAGCCTGGGCTTCCCGAGATTCCCAGGGGCCCCCAAACGTCTCATAAAAACAGATCTTTATTTTTTTATTGAAAGGACATTTTATCGTTTTGGTCTAAATCCACGCGCTTAAAATGATGGAAGAGATGGAAAGCTGTCATCTACAGTAATCACCATTGTTTGGACTGCCCCCCTCCCTTCTCATGCAATGGACTATTCCATCTTGCAGACTGAGGAGGGGAAGGCCAGAGGAAAACAATTTAATTTTAATTTTACAATTACCGTAAAAGCATAACTATACCCCCAGGATGGTTGAAGGAAATGGGAACATGTTCACAGGTGATAAAGTCATATTACAATATTATGTTGACATATATATATGAAGATATTAGTATGATGATGAAATATTCATAATTAATGTTAGAAATATGTAAACATGGCGATGTCGCAAGCAACTTAAGCTGACGGACGTACAACACATTTCAAAAGCAGAAAAAGGTTGGCTACCTTTTGTAGAGATAGAAAATTCAAGAAAATAGAAGCATGTGGAGATGTAGATGTGGACCCCCCCCATGCCTTGGTTTGCCTTGGGCCCCCAAATGACTGGATACAGCCCTGCATGAGAGCTTGCAGCGATGCTAAAGCCTCATGCTAATGAGTGTGCAGCGTACAGGTCAATGCACACATTGATTGTTTTCTTGTAGCTCCAGGCCAAGAGTGAGGAGACTTCCATGTACTACCAGGGTACTTACACTACATGATGTACTGCTGTATAAATATCCATCCTTGCTCTTTCCTACTGATCCTTCCCAAAAGCCCCAAGAAAAACCAAGCATATGGAGTCATCTGGTAGGATAACCCTGATTTGACCTTTATGGCCATCCATCACTTGCATGAAAAGTCCATTCCTGATATACAGATCCAATATATACTATATTTTCAATACATTAGAGCCCTCTAGACATGGCATAACAGCCCTACAGTCTCCACACGCAACTTTAAATTATTATTGTTCATTCAAAATGTTTTTAAATTATTTGTGCAATTTACTGTTTACGCTATAGTACATTGTTGTTCATATTTGATGTCATCTACTATTTATTCTCCACATTATTATTATTTATTATTATACGGGAGCCGCATTTGGAAAAGCATTTGGTTGGCAATTTCACTGCTGTGATATTGTGCAATGACAATAAAGGAAGTCTATCTATCTATCTATCTATCTATCTATCTATCCATCCATCCATCCATCCATCCATCCCCCCCTCTCTCTCGCTCTCTCTCTACAGGCCTAGCCAATATAGTAAGACTTGTACTTGGACCGGTGCTCAGGGGCACCTTGGCAGGGCTTCAGAGGTACGTTTTATCTCTGCATGGGTCCCCTGTTTTTATTAGGGATGTTTGTGTCCCACATGAGAAGATTCAAAGCGGCAATAAAGTCTGGTGCTTGTGTGTCTCAGCCAGCATGGCAGTAAGATTAGTGCCACCTGGTGACCAGTGTGCAGTAGTTCTACATACCATAATACACACCATGCGTCTTCTGAAGGTCTCGTTTGGATCCGACTTCATTTGGACATTTTATGCTTGGAAAAGCTTCATGCAGAAAGGAAATATGTCCCATTTGCTTCAGCGGGTCTCCTGGAGGTCCGGACTAATAATTCAAACACAAACAGCATGATTTATGAAAATACTGTACATATTTCTGCTAATGGCTACTTTGTCCTGTAGGACTTGAAGTTGTGTAATTATTCAATAGATGTACGGATCCATGGCATTTTTAAAAGATAAGAATGCGGTCGTCCCTCCCATCTCACGGTTTTCCAAAAAGGAATGAATTGATGACAGTTTTGTGGCCTTTTATTCATAAAAATATTTACATAGTATATGCATATTTCAGCACAGTCTATTCATTCTCAGCCATAAGGAAGTATTTTCCAGTGTACCTAAATGAAATATGCCACAAATACAAGGCCTTGCCTTAAAGAAGCATTGTTATCAGGAATGTAGTACTGGCAGGCACTGGACTCCGTACTAAGGTTCCCCAGGGAACACATTTACTGTGACGCTACTCCAGCAGGAGTTTTAATTAGATCTTACGTGATTTATGTACTCTTACTGTGTCTACCATATTAGCTAATTGCAGTGTAACGCCATTTCAAGTACCTACATTAGAAGTACACAGCCCAATACCTCTTATTTCCTCTTATATTGGGTAACAGGCGTGTAAGGTGAATATAGGGGTGTTATTTCATTTCTAGAGGGCTCTATTCGATTTCAAAAACATACTTAGAGATGTAAAAAGGGTTTCTGTATCATAACTACAAAATATTCCAGATATTAAAATTGAATCCTACTTTGCAGACATGGACTTATTGCAGTCGGCTCCGGAACGATTAACTTCCATGAACCAGGGATCGGAGCAATCCCAATAGTCCTGATATGAGTGACATTAGCCCGACAGAGATTTCTGACTTGTCACCTTGTTGCTAGCTACAAATGTGGAAGATTCCGTCCTTTAGAGACGGGAGCGTGCCTCGTGGTGTCATGCATCAGCCTTACACTCGGACAGCTGATTAGGACCCGGGGGACGCACGAGGGGTCACTAGACCAAAAACAACCTGGAAAGACCAGTGGGAAGAAAGCAGCCCCGTATCTCAAGTCAGAGGTCATTCGCTTTAGTGGCAGCCGCTTTGAGCGTTTGCGGGCGCGGCCCCGAGGGACGGGGCGGGAGCAGCGCTTCCAAGATGGACACTTGGCTCAGCTCAAAGACTGAGCTGCTGGATTGCTTTGTGCTTTGGATGGAATCACATCCTTGGCTCGCATCCGCCCGGGCTACCGCGCAGCTCAGCATAAAATAAGTCATTCTAGGGCTAAAAGAAGAAAACACCAACATGTGTTGCCAAGGTGGAAATGAGCTGTAAACTTCAAGGTTGGATTTGATTCCATCATCTTGGAAGTCCGAGGCTTTTATTTGTTCAGCGAAGCTGCAGACGCTGAGCGGGTTTGGTTGGACGACTCCAAACATTCCCAGCAAGAATTCCCAAGAACCAAAACACAGCAGTACAAAGGATGAAACACAATCTGGCAACAATCAGGTCCAAGTATGAAGACAACAAATTCAAGTTGCAATTTGACAAGAATAATGGAAGCATTTTTATTTTTTCTATTTTAGGAGTGCGTCTGAACGTTTCCCATCCATGAACCGGCTGGGGACCCCTGCTGTGGCACGTCTGACATGCTCGATGCTGACTGGCGCCGTTTGCTATTTGGACAAGATGGGATATTTGGATATCACATCTTTGTAACGTATCTTATTGTCTTTATGGAGATATATTGTCTTTATGGATATATATTGTCTTTATGGAGATATATTGTCTTTATGGATATATATTGTCTTTATGGATATATATTGTCTTTATGGATATACTATATATTGTCTTGATGGAGATATATTGTCTTTATAGATATACTATATATTGTCTTTATGGATATATATTGTCTTGATGGAGATATATTGTCTTTATGTATAGAAATTGTCTATATGGATATATATTGTCTTTATGGATATACTATATATTGTCTGTATGGATATATATTGTCTTCATGGAGATATATTGTCTGTATGGATATATATTGTCTTCATGGAGATATTGTCTTCATGGATATATATTGTCTTCATGGAGATACGTATATTGTCTTTGTGGATATACTATATATTGTCTTTATGGAGATATATTGTCTTTATGGATATACTATATATTGTCTTTATGGATATATCTTGTCTTTATAGAGATATATTATCTTTATGGGTATATATTGTATTTATGGATATATCTTGTCTTTATAGAGATATATTATCTTTATGGGTATATATTGTCTTTATGGGTATATATTGTCTTTATGGATATATATTATCTTTATGGATATATATTGTCTTTATGGAGATATGTCTTTATGGATATATATTGTCTTTATGGATATATGATATGTTTGATATGATATTGTCTTTATGAAGACTTTTATTGTGTTTTTGAAGATACTTTGACTTTGTACTGACATGTACACTTTGGTGTACAGTGTATTTTTTATCACATCTTTTTCCTTCATCTGAGTTCCAATACTTAGACATAAATCATATTTTGAAGAAAACGGACTTCAAGTGGACTAAAAAGATTTAACTTTTCATTGAGTAAAATTTCAGAAGTAATGCGTAGTGAAAGTATGAGCTACGGGAATGACTAGAACGACTGGAAGGGGATGCAGGAAGGCGAGTGGAAGAGGATGAAGACATAAAAGCCAGCAATGACTCAAACCATCCACCGTGGCCAAGTTTGGGGTCACACTTGAGTGCTGAGAGATTGTAAATGTCAGTTGCTCGTCACTCCGACACCCGCGCTCAGCGACTTGCAGCCGCCAACAGGAACCGGCCACCGTCGGCGGCCGATGTGTCCATCTGGCAATCTTGGAAGCGTCTCAGCAAACACTTTGGACTTTCTCTTTTCTAGTCAGTGCCTGATTATGTCTATTCAATGCCTCGCTGCTGGCTGCCCATTGGCTCTCCCTCCAACCGCTGGCGCTGCCTCCAACGTCGGTGGAATCATCTTGGAACGTTTTCTGGAAAGAAACGTTCAGTTGGAATCACCCACAGAGGAGGGAGGGAATGCTTTTCAAGTCAATGCTACTAAAGCTATTTGTGTTATTTGATGAGTTGTTTTCTCATTGGATGACCACCTTTCTCTCAGAATTTGATTGGTTTCATTTATCCTGGAATCGGCGGGCAACCAGTCCGGGGTGTACCCCACGTCTCGCCCAAAGTCAGCTGGGATAGGCTCCAGCACGCCCGCAACCCTCATGAGGATAAGCGGTAGAAAATGAATGAATGAATGAGCTGCAGGCCAATAAGGAAACAGGCGGACTAGAGACGGCCCCGGAGCCGTACTTTGGATAGCCCTGGCATGAAGCAGGCCAAATAGCAAGGTAAGAGGAAGAGGCCGGTCTGACTGGAGATGGACGCGAGTCCAAGCGTGCCATCTGATCACTGAGCTCTTTGTCAAATATGCGGTAAAAAGCATCGTCACCTCCCGCTATCCTCGCCTCCATGGCCGGGCTTCCTGCTGGTGCAGGGCTTTGGTGGCACCGGGCTGCGGAGGGCTGGCAGCAGTTCGGGTGCGCGTGCCATCCAGTCTGCGTGCAACCACGCCTGCCATGTTATCGCCGCTGCCCGTGCCAGAAAGAATTCCTTGGCATGTTTAGCTGGTTTATTCATCACACAGCAGCAAGAAATAAAAGTGGCGTGTCTGGAATGGGCCTGCCTGTTGCCTGCATCTGTTCTACTTTGTTCCAGCTCTAAATATGCTTGGGACACACATGACTTGCATAATTGGTACAATAGTAATTACACACCTATTCTGCATGCTATGTGGACGCCACCTCAGCATATTTGCACCACTCCAGCAGCAGTTGGTAGCAGCCACTGCGTGCATGGTATCTAGGTGTCGTCGGGGGCTACACGGAAACTTTTCACTTGACATTTCTATATGGATTAAAACCATCCATACTTCTATCATCCATCCATCCATCCTTCTATCATCCATCCATCCATTATCCATCCATCGTCCATACATCATCCATGCATCCATGCATCCATGCATCCATGCATCCATGCATCCATGCATCCATGCATCCATGCATCCACCCATCCATCCTTCTATCATCCATCCATCCATCATCCATCCATCCATTATCCATCCATCCATCCATTATCCATCCATTATCCATCCATCCATCATCCATCCATCCATCCATCCATCCATCGTCATCCAATCATCATCATCTATCTACCATCCATCCATCAATCCATCCATCCATCATCCATCCATTATCCAGCCATCATCCATCCATCCATCCATCATCAGCCAACCATGCATCATCATCTATCTACCATCCATCCATCCATCCATCATCCATCCATCATCCGACCATCCATCCATCCATTATTCATTCATCCATCCATCCATCCATCATCCAGCTATCATCCATCCATTCATCATCCAACCATCAATCCATCCTTCTATCATCCATCCATCCATTATCCATCCATCCATCATCTATCCATCCATCCATCATCATCATCATCTATCTACCATCCATCCACCAATCCATCCATCCATCATCCACCCATTATCCATCCATCCATCATCAGCCAACCATCCATCATCATCTATCTACCATCCATTCATCCATCCATCATCCAACCATCCATCCATTATTCATTCATCTATCCATCCATCCATCCATCCATCCATCCATCCATCCATCCAGGCAGCCATTATCCATTCATTCATCATCCAACCATCCATCCATTTTCTATGTTGCTTAGCCTCACTAGGGTGGGGGGATTGATGGAGCCTATCCCAGCTGTCTTAGGGCAAGAGGTGGGGTCCACCCTGGACTGGTGTATTTAAGGCATTGTCTCATTATTGATTATGTTAATTAATCTGTATTAGGATGAAAAAAACTCCAAAGGAACCAGTTCCTCACCAGCCACGGCGGCCGTCCGTGCTGGAATGTCTTTTATTGTCCAAAGTGGGTTCCAACACAAGAAAGGTCCCCTTTCAGTGGCCAAGTAAGCCAAGTAAGCATGTGTGAAGCAGGTGAATGATCGTTTCATACCTTCCTGCTGAGAGAGCTTCATTCCACCAGTGGTGGAGCGCTGGACTAGATCTAGATCTTAGGTCGTCATTGCTAGGAAAGATGCAAGAGCGAGGGAAGTCTTCTAGCAGGGGCGGGGGTCATGAGCACGCACGACTCGTGGTGACCCAGCTAAGAATCCGGCATGGAACCTTCACTGCTCGGACGATTTCAGGTGTTTTGTTTTCCAGGTTCTGTCCTCGTTTGGCATAAAACAAAGTATATCAAAGATTTACCACAGCTGCAGGTGTGAAGTACTTTTATGCTAGCTTCCAACAGGGGGGTGGGGGGGTGATTGTATTGTTCCCCCAGGCTCTGCAAAGGCCCATGCAAAATGTAAACAATGTTTGAGGCTACCTTTGAGCCTCGTTACAAGGGCTTGCTACTGTGCAGTGTTCATTAGAGTGGAAATGATATGTGCAAACAAAGAGAGGCACCCAAGCGGTGCGTGCACTCTTTCTTCCAGTTGCAAATGAAGGCAGCCTCTTCAGCTGTTCCCCGCAGGCGGCGTCCCAGGGTCTCCAATCATGGCTTTATTGACAGCAGGTATCCATCAAAACAACAGCAGCCCCGAGATTAAAGGACAATACCTGCTTAAACACCTTCCCTCTCTTTGCTGCACCCGCCCTGATCCCCCTCCCGCCATCCAAGGTCACCGCGTGGAAACGCCAGGCAAATACAGCTGTTTGGTAACACGCTGCTTTATTTGTGGATCTGACGGAGTTTTGGCCGCTCTCCATATTCTTAGTAATTCTAAGAGGTGCATATTTGTCCAGAGTGGAGCAGGCTCTTATTGGAGGAGACAAGTCATTTCCATTCATGTCAGGGAAGGACGCAGCTGCATGGAAATTGCACACGACATGGAAAGCATGCGCCGGAACAACATACTCAAACGTGCTACTTAAAAGCAAATGCACTAGATGGGAAATAATGGCGTGCAGCGCCCAATTCATGCAAAGGAGGAGCACTTTGGTCATCACAACTACCCAGATAAACAACAGGAGGGCATGTTCCACAAACCATCTTACTTCCTTGCTTCCTTCCTACTTTGCTTCCTACCTTCCTTCCTTCCTTCAATCTATCCAACCATCCACCCTTCCTTCCTTCCTTCCTTCCATCCTTCCTGCCTTGCTTCTTTCCTTCTTTCCTTTCTTTCATCCTTCCTTCCTTCCTTCATTCCTTCCTTCCTCCCTCCCTTCTGTCCTTTCTTCCTTCCATTCATCCAGCCATCCTTCTTCTTTCCTTCCTCGCTTCCTTGCTTCCTACCTTGCTTCCTTCCTTCCCTCCCTCCCTCCCTCCGTCCCTCCCTCCCTCCTTCCTTCCATCCGTCTATCCTTCCATCCTTCCTTCCTTCCACCCTTCCATCCATCCATCCATCCATCCATCCATCCTTCCTTCCATTCTTCCATCCTTCCATTCCTTCCTTCCTTCTATCCTTCCTTCCTTCCATTCATTCATCCATCCTTCCTTCCATACTTCCATACTTCCATCCTTCCTTCCTTCCTTCCTTTCTTTCATCCTTCCCTCCTTCCTTCTTTCCTTCCTCCCTCCCTTCTGTCCTTTCTTTCCTTCCTTGCTTCCTTCCTTCCATCCTTCTCTCCTTTCTTTCTTCTGGCCTTCCTTCCTTCCATCCAACCATCCTTCCTTCCATCCGACCATCCTTCCTTCCATCCAACCATCCTTACTTCCATCCAACCATCCTTCCTTCCATCCTGCCATCTTTCCTTCTTTCCTTCCTTGCTTCTGTCCTTTCTTCCTTCCAGTCATCCATCCTTCCTTCCTTCCATCCATTCTGCATACCCCCACCCTGGTGAGGATAAGCGGTATAGAAAATGGATGAATAAAAAGATTTGATGAATTAAAAAGATCTGGTATGGTGTAGTATGACCCCCCCAACCATAAGAGTATGTCACGACGAGTCGAGAAACACAGGATAGAGTGAAGTGAAGTGCGGAATGGTGAAGGACCGGCCTAGTAGCCTCAGAAAGCCAAGGGAACGCTGGCCACCCAGACGGGGGTGCACCAGCCAGGTGAATCTGCATGAACAGCTGAGCTCCTGTGTCAGAGCGGATTACAGATCGCTTGCATAAATAAGGGATTTTTTCCCAGAAACATACTGAGCATGACTATCAGGCAAGGTTTAGAATCTAGAAGCTATCAATCTATTTCATTCTGCCTGCTGTGAGGAAGGATGGAGATTGATGGGAGGAGAAACTTACCTTCATTAGCCTCCATCTTGGTTTGCGGTGAGGAGCTGTGCGGCGTACATCTTCAAACATTCAGATGCCGCAGCAACATTCCCTGCAGCTTTGCTTCATTTCCATGCATTGTTTGTTTCCTCTGCCGTCTCGCGGGAGAAGCCTGTGGAAAGACTGAGAAGGTCCCCGGGGGTCCTTGCTAAATCTAATCAAAGACATCCGCCACTTGTTTGGCTAAAACTCCTTCCTGACCTTCATTCCTCCACATGACCTCCAAAGGACGGCAAGCTGCATTTCTTGACTGGAAATCTTCCAGAAATGAGGAGACGAGGTGAAGGCAGCAGTCTGGAAACCTGCAAGAACCTTTTCACTGGGTAAGTATCGGGCCTGCTCACATCAAAGATGTCTGCTTTCCAATGTTGATATTCATGTGTGAAGCAAAGGGCAGAGAAAAAAGAGCCAAATAAGACATGAAATGCAGATTAGCCTCTTCTGGGAAGATATGCTAATAGCAAGTCACTTCTTTGCAGGCGAGCACAGTCCACGTTCTCTCCCATCCTCCCTGAGACATCATTTCCATTCACAATCATCGTAGCAGCACATTACCATCCTGGAAGGCCCAAAATAGAAATATCCACTCATTCCTACACCGGTCTAGACACACCCACTCCAGGCTACACAGCAGATGCTTCCATCCACTGGTGGCCAGGGTCCACCCTGGACTGGTGGCCAGCCAATCACAGGGCACATATAGACAAACAACCATACACACTCACATTCATACCTATGGACAATTTGGAGTGGCCAATGAAGCTAACATATTTTTGGAATGGGGGAGGAAAGCGGAGTACCCGGAGAAAACCCACACATGTTCCTTGTATGATATCAAATAGAGATGTTCTTTGTATGATATTAAATAGAGATGTTCCTTGTATGGTATCATATAGAGATGTTCCCTTAAGCATGTAGTTGGAGGTATGATATCACACACAGATGTTCCTTGTATGATATCATACACAGATGTTCCTTGTATGATATCATACAGAGATGTTCCTTGTATGATATCATACACAGGTGTTCCTTGTATGATATCATACAGAGATGTTCCTTGTGTGATATCATATAGCGAGTTCTTTGTATGATATCATATAGTGATGTTCCTTGTATGATATCATATAGAGATGTTCCTTGTATGATATCATATAGAGATGTTCCTTGTATGATATCATATAGAGATGTTCCTCTAAGCATGTAGTTGGAAGTATGATATCATATAGAGATGATCCTTGTATGATATCATATAGAGATGTTCCTTGTATGATATCATCCACAGATGTTCCTTGTATATCATACAGAGATGTTCCTTGTATGACATCATATTGCAATGTTCCTTGTATGATATCATATAGAGATGTTCCTTGTATGATATCATATAGCAATGTTCCATGTATGATATCATATAGAGATGTCCCTTGTATGATATCATATAGAGATGTTCCATGTATGATATCATATAGCGGTGTTCCTTTAAACATGTAGAGATGATCCAGGTGGTCAATGAGAGGCTTGTTTACTCACCAGCGATGGTGGCTGCTCATCTTTCACGTTTTGGAGTTTCCCATGTGATGCTGCTTCCTGTTGGCCATGAGGTTGGTGGTTAGAAACCTCCCCAGCAGGTGCGTGCCACCACAGGAAACATCTAACATCCCTCTTACTTCTCGATGCTTTGCTAGCAAACACTGTTGTTGTGATCCTAACATCCTGAGCGTAGTCTGGAATCGACTCCTTGAATGTGCGCGCCAATAGCAAGACTATTGAGATGCAGGCCGATATCAGCCCGGTATCATTTATCAATATCGGATATTAAGGCAATCTATTTTCACAAACACTACAAATAATCAAAATGAGGTTTTCAGCATATTTATAAAAATAATTCTAAATGTCTTTATAAGACTTGGCAAGATAACATGTGCATGCTTTGTTTATTCACCTTCATATTTTTATTTTTCATTCAATAGTTAAAAAACACAGAATTGTATTCTTTTTATGATATATATATTTTCCTCAAACAACATGTAGAAAAAGAGCAAACATTTGAATAAAGTTGAAGACTAAAGCATGAGGGATTAAACAGTTTTCCATCACTCTACAGCGAGAGAAAGAAGCATGAGGTTTGTGTAGCGTTGCACTCCTACCATCACATCAGCAAACAAAAGGAAACTTCACTTTGTCCATGAAAACTAGAGAATGCAGTCTCAGCCACGTCATGAAGCGTGTCAGTAACAAGCTTTGACATATTCAATAGACGCAACAATGAATCCATAAATCAATCATTAATCAACTACCCATTGCAACTGTTTTGGCTTTTATGGTCTTTTGGGGAACAAATATAAATATCCTCTGATGTCAGCCTCAAAGGTCCTTAGTCGTGCATGAAAGCAGAACACACACACACACACACACACACACTAGCTTTTACTTTGGAAAAGACTGATGGACGTTTTGGCCTCTTGTCTGATATGTTGCGTACCAAAGCACTAACTGCGTGTCTTTGCTTCATATTGATTTGCTCCGTCCATCAAAGCGAGCTTCAGATGAATGGACTAAGCAAATAAAGGTTAGTTGCAGCTCGGCATGGAACAATATTGACGGATTTTCTTCAAATAAAACACAAAAATCCACAATTTGGCACTAAATATTAGAGGTGTCACAAGATCTCACAAGATGGCCTGGTTGCCAGTCAAGGCTTCTCGTTCAGAAGTCGTCTGGTGGGAAGAAGATGTATGGTGGGAACTAGGCCTGGGATGATCATAAACCAATGACGAGAAGATGTCTGGTGGGAACTAGGCCTGGGATGATCATAAACCAATGACGAGAAGAAGATATCTGGTGGGAACTAGGCCTGGGATGATCATAAACCAATGAAGAGAAGATGTCTGGTGGCAACTAGGCCTCATCCATTATTTGTTTGGGTGGGTGGAGGCGGGGCTGCTCGCATCCACACAGAGTGTAACATAGAAATGAAATGATTAGATTACAATATATTGCCGTATTTACTTTTCCATTGTACTTTCAACAAAAGTTAACATCTTGTCTCGTTCTCGTAGAGCCAATCTTGTGTATCGTCTTGTCTTGTGACACCACTACTAAATATTCTAAACTTTAAATATGCAACAGCGACACGCTTGGCTTTAAAACAATTAATTAATGTGCACGCATATAAAAACATATAAACCCCAAGCAAATAACTTCCATTTGAAAGACAGAATGAAGTATGAAATATTCCTCCAAATGAAGCCTACTGGCATGGTAGTGTAATGTACAGTATCGTGTGAAGACAGACCAACATTCAGTACGCTTGCTTCAGTGTGAACGGGTGATCGGGTGGCCATTGGGGCGTCCATTGGGATGTCCATTGGGGAGTTCATCGGGGTGTCCATCGGGGCGTCCATTGGGGTGTCCATCGGGATGTCCATTTGTTCATCAAATCAAGTAGAATCAAGCAGAATGAATTGAAAAAGGAGCCAGCTGCGCCAGTCCACATGCATAAGGAAGAGATAAGAGAAGTCTTAGCAGCTGGTCAGACTTTCTTGGAGAAGTCCATCCAGAGCAGGCTTATCTAAATCCTCTTGGCAGGGCTGAATAGACAGGAAGTGCAGAGGAACGCTTAAATGTGCCTGAAAAGCAGCTCTTTCAAATACATCAGAAGCTTTTTCTCCAAATTATCTCAACTTCTGCCTTACGCCAATATGATGCATGACGTTTATTAAGGGGGGGTGGGGGGGGTGAGGAGATGAAGAACAACAATGACATAATCCCCAAATGAAAGCGCTGTTCTCTGCGGGATGCTCTCCCTCCTGGTTGGCTTCACAAGGTGACCCCAGTTTGTTACGTCGTGCTCACGTCCAGCGAGCCCTCGATGTCGCTCGGCCTCTTTGGCTGCCGCTGCTCTTTCAGTCCACCTCGTCCTCTTCGTCAGATCTGCCGAGGGTCAGATGTCGCCTGGCTGCAGGAGGGCTGAAGTTCAACACACACAAGTTGATATTTCAAATACCGTAACCAAATAATAAAGACAACATATTGGAAAGTACACATGCTGACTTTCTACTTCTCAAGACCAAAGTGATACTGATAATCGATAACTATGTACTTTCTTATTTATTAATATGGCTTTTCTCCGGGTACTCCGCTTTCCTCTCCCATTCCAAAAACATGTTAGCTTCATTGGCCACTCCAAATTGTCCATAGGTATGAATGTGGGTGGGAATGGTTGTTTGTCTATATGTGCCCTGTGATTGGCTGGCCACTGCAACCCTAGTGAGGATAAGCGGCATAAAAGATTGATGGATGGACATCACTACTATCAGGAGAACCAGAGTGTAGAGGGGGAGGAGCCACCTGCTGTGGCCCGGCAAGGTGCGCTGTATTTGGGCATGTGCTCTGAGCAGCTGCTGTGATGCCACGGAGGTCTCTGACAAACATGCACTTTTCAAACACCACAAGGCTGGCGTTTCAGGTGGCTGATAAGGTTTTGTGTGTGCCATGTTTTTTCCCCCTCATCACGGAGTATCTGCTATGATGTCCTTACTCTTAAGTGAATGTTTGTTAAAGTGAGCCCAGGGGAAGTTACGACAGGCAGCTCACGTCCCAGGAAGGAGAAAAAAGGTGCGCTTTATTTGCTCACCCGCAAAGTACTGGTGACTTCATTGGAGTGTTTTTTTAATGATCAGTTAGTGGCGCTAATGTAATGTAATTGGATTTATCAGTCATGATTGCCTCATATCAGTCCAATAATGATGGTGCACCCTACTGGTAACTCTTGGTGGATGTCATCGACTATTCTTAAACAAAGTTGACTTGAAACGCTTTTTTGAATGTACAGTGGCTGTTGCCATGACAACCCATTGAATAGACAAGTGCCTTCATTTTGAAGGACAGCACAATTCAATGCTGTTCAATTTATACATCCTCAGCACCACACGCCCAAGCAAAGGACGCCCACGGTGAGGAGCAGTGGCAGACTGTTTCCCTTTGCAGATTTCACGTGTTGGGATTCAAAATGAAAGAAATGTTACACTTCCATCACAGAATGTTGGCGTAGTGACACTTAGTGGGACAAAAACAGCAGGGTCAAAAACATTCACTCATTCATTCTATCGCTTATGGACTGGTGGCCAGCCAATCACAGGGCACATATAGACAAACAACCATTCACACTCACATTCATACCTATGGACAATTTGGAGTGGCCAATGAAGCTTTGGGATGGGCGAGGAAACCCGAGTACCTGGAGAAAAGCCACGCATGCACGGGGAGAACATGCAAATTCCACACAGAGATGGCCGAGGCTGGAATTGAACTCGGGTCTCCTAGCTGTGAGGCCTGCACGCCAACACTCAATGTAATTCTAGTTGTTTAACTGGCTAGCTCATTAGCCATCCCATGGCTACTTCGTCCAGATCCTCTAGGTGGATCCCAGACCATAGGATCCTCCCCAGGGAGGTGTCCAGGAGGCATCCTGACCAGACAGCCGAGCCACCTCATCTGCTCCTCTCAATGCGGAGGAGCAGCACCTCTACTTGAGTATTTCCCAGATGACGGTGCTTGTCACCTTATCTGTAAGGGACAGCCAAGCCCCCCTGCAGACAAACTAATTTCAGCCGCTTGTACTGCCATCTTGTCCTTTCAGTCACGACTCAAAGTTGATGACCATAAGTGACGGCAAGAACGCAGATACATTTGCACCATTTGTCTATTTGGTTCCGATTCACTGAGCACCTCAAAGGTGGAGATGCTGTAGGAGGCTCTGATGACGGTGCTGGACTTTACTGAGTATTCGAATGCATCACGGTCACTGTATTCTCAGGGCACCGAATCCACCGCAGCTTAGACTGTTCAGGCTGTGGAGGAAGATCAGTCCAGTCCTACGTATCTCGTCAGAATCAACTGAGAGGCCAAACGTCTTCTAAGACAGCCTGAACAGTGCGGCCGTGATTGGCTCTGTGCCCTGAGAATGAACGGTATGGTGAAGATGTGGTGATGTTGGCCATGGTTCTTCTGTCTTTTCAACACCGGTCCAGTTTTTAGCATGCACACGTTGGTGGCTTAGGTGGTCTGGTTCTACATGTTTGGTTCACACCAGAGTTCCGATGGCTCTGATGACACAAAATCAAAGTTAGCAAAGCTATCCCATGTGAAGACACCTTCCGTCACGTTAGCGTGTTACAACATGCTGGAATCAGAAGGGGGGGGGGGGGTGCAAATGCAGGGAGTTAGCGTGTTAGTCTGCTCGGTGAGTGAGTCTCAGGGAGATTCCAAAGTTATTGTCACAGCAAGCGTCACCTTGGTGGGCTGCTATCAGTCACTGTCCGGCCTGTAGAGGTACTTCATCACCAGGTTATCCATCTTCTTCTGCTTCCTCTTGGATGTCCCACCACTCCCATTCCCATTTCCCTTCTCATCATCGGATGGCCGTCTGGGGCTCTTTTTAACGCTGTTGGAGCTGCGGTATGAGACAGTGGAATCGGAAGAGGACTCGGATGACTCTGAGGATGAGGAGGAATCCTCTGAATCACTCTCCTTCTTCTTGGATCTCCTCTTGGACTTTTTGCCCTTCTTTCTCCTCGAGCTCCTCCTGCTGTGACGATCATCTGAAGACGAGTCATCCGACGGAGAGACTTTGCTCTTTTTATCCTTACGACCGCGAGATGCGGTACTAAGGGTGCTGGAAGGTCGGCCGGCGTAGTCCAATGCGGAGCTGGATGCCGAGCGAAGCACGCTGGGTTTGCTGCAACCAAGCCCTTCGTCATCTGACTTCTTCCGACCATCCTTGCTTCCCACGTCCTTCTTCTCATCTGCGTCCTCATCACTGGACTCATCAAGCTTGCTTCGCTTGAACTTTATGGGTTTGAAGCTGAGCACCTCGTTAATGGCGGCCTCCAAGTCCGGGTCCAAGTAGTTCCGGTGTGTGACAGGCCTGATGTCAGACGTATCTGGCGGGTTGCCGTCAGAAGAACGAGGCCGGGCAGGGGTGGAGAGACTACGGGGGTGGGAGCGAGGACTGTAAGGCGAAGTCCCTGCTTCTGTAAACGCCACACTCCGCCCATCATCATCATCATCATCATCTACGTGAACACCAAACTCGCTGAGGCCACAGCTACGAGCGAGGGACAGCCGAGAGCTGCTGCGCCTGTCGTCTCTCCAAGAACTGCTCCGATGCAGAGATGGTGGGGTGGAGTGGCTCACGCTGCTGATGGTGGACTTGTTGTCATCATCCAACATCCCCCTCCTGGTGGACCTCCTGCTGGGTGCCACAGAAGATACAACGGAGTCTTTGTCAAATTCAGGGCTGCTTCGGGACGTCCATCGTGAATCCAGACCCTTCCTCGCTCTGCTGGTGGCCTCGGAATAAGCCATGGAGATGACGGAGCCTTTATCGTCCAAGTCTTCCTGTGTTTGGCTCTTCTTCCAGTCTTCCTGGAGATCCTTGGACTTGGCTTTGCGGATGGAGGTGTGGTCCGGTGTGTCGGGCTGTTCTTTTAGAGTGCTAAAAAGGGAGCTCTCATCGCCCGTACCCCCGATGGAGTCTTTGAGGTGGGAGCGCTTCCGGTAGCTCAGGGAGCTCATGGCAGAGACAGACCTGCTCTGCTCTGCATCTTTGCCATCTGGACTTCCATCACTTGTCTTCTCCTTAGCATCTTTCACATCTTTGCCATCTGCATTTGCTGAATATCTAAAAGGTATGACAGTGAATCATATCAACTCCATGATTAGGAAAAAATGAAATCTTCATTTCTGCTGAGGCAAAGGAAGAACCAAAATAATGAGCAGGGCTCGGGCTCCCGATACGAATGGTAACGTCAGGCAGATGTGTAAATTTGTCACTTTCTTTCTGTCCTTGGGAGGGTGATGTCAAGGGACACGCGCGGTCCCGAGGCATTGTGGGCCGCGGAGGAGTCAACAAGTGGGAAGATCCATGGGAGCCGAGGCATCATTTAGCAGTCGTGCCAGCTGCCCACGGGCCACTTCAATACATCTGACAGCAGCCACTTGGCCAGTCCGCCTGCTGTCATTAGACAGATTACTGCGAGGGAGAGCCGTGACACCTAATCGCACAAATGAACCGTCTTTTTCGTGGCCCAAGGTCATGCTGGGACATTTCAAGACTGAGGTCGGTTTAGCTCTCAAGGAACTTATGCTTTCATCATAATTGGTTGGTCTGCCAGCAGGAATATCCAAAAATGAACCCAAAGACGCCATTGTTGTTGTTTTAACCGCCTTTTAGTGACCGGTCACTAGGTGTCAGTAATGTTACATTGATAGACAATAACCTCTGCAGGACGTACTGTACTGTACTCCCAATGCTAACATGGTTGTCCATGTCTCATTTTGGAAATGGGACTATAGGGCTGTTATTTTATGTCTAGAGGGCTCTAATACCGTTAGAAGCATATTTAGGAGGTCGAAAACAGATTTTCTTTGCTCTAACTACAAAATATGGCGTCTGGAACCAAACAACAGTGATAAACGAGGGAGGGATTGTAGTGTGCTTACTATCAAACTGGTGGACAAAATACATCTATCCCGCAGATCATATTGTTCAAAGAAGTCCCAAGAATTGTATGTAGCCACTTTGTCATTGTTCCAATAAGAAATCAGCAGGAAGGAGGGCTCGAGTGTCCGAGTGCACTCCTCAGCGTAGTCCTTATCACGGCGCTATCGCAAGGATCCTCATGGTTATCTGTGATGAGGCAAGCGGATGAGAGAGAAGCACTAACCTGGTGCTCTTCAGACTTCCTTCGTCCGACTGGGCTTTAGAGGAGGCTTTGTTCTTGGAGAGCCAGGACTTAACTCCATCCACGCGGTCCTCCACCTCAGAATCTGTGTCTGTTTCATCCCCGCTGCAAGCACACCAAGGTTGGAGAAGACAGAACAACACAGAGCTGTGTACATCTTATCTATGAACAGTATTAGTCCCCACGGGAGCCACTGAGATCAGCAGTCCTCCAGTCCTTTTCAGCGCTGAGAATAAGATTGTTGGATGAATATGTATGCAGCGTAATGAATGTGACGCAGTCGTGAAAGGGTTAGGGTGATGCAGTGCGGTGCAGACAGGAGACGCATAAATCGCAGGAAGTGATTATTCAACACAGTCCTTGTAGAAGACATGCATTAGCCGAGCCACATGCAGATGGATAATCAACTTGTTTGGCTGTCGGCTGCTAGCATCTGTGCGGCACGTCAGCCGCTCCTGATGCTTGTAATGGAGCGGAGCCACGAGCACCCCCGGGCCCCCTACGCTTGACATAACAATCGATACACGGACCTGTGGCTCCATCGGGGAAGGACGGCATAGATTCCACCTGCACACGCTCCAGTCTTATTGCTTGCTTAAAATACAATAGTCCGCCCCGCAACGCTTGCTATTGATTGAGTCCGCTTCCACAGTCCAGCCCGGGATGAAAAACCTTCCTGGAAAACTTCCTGCCATCATCCCACCATTTAGCGCCTGATTCGGGGTTGGCTCACTTCCACTTGCTGATTTCAAATATGCCATTTTAGGACAGTATGAACAGTATTGAACTTACTGTACTCTACTGTGTTTACTCTGTGTTTATTATATATACTTATTCTGTGTTTACTGTGTTTATTCTGTACTCGATTGTATTTACGCTACTGAATTTACTCTACAGTACTCAACTCTATTTACTTTACCGTGTTTACTCTACTATATTTACTGTATTAGGTTTACTGTGCTCTACTGTATTTATGCTACGGTGTTGACTGTACTCCACTGTGTTTACTCTACTATTTACTGTACTGTACTGTATTTACTCTAGTCTACTGCTAACTGTACTTTGCTGGATTTACTCTACTGTGTTGACTGTACTCCACTGTGTTTACTCTACTATTTACTGTACTCTACTGTATTTACTCTAGTCTACTGCTAACTGTACTTTGCTGGATTTACTCTACTGTGTTGACTGTACTCCACTGTGTTTACTATTTACTGTACTCTGCTGTATTTACTCTACTCTACTCTACTGTTAACTGTACTCTGCTGGATTTACTCTACTGTGTTTACTGTACTCTACTGTATTTACTCTCCTGTTTACTGTACTCTACTGCATTCACTCTACTGTATTTACTCTACTCTACCGTTAAGTGTACTCTACTGGATTTACTCTACTGTATTTACTGTACTCTACTGGATTTACTCTACTATGTGTTTGTTGTACTCTACTGCACTTACTCTACTGTGTTTACTGTAGTCTACTGTATTTACTCTACTGTTTACTTACTCTACAGCATTCACTTTATTGTGTTTGATGTACTATTACTATTACTGTATTTTACTGTATCTACTCTACTGTATTTGTTGTACTCTACTGTGTTTACTGTACACTGTATTTTCTGTATTCTACTGTTCTGTATTGTTTCTGTATTTTTCAGCTTAAAACCGCCCCAAACGTTGCATCATCACCTCTTCCTGCCGCTTTCTGGCGTATATAAACGTCTTTGGAGCGAATGAGTGAACTGCGGTTTCATTTTGCTCCGTGGAAGTGTGTTGTCCTGGAAAAGGCTGCTGTGTCCCGGCAGACGCCAGGCTGTCGTCAATAAGAAAAGTGACAAGATGATCCATCTGGACGCAGTTGCTGATTACAAGGAGAAAACACTATTCCAGATCATGATAGACGCCCTGCAAAGCTCTATTGTGTCCTCCATCACACACTGGGTCTCATTCCTCCCTGAACAAAGTGTTCCATCTCTTGGCCGACCGGGGGAGGGGCGGCGGCGGCGGCTGAAGGACTGACATGTTCTACGCTTTGGTCGCCACTGAATGCTAAATAAAAAAGATTAGAATAATACTTGCTAGCGGATTACACATGCAATCATCTTTCCTGCTGCAACTTCTCTCCCAGCAGAAACTCAACTCCTTTTCTCTTCGCGCTGATGCACACGCCAATGTGAAAGAAAAGGTGGCTTGCAATTGAGTGCTGCGCAAATGGTGTCACAAGCAATTTGTCCTTGGTCCTCCGCTCTTCGCTAAGCGCTCCTGAGGCCCGCAGATACAAACAAGCCCCAAGAATTTTGGAAGTCAACGTTAATGGCTTCTGACAATCCGGCCTCGGCTGGTTGTAAATCTTCGTCACAACGATTTAGAGTCAGCCTTAAATCACGTAGGCGGCGCCATCACACGGCCGCCATACTTTGGACCCCCCCCCTCCCCGCTGGACATATTGACGGGTGTCATATCGGCCACGGCGTCAGCGTCGCACCTACGCCGCATGCTTTTAACATGAAGCCGATGCGTTCACGGTCTCGCTGCCTACGTTGGCAACCTTCAGTCAAGGTCAAAGTCAAGGTCAGTCTTTATGGATCCTTTTCAGTGGACTGCTGATGACATCATACGTGGGCAACATGACTTCCACTTTGTTTAGCTAGCTGACAGGATGCTAACAACCGAGATGAAAACACATTAGGAGAGCATGCAGTGGATTAATAGACAATAACAAAGCAGGCAAAATAGTAGCTTAAATGACCCACGCTAGCCGT
Source organism: Doryrhamphus excisus (assembly GCF_030265055.1). Classification (NCBI taxonomy): domain Eukaryota; kingdom Metazoa; phylum Chordata; class Actinopteri; order Syngnathiformes; family Syngnathidae; genus Doryrhamphus; species Doryrhamphus excisus. Next base: position 6,607,300 of record NC_080472.1, on the reverse strand, counting down.
GGAGGATGCTAGCAGGTTGCCATCACAGCACCTGGGCAGATGCCTGCTGGACTTTCAGCCACCAACACGTGAAAGGAACGCAAGTGTGGCTGATGGTCAGAGATGCTAAGCTTGGTGACGATACCAGCCACCGTTTACGCTTTCACACGTCTGGGAAAGGAATGAAGGAGGGATTAGTGAGGAATTTGCATGCTAGCTTATCAAGGGGGCGGCCCCCACCCCCCACCCTGCAGGTAACGGACGGCCGGCAGCAGATGTTACCTTTTTTCCCCATCGGGCCCTCCCCCCCGAAGCACAAGATCCGCACAGAGACAATCATCATTGGCTCCACCCACACGCCCATGCAGCCATGCAGAGATGAGGATGATTAGGAAAGATGAGGATGCAGTATTCCAGGGGGCTTCCTCGGCCTGGGAGGTCCTAACCTTCCCATACCAGCCAGGCCGCATCGTGGGAAACAAAGGATGCAACTGAGTCACTTTGCTTTATAAAAATATGCTATGAAGTTGCTCGTATATTTCAAGAATGAATACTATTTGTGCTTTTTGCTGCATTTTCCATTTTTTCCATTTTCTTTCCATTTCATCATACAAAACCTTTGTTAAGCTAACTTTCCAAATGTTTGTTTCTCATCCTATTGTCAACTTTATGCTACTAAAATAACATCTTCACTCTTAATGTTTTGGCTTTTTCATTTGCAACTATTTTCTTGTAAATGTTCTTTTGATTCCGCCTTTATTCCAATGGTAGCTGGACTTTCTTTTCGCCAAGCTAATCCCAAATGACTGCTTCATTGCTGCTTTCCCGTGGTTTTAGGACAGCGTGTTGAGTTTCCTGCTAGTAAAATGAAGATAAAGCTTCCAAGAAATACTGCACTACGCTCTGTGCGGTTAGGAAAGGCGTGAAAGCGACACCAAGGATGCATTTTCCACGCTCACGTTTTGTTCCTCCTTTTCTGATACTTTGTCACCATGTCTTGCAAACTGCCAGGAAGGGAGACACGCCAGGACGGGGACGGGGAGAGAAGAAAAGAAGACAGTAGCATCACCATTAGCCAAAGCTCTGTGCTCCCCCCACGAAGACAGGAGGAGCAGCGGCGAGAGAGGAGACAGGAGACCCAGAAGGACTTTCACCAAATAGACACGTTATGACTGACAGGCTCCTTTAAGATCACAGCACGTCCACGTTTCTACCTGTTGATGAGCTCGTCGTTGTCATCGCTCTCCATTTCGTCCTCGATGGCCGCCTGCAGGTCTCCGATCCTCTTGAAGGCCAGTTTCAGGTCCACCTGCAAGCTCTGATTGGCTGCCTCTAAGCTCTCGATGTCCATTTCCTGGAAAAACGTTTCCATGAAAAAGCACGTGCACTTTATGCTTCCAATTTCAAGGCTTTTGGAAAACAAAGGAATGGATAAACCTTGCTGTTATAAGTACTTAGTATTATAAGGTATAAGTATGCACTACACTGCAGTATGAGGTACAAGTACAGCAAGTATATTGTAGCTTTGCATACTGTGTTTCTGTGTTTCTGGCTAACCTAAACATTGGAGTATGAAAACGTATGAAAATGGCTACATAACGTGACGTGTAGGCCAATCAGGAGGTGTCACATGACGTCAAGTACCAAGATGAGTACACCAGCCAGGAGGTGTCACATGATGTCAAGTACCCAGATGTAGGCCAATCAGGAGGTGTCACATGACGTCAATTACCAACACGTGTAGGCCAGTCAGGAGGTGTCACATGATGTCAAGTTCGCCAGTCAGGAGGTGTCACATGACGTCAAGTTTGCCAGTCAGGAGGTGTCACATGACATCAAGTACCAAGACGAGTATGCCAGTCAGGATGTGTCACATGACGTCAAGTACCAAGACGAGTACGCCAGTCAGGTGTCACATGACGTCAAGTACCAAGATGTGTAGACCAATCAGAGGTGTCACATGATGTCAAGTACCAATACGAGTACGCCAGTCAGGAGGTGTCACATGACATCAAGTACCAAGACGAGTATGTCAGTCAGGAGGTGCCACATGACGTCAAGTACCAAGACGTGTAGGCCAGTCAGGAGGTGTCACATGACGTCATATATATGTTAACAACTGTATCATTCATTCATTTTCTACCGCTTATCCTCACGAGGGTCGCAGGGGTGCTGGAGCCTATCCCAGCTGTCTTTGGGCGAGAGGCGGGGTCCACCCTGGACTGGTGGCCAGCCAATCACAGGGCACATATAGACAAACAACCATTCACACTCACATTCATACCTATGGACAATTTGGAGTCACCAATGAAGCTAACATGTTTTTGGAAAGCGGAAACCCGGAGAAAAGCCACGCATGCAAACTCCACACAGAGATGGCCGAGGGTGGAATTGAACTCGGGTCTCCTAGCTGTGTGGCCTGCGTGCTAACCACTCGTTCACCGTGCAGCCCTATCATAATATTAAGTTTTATTTTCTCTTCTTATGTCTACTATATTGGTGTAAAGGTGACTGTAGGGGTGTTAGTTCATGCCAAGAGGGCTCTAATGACGTGTGTTTAGAAGGTGGTAAACAGGTTTTCTATGCTCAAACTACCAAAAGATGCCATTTCTAAGTAAAGACTTGGCATTGGACAATATCAGGGTACCAGGTATGGGCGAGTTGGAGCCATATTGACTTCAGGGTACAAAGATCTTGATGTCCAAGCAGCCAACACCTACCAGCTCGTGTTTCTTGCGGCTGGCTTCGCATTCCTTCTTGGACACCTCCGCCATTTCTTCTTTGATGTCCCTTATCTGTCTCTGCATGCGCTTGTTCTGCTCCTTCTCCCTGTTCTCTGAAGCAATGCGCTGGTTTTTCTCCTCAGTCATCTTCTCCAGGTTGTCCTTCAGACGACCAACCAGACTCTGGGGGGTGGAGAGCAGGGCCAGCATTAGAAACGATACCTCATCATGCTTGCATCCCTTGTGCTGCCTGTTTCCAGGGACCTATGATGCCGTTTCCATTTTCCGACCAATACATGCATGTTCTGTGCTCCTGTTGACACAACAAGGTCTTATGCTTTTCTCCCTGGACGAGCCTTTCTTCACTTCAGATAAGATGTGTCACCTCGATGGCGTCACTTCCTGAAATGTGGGCGCTCGCTCGTCACGGCTGGCGCCATCAAGTAGAAATGTTCTTTTTGCTCATTTAGCATCAGCTTTCTAGAATGGAACATACTGCCCAGCACACGTTGGCATCTAGCGATATCTACACGTCAGTCATATCCACATGTGGTGATATAAGTCACACCTGACAGGAAGTGGCTAAGAGCCATTTCTAGTCTGGAAAGTACGCCCCTGGTCTGGTGTTGGATAACGGTGCGTGGGAAAGCACTAAGGCAGCCATCAAGGTGACTTCCTGAGAATGAATGACACACAAGACTGTCTGACCTCCAGACGTTTAATCTGCGTCCTCTCGTACTCCAGTTTGGTCTCCAGCTCGCGGATCTTGGCCTCCTGACGGCTCACCAGGGACTTGTCCACCATGGACTGCTCCTGGAACTCCAGCTGGCTTTGCAGCGAGTGTAGCTGTGGGGAGGAAGACACACTTTCAGTAACGCAAACACACACTGACCCTTGTCAGCCCCCCCACCCCCTCTACAGCCTGCTAAATGCACAGCAGGAAAAATCAAACATTCTGTGTATGGAAATTGAATTCACGTTGACTTTTCACCCTGGAAGTAAATTGCACATGGCCGTGTGAGTCGTGACTCGGATATGAGCTCCCTGTCGACTCCCAAAGTGCAAGAGGAGCCTGGGATGGATGAGGTTTGATAGCATGACACCACAAAGCGGTGATACTCTAGGTGTGTTTCATCAGTCGGACTGGCTGAGCGGTTCACTCACAGCGACAGGCTCCTTTCCACTTTCTCATGCACTACAGATCATTATTAGAAAAATACATTTTACATTTTGTTTTTATCAAGCCTTGAGATGTTGCACTGTGCTTGGCAGTCCTTGAATGCACCACAGCTGTGTGCTGTGACTTTCATTTATTCTAATTGTTATTCCCTCTCATTGTCTTACATTAAAATCCACACTCGACCATGACATGAGTTTCTGCCAAGTAATATTCTTTATTTTTTATTTCTTATTTATGAATGAATATTTACTTAGTTGGAGAATAAGAAGCCTGTTTACAACCTTCTAAACATGATTAGAGCCCTCTGCACATGAAATAACATCCCTATAGTCACCTTTACACTCCCATTATCCAGTACAATAGACATAATAAGCGAAAATAAGACATGGAAAACCTGTTCACAACCTTCTAAACATGCTTTTAAACATGAGTAGAGCCCTCTAGGCATGAACTAACACCCCCACAGTCACCTTTACACTCCCATTACCCAGTAAAATAGACATAATAAGCGGGAAAAAAAGACATAGAAAACCTGTTTACAACCTTCTAAACATGCTTTTGAACACGATTAAAGCTCTCTAGGCATGAACTAACACCCACACAGTCACCTTTCCACTCCCATTACCCAGTACAATAGCCATAATAAGTGAAAATAAGACATGGAAAACCTGTTTACAACCTTCTAAACATACTTCTAAACATGATTAGAGCCCTCTACACATGAAATAACAGCCCCATAGTCACATTTACACTCATAATACACTCACTTTCACTCCTAGACTCGCGCATGTGTGCGTTGCTGTAAATGTGTTGGGGATTCTTGATCCAGCCTGATCCAGTCTGGTGCTTGTGTGTCTCAGCCAACATTACAGTGGTATTACATTACAGTACTGCCACCTAGTGACCAGAAATGCCTGCTACAACTAAAGGTACAAATATTTTGAATAGCTGGTGTAACATAAAGCACACCTATTAATCCATGACCATGGTTGTGTTGTGTTCTTGCATCAGTAGCTAGTATGGCATTGTACTACGAAGACAAGCTGCTTTAGGCATTGCATGTTGCCGTGTTGATATATGTTGGTATTCTTAGTAGCAGCACCAGCCATTCAAATGAACCAGGAAGAAACAAGGCTGGTCAGATCATTTTTCCATGACTCTGTATTTTACCTCATGTAGTCATTTTATGCATTCAGGCCAAACAATAGAGACAATATGAATATTTGGATGACTCTAGCAGGACTCGTTAAGGATTCCATTTTAGACAAATGGTATGGAGTCAAGCTGTGAAATGTAAAGGGTGAAGTGGTGAGGGATTCAAGTAATCTTTCCTTCAGATGTCATTTTCATGTTAATGTCATTTGTGGTGAAGAATCATAGAAGAGAACCCCCTCCCCCGTGACCCTACTGGGGAGAAGCGACATGGAAAACGGAAGGATGGATAAGAGACCTGTAGCCATCGTCCTAAGTGAGCGACTTAGAATGTGAGGTGAGGAGGATTTCTTAACTTTGATTTTACTTAAGCTCCATTGTCCTACTGGGGAGGAGACCAGCATTTCAAGGTCAAACGCTTAAGATGGCTATCGGCGCCTGCGGCACGGTCTTCACGACGCCTCGGGCGGAAGCGTACCCATGGGTGGGCCTTATGGAAAAGCAAGCGAAAGAAAGCTTCGTCTCCATCTGAGTGGAAGTGGACGTGCTGATGGGCGGCAGCTGAGTCAACTCACTGGAGAAAGCAGATTCTCTTCTTCTGCGTGACCTCAAACCCTTTTCACCCAAGTAACAACACACCTTGATGAAGCCTGTCTGAGCTGCTTTCACCATCAAACAGCAAAAGGCTAAGCGTACGTGAAGATGGAATATGAAACACTATATATGTGCGGGAGACAGACTTATGCGTGCAAATGACACTCCAGCAGAACACCACCATCAAGAACAATTATTGTGCTTGCGTTAAGTGAGTGCATTAGCCTGTTTAGCATATAAATGCTGAGATTCAACACTTTCATGACAGTAATTCAATCAGTCCGCCTGGAAGGAAACAGCCAAGACTGGAGAGGATGAGGAGCTTCACATCAACCACCAATCTTACACGAGACCACGTACACATGCATTATTCTCACTGGAGAAGGAGAAGGAACATCACACCATGTATGTCATGACATAACAGAGGTGTGAGCCTACTACACTGCAGAGAAGAAATACAACACAATGTATGTCATGACATAACAGAGGTGTGAGCCTACTACATGGCAGAGAAGGAATACCACACCATGTATGTCATGACATAACAGAGGTGTGAGCCTACTACACTGCAGAGAAGAAATACAACACAATGTATGTCATGACATAACAGAGGTGTGAGCCTACTACATGGCAGAGAAGGAATACCACACCATGTATGCCATGACATAACAGAGGTGTGAGCCTACTACACTGCAGAGAAGGAATACCACACTATGTAAGTCATGACATAACAGAGGTGTGAGCCTACTACACCACATAGAAGCAATACCAGATCATATAAGTCATGACATAACAGTGGTGTGAGCCTACTACACAGCATAGAAGGACTACCGGACAATGTATGTCATGACATACCAGGTGTGAGCCGACTACACTGAAGAGAAGGAATACAACATCATGTCTGTCAGGACATAACAAAGGTGTGAGCCTACTATACTACATAGAAGCAATACCAGATCATATAAGTCATGGCATAACAGAGGTGTGAGCCTACTACACAGCATAGAAGGACTACCAGACAATCTATGTCATGACGTAACAGAGGTGTGAGCCGACTACACTGAAGAGAAGGAATACAACATCATGTCTGTCATGACATAACAAAGGTGTGAGCCTACTATACAACATAGAAGCAATACCAGATCATATAAGTCATGACATAACAGAGGTGTGAGCCTACTACACTGCATAGAAGGACTACCAGATCATGTATGTCATGACATAACAGAGGTGTGAGCCTACTACACTGAAGAGAAGGAATACAACATCATGTGTCATGACACAACAAATGTGTGAGCCTACTACACTACATAGAAGGCATACAGGTAACCAGGTAACCAGATGGGCCTACCTTCTCTTGGATCTCCTGCCTCTCCTTGGTGGACTCCTCCAGCTGCGCCTGGAGGTCACTGATTTGGCCCAAGTCTCTGGCAGACTGACCAACAAACACAAACATTGCGTCAGAGCTGATGAAAAGGATGAAACGGGCTGTTGGTTCAAAGTTGAAGAGCATGGCCCTGAAAAGGCAAATGTGGATTGAATGTGATTTAGGTGTTCAGACTGTCGTCATCGCTTGATGGCGAAGGCAGCAAAGCTTTCTGTCTTTGAAGGTGGGGTTGACAAACGAGGCCTCTGGCGGCGCCATCGCTGCTGAGCTCGGAAGCAGTAAGGCTGTCATTTCAAACTTCTCACAAACATCCAAGAAACGAGCCGGCGGATCCCATTGGCTGTCCGCTATGGTCTCAGACTTTTGCGATGAATTGCTTTTTTCTCTCACTCCCATTTCTTCTTAGAACCTTAAGATCCAACAGTTGTGTGTGTGTGTGTGTGCGCGCGTGTGTGTGTACAGTACATGTATGTGGTATAGATTGGAAAAGAAAACACTTTGGATGCCAGCAAAGGTCCTTGAAGGAAGATAAAAACAATGTTTGCCCTTTGCTACCTGCCAAGAGATGTGTCACAGATGGATTCGTAGATAATAAAAGACTTTGGAGACTGCGAGGTGATGTGGTTACCTGGGAGACAGCGGCCTTGTTTTTCTTCATCAGATCATTCATGTCCTCCTGGTCCTCCTCCATGCGAGACTGCATGTCGTTCTTCTCTCGCTGAAGGCGGCTCACCTGCTCCTCCAGCTGATCCAGCACCATGGACAGGGACAGGAAGCATTCATGAGATATAAGAAACAATCATTAGTCAAACGTGGAGTAGCAACTGGCAAGACAGGGGGAAGGATTGGGGGGCGGGGGGGGGGGGGGGGGGGCATAAACCCCTTCCAAATGCTTGGGTCCTTTAATGTGAGACCTCCCCTTGCCATATAAATCAATTTCCATACATCCCCGGAGACGCCAACGAGTGAGAAACGCATCCAGTCTCCTTGTGCGACAGCTCTTAACGAGCAGATGCTCAGAAAAAGAATATTTGTGCAAAATGCAGCCATCAACCGTATGCCAAAGGGCATCTTATTCTGATCTCCCACAAGGATGTGCTGATGAGGCCTGATGGAGAGGTCGTGTGCTAACATCCACTAAGAATATACTGGATGACTGTCAGAAAGCAGTAGTGATTACTGAGCTTGCTAACACACAGACAATTCACTTCAATTCAATATTTGGTGTCAAAGACCCGACCGTCAAATCAATCTCCCCAAAGTAGCATTTACAAAAAAAATATTTTCATAGTAAGATCAGAGAAAAAGTGTTTACCACCTTCTAAATACACTTTGAAACTAGATTAGAAAACTAACAGCATGAACTAACAGGACATGAACTAACAGCCCTATGTGACATATGGTACACCTAGTACCAACATAGTAGACATACTGTGATAAGGGAAGATAAGATGGTGCTGTAAAAGCCTTCTGGTTGGGGGTTCAGAGGGGACTTTTATTGTGGCGTGAGTTACGGCTGCCACTCATGTTAGCTGGTGTTAGCTGGTGTAGAAAATCAGTCATTCTATGAGCATAAAGTCTACTAGTCTATTAGGAGAATAAGGTCACATTATTATGAGAACAAAAGTGTCATCTTAATTCAACAAAATCTATGAGAATAAAGTCATCATATTTTGAGAAAAAATGTGTCATTTTGAAGACGATAAAATTGAAATATGAAAGGAAATATTTTCTCCAGTCCTAATATTCTAAGAAACAATGAGCTTGAGATATTTTGTGATATTAGCAGAATGAAGTCATGATGACGATAGAAGTTAGAAGTAAAGATACGTTTACATATTACAAAGCGGAGAAGGAATATATTATTATATTATATATCATATTTGTTAGAAATCGACATCAAAGCAGCATCATTTCCTTTATCACGAGGGCCCTCGCTGGATGAAGTTCAGACGCGCCTGGTTGAGGCAGATCAATGAGCTAAATACAATATACAATATGCATATTTCTTGACCAATAGGAACCTGGCTGATTTATTCATGAATATACTAATATACTTTTCCACAACCCTGATAGAGTGAAGCTGTGGAGTTGAGAGGGATTACAGCCCAATGATAAAACCAATGAAAACAATAACACATCCGAACGTTAAGTAACAAGATTTTTCCAATTCATGATGAAATAACAGAAACTACAAGACAAAATGTTGGATACTTGTTCTTCTGGTTTTCCATGAAAGCAGCTGCTCCAAATGCATCTGACCACCCACTTATTCTAGTCCCATAATTTCTAACTGTATGTATGTTCTATCTGTGGTTAATTATGAGTTAACTAAGGATGAAATGCAATTAATGGCAATTAAATATTTGAAAGGTTTGAATGAATTGCCATCCCTTTTATTTTTGAGAGGTAAGGTAACCCACGTACGTACGTAGATGCTTACGGAAAGATCTCTCACAGAGAGATTAAAACATCTTCCAATCTGTGATTAATTGTGAGTTAACTGGCATGGTCTTTCCAGTCAATTGAGCTGAGGAAGACAATGCTCGATATCGAATTGGATTGGATTCCATCATGGAAACTCACCGCCGCTTTGGCTTTGGCCACGTCCTCCATTTGTATATGCAAGTCCTCTATTTCCAACTCCATGCCCTTTCGAGCCTTCACGGCCGCCGCACACGTGAACTCTGACTCTTCCAGCTGTGGGGAGAAGGTAAGGGCCCACAGTGAGAAGGTCAAGGACGTGTTTGGGCTTGGCAGAGGATTGAGGATTCATCTGACAATGTGTGAGACCATCTCAAAGTGAAGAGTGGCGTACTTGATTTTTGAACTGGGAAATCTCCCTCTTGCTCGGGGCGTTGCTCTTCAGGTGGTCCAACATAATCTGAGCATCTGCCAGCAGGACCTTGGTTCTCTTCAAGTCCTTCCTCAGCCTCTTCTCCGTCTCCACGTCCCTCTGGCTCACCTGAATGACAAATCATTCCCGTCTAGCCGCTGTAGACAAACATGCTCTCAGCTTCTCACCAGGCTCAGCGCCGGCAAATTAAAACACATACACGCGCACACACACGCGCACACGCACGCACACACACACACACGCGCTGTGCTGTGCTGACAAAGGATGAAGATGAGACGGATGGACTACCTGGTCCTGTGCACTCAGCAGTTTGGACTCCAGCTCACGTCTCTCACGCAAGACTTTTTGCTTATCGTCGTACTCTTCCTCCAGCTGCACCTCCATCTGTTTCAGCTGAGGAACACAGACACATCCCATCAATACGCAGGCGGCTACTTCACCGCCCTGCTTGGCTCATCACTCCACCATCCGGCTTATTCAGAACAGCTCAGGTCCGCCTGATCCAGGCCTCAAGGAGAAGAACCATACTTACGCTCTCAGCATCAGCAAAGTGTCAAAACACAATAATACTTCTACATAATATCACCATACTGGAGTAAAGTTCCGGGCAACTTGATGTAGTATTGGCCATTCCAAAGTAAAGAAGCAATCTTTATCATAACAGAAGGTTTTTCATATTTACCGTATTTTCTGTCGCTCCGGAGTATAAGTCGCACAAGATAAGTCGCATTTTTTGCGGGTAATTTATTTTACAAACTAGTTGACCAAAACAGGCATTACATCCTCTTGGAAGGCAAGTTCTAACAATAAAGGAATAGAGAACAGGCTGAATAGGTGTAAGATATGCTAACACAATGGTTATTCAGCTACACAAAAGATAAACATGAACAGAAAAGGTGTCCAGTGTTTATGTAACATAAACACTTTTTTCATTTATAAGTCGCTCTGGAGTATAAGTCGCAGGAACAGCCAACCTATGAAAAAAAGTGTGACTTATAGTCGGGAAAATACGGTAATCCCCCCATTGAAGAGAACACAAAAGAAATAAACGATTGTTTAAAGTAGTTGTTGTGAAGCAGTTTACCAGCAGACAGCCTGTACAGCAATATTACTAGTACTGTGAACAGTACTGTATACTGACAGTAAACAGTGGCTGGGAACCTGCAGGCTGATGTGATAGAAACCTTGAAGCAGCTGAGCTAAATAATCATATTGCAGTGGTATCATTACTTCCTTTGCTATTAGGGATACACTATCATCACTATCATCACTATCATCCCAACATCACTACCATCACTATCATCCCCACATCACTATCATCCCAACATCACTATAATCACTACCATCACTATCACCACTAGCATCCCAACATCACTACCATCACTATAATCACTATCATCCAAACATCACTACCATCACTATCACCCCAACATCACTATCATCACTATCATCCCAACATCACTACCATCACTATCATCCCAACATCACTACCATCACTATCATCCCAACATCACCATCATCACTACCATCCCAACATCACTATCATCCCAACATCACTATCATTCCAACATCACTATCATCACAACATCACTACCGTCACTATCGTCACTACCATCACTATCATCGCTGATTGACTATATTTGTAATTGTGGATATTCATATAGTAGAGTTGTCCCTCATCAATTAAAGCTTTGTAACAAGCTTTCATGTCGTCCAAATACAAGGACTAAAAAAACATATGAAGGTTTCTATTTGGAGGTCGACTAGCGGCCTATTAGACGTCACAAATAGAAATACCTGAGCACAAGTCACATGTTGTGTCAGCTATATAGGAGCGTGAATGTGACTATAGTAGGGGTGTTATGTCACACCGAGAGGGCTCTAAGAATGTATTTAGAAGGTGTCAAATTTCAAAGCATCAATTCGCTGAGCACGGACGATTCGGGAAGCAGCAGCGTTACCTTCTTACTGCAGGACCGCCTGATCTCGTCCACCTCTTCATCCTTGCTCTCAATCTCTTTGCAGTGGCTCTGCCGCTGCCTTTCCATCTCCATCTCCAGACGCAGCTTCGCCTGACAAGACAAGACGAGGACGAGGGCGTGGATGAACTCCAAATGCCAGACGGTCTGACCACAGGCTGCCTACACACCTGCTCCAGCATCTGGATGCTTCCAGCCTGTTCATCCAGCTCCTCCTCTTGGTCTTTCACCTTGGCCTCAAGGTCACGCAGCTGCTTCTTGACCTTGGCGAGTGAGGCTTCATCCTTGGACTCCTGTGAAGACAGATCCTGCAGCTCGGCTTCAAGCTGCTGCACCATCACGTTGGCAGCAGCCAAGTCCGAGTCCTTTTCCTGTGGTTGAAGGAGGGGCACAATGAAGGCCGTTACCTGAAGGACTTGAGGAACACCTATGTCCTATGTACCTGAAGCTGCTGGCGGAGGTTAAACATCTCTGTTGTCATGGTGTCTTTCTCTCGGGACAGCTTCTCCCTCAGACTCTTTTCTCTTTGGACCTCAGCCTGGGCCTGGTTCTGCTCCGTGTCAAATCTAAAGAAGAGCCATCAGGAAACACGGCAGGTTATGACAGCTCCTGGTGCTACGCCGTTTCATGCACGGGTCACCATACCATAGAAGCCGTGTTGCATAAGACTAAGATGTGATAAGGTACAATTCCATGTGCTTGTATCGCCGTAGGACGGGCGAGACAGGGGAGTACCTGGGATGAAACTCTTTCATGGTGACGAGCTAGCGTGCTGCTAATGCTAGCGTGCAGCTAATGCTATTTTCCATCCATTCTGGTCCCTCGCTCATGCTAAGCTATGGAGCTCTCACGTTGTTAAAGAGACGGGCCGCCAAGTGCGTGTCTCCACCATCTCCACCATCCATCCATCTGAGGATTCATGGCTGATTCTTTTTTTACATCCTGGAGGCTGACAGCCATGCCACCGCATCTCTGGCTTGGCAGACAGGATGTCTGGTGGTACGGGTTGATCTTTCACAAGCCTGCTATGAACATTCTAGCATTTAACCTGCTCTATCTGATCCCAACACTTTCAGATGAGCAATTGTTCCTCTATTTGAAACGTTATTCTCATGAGCCTGGCTTATTGCAGCTGGCTCGTCATCGTCGGCACAATGTTTTCCTCAATTGTGGAGAAGGAACACTTATGGTTAGTGAACGTAAAAGCTAAGTGTTTCCTGCTGTCAGCTTGTTGTAATTTTCCCTCCCGTGAAGCGCGGCTGAAAATCATTTCACCCACAGAGCATCTTCAATTAGCCGCGGGGGAGAGATCACGTTCTGCCAGCGATGGCTTCTCCAGCGCTTCAAGTCGCACTCATTTTCCCAGCTAATGTCATCCTCACTTTTCACAACATCTCAGTCACTACTGCAAGGAAAGACTCGTCCTTTCTCCAAGTACTTCCTGCTACCCCCTCTCCTCCCCTCCCCCGACATTGCTATGACTCGTCTTTGTCTTCTCTGTGTGTGGTAAAGGCATGAAAACAGCAAACTGTTTTTTGGGTGGAAGAATGTTGATAATAATAATAATAATAATAATAACAACATGCTTCATATGCAGCTTTCATGGTGGACACGGGGCCTTGCTGGCTTTTGTCAGGTTTTGTCAGAAGGCCTTCTAGGCGGGGTAGGGGTGTCCCACAACATAGCTACCTCTTTTACCGCTTTGTGTATCTTTAGAAGGCACAGATGTGTCTTCATGTCTCACTAAGGATCGCGAATGATGGGAGACATTGCATAAAAAGTGCCCTAATGTCAGCAAGGTTAGACTCCACCCCCCGGCAGCCACGGTCAGAAAGAGGCGTGCACGTCACCTTGTGCCCCTCCGGGTGCAATTTCCACTCATGTACCCCGTAGGGCTAATTATTGGCCTCCGAAGTAGAAGCATTAGTTGAGATTTCAGGAAATGTCCTCACCTTGGGGTGCCTGGGCGGGATGGCGCTAGCTACATAAATAGCATGACATTATAGCAGCAGGATGCAGCCGCAGACACCAAGCAATGAGACAAAGGACAGGAACATCCGGCAATTTGTGTTCTTTCCTTTGCCGTGTGTGTTGGAGAAAAGACACATGATGCATTCTGTCCTTCATTTGCTGTTCTCTGCTGATGGACTATCAGAGCACGGTGCCTTCAGGGACCAGGAGAGCACCAGTGGCTGGAACGCTGCAGAGCACTTCCTTCGGGGAAGGGCTTTGACCAAGCATCATCTGCTGCAACCGTGCATGCATCTGTACTCAACCAGCAAATCTTTCTGTGTATGGATGTCACATGACACCAGTCAGCTGACACTCAGTCCCCCCAGGAGGAAGCAATCAGGAGCTCCTGTCGCCGCACGGCGGTAGACGGTGTCTCTTTTTCATCATCCTAATTCCGGATAAAAGAATCATACCAATCATAAAAAGCCTCACTGACTTCGCCGGAGCTTTTCTTAGTGTCACTCACAGACACCCTGGAGAGATGCAGCCATGCCGCGAGGGAAAACGCCAGCAAACAGCAGATCATGGCCAACACTTTGGAGGAGTGAGGCTGACATGAAGACCGAATGGCAGCTAGCTAGCTATTAGCCGACTAGCCTCCGGTCCACGAACTCCACGTGTTGTTTTTAAACCACAACGACATTTTGTCTTCAGACCAAAGAAGCAATGCGGTTGGTTTGGAGCTGCTTTTTGTCCCACAGAGAAGCTGGGATGGCTGTCACCTCGATGGGCTGCACGTTTTTACCACCTCGCTCCCGACTCTCACTCCGGCCGCCCTGATGTGGCGTATCTCAGCAAGTAATATTTGAAAAACAGGCGGGTTGGTTGGTGTCCTGGATTCATTTTTGCAGAGGTTGGCAACCCCAGCAGTTAATTTGCTCATTCTATGGGATTATTATTGACAAGTTCCACTCCAGCCCAGCAGTAGTAACGTGCAAATGAGGGGCATCAGGCTGGGGCGGGGGGCAGTATTGGACCTCATGCTATTTATTAGCAATGGAGGGAAAATGAGAGAAAATGAGAATATTTACTTTGCAAGTCCATTACATTTCTAAAATTGGATCCCATCAGAGCCATGAAGGCTGTGCTCGTGCACGTGACATACAGTTCTGGTTAATGATTGGCTCCTGATCAGCCAATCACAAGCCGTCAGGAGGAACGTGACTGACAGGGTGATGAGAGGCATACACGAGTACTCAGGTTCCATGACTCACAACTCACGACTCATGGCTCATGTGGTCATTCGTTCATGTCTAAGTGGAACATTGGGAATGTGCAGCCCAAATACAGTTGTGGAGGGTGCTGTCTGCTACTGTATTAGGTAGATGATAGATCATATCCTACTGTACATAGATCATGTATGTATGTATGCATGTACGTATGTATGTACGTATGCATGTACGTATGCATGTATGTATGTATTTATGCATGTACTACATATGTATGTATGTATGTATGTACACATGTATGTATGCATGCATACGTATATGTATGCATGTACGTATGCATGTATGCATGTACGTATGCATGTAAGTATGTATGCATGTACGTATGCATGTACGTATGCATGTCTGCATGTACGTATGCATGTCTGCATGTACGTATGCATGTATGCATATAAGTATGAATGTATGCATGTACGTATGCATGTATGTACATATGTATGTATGCATGTACGTATGTATGTATGTACGTACATATGTAATGTAATGAAAGAGGTACAACTAACTTCCTCTGTTTCTTTTCCAAGTCATGGTTGCGGCTGTGGAGGCCCTCCAGATGCCGTTTGGTGTCCTGCAGCTCAGCCGTCAGCTTCTGGCTCTTCTTCTTCAGCTGCTGCACCGAGCGCTGCACATCCTCGTTGTCGGCCTTCAGGTCGGCCAGCTGCATGTGAGAGATGTGTACTTTTAGCTGAAGAGAACTTTGAAAGCTTCCTTTGTCAAAGATTGAAGGTGACGGAGCGTCGTGCCCTTCTCTCCAGGTGTCTTTTGCTCTGCTGCTCCGTTTCCAGCTTGTCATCCCAATCCTGCTGGAGTTTCTTCTTGGTGAACTCCATTTCCCGGATGGCACTGTTATACTTGATCCGCCACTCTCCTCCTGCAGGAAAAGGCATGTAGAGCAGATGTCATTGTGACGACCTTTGGCCATCTCCTGCTGTGAATGCAAAGCGTGTGGCACACAAAGAGGAAGGGGCTGAAAGGCTCTGGGATGACGGATGCTGCGGATTATGTGGCATGTTGTACAGCCGGCCGTGCTTAGCACCTTGAAGGACGGAAATAAAATCATCTCATGTGAAATAAAAGCTCTTTTCATCAAATCCTGACCTTCTCAGGTGAAAATATTTGACAGGAAGCCAACAAAGCGGCCCTGGCGTTTGGACCGTAATCTTGGATAAAGCTGAGCCCCCGATTGCGGCGGCTGGAGGACGTGACAAAGTGGCACTTTGTACGTCGCTCGGCGACCCTAATTCTGGAGCTGTCAGGAACTATGACAGCGTCCGGGCAGACGATCAGGTTTGGCTTCATTTCCCAGCTTTATCACTTTTTGACGCTGCTCCACGCAGCCACACCGGGCCTCTGTCAGCGCCGCTCATTAGCATATATATAGCATAATGACAACGTGCCAGGCCAGCGGCTCTGATCCCAGCGATTATTTTCTCATTCATCTAACAATTCTGATGTGCTCCATAATGGCTGGTCTGCGGAGCTGGGAGAGAGAAATGGCTGGTGGACAATGCTCTCTCAGTGGGAGCTCTCCTTCTGGCGAGGTGTCAGCCAATCAGAGGCCGGTACAACTTGTACGCCCGGGAGAGAACATTTTAATCCCCTGGTGTGAAATCCCAAACTTGGGGCAAATGCAATGCGTCTCACTGCCACGTCTTCTGCCGACACGGGCGACAAAAGCCTTTAGTCACACCTAGCCCCGCCCCCAGCCTGCATGCCCATTAGGCTGACCTATCTGGGCGCGCCCTCACTTCTTCACCCTGGCGCAGGGCGGCCACATAGTCGGGTCAGGTCAGATGGACTGTTGTAGCTCAATATCATAAACAAATGTTGATATACTGTACATACTAGATATATGATACACATATAGATATACTGTACAGACTAGATATATGATATACACATAGATATACTGTACATAGATATATGATATACACATAGATATACTGTACACACTAGATATATGATATACACATAGATATACTGTACATACCAGATATATGATATACACATAGATATACTGTACATGCTAGATATATGATATACACATAGATATACTGTACATAGATTGTTGAAGGATGCAGAGTGACATCTGCACCGAGATCATTTACAAAGGAACATCTGGAACATGACCAGGGGTGCCCTAACCCCCGTACACGTAGATATGATATATGATATACATGTATGATATACATGTAGATATATGATGTGCATGTATTATATGTGTACATGTATGATATGATAAACATGCAGATATATGATATACATATATGATATACACATAGATATGATATACACGTAGGTATATGATATACATATATGATATACATGTAGATTTATGATATATATGATATACATGTAGATATGATATACATATATGATATACATGTAGATATGATAGACGTACATATGTATATATATGATATATACCTGGTTGAATTGACCTTGAGGGTTGGGGTCTACGGGGGCACTATCAGACCAGCCCCACCCGCACTGGACCACCAGCGGCCCCCGTTTGAATTGACCTTAAGGGTTGGGGTTTACGGGGGCACTATAGGACCAGCCCCACCCAGACTGGATATCCAGCAGCCCCCGGTTGAATTGACCTTAAGGTTTGGGGTGTATGGGGGCACTATAAGATCAGCCTCACCCGGACTGGACCTCCAGCAGCCCCCGTTTGAATTGACCTTAAGGGTTGGGGTTTACGGGGGCACTATAGGACCAGCCCCACCCGGACTGGATATCCAGCAGCCCCCGTTTAATTGACCTTAAGGGTTGGGGTTTACGGGGGCACTATAGGACCAGCCCCACCTGGACTGGATATCCAGCGGCCCCCGGTTGAATTAACCTTAAGGGTTGGGGTTTACGGAAGGAACTATAAGACCAGCCCCACCCGGACTGGACCTCCAGCGGCCCCTGGTTGAATTGACCTTCAGGGTTGGGGTGTATGGGGGCACTATAAGACCAGCCCCACCCGGAATGGACCTCCAGCTGCCCCCAGTTGGACTATAAGACCGCATGCAAACAGAGACAACGTTCATACATTGTCACGGGACCAACTAACCAGCATCCTCATCAGGGTCCAGTTCCCCGTTGAGCTCTGATGTTTTCAGGAGCCGAGCTTCCATCACCTCCATCTCCTGGGTCTCCATTTGCTTCTTCACGACATCAAACTTGGCCTGATTGACAAAGCAGCGGTCTGTCAGTGTGGCCAGGAAAAGGTTCTTCTGGATATTTATTTATGATATTATCATATTTATTATGATATTTGCCTGCAGATCCTTCATGTCCTTCTCCAGACGCAGTCTCTCGGCGGTCTCGCTCTGCAGCAGCTGGGAGGCTGACTCACTCGTGCTCCTCTCATCGGCCAGTTCTGCCAACAAGTCTGCAATCTGTCGGTACGGAAGATGGACAACTTACTTCAGAGAAGTTCACCGGCAATCTGGTGCATCATCCTCACAGCCCACCCTGCTCTCCAGGCGATCCGTGTTCAGTCTCAGCTCGTTACGTTCCTTCTCCACCTTCTCCAGCTTTGACTTCTGCATCTGGATCTCCTCCTTTGTCAGAGGGCATGGAATATCAGGTGTTAGGAGATGTCATACGTGGAAGTAACTACATTTTGCAAGTGGGTTGGAATTAGCTCACATCTTTGTTCCTCATCTGCTCCTCGGTGAGCTGAACCTTAATGAGTGGCTGGACTGTTGTGAAGACTTTCCACCAAGGCCAGTCCTTCACACCACGGTTCTTCTTGATGTTCTTCTGGATGCAGCGAATTGCTAGATCCTGAATCTGTCGACATCAAGAAGAAGAAAAAGAACATGATATATTGTAGAAGATGTAAGCAAGAACACAAAGTGGTCATCATGCTGCAGACGCACCTTCCAAAATCTCCTAAAATCCAAGTTGTGCTGATATACAATATAGTAGCTCCAAACTGACAGCAGACAAGAGTGAAAATATCCTAAATGGGATGCAGTCGGGCCAGCAAAGCCTAATTTGCTGGCCTAACCACGTGATGTATTTTACATACCCCATTTATAACTTTAACAGTCCATCGGCTTCTACGTGTTCTACGTGTATGTATTGTTGTCCAATCAGATTTCAGCATCTATGTGTTCCCAGTCAGCGTAATCTGCCAAAGGCCTTCAGGTTCCGGAGTGCTGGCCCGTGTCACTCAAACACTATTAGCTACGGGTGGTGTTTCTTTAAGTAATCAGATAATTTCACATTCACCTCTCAGGGCCAGCTAGCAGGCCTACAATAATATCAGCATTTGTCCGTCCTCTGATTGGCTGATCAGAGCAAAGCCAAGTTCCGCCCACAAGGACACTGGCATCCCTGGTGAGCAGATGGATTTTTTTCTTTGTTTTCAGACAACCATTGTGGTTCTTTATATCCTTCAGGTGACATGCTTGGGCTGGTTTCATCCAAACGACCAGCTTCAGGTGAATCAACCAGGAAGAGAATATATGTTTTCCCAATTATTCCCAATTTCCCAATTTCAAATAATCCTGCTTCAGGCTGGTTACAGATGGACAAGCGGTGGTGCAAGCCATTTTACACGCCACCCCCAAGGAAAGTGCAGTACTCCGGGTATTGGCTGTGTGGGGGTGACAAAGAGATGAATGAATGCTTTCCGCCACCTCCCGCTACCTTCGCTCAGGTAACCGCCACAGGACAAACATTTCATGAACGACGTGCGTGTTCTCCTGCTAGCAGCCATCCCAGGGCTTGCCAGCCTCCTCCGACTATTTCAGCCAAGTGCGTTCCAAGGCTGGAAGCTCATTTCTGATTAATTAAATCAAACATGTTGGCAGCTCATTCTAAGTATTACACGATTTCCATGCTGCTTATGCATGAGGCTCTCGAGCAGCGGCAGATTAGGGGAAAACCCAATTAGAGCAGCATCAGGTACACAGCACCCTGAAGGTACTCCCTATGACCAATTAGGATTTGTCACACTGAGAAACCTCACACGGAGTAAAATGCATTCCCAATTCCTGCCAGAAGATTTGAATAAGCCTGCCTTGTCAGCGCTAGTCTGCAATGATTGGGAAACAAACAAATAATTGTAATACATGAGCCCCGTGTACAAACATGTTAGCATCCATATTACAGGAAGACCGTGTGACAAGCGTGAAGGCAGATGACGGCGCCAAGACAAAGGCATTAGAGCTAAAGACGTGTTTAGGGTGAGCGTGGATGCTACCGCTTGTATGCAAGTCAAACACCTCTCAGCTCTTCCCGACGACACCTTAATCCCATTAGTCAGATAAGTATATTCAGCATTCCAAAGGATTATCTCCACACACTGATGTTGGACAAGGGGGTCATACCAAAGTAGTTTGGGGTGTGTGAGGTCCACACCACGGTCCTCTTACTTGGTCTTCACATACTTTGTAACAGGAAGGGATCCATGGAATGGTCCAAAACGTCTTGATGAGATGATACTTTGGTAAACAAAGTGCTAACTTGTGATTGATGACTTCATCCATGAGGTGCTGTGCTGCACGGCTTCCTGTATGGTTTGGAGCTCAGCTTTGACCTTCTCCTCGTGTCTCATTCACTTCAACCAGGACCTTGATCTTCAGCACCCACAGATCTCCTTGTCCAGGTGTAAATATTTCATGGCCAAGTATGGAAACTACTGATAGCATCTGTAGCAGAAGTGTGTGGTTAGGGCCAGCAAAGCCTCCCCTGCTGGCCTCAACAGTTCAGATTCAGGATGTGGTGGTATTACTTTCTTTACCAATACTGGTCCTCAGGGTCTGCTGAGAAGAATCGTGAGCTGTTAAGTTGCCAGTGAAGGCCCGGCCACCAAACGTACAAGGAGGATTCCAAGGCATGTATTTGGGGGAAAGCGTTCCCATGTTGTCCCGACCTCAATGCAAATATGTGAGAAACATTTCGTTTAGAAACGTTTTTTTTCCTTCAATGTGTCGGCTACCTGAAGGACAAAACTCACAGAGCAGGAAATGACTGGTGAAGCAGTCAGTAAAGTGTCGTGTTTGCCCTTGACAGTTGAACAAGGACAAAAACAAGATGTGATTTTGTCATCTCAAGTCACCTGGGCCGGCACGGCTTTGCATGCCTAACAGCATCAATCAGCAGAGCTTCTGTCACATCCTCATCCATCAAGCGGCCGGTCTCCGTGGAGACACCAACATCCACAACACCTGCCACCTGGATTGTTCACACACTGGCACCGGGGCCCCAAAACCTGAACAGGCTAACAGCAAGGGCACGGGAGGGGCCCAGACACCATGATTATTCCCAGATTGATCAACGAGACATCTGTAAATCATCTACATGGAGAGGAAGGGAGATGGAAATCGCTCTATAATCCGCGCAGCCACGCTTCTCTTCCATTCCGCTGCCGCTCACTAATTGAATCAGCGCTAATGTATGCAAAATGAGAATGCCCTTTAGGTATTCATCTCGAGCAGAGACTGTCTAACATATACTACAGTATACTACAGCACAGTCAGCCCTCTTTTACTGCTGTTCAGTACTTCCAGACCCCAAAGCGTTCAACAAACTGACGTGCTAAACAAGTCAATGGGAACACCTTTCTCAGGTTTGACCATCATTAGAGCTCTGTATACTTGAACTAACACCCCTAGAGTCACTTTTACACTCCTATTATTCTTTACATCATATGACTGAGGCTACAGGATCACTGCAAGGACATGACGGACAGCCACCACTAGCATAGCACGTTAGCCAGATAACTAGTTAGCTTCTCCTTTTTACTTATTCAAAACCTTTCAAGACGTTTTTCAAGTCGAGTGGAGAAGAAGGACAAATGAGACAAAAACTTTCCACTTTGAGATGGGTATGAGACAAGAACCAATTCATCCATGGCGTGTTCGTCTCGGCCATGACGGACACGCCATGGCTGAGACATGGCATGTCGTGTGGGCTGGTTTCTGCTGGTCCAGGATCCAGTGATCTAATTTCATGTCTCATAACATCACTGATGCCGAGTAACCACAATACTACATAGAACTTGTTCTAGTTCTTGTCAACGTGCAAGCCACAGCACGGATCATGTTTGGCTTTGGAGGTCCCATGGTGCTAGAATGCAGTCATGAGCTTGGTCCAAAATGGACGAAAAGTCCATCTGAAGAAGGAATTGGCTCCTACTTCCTGTGAAGAAGGATGAATTATTTCCTTGCATCAAAGCACCCTGACGTGCAGCTCAGACACGTCACAAACATGACTTAGCATAACTTAGTCTTTTCTGTGTGGCTGCTTCACGCTTCCAGATTGTTGCATGTCAGTGCCATCGATCGCTCCTTGGAAATATAATCTGATGAAATTGCATAATAGAGAAGGAGGGACGGCTGACACCTCTCTTTTATGCAGGATGATTCATCAACACGGACATATTCCAGGGATGCCAGGTCTGTTTCCTTCTAGGATATGTGGCTTTCTCATTCAGGAGAGAAAGCACACAACATAGAGTATGGGCATGAAACAACGTGCATTACCTCAAGCACAGGTAGAATAGAATACAGGTAGAATAGAACCCCCCCCCCCCCCCCCCCCCCCCCCCTTCAGAGAGGACGCCGTACACTCGCTCTTATTGGGAGCAGTCATCACATTCATCACTGCATTTCCCATCTTAGACTGAGTTAAAGAGAATACCATTAAATGATAAAAGAATATATATGAAGTCTTATCTTTCTATTATATATACATTTCTGGGGAATGGGGTCGATTTGGGGACAGAGGCAGAGCACTGGACGCTTTGCAAATTGATTTGATAATTGCAGTTGCTGCACAATTTCAGATGGTTTCTATGCTGTTGAAATGGGAGAAGATTAAAAAGCACCGGGCCCTTTGCCCACTTCCCACTGTGAATAATGGCCTTATATGTATATACGTATATGTACTTATACGTACTTATACGTACATATGTGTATATGATGGGCCTGCAAAGCCAAGTGCCACATTTCATGTAGTTATGATGGGCCTGCAAAGCCAAGTGCCACATCCCATGTAGTTATGATGGGCCTGCAAAGCCAAGTGCCACATCCCATGTAGTTATGATGGGCCTGCAAAGCCAAGTGCCACATCCCATGTAGTTATGATGGGCCTGCAAAGCCAAGTGCCACATCCCATGTAGTTATGATGGGCCTGCAAAGCCAAGT
Source organism: Doryrhamphus excisus (assembly GCF_030265055.1). NCBI lineage: Eukaryota > Metazoa > Chordata > Actinopteri > Syngnathiformes > Syngnathidae > Doryrhamphus > Doryrhamphus excisus. The sequence continues at coordinate 6,584,057 of NC_080472.1, read as the reverse complement.
GCCACATCCCATGTAGTTATGATGGACCTGCAAAGCCAAGTGCCACATCCCATGTAATTATGATGGGCCCGCAAAGCCAAGTGCCACATCCCATGTAGTTATGATGGGCCCGCAAAGCCAAGTGCCACATCCCATGTAATTATGATGGGCCCGCAAAGCCAAGTGCCACATCCCATGTAGTTATGATGGCCTGCAAAGCCAAGTGCCACATCCCATGTAGTTATGATGGGCCTGCAAAGCCAAGTGCCACATCCCATGTAGTTATGATGGGCCCGCAAAGCCAAGTGCCACATCCCATGTAATTATGATGGGCCTGCAAAGCCAAGTGCCACATCCCATGTAGTTATGATGGCCTGCAAAGCCAAGTGCCACATCCCATGTAATTATGATGGGCCTGCAAAGCCAAGTGCCACATCCCATGTAGTTATGATGGCCTGCAAAGCCAAGTGCCACATCCCATGTAGTTATGATGGGCCTGCAAAGCAACGCAGAGCATCTTGTTTTTGATTACCAGCTGGTTCTGCCCCAACTAAGTGACAAATAAGGAGAAAGTGCATTCCTTCATGAGGAGCCCCCCACCCCCAATCACATTTTCAATCATTGGACGGGTGTCCATAGTGGCTATTCCTATTTCTGTGTAACCAAGGCGACAAAATTGACCACCAAAGTTGAAAAATGCACTTTATGAGGCCATACCGCGCTTCTAAGATGCTAGCAACCTCACGCCGCGGGTTAGCATTAAGAGTTGTCGTCTTGTCAGGTATGAGTGGGACAGTTAAAGCAATATTTGCAATGCTTGTAGAAAGTGTAAAGCAAACAGGCACTAAAAGGAGCTGAGAGGAGCTCTCAGTGTTTGTATTCTTTATGGATGCTTGCTAGCCTTCAGCATGGATTGCAATTGCATTGTTTTGCCATTTAAATGGTAATTAGGATGAACCACGGGATAGCAGATATGTTTTACATCCTCTGTGTTTTGACTTTCACTGATAAGCAGGAGGTGTTTTTGCTTACCTTTCTTTTCTTGAAGGCTTGCCGTGCCAGATAACCCCGACACGCAGCTTGGAATAGGATTAGATTGCGCTTGGTTTGCTCATCCCTCTGTTCCTCCAATTTAGCCAAAGTGCCAGCTTTGAAGAATAACTAGAGGAAGAAAAAAGGCAGGAATATCAGGATATCAGGGCTCGATGATGTAGTTGATGGGGGAAATGACACCAAGTCCAACAGCCAGGTCAAATCCACACGTCAGGACCTACGAGAGCAGTAAGTCTATGGGGAAGAATGACGGGCGGCCTTTTACTTTTGTGAGAAAGCTTGAGCAAGTCGTCTCAAACAATCAGCCTCGTCTCTTTCCAGTATGGGCCAAAGACAAAAAAAATGCTAAACCGCGAAAAGAAAGTGGAAGGGAAGAAATAAATATTATTTTTTCATGGACAAATGAAAGCTGTTGTTACTACCAAGGACACCTGCTACCAAATGTGTGGGCTTCCAAGAACGTTGTTTGGTTCCATGTCGCCACCTGCCTTCCCGCCTATGTCTGCCCCGCTGGGACTAGTCCTGGTTCCTGGCTCTGGCTGGAGGCGGGACCAGTGCTGCCCCTGCCATTTCAAACTGACGGAGATGCTAAGCCCTTCCTTCCGTACTTGGAGGACAAATGGTGCCTCAATTCATTGTTGAGTGTTTATCCACCAAATACTGTACATACCTTCTCACAGTGATCCCTCCACACTTCACGCTTTGAATTACACAGCTTCACTCTAGCTGCTATTTCAAAATAACATCTAATCTTGCTGTCTTGTGCTTGAATACAATCTACTATTAGCCCACAATATGCATATTTACACAAATTGGATATATTTATTTCCCTAGTTGAATGGTAACAATGAAGTAAAATACAAATAGAAGGCATTCAGAAGATGCATTCAAAGATGTGCTGTAGTGTAGTCTAGTCTGCACTGGTATGTAGTGCTAATTATGTCGAGGTTTGCTGTGTGCTTTGACAGGAGGGTCACTAGGTATCAGTAATCTTACCGTAATGCTCGGCCTAGGTCTATATTATGTCTTATTTTCTCTTCTTATGTCTACTATATTGCTAATAGGGATTACTCTATTGGGTTACAGTGCAGGATTCTACATTTATATATTATAATCTACATCTTATATCTCTTATTTTGTCTTATCATGTCTACTATATTGGGTCAGTGTGTTATTTCATATCTAGTTGGCTCTAATAGGGCTCTCATAATGTTATAATGTGTATTTAGAAAACCTGTTTACCTCCTCCTATGTCTTATATGTCTTATTTTCTCTAATATAGGGGTTATTTCATGTCTAGAGGGGTCAAGTAATGTTAAATTGTGTATTTAGAAGGTGAACATGCTTTCTATGTCCTATTATGTCTACTATATTGGGTCATAGGAGTGTAAAGGTGACTATGGGGGTGTTATCCCATGTCTAGAGGGCTCTAATACTGTTACAAAGTGTATTTAGAAGGTGGTACATATGTGTGTCTAAGCTCTAGTAGGCAAATATTCAATTTTTAAATAAGGATATGTACTTTGTGGAAAGTCGGGTAACTGCGACTAACTGTGATGAACGAGGGATTACAGCGGTGAGTGAAGTTCTCTTATTTGAGTGGAACGGGTTTTTAACAAAGTGTAACTTTGAATTGAGATAAATATAAACACGTGATAGTCTTTTACGTTGGAGTGAAAAGAGGACTTCCCTTTAAGGATTCCTTTGTGTGACAATGAATGCTGTTGTTTGCTGTCTTTTAGGAAGTTATTCTACTCATCGAATGCAGTTTGGGGCGACAAAGCTGTCATCAGACTCTCCCTTTTGTAGAGTGCTTTTCAACCGGGGAGCCGTGCATGCCCGAGAGCAGCACTTGGACTGTTTAGAACGTAACCCCGTCCTTTGACTAGTCTCTTGGCTGACAACCACTGGCCTGCTGCTGGGACGAGAGCTCGGAGCAGCCAGTGTTGTTTATCGTCGTTCTTTTACAAGTCGCACTACAAAACAAAGCAGGACATCCGCTTGGAAAATGTTGCACTGGTGACCCGAGAAGAGGGAATTATGGTGACATGAAGTCAGCCGGCCTGCTCAAACACGCCTTTGGACTTGCAGACCAGCCAAAGGGGCGGGGGTTGGCAACTCTCCAGAAAAAGAAAATGCATCTGAGCAAGGGACAGGTGCAGTGAAGGACAAACACCCCATGCCGAGAATAAGAAGCGTGTGCGAGTGGGAATGGATGCGCTGCAAAGGGAAGGTTAATGTAATCATTGGAAGAAGTGTTTATTTGTTCATTACTCACCCTGCTCACACCCATGTGGTAACTGCTCTTCTCCAAATCCAAACACTCCAGTAGCTCCTCCGCAGCCTAAATAAGACACAAGGAGCACGTGTGCGTGTGTGCTTGGTGTACATCATGTCGTCAGACAGAAAGACAGGCCTGAGATTACAGCAGCAGACGTTCACCCTAAGAACTGGGGGGCTTTTGTTTGCCGTTTCCACAGAAACTCAGCCTCACTATCCTGGCTCAGGGGGAAAGAACGTCTCTCCCTTAACCCCATTCTTTCACTCTCTCGCTTCAGCCCGGGCCTGCTGTGCAGACCACCGCTGCCAACTGGGGGGCCCCATCGCATGCCTATTTGCCATTTCCATTTCTTACAATTGCTTTGTTAATTTCCACTTGTTTTACCAGCAAAGAGTGTGTGCTGTTTGGGTGAGTGATTAAAATGTCTGACAATTACATGCAAAATATATGCAAATTACATGCAAATATCCTTGTAGTGATGCAATACATCATTGGCCACTGATTGAGGAATGCATGGGGCCTGGCTAACGTTTCTAATGGGGTGTCCGCCCATACGTCCATCCACCTATCTATGTATATGTCCATCCGTCCATCCATCCATCCACCTATTCATACATCCATCCATCTGTCCATCCATCCATCCACCTATACGCCCATCCATACATCCATTCATCCTTCCATCTATACATCCACCCATTCATCCATCCGTCCGTCCGTCCATCTATCCATCGATACATCGATCCATCCGCCTATTCATACATCCATCCATCTGCCCATCCATACATCCACCCATCCATTCATACGCCTATCCATCCATCCGCCCATCCATCCATCCACCCATCCATCCACCCATCCATCCATCCACCCATCCATCCATCCCTCCGTCCGTCCATCTGCCCATCTATACATCCATCCACCTATTCATACATCCATCCACCTGCCCATCCATACATCCACCCATCCATTCATACGCCCATCCATCCACCCATCCATCCATCCACCCATCCGTCCGTCCGTCCATCCATCCACCTATCCATACATCCACCCATCCATTCATACGCCTATCCATCCATCCGCCCATCCATCCACCCGCCCATCCGTCCGTCCGTCCGTCCGTCCATCTGCCCATCTATACATCCATCCACCTATTCATACATCCATCCATCTGCCCATCCGCCCATCCATACATCCACCCATCCATTCATACGCCCATCCATCCATCCACCCATCCATCCATTCATCCACCCATCTGTCCGTCCGTCCATCCATCCGTCCATCTGCCCATACGCCCATCCATACATCCATCCATCCACCCATCCATCCGTCCACCCACCCACCCACCCACCCATCGACACGAGGGACGATAATGGGATATGCATGCATGGTTGTCTGGGGGTATGTATACTCTATGATGTATGAGTCACATCTGACGAGGTGTCGCAGAGGCAGTAGAAGTATGGATTACAGTCTTCCATTTGCGCTGAGCGTATTCCAGTGGTAGAGCATGCCCTGCCGACTACATCCTGTATGTTAGCACATAGCTACAGTATGCTAGCCTTGGCAAAATGGCTCTTTAGCAGGCAGGAGAGCGATATGGTCAAGTTGATTAGATCATGACAACAGCTCTTGATGAATGGCGGCTTACTTCCCTGTCAGACGGCTGCTGACAAATCAGGGGCAGATGTAATGAAGCTCTCCTCTCACAACATTAATCTTAAGTGTTTGGCCGGTGGCAGCGCTCTCTCGCTGATTGACTCACTCTCTGCTCGTCCTTCACGATGTAATTCCGCCCGTGCTTCTTGGTGAGGTGCGGCGCCAGCACATCAAAACGTCGGCGGAACTCAGAGAACACCATGTGGTCGGGGTAACCTGGGAAGGTCAGTCAACAATAACATTTCATTTCTCTGACAGGTGACCTGTGAAAAATGGTGACGAGCTCTCGGGTTAGTCCGAATATGTTACTTAGCAACCATCTCACCTTGTCTATAGATCCGCAGAGCATCCAGCAGCTTGGATCCACGCAGCTGAGCACGGAGCAAGGCCACGTCGAGCTGCATTAAAGCACAATCTCCACCCTCCCCCTGAGAATCACTTTCTCCACCTTTGAAGAGGGATCCACTTAGAGCTTTGAGGGCGTCCGCCTTGGGCACCATGCAGTGAACAAAGTGAACCCTGGACCTCCGCACCATGTCCAGCAAAGCATCCTGGCAAAGCACACAGCAATCCTTGACATAATTAGCAGTACAAACCCGTGATTGCATTTCCCACGAATAACTTCAAGGAAAAGTGCTCGTTTGATGTTGGCCATCATCCTCCATCCTTAGGTGAGACATGAAGACACGTCCTTCTCTTCTCTGTGTGTTGTAAAGATATGAAAACAGGTGAAAGGAGGCAGCCAATGAATGCACGTCATGGGACACACCTATTGGGCCTAGAAAGGCGGCTATTCAAAAAGCATGTAGTAACAGCTACATGGATGCTAACATGTCATATGTGTAGTATTTTAGTACAACTTCCTTCCTGGGTGCATTGATGTCCCATAGCAACATAGAAAGGAAGGCTACACCTTGCCTCCAAAACAAAACCATGTTGCGTTACCATTGGCTAGTGGCCTGAGGCTTTGGGAGCCAGTGTGTGCTCAAGCTAGCTGCTAGCCTATGGCGAGGTGTCACTACACCAGTAACGGAGTTCTTGGGTATAACAATATTCCTAAAAATAATAATAACAATGTGCTTCATATGCAGCTCACATGATGGACATGGAGCCTTGTAGGCTTTTTGGAGTTTTTTTTCAGAAGCCTTCCTAGGCGGGATAGGTGCATTCCATGACGTAGCTGCCTCTTTTTACCTCTTTGTATATCTTTAGAAGGCCACTGAAGAAAGAGAAAGACGTGTGTTCATGTCTCACATAAGGACTGTGGGTGATGAGCGATATTCCTAAAAAGTATACTTATGCTTTAACTATTGCTGCTGCAGTGGAACCTTGGTCACCATATGACCTGGTTAGCATGTTTTTCAGTTAACATAAAATATTTACACAAAAAATGTCCTTGTCAGTGACGTATTTCTCTTGGAAACAATCAATGCATCTATCCCATCCATCTACCCACCCATCCATCTCTCAATCCATCTACGGATCTACGGACGCTGTTAGAGTCGGACCTTCTGGAACAGATTAAGAATGCTAACTGAGGTTCCACTGTGTACAGCCGCTGTTTTCGACGAGCTTAAACCGTTTTTGGGGCCATTGAACTCATTGGAGATGTTCTCATGGTGTACTCGCACCAAGCCTGATACCATTTTCAACTTAAGCTCCGTCTGCAGCTGGAAAGAAAATAAAGAAACAGCCCTGATCCAATCTGTTTTCCTATTAAGCCTCACGAAACAAGCCATGATGGCTTTAAGGCCTACAGTTCACTGCAGTACACCTTCTCAGCTCGGGACGACTCAGGATGCACAGGAGGAGCCAGGGGAGAGGAAGGTCTGGGCGTCCCTGCTTAGGCTCCGAATGAGATCTCAGAAAAACTGATCCATGACAGAAGATCTAGCTTTTAGACGGTGTAGCTTTTTCCCCAGAAGCCATCACAGCATAGTCCCGCCTTTCGATAATGACATAACTACAAGAGCCGCAGTCAAGTGTAACACACGCCATAGGAAGAAATGAACATCTCACCACTTGAAGCTTTATTTGTATGCACACGGACTTCTTCTTGATAGCAGCCACGCCTGAAGTGAAGGTCTTCCTCATGCTTGAGGACCGTCGCAAGGACAGCTGGGAAACGCCCTCGAGACCCGCGATGGAGCCCGACAGCACCGTCGCGCCACCTGCTCTGCTCATGAACAAGGAGCTGATGATCTTCCTGCGAGGAATACATGAAGGACATCAAACTGACATCAAAACACAACAGAGGTCACGGTCACGCCTACTTCTGGGAGTCCTGCAGCAGGCTGATGGCATTGGTTGAGGCGGGATGTTGCTTGGCGTAGTTCAGCCATCCTCTGGCGTCGTACTCCACCCAGTCGGTGCCGTGACTGTGGCCCAGCAGGAAGTGATTTTCTTTTTCACTCTTCAGAAGGAAAGTGTGACCTGATGGAGATGGAGATGTCAGGAATACAAAACTGGTCTGCCCGGCACAGACCAGTACACCCTGATTTGACTCTTTGGCAATTCATTTGGTCTGTGTGTGTATCTGTGTGGGTGTGTGCATTCGCCATCTATCCAGGGTGGTGACAAGCCCTTCCCCATGACGTAATGTCCCGTGTCCATCACTGTACATGTTTCAAGTGAGGAACAGTCTACCTAAAAGCGGAGGCGACTCCTCAGGACCTGCAGCCTTAATACCGAGCTGAGCTATGGTCCTAATACTGAGACATGTACCAAATACCGGGGTACACACTGAAACAAAGCCCTAGTACCGAGGTACCTACCAAAACGTGATGTTCATACCATATGTACTAAACTGAGGCCCTAATACTAGTGTACACAACAAACTGTGAACTTAATACCAAGATACATACCCAACTTGGGCCCTAATACCAAGGTACCAGAGTATACTGTGACCCTAATAGTAAGGTACTACGTATCCAAACCGTGGCCCTAATACCAAGGTACCAGAGTATACTGTGACCCTAATAGTAAGGTACGAACCCAAACAGTGGCCCTAATACCAAGGTACCAGAGTATGTATACTGTGACCTTAATAGTAAGGTACGTACCCAAACCATGGCCCTAATACCAAGGTACCAGAGTACACACCAAACAGTCACCTTTATACTGAGGCATGTACCAAACCGTGACCCTAATACCAAGGTACCAGAGTATACTGTGACCCTAATAGTAAGGTACATACCCAAACAGTGGCCCTAATACCAAGGTACCAGAGTATACTGTGACCCTAATAGTAAGGTACTACGTACCCAAACCGTGGCCCTAATACCAAGGTACCAGAGTATACTGTGGCCCTAATAGTAAGGTGCTACGTACCCAAACCGTGGCCCTAACACCAAGGTACCAGAGTATACTGTGGCCCTAATAGTAAGGTACTACACACCCAAAGAGTGCCTTAATACAGAGGAACGTACGGAATCAAGGTCCTAAAACTAATAATACTAGGATACACATGGTACTGTGACTTTACCACCAAAGTACGTACCAAACCTTGTGCAACGGTATGGCAGCATTGCACGAGAAGGTGTATTGTGTCGGGTTTAAGGACAGGTGATGGAGGTCAACATTCACACCCAGCACTTTAGGAAAAGCAAGCTGTCTCAATCAGCCTGCTTAGTTACTGCATATTTACCCAAACAACAACAGTAAATGCCAATCTGCTACTCAGTCAAATCTCCTTCTTCAAGCCCAGCCAATGTAGCTTTGATGTCAAAATCCATAAAACTGTCCAATACATAAAAACCACAAGGAGACTCCAGGGTCACCTGTCAGAGAGAGAGCCGTGAACTCTGCAGAAAAGCTCCACATCTGCCTCATAAGGAGGCTACAAATGCGGTTGTGTTTGACGGAAACATCACACTTTGCCTGCAGTTGCTTTGAGTGCTCCTGGGGGAGTGCTCTGCATGGGCTGTAACCATGGCAACTGATGTAGAACAACAATAACGCAGCACGGACTTTAATGGCTGGTCAATCTGTTCTGTCGTGGTGGGTCCATTGGTTCCTGATGTCCATGGAATTCTATATGCTGGAAACTAAGAAGTGGCAATTAGAGGAGACAATTAGACAGAATTCATCAATCATTCTCTTCATACATCCAATAATATTTCTATCAAACCACATAGCATCCATTGTTCCCACACTTCATGTACGCATCCAACTATTTCTCTTCTATTCTTCCATCATCCATCTTCTATGCCGCTTGTCCTCACTAGGGGGTAGGGGGGGGGTTGATGGGTGATATGATGGAGCCTATCCCAGAAGACTTTGGGAGGCAGGGTATGCCCAACAGCCAATGGGAGGGCACATATCGACAAACACGCTCGCATGCATGCCTATGGACCATTCTCCTTCCTTCACTCTCCTTCCAACTTCACATGCGAGGAATGCCCCCGCAGAAGGAAATGTTGTGGGGACTTTGATGTCTGCTGTCATGTGACGTTTGTGACCTGGGTAACCAGCATCATTCCCTGATGATCGAGAGCGACGGTAGCTTGAGCGATTGCATGAATAGTGGTGAACATCTCAAACTACGTGGTGACGTCTCAAACTACGCAACGTTCATCTTCATAATGAGATGATGGACCAAGTACAAGATGGATGTATGTAGAAGAACATCAACGTTCATTTTTATGATGAGATGATGGGTAGATAGAGTAGTTTTATAGTGTGCTGTTGGATGTGACCTAGACCTAGACCTAGACCTACACCTAGATCTAGATCTAGACCTAGACCTAGACCTAGACCTAGACATAGCCATAGCCAGAGGCCTAGGGTTGGGCCTAGACCTAGACATAGACATAGGCCTAGACCTAGACATAATAGACATAGACATAGACATTCCTTGACAGTAGGTAGTTGTATTTAGTCAGTAGTTACTTCGCTGTAGACCCTCACCTTTGGTCTCGCCTTCAGCTGGGCCGTAGTAGCTAAACAGACGTCCCAGCAGCGTTTCCTCCGACGCCCCCGGCTGCAGAACCTCCTCCTCCATCAGCCACAGGAGCCCACGGGCCTCGTCTGTCTGTCCACTACGCACCTGCCCCAAATGACACAACAAACAGATGCTTATTGCCACATTTCTGACTTCCTGTTCAGTCATTCCCAAGGATGGAGCACCACCTCGATCCAACAGCACACCCCCAAAGGGCCAGGAATGATACACAGGCAGGATATTTCAGCCCTAACTGTTCATTGACGTGGATGCAAGGTGTTCTCTAAAAGGTCCACCAAACGTGGAGCGCTTCCAGAGTGCAGCAGACCCCATGCTGACATTGGAAAGTTCGCTTTGAAAAGTCATGGTGCTCCCACGCCCTATCCTGCAGTACTGATGATTACATCATCTATACACCAATCAAGGTGTCCCTGATTTGAAAAAAAGTGGGGCTAAATAAATAACAGTTTGGATCGGGTCGGTAGACCGCAACCTTCACTTATGAACATCGTGGCATTAATCTGTTCATCTGTTAATCTACAAAAAAAAAGCTACCAACATGCGTTAACACATCATAAGAGAAAATAAAAATAAATAATAATAATAAATGCAGCAACACATTACATCATTATTAATGTTTGATTTTCTCTTATGATGTCCACTATATTGGCTAATAGGAGTGTAAAGAAGAATATAGGGGTGCTATAGAGGACTCTAATCATGCTAAGACGCTAAGGTCATAAAGAGGTTTTTTATGCTGTAACTGCCAGAATATGTCCTGTGTAAATAAGAAATCCTACGTGGTGGAAGTGGACTTATCAGGGTCGGGTCTGGAAGCCATGGGCTGCCATTAAGGGGGGATTACCATGCATGCCTTGGGAATTGTTTTATGCATGTGAAAGTATCAGTGTACGTGTTTTAGTGTTGGTTAGCAACGAGTCAACCGCTGATGACCGCCATCATAGGTGGGTGAGGGAGCTGACCTCTGCTTCCTTCCTTTGTATTAGCGCTCTAAAAGGACTCCAAACGAGGATGTTTGGTGATAGAAATACTTGAACAACACAAAATGTACACAACGGGAGGCACTGTGTTGGTGTATATTTTCAACGTTAGCCAAAAAACATGCTAACCAAGCTCCCGGTGTCCTTGTCTACCAAATGATGGTGTCATTTCCTCAGCAACAAAACCTATTCCAGCAGCTTGTTCCGAGACTAAGAACATCAAGCAAGGCTGTGATCAAGAGTGAATAAAGAAAAGCTTGTCAACAATGAGACATGAAGGTGGAAAAAGCAGTAAAGCCAGCAAACGGGCCGGTCTGGTGTCACTCCACGTATTTCCACAGCCGTGCTCCCAAATTGGCCACATAGGTTGTTTTCTGGCACGCCTGCCGCTGACAGTCAGGAGGGATAAACAAAGCACCAGAGGAAAACCAAACTTTTCTTTTGTGGATGAAAGGAGCCGCAGAGATAATGATCCCCACGTTCCACGTTGCACGAGCCGGCTCCGTCCGATGTCTGCGGCCTGAACGCTCCCCGGTAGCCTCGGAGAAAAGCAGCCACAGAAGCTTGGAGCGGCTATCAGAAAGTGACATCCTTATCAGTCGTGCACACCACACTGACTGCAACACAACGTGTCAGTCTGAGAGACAGGTGACAACCCGCATTGAAATGCCATAAAATAGGCAAACATATCTTTCAACAACATGTCGACACAGAAGACGCTTTGCAATTCACTCCACATGAAGAAGCAGGAAAAAAGGCAATGTTTTCCCCAAGGTTCGCTCCGTGGACACTCTTAGGCCGTGTCCACGCAGACACGGATGCTTGGACACGCCTTAGTTCATCAATCACACAGTCAGAGCTGGTAGAAGATAACCTCCCACGCCAGTGCTTCCTTCACTCTGACACCAACACATCACATTGTCAACATTCATATTGTCTTATCAAGTTGGCAACATCAACCGTTTCTCCTTGGAGCAGTCAGGTCTTTGTTGGCATCCGACGCAGAAAATCCATATTGGATCGGTTTGTAAAAAAACACCCGGACGGGCTGCCATGTGCATTTTCTCTAAGGTCAAGGTCTTGGGAAACTACAGCAGACATCCTCGGCCCCCGTCCGTCCATCCTCGGCCCCCGTCCATCCATTCTTAGTCTGTCCATCCTTGGCCCCCGTCCATCCATCCTTAGTCCGTCCATCCTCTGCCTCAGTCTGTCCATCCGCGGCCCACCGTCCTTCCTGGGCCTCCGTCCGTCCATCCTGGGCCCCCGTCCGTCCATCCTCGGCCTCAGTCCGTCCATCCTCGGCCTCAGTCCGTCCATCCTCGGCCTCAGTCCGTCCATCCTCGGCCCCAGTCCGTCCATCCTCGGCCCCAGTCCGTCCATCCTCGGCCCCAGTCCGTCCATCCTCGGCCTCAGTCCGTCCATCCTCTGCCTCAGTCCGTCCATCCTCTGCCTCAGTCCGTCCATCCTCTGCCTCAGTCCGTCCATCCTCGGCCCCAGTCCGTCCATCCTCGGCCCCAGTCCGTCCATCCTCGGCCCCAGTCCGTCCATCCTCGGCCCCAGTCCGTCCATCCTCGGCCCCCATCCGTCCATCCTCGGCCTCAGTCCGTCCATCCTCGGCCTCAGTCCGTCCATCCTCGGCCTCAGGCAGTCCACACAGCAAGCGACTGGACTGGACTGGATGTGACGATCCATCAAACCAAGCAACAACCCCAAGTCATCAATGACATGGATGTTGGTGTTATGATGTTGAATGCTGAACATTTCTTATGACACTAAGAAAGCAGCTCTTAGTCGGATTGAAAAGCCTTTGCAAAATAAAAGTATTTCATGAGCCAATTAAAAATGAAAGTGATTGGAATAATAGCAGGATGATCTCTGACTGGGAACGCTTGTGATTTGTGTTTCCATGGTGCAGACCACGTCTGCAAAGGCCAAACATTGATTCTTCTTCTTCTCGAGTCCACGTGCTAACCTTTTTATTCTCTACCTTCTTTCCAAAGCAGCCCTTTCACAACGTCAAAGCTGCAGAGAGACACGTTGTGATGGGAGAATGTTGATTTGAGCATGAAAGCTGCAGCCATAGAATAGCGAGTGAGGTGAGCAGAGTCTCCTGGGACTTCATGACTACATTCACAGGCCAGTTAGGAACCGAACGTGCAGGAATAGGGTATATGTTTAAGTCATGAACTTACCAGTGCTTGGCTTGATGCTTGGTCCACCACAGCCACCGACAAAGACGTGTTGGCCTCTGGGTCATCCAGGACGATGTCTATGTTCTCCTGGAGGAGGAACCACATGAAGATTATACTCCAACACACAAAAACCCTCTGATGCAAGAAGATATAGTGTACAGTACATCTTCTAGTACAAAGTCAGCTTTCATCTTCATCATCATCATTATGTCCCATACGCTCCTGATCCAAATGCTAAGAACAGCTGAACAATGTCAACAATGTCGATTTTACACTGCTGGATCTTAAGGAGGTTCTCAGTAAAGCATCAAAATGCAAAAAGAACAAAGCAATTTATTGCAAAGAAGTATTCAAGTGAAATAGCTGGTCATCAGCTGATGATGCCAGTGTTTCCAGGAAGCCAGTGGGAACGTTGCTCCAGGTGCTGAAGATGGCCACATTGTCTGGAACTCCATGCCCACATGTTCGCCACCGGATTTAGGGGAAGGCTGGTCCAAAAGAGGCGGCTTATTCCTCTGGGAGGAGTCCTTAGTGGTGACAACACAAACCAGGTCCTTCAGTCATGCAACATCTCCACATAGCTATAGCGTTTGACGCCCGTGCACGACCTGAAGCTCCATTGTTCCATAGAAGGATGATGGTGGTGGAGAACAGCAAGTGGAAGCACTGCGAGACAGTGACCATGAGCAGGTAAACACGCCGCCATTTTAGTAAGCATGGACCAGTGGAATGGCAATTGCGTGTTTGATAGAAACGGTGCGCAGAGGGAGCTCTTCCCGGCTCAGGACTCCACCGGAACGCTGGATGAGTTTGAGAATTCACAGTATCCCAGCTGAGATGAGGAATCTTAACGGCAGATTTTAAGAATGCTTTCCTACAGGGGGACGCCATCTACAGGAAGTCTTTTTTTTCTAATGAAAATCCCATCATTGTTTCTTAAATGGCATGTTTGAAGGTTTCAGTCAGGAGGACGATAATATTTTTCTTCCATCGCTCTTGGTTTTATTGCATTGTTAAAAAGTTCCTCTTTTTTGTGTCCCCCCCGTATTAAGAGAGAAAATTATGCCGTTTTAGTAGCGCAGTGTTGAAATAGTAATAGAAACAGTAAAGACGTTTCATTGAATTCATTTCAGGGAAATTAGGTTGGGGAAAAGCTGTAATAAGATGGGAATGAGGTGGAAATAGGATGGGAATAATGTCGGAATAGTCACAGGAAAATGCATGAAGATTATTTCAGAAGAAGAGTGAAATATTTGGAAAAAACAGCAAACATGGGAAGACAAAGACCCCTCCAGTGTAGAACAAAGCTGGCGTGAAAGGTTAGGAAAGCCCTTGTGTGGAGGGTGAAGATGACGTGGAAAAGACGCATACGCTACTCGCATATTTTAGAATGGCTATGACCAGTCCAAAGACAGCTGGGATAGGCTCCAGCATACCCCCACCCTAGTGAGGATACGCGGTATAGAAGATGGATGGATGGACAGATTATAACTATACAGTGCAGCCTTCCTCATGGATAAAGGAGAAAGAAAGGAATAGAAATGGATCACATGTAGTGAAGTAAGAATCAACGTTGGGCGCGGAGGAAAAAAGCTGAGCAGCTCTCAAGCGTGTGCACTGGAAATGTGGTCCAAGCGTTTGTGGGGCTAATGGCGCGAGCCTGACAGATGCCAGCGTTCAACTTGACTGTGTGTCAGATGACTTTCCTCCTGGAGCGTGGCAAAGCACCATGCAGCAGAAACATCTAGACCATCCATGCAGCTGAATTCTTTGCGTACCAAGTCCATTGTGTGCTTTGCTCTTCAACCTGCCTGTCGCTGCAATTACTCAAAGTGGGAGAGCTTTAAAAGGGACTTTGACCCACTTCTCTGCCACACTTTCACGCCTTCTCATACTTATAATATACTGACAAAAGAGAATTACGCTACACACACACACACACACACACACACACACACACACACACACACACACTCTTCCATTTTCTTCCACCTATTTGCCAGCCAGGCAGGAAGGAACATCCCAGCCATTAAGTTTCTACCTGGAACACCAACATTATTACAAAACACACAGGTGCACCCATGACATGTACTGGTTCTGGTTCTGGTTCTGGTTGATGCCAGTACTGTACCTACGGGTCTTTTACTGTTCATGTTGGCATGGCCAGCCACTACATCCTGGAGAGCAAACAAGCGTATCCAGGAGTCAGATTGCATGTGGAGTACTATCAATTTCTACATGTTGGTGTTCTAGGTCTGCATTCAAATGAAAACCTCTAGCCCCCCGAAGTTGTTGGTTATTTTGCATTATTTTTTGCTAGCATCTTGTCTCTTTTTATCTACATATTCCATCGCTGTGTGATACTTAAGCAGATTCTTTCGGACAGCGTGGATAAGAATGGTAGCTGGAATATTTACCCCCCATTTCTATCAAGCTGGTGAGGTCATTATGCCCTGTGATGTGTTCTCCTCCTAAGTCGGGCTTACTAGCCTTTTGGGCAACACAGTGTTAACTCCATTTAGCTACAATCTCTGCTACTGCAATATTAATGCTCCGTGCTCTACATCGGTTCTCATCAAGGGAAAATCCCCATACCAATATCTGATTTTTGGGCTGATATCGGGCCGATAATTATTGGTGAACGATAGTATTGGACATCCCTAATAAATATACCACTATACTATATACCCCATACAGTATATAACATGTACAGTATGTACCGTATAGAGTATATACCCTATACAGTATGTACCATGGACAGTATATGCCATATACAGTATTTACCATATAGACGATATATAACCTATACAGTATATACCATATATAGTATATACCATATACACTATATGTATACCCTATACACTATATAGCCTATACAGTATATAACATGTACAGTATGTACCATATAGAGTATATACCCTATACAGTATGTACCATGGACAGTATGTACCATATACACTATATATAGCCTATACAGTATATACCATATACAGTATGTACCATATAGAGTATATACCCTATACAGTATGTACCATGGACAGTATATACAGTAAACCTCGGATATATCGGATTCAATTGTTCCCACTGGTTTTGTCCGATATAAGCGAAATCCGTTATATGCGTATACCAGAAAATGTCCGTTTTACGCATATATCGGATTTATATCCGGTATATGCGTAAATCGGATTTTATCCATTATAAAAAGGCACTTCCTTGACTATGTTTCTAATGTACCTGGACGCGCAGGCAACGCTGCAAATGACGTCGTATAGCGGCCTGTCACGATTCGGCGAATCGGAGCACCACGATGCGGCCATCCGATATATGCGAGGGAAATTTAATGGAAATGCATTGGAACGGGACTGGAGATTTTGTCCGAAATAGGCGAAATCCGTTATAAAAAATCCGATATATGCAATGAATTTTTATTGGAAATGCATTACAGAAAAATCGGTTCTTTTTTATCTGTCCGTTGTGAGCGAATTTCCGATATATCCGAGTCCGATGTATCCGAGGTTTACTGTACCATATATAGTATGCACCATATAGACTATATATAACCTATACACTATATATCATATATAGTATGTACCATATACACTATATATATATAACAAATACACTATATATCATATACAGTATGGACCATATACACTATATACTTTATACAGTATGTACCCTATACAGTAAATACCCTATACATGATGTACCCTATACAGTATGTACCCTATACGGTATATACCCTATACATGATGTACCTTATACAGTATGTACCGTATACACTACATACCCTATACAGTATGTACCGTATAGACCCTATACCCTATATCTGTTATGTGGATCCAGTCTAAATGAGACCTACATGGATCCAGTCTTGATGAGACCTACGGTAAGTGTATCCATCTAGTCTAGATAAGACCTACAGTATGTGGATCCAGTCTAGATGAGACCTACAGTATGTAGATCCAATCTAGATGAGACCTACTGTATGTGGATCCAGTCTAGATGAGACCTACGGTATGTTGATCCAGTCTCCATGAGACCTACATGGATCCAGTCTCGATGAGACCTACGGTATGCGGATCCAGTCTAGATGAGACAGTCTAGAAGCGCCCCCACCTCCTTGTATCGCTCCAACTCCTGGAGGAAGGTGCGCTGGTAGAAGAGACCCTGCAGACGTTCCTGGGTGTAGTTGTGGCAAAGGTGGTCAAAAGTTGCGCCACAGTCTCGCTTAAGCAGCCTGGGGTTTTGGAAGCCCGGCGTGTCCACGATGAGCAGGGAGCACAAAGGAAGTTGGCTTGATTTCAAGGCCCTGAAGCAACACAAACAACCAGCGTTATTATTATTGCAGTACTGCAGTATGTTTTATTGATAACGTTCACTCTATCACCCCAAGCTTTAACCTTACTTCTTTCCACTGCACTCCAAACTTCCCTCAACTTTAGCCACATTTTCTTCTCCCGTCTTCGATGCGCCTCGTTCTCTTTCATCCACTAAACACCCAAACCCGAACCCAAACACAAACCCAAACCAGCATGATAGAACACATGAGGAACGCTGCAACTCCTCGATGACTCCCTCCTTCATCAAGTGTCTTTCCTTCATCAGCTTTCATGAAAAAGCATCCAATCAAATGTGCCGAGTCATCCATGAGAGCACAGCTGTTACCTTAGTGTCAAACATCAACGCTGCTTTTTCATTTCACGGCCCTGTAGGTGCATTGTCCAATCACACTTCAACAGCAAAGCAATGTCCCAAGAAGAGAAGGTTGAGATGAAGGGCCTCAGAAAGGCCGTGCACACGGGTGTAGGATACGGAGGAGAACTACTAACCGGTTGATGAGAGACACGATGAGGGTGAAGAGTTCAGAGTACAGGCCGGACGCCATGGCCTCCAAACACTCCATGGCTGAAGCTTTGGGTCCTGAGAAGCAAAAAGAAAAGAAAGTCAAGCGACACGGCCCTAAGAAGAGAAACCTTTTCAGCAGGAGGTGCTGCGTTCAGGTGCTGCATTTGCATGGATAATAGCATGACACAGAATACCAGACGGTCATAAGCAGGTTGCAGGCTTTTTGCTAGCGTGCTAATGCTAGGACAGGTGAAAGAGAGGTCAATAAGGAGCCGCCTTGTGTCCTTCAAGGTGTCACGGTGCTCACATGAGAGAAATCAATGTGAGCCAATTATGATTTCAAGGACAATGAAGAGAGGATCCAACATTGGCCATGCTGACATGAGAGTGTGCACTTATCTGTCAATGGCCATTGTTCGACTGCGGTGTTCATTACCAAGATAAGCAGGCTTGCATTTCCCTCAGGTGAGGAAAGAGGCGTGTGCTGCGCTGGAAAAGAGAATGAGGGGACAGAAGGAGGACGACGGTGGGGTACCTGCGTCTGCTGCACCGCTTTCCTCCCGAGCCTGGCGGATGCTGCTGGATCTGGGCAGGGTGCCCTTGGCCTGGTGCTTGAAGATGGAGGAGGAGAGCTCTTCCAGGGTGCAGCCCAGCAGGTAGGCTGCCTTCTGGGCCCACTCATGACGTGCAAATTGTTTCCTGCCAGCTGAGAAGCGTGCATGAAGACCTTCATTAGCCCGGACGCCAACAACCCCTTTGCACATGGCTGGTCACGTGCCTTTCTGATAATTCCGTCTGTGTTGTCTGCTGAGGAGGAGGCTGACACTGCAGACACTCTGACATGCACAAAAAGCTTATGGACACAGCATATAAATACTTCTTTAACAAGATTAGAGCCCTCTAGACATGAAATAACACCCCTATAGTCACATTTATACTCCTTTTACCCAATGTAGTACACATGATAAGAGGAAATAAACTTACACATTACAGTTGTTTTCTACTACAATACTTTGTGCAGTGGCTAATGTCTTTTATATAAATTTAACATTACTGACACCTAGTGACCAGTCTAGGATACTACATATGAGACTGTCTACTCAGGCCACAGTATTTGTATTTATGTTTGAAAATTCTTTATTTAGTGCTGTCATTAATTCGATCGGGAATTCATTCATGTCTTTTTTCATCTCACCTACCAAAGCCCCCCACCTTGATGTATTTATGTCACAATACTGATTGTATTACAATACACAATACAAAATGATATGAACAAAACAAAGTGACCTTATTAAACCTTTTCCTCCAGAATTTTATGAAAAGGCAAAGTTGTCAAGTGAGAGTTGAAAAATTGGAGTAACGTAATTAAAAAAAATAATGTCACTAAATATGACCAACATGAATCCTCCGTCCATTTTATATGCCCTGCCCTGATTAGGGTGGTGGGCGTATGTTGGAGCCTATCCAGGGTCTCTCGCCCAAAGACAGCTGGGATAGGCTCCAGCAGGCTCCGCAATAGAAAATGGATGGATGGATGAATTCAACCACAAAAGCGTCCTGATGTCCTCATCGATCCCTTCGGAGAGGCGTGATCGAGTCAAGGCATGAAAGTGAGGAGCAAATCGCTCTATCGGAGCTAGCGTGTTGGGAAAAGCCATGGACGCATCAGAGGTGGCTGTGGGCGTGGCCATGCCGTGAGAGAGGTGCTCACCCCCTACCCCCACAAGTCCATGCATGGGTAAAGAATGGCCCCCATTCCACACCCCTGGCTTTGGATGTTTACATTCAACAAAACCATTTTCAGCTGAAATGAAGACCGGAAAGTTTTTCCATGGACACAAACAGCCTGTTTTCTCCTAATATTGAAAAACGTGTGTGGATGTGATGCTAGTGAGCGCCCGTGTGTGCATTTCTATTTCTAAATCAGCATGTCTAAATACTTTCACGTTCTATTATGTGAGGAGTGATAGAAGAAGAAGAGTAGAAAACGTGACTTCTGAGACTTGGGAGACAGACTGGGAGAATCCCCACAGTGCACAGGAGCCATGCTAGGAGCTTCTCATCCAGCCGGCACATCCCCTGCAGGGCCGCTAATAAGCAGGAGGCTGGGACAGACTTTCTCCAAATCCCCAATATTCCACATTTGCTTTGATGCCCCGATTCTTTTTCCTTTGCTTAAATATCAAGCTGGAGAAATTCAACTTGGCAGAATTACTAAAGATTTCTGAGTACAAATTAAGCACTGGAGTATGAATTATTACAGCAACATCGCTTTTTTTCACTTCATTTCATCATTCACCCTCAAATGACTTCACAGACTTGGAGATCGTTGCTGCCCCCCTGTGCTACAATGCTGAATTGCACGCCTCCCTTTCAGAGATAAGATGAGAAGCTTGCCTTTTGTGTGTCATACCCAACAAGACAGCGTGGGCTCTACCCACTGCCATGCCCACTGTCATGCCCACTGTCATACCCAATGCTCACGTCAGCCTGCTGGAGGTGGCGCTCCCCACAAATGTACATTTTAGTACTCCATAACCATTAGTATTCCCTCATACTATGTAATGTTACCTTTACGTGTATATGTAATGTTACCCGTACGTGTATATGTAAGGTAACCTGTACGTGTATATGTCATGTTACCTTTACGTGTATATGTCATGTTACCTTTACGTATATATGCAATGTTACCTTTACGGATGTATGTAATGTTACCTTTACGTGTATATGTAATGTTACATGTATGTGTATATGTAATGTTACCTTTACGTGTATATGTGATGTTACCGTTACATATGTGTAAGTTACCTTTACATATACGTAGATGTAATGTTACCTTTACATATATATGTAATGTTACCTGTACGTATATATGTAATGTTCCCTTTCCATATGATCTAACGTTAGCATTACGTATATATGTATGTACTGTTACCTTTACGTATTCCCTCATACTACATGATACTTTTATGTATTCCCTGGAAGTATCAGCAAGACGAAGTGAATATGAAACCAAAAATGCAGTAGTCTATGTGTACCATGTGTAGGTGGTGCGTTCAAGGAGCTCTGAAATTGATTGGCCCTATCAATACTTATGATAGGTGAGTGGTTTGAGGTCACATTTGTGTGTTGAAACGATGACTGGTGGTAAACGAGGCCACGTGTCAATCAAAGTACTTAATCATCCATCATTTATTTCAATGGTTTGATCATGTGACGTCTGTTCTTCATTTATTGTTTAAATTAGCATTTTTACACATCTGATTGTGTCCTGTCCTTTGTTGTATACGAGCTCGGCTATATGGCCAACTTACTTGCAATAAGTCAGACAATACACACATAATAGATCTAGGAAATAGAAACCAGACACATGAGGTGGTATCACCGATGCCAGATGGAAGACATCAGTGGTATCATGCAGCACTGCTTGACGTAAACACGAAAAAAAGTGTATACATTAAATCATGGCCCGCATTTCCAAGACTGGTATCCATTGACATAAAAGTCAAGTTTCTCAAGGGCCTTGGGGGACGGATGCCAGGCTGTGGCCCGGTGGTTGGGCGCCCCGAGAGAAGGAAGATGATGCATGTTTGCCTCAGGGTTTCATCCTTATTAAAGAAGCAAACTGGGAGAGCAAGAGAAAGGCTACTGATCATGAAGCCCAGCCTCCTGATCTAAATAAAGGCCACATTCACATCCAAAAAAAGGACCCCTTTCCAAGCTTGCATGACAAGCAGAGGCCAAAGGTCACTGTGGTAGCGAGTGAGATGCATTTCTATGACTAGACGAGAGCTAAGCTCCAGCGGCCTGGACTCTGCTTGAAAGAAATGTACCTTTTGTCGCCCCCGCAGCTCCCAGGTGGTAGATGGCCCCCAGTACCAGCCAGAAGGCTCTCTGCTCATCGTGACCGACCCCCAGCACCTTCATGGCGGCCTGCAGCTTGGAAAAGTGCTGGGAGGCCCGCTGCTTGTCCTCCACCTGGTGGACATCACATTACATGTGTCTTACTGCAGCATGGTGGCACACCAACCAGTATCCATGGCCTAAATACACACACACTCCCACCGCAAGGCATGCTGGGTAGTTGCCATCTCCCGACATTTCTGCTTGACGGGTGACGAGGTCGTCAGAGTAGACAAGGAGGAGTTGACAAACTCTTGATGTCAGCTGGACTACCCAGCATGTCTTGTGGGCATTTGGAAATAGGTTTTATGTTGTGTTCATGTTTTCTGTTCTGTTGTTTGACTTGGACTTAAGGGATGCGTTAACTTGCTGTGTTTTTGTTTCGTTGCACCGTGAGCAAGCATTGGATGCCACCTGGCTGTTGACAACCCCCCCTTAGTACCCCTGGTATACACAGAATGCTGTACATTCAATGTAATTTACCATTGGGGGAAATTAGCATACAGTACCTTTGGCTGTATTGCTTTCATTTGATCATATGAAAGTTGTCATTTCTGGAAAAAATAAAGTCCAAATAAAACGTACAAAGATTATTTTGGAAAAAGGTTTAAATATTTGTTCATATAAAAAACCAAGCAGCGTAATACTTTTTAGGACTTTTCACCAACACTATATGACAAAGCTGACATTCTACTTCTTAGCACTGGAGGGAAAAAGTTTGGACGCCCCTGGGTTGGGGTCGAGGCAGAGCTAATCAATATGAAGCAAACACAAAGTGTACACAATACGGCAAAGGTAAAGGAAGAGGAGGAGGAAGATGCTGATCATCACTCACCTTGGTCGGAGGCATGATCCCAAACACGTTGGTTTCAGCAAAGTGGTTGAGGTGAAGCTCCGTTCTGTAATGAAGAAATAGAAGGTTTAGTTTTTCCTACACAGATGCAATACCCTCACCAGCTGCTTCAACAGCTAATGAGATCCAGCACAAGCATATGAAAAATCAGTTCTGTGTATCGGTGGATGGGAACGTTTGGAATGCAGTTTCACGTCAACACCAGTCAGCAGTCTAATCATCTTGGTAAGGTGGACGTCGGGAGACACCATTGGGTCCCCTCATCAGCGCCACATTGTTCTCATAGTCCTGCAAACCAAAGTAGCGCATGTACAGTACATAACGAAATGTGCTGCCTTTACTTCCCAGCTCATGGCTGGTTGGCTCTTTGGCGACACCTAGCGGCTGCAATAATTCATTGTGTTGCATTTGCAACACAGTTAGGCACACAATTACATAGCAGATGTTTTTTGCTATGGAATGCTTTCTACTATGTGTTTGCCTTGTCTGTAAGTCATGTGCAACTGCCAAGAAGTTTGCTAGTTAAGACTGCGGTGTTGTTTTCTTAGGACAATAATTATGTGGAGCTTAGATTGTAGCTGCTGCATCAGCCTCTGACTGACCAAATACACACGCAGGATGCTCATTGGTCAACACAAGCATGAAGGATATCTTTTATGTATAGTTCTCATTTGCCTCCTTGTTGGTGGAGCCTCCTTCTGGCTTCACTGTCTTCTCTTGTGGACTGATGGTGGAAGTGGCACTGTGACGATAGCTTGGTGATACATAGCTAGCCGTAAATGAGATGGATGGCCCTAATGGTGTGGCTAGCGGATGCATGTCAACATGATAGAGAGATTGTGCTGCAGTGTGAAGCCCATTCAAGGGCTCTGTCAGCCGTGATCCAGACCTGAGAGCGCCGTCAGCTCCAGCCATTAGGTAGTAAAACACATGAAAAGTGGACTCGCCCTCCGGTCTTCTGGTCACCCTCGTCTTCTCCAGAAGCATCGTCTGCCAGGCCACAGCACAAGCGGCATGACTCCATCATAGTCACACTGAATAAATCAATAAGTGGGATCACCAATACCTGAATAGAGGCTGAGGTCACCAGGCCCGACTGGTCAAAATCCAAAGAAACAATATGGGAGAAGCGGCTAGCATTCCCATTCATACAGGTGGAAGCATTCCCAAAGGCCTCTAGCAGTGTGTACACCGCCTGCCACTTCTCCACTGCAGACAGGTGAGAGTCAGGAAAACAACAATGTCCCTTTTCATTTGAGCCTGCTTCTCTTCCAGCTTACTTGAAAAGCTTTTGTTGGTGCTGCCAGCAACGCTGACAAGGTACTGGATGATGTGCTGACAGTTGGTGGTCTTGCCGCTCCCACTTTTGCCCAGCAAGACGATGGACTGGTCCTGGCGAGTGGTCAGGAGGTTCCGATAGGCAGACTGGGCCATGCTGTAAATATGGGGGGCGCTGTCCTCTCGCCTACAGCCTTTAAACATTTGCATCACCTGACGCCAAGACACAGACGCAGAAATAGAGGAATGTACGTATCGCTGACTTGATGGCCAGACAGATACACAACAGATACACTTGTCTCGCTGTCCTCTTTATCCATTATCCATGTCACTCCTTTCTCCTGATCACTCCTTTCTGGATATCTCCTTTATCCCTGTCAATCAGTCCTTTATCCCCATCAATCGCTCCTTTCTCGCGATCTCCTTTATCCCTATCAATCACTCCTTTCTCCTGATCACTCATTTCTGGCTATCTACTTTATCCCTATCAATCACTCTTTTATCGCTATCAATCACTCCTTTCTCGCTATCTCCTTTATCCCTATCAATCACTCCTTTCTTGCTTTCTCCTTTATCCCTATCAATCACTCCTTTATCCCTATCAATCACTCCTTTCTCGCTATCTCCTTTCTCCCTATCAATCACTCCTTTCTGGCTATCTCCTTTATCCCTATCAATCACTCCTTTATCCCTATCAATCACTCCTTTCTCGCTTTCTCCTTTATCCCTATCAATCACTCTTTCTCACTATCTCCTTTATCCCTGTCAATCACTCCTTTCTCCTCGTCTGCTTTATTCTTCTTTCCCTGTGTGTCCCGCCTTCCATGTCACTCACATAGAGTTCCAATGTTTACCAGCAATGCACAGATTTGATTGGCTGAGTGGCGTCATGTGGGATAGCTTAGCTTGCATGAAATTGGTCAGTGGATTTCCTGAGTTCATCATGAAAGAAAGGTCTAGTATGGGTCCAACATATGCTGTATACACTGTATAAACAATATAGCAAATATAAAAAGCAGCTAGACTGATGACTGGATGAGGGCACATCAAGCCTTCCCAGCGTTCAATGAAGCCAAAAGAGTGTGCCTGGAGGTTGATGGCAAAGGTTTCACGGTCTAGCAGCTGCATGCCATGCTGACGGAGCGGTGGAAGAGTGTTGTCATATTGTTTTACTTGGATTGTTATTATTGTTATTGTAGCCCAAGACCCAAACTGGAGATGTGACCCTCTGACCCCAGACCCCAAACAAATCAAACAGCCAAAAAATAATCAAGCATAGATGATTTGACGGGGCCAAAAACCCGACCAGTGATCATTACAGTCTGAGTCTCGGCTGAGGTTTGGAAAGGCTGACGTGGTGTACGGTATCGCCAATGGCGGCTAGCACTTACCTTCTCAGAGTACATGGAAGGGGCACTAATGGGGTTAATGACCACCATGTTGGTCCCGGCGTAGGTGTGCACCAGGTTGCCGCCATAGCGCTGCCGTAGTGAGTGCATCACACTGGACTCATTTAAGTACTGGAGAGAGGCCAGGTCCTCCACTCGCTCAAACAACGGAGGATTTGCCTGGAGTTCAGAGGAACAAAAAGTTTCACCTGCCGTCCTCCCTGAACCATTCAGAGCCGAAGTGGTGATTGATTACCTTCTCCACGTCATCTTCATCCACGTCTAATAGAGATCCATCACTCTCCAGGCGGATTTTCACCTTCCCCTCTGGCAGACTGCCTGCATCGGTCTTCAGGAGAGTTGCTGCAAGACCACAACATCCATTTGTCGTCCAATGACAAAGCAGCTGAATTATTTCATTTTCTTACTAACCCAAGGAAAAGCCATCTTTGTGGACGAGCCATACTTTTTCAGTGTTGTACCAGGCTCTCTCCGCAGCAATGTGTTCTTCCGTCTTGCCCTGCTTCCAAAGTCCAGGAAGACCAGGAAGTCCAGGAAGAGTTCATGCAACAAGATCACACAGTCAAGACATGCGACATAAACTACAGCAGGACAGTCGACTCTGGCCTTTTGGGTGCCATATTGGACAATAAATTGTTGTTCCATTATCACTCCCTCGCTATGTTGAGTCTTTTCACAAGTGAATGAATGGTGGCAGACTAATATCAGTCAAAAAATGGAAATACGAGTACTTGACGCCACCTGTCTGCTCACTCTGGTCACCAGGCAGCCATGACCTGTCCCACATAATTCATTAGAAAAAAGCTCTCCTTCCTCTCACCCTGT
Source organism: Doryrhamphus excisus (assembly GCF_030265055.1). Lineage (NCBI taxonomy): Eukaryota > Metazoa > Chordata > Actinopteri > Syngnathiformes > Syngnathidae > Doryrhamphus > Doryrhamphus excisus. Next base: position 6,557,840 of record NC_080472.1, on the reverse strand, counting down.
GTGGAAGTGGTACATTTTGGCTTCTCAAGCTTTGAAGAAATAAATCTGAGGGTAGTTAGCCTGCCCGCTGGCTAGCTCGCAGCCGTCTTGACAATGTAGTGTAATCAAAAAAGAATAGGTGACTATAGGGGTGTTATTTCATGTGCACGGGTCTCTAATAATGTCATGATGAAAATAGGCCAATTGCAGCTTTCAGTAGAAAAGCTGAAAGGCTTGAAGCGGACGTTTCCCCGCTTAAATGTAGTTCACTAACTGTTTCAAAGAGAGAAAGGGAAGGAAGAAGATTTGATTATTTGTATTAATAGAAATTGTGTGCAACAGGTAGCATATGAACAATTCCATATGGAAGAGAAATATCTATATAAATCTTATACAGTAAGTCGGAATGCATCAGACAGCGAAAACAGGTATAAGATCCTTCATCAAATTGGAGGAAATCAACCTTGTATGATTTGGGTACTGAATGTTGAACGTGTGTTCTATAACTTTCTGTTTCTTTGTAAACATGTAACATGTTAGAAACATGAATGCTAACCTTCGCTGCCGAGTGTGCCGCTTGGAGAATGGCCACAGGATCCTCGGAAGCCTTGGGCTGGAAAAGGCAACACGCGTAAACACCACAATGTATCACCCGACACACAATCACTGCATTGATATCGTACTTCCAGGTTGGCTGAAGTACACTTTTACATCTCGTTTGGCTTCACAATCCCAGTTAGTACCACCAGTCACACAGGGGAACCAGCAATAGTACATACTTATCACTGTACTATACTGTATGTCCTTCATACTGACTTACATATGTAGTATTCTAGTAGTGTACTTGACATGTGCTTGGTGTGTTGTGTGTACAGTGTGAACGACATTGGAGTTGATTTAGTAGAACACCCAGTCGACACCAAAGCTCAGCTTAGGTCTCGGAGTGGAACTGGTCCATAACCTGAGGACCACCTGAAGAACTGGCAGCAGATTGGTCTACTATGAAGGAAGGATGGAAGTCTGTGTGTGGTGACCATTCCGTGCATCCGATCAAGTATGAAAAGTATAGATATTTTGATTGGACTAGAGACCTACATCATCAATATTTTGCTGATGTGATGAAAAAAAATCATGGTGACGAGCAAGCATGCTGCTAATGCCATTTCCATCCATTCTGGTCCTCAGTCAAGCGTTTTCTCGTCTTGCGATACCCGGTGCATGTCTCCACCATCCATCCATCTAAGGATTCATGGCTGATTCTTATTCTTCCTGGGGGCTGATAGCCATGCCACTGCATCTCTGGCTTGGCAGACAGGATGTCTGGCGGTACGGGTTGATCCTTAACAAGCCTACTATTAAGAGGGTGGGGCAACATTTTCAACACACAAAAAGCCTTGAGAGAAACGTGAATAAGTCATTCACGCTGCTGCTCATGACACCAAACAACCACGCCAGCCATATCAATGAAAGCACACTAGCATTCAGCTACTCATTAAGGTATTCATAACAAACTCAACGCACCGCTGCACAAATGTGTCTTTTGAGACCCAGGCGAGAAAGCATCACAACACTCAACATCCTCCCCCCCATTGCCCGTGAAAACAGACGCAGACAAGGTAGCGCATGAAAGGAAGGAACAAGGAGGAGCATCTCTGGCACGCAGCCATGGGAGAAGGGAGAGCCTGCGGTCACCAGGTTGGATTTGTGGCCTCTCGCATGCTCGCCACGCAAGCGTCAAAGGGGGGACAGCGGCATGTCGAGATCCAACGAGCCACAGAAGCAGAGAGCAGAAATAACAAGACCACGTCATCATCGCATATCAAAGTTCTCCCACTTTGCATGACAATACGGCAACTCTACACTCTACATCAGCGGAAGACGAGGGCACGCTCAAATCAATGCGTTTCCTTGCTTTGCAGAGATGTACAAGTATTCCCATGCTAGTATTTTCAACCTACCACTACCACAGTCACACTGCACAAAATGGAGGACATGCTGCACTGGAAATCGCAAATCTAGACTTAATATAGACTTAATGAACAATAGTGATGACTTGGATTTACAGAATTCAGTCCTTCACTCCTCTGGTCATGCCTTCTGACTGGACCTAAGTATTTTGGCAGAACATCTTGGACTCCAAAGACATCTTGTGTAACAATCAGGTCACGTTGGCCGCCCAAAGTCACGTAGCCTTCTTAGGTTCGACTCGAGTTTACCAGAAGAAAAGTCATATTCAATGTACAAGAAAAGAGTCATTTTACATTTGGCTTTGGTACCGTTTTTTGGTGAAAAAAATGTCTTGGTTGTACACCATCTCGGTTATTGTATGCCGTCCCAGTTATCATACACAGTCTCAGTTATCATACATCATCTCTGTTATTATACATCATCTGGTGATCATAAACCATCTCAGTTATCATTGACCGTCTCGGTTATTGTACGCCATCACGGTTATCGTATGCCATCTTGGTTATCATACATTGTCTCGGTTATCATACATGATCTGATTATCATGAACAATCTCAGTGATCATGTACAGTCTTGGTTATCATACGCCATCTTGGTTATCATACATCATCTGGTTATCATAGACTGTCTCGGTTATTGAACGTCATCTCGGTTATTGAACTGTCGTCACGGTTATCATACACCATCTTGGTTATTAAACATCGTCTCGGTTATCATACATGGTGTGGTTATCATGAACAATCTCAGTTATAATGTACCGTCTCAGTTATGGTATGCCATCACGGTTATCATATGCCATCTTGGTATCATACATCGTCTCGGTTATCATAAACCATCTCAGTTATCATGTACCGTCTCGGTTATCGTATACCCTCTTGGTTATCATACATCATCTCTGTTATGATAAACCATCTCAATTATCATGTACCGTCTCGGCTATCATACAAGCATCCAGGTGTTAATGACTCTGTGATGAATGGATCATGGTTCTTTTAGAGATGGGGCACTATAGACAGATTCCACCCAGGGAATCATCTTTATTATGTGTGTGAGGCTGGTTTATTTGCTCATAAAACACACACAGAATGACAAACAACCCTGTATCTGTCTCCTTCCTCCTTTCAAGCGATGAGGCGTTAAAGTGCATCATGACAAAAACCAGGGGTTCCGCTGTTAATGTTTGTCTGAAAAGGTGCATTACACATGCGAGTAATGCAACAAAGCCTATAAAAGCATGCAAGCATCCCTCAACTTCCTTTCAGAAGTCTATCACTTAAGTGCTATGAAAATCTCTCTTTTGTCTCAAATTTCGATTGTCAGGGATCCCAGTAACTAGACACAACCCGGCCAGGAGAGAAGGTTGGGGGCAGCCCAGGGTATCATTTAAGGTGATGGGGGGTAGGGGGGGTTTAAAGTATCACGAGCGAAAGGAAATCATGGCAAGGCAAAGCAAAGAAAGTGCGAGAGAGACCTTACATCATTGCCGGAGATGGTGAAGATCCTTTTCACACGCTTGTAATCTTCCTCAGTGGGTATGAGCTCTGGGACCTGCAAGCAGGACCAGCAATTGCATGCAACAATGTGCTTTGGATGAAGGGAAAGCATAGCGGTATGTATGGAAAGATGAAGACACACACACACACCTGTCCACTGGATGTAGAATGAGCCTGGGGGGCTGCAAAGGGGGATGGCTTACCATTGGTGGCCTCAGGTGGACAACTGGTCTCCTTCAGTTTAAGACAAAGATGGAATGGAGGCATGACAGTAAGTGATGGAATGAATTGAGTTGAAGCTTTGTGCATGTGCTGCTGATGACATGCTCGAGAGTACATCGGAAGTCAACTTGAGTAAAGCTTAAAATGCATATCGTGTCACAGCGTGGCTTTGCTGGAGGGAGTAAAATCAACAGAGCTTTGCTGGAGTATTCCCCAATACAGTTGACAAGAATGAGCATCGCATCCATTTTCATAAACATGGGAATTGGAACATTATCCTGCTCAAAAACCCACTTCCAGACTCGTTCCAGGCTCTGGTGTCGTGTCAAGTTATGGATGAAAGCAACACGCGTTACACACAAGCCCTAGACCAGGGCTTGCCAAGCTTGACTTCATTACTTTTGTCAAGGCCCCCGAGACAGAACACTTGTCCCAATGTCATCTCCAATGCAGCTTCCAAAAATGATGTCCTGATGTCACCAAGCTAGGGTTCATCCTCCACATTGCATTATTAGACTGTGGCCACGCCCCATTTATCACATCTCTTGATGTTTGGCCAGCCACTTTATTCCAACGATAGCGGTCATGTGCGACACTGGAGACATCCGACATATGGACGATTATCCAGGAAGACCTCCCCTTACGAGCTTCCCTGGGAACTCCAACTGCTGTTCTGGGATAGTGTGGAACCGTTGAACCATGTGGAGGTTCCACGTGATAGCGATACCAGACACAACGCATGCAGTGGGATACAAAGCCACATTGGTGGACAGCATGTTGGGATATGACATGCAATAAGTTGCCATTTGGATTTGCTTACAGGCCCTCCCTCAGCAAGGGCACCCCCGGCACCATGGTAATGCTTCGCTAGCAGAGAGTGACGCTAATGAGTCACAGCTCAGTGCCTAATAGCAACTCTTACTGACTGGACTGGGCTCTGAGCGCACCATTACGCCCACTGATGAGGTCTGGACTGATCATAAACTGCTTTGTGCACTCAGTGAATGTTCATTTTACAAGGCTTCATTATATTCAAGCACATTTTTGTTAGCGATAATGAAGACATTTTGAGAAAAGCGGCGGTTACATCCACACAAGAGCGACTATGGGGTCCCCAAGGTGGAACGTGTCCTTCAGCAAATGCTATGCCCTCTGTTATTATCACTCCACATGCTCCACTCGGGGTTAAACAGCAAACATGCAGATTGCTTCACTCTGTACCTCTGCTTTCTTCACAGCAACCGAACGTGGCTTTGGGATAAACCCTGCAGGGGGTGCCAGAGGGTCTGTCTTTGGGACAGGGAGGAAACCTGCAGGTCTTGCCAGTTGAGTCTGTTTTGGTGGAACCGGACTGGGTTTTCTGGCAGGTATAAAGCCAGCCGGAGGAGTCAGAAGATTGTGTTTAGGGGCTGGGATGAAGCCGGCAGGTGGGGCCAAAGGGTCAGGCTTGGGTGAAGGGTTAAAACCCGTCGGTGGTGTGAGGGGGTTTGATGTACTCTTGGGTACACTTGGGGATGGAGACTCCTCGGGCGGTTCCACATTAGTGTCCTCCTGTTTCAGCTCCTCTTTTACATCTTCTTTGCGGTCTTGGGTGCGAGTGCGAGGTCGGTGTTCCTTTGTTCTTCCTCTGCCCATGAGGCTGGTCAAGCCCATGGAGAGGTCATCCTTATCCTCCCCAGAGGACTTGCTGGTTTTCGGTGCTGAGCTTGAGGTGGCCTTAGCGGCCTCGGACACAGCTTGTTGATTCTGCTGGTCCGTCCCTGCAGGAACCACACGCCGAACAACTCTTCTCACAATCTTCACCACCTTTTTACCACCGGACTTCTGTTCGTCTCCTGGAGTGTCTGGACCGCCCATTGCAGCGTTACTCGTGGTCTCTTCGGCTGATGCTGCAGTTGCGTGTGGACCACTTCCTGTGTCTAGCCCGGGTTTGGTGATCGCCTGTGACTGACTAGCATCTACAGCCTGGGGGCAAACACATCAAAATGGTCATTTTATGGACAAAGTTGCCAGATTGGCACCGCGCTGTACAGTTGGCATCACTATGATACAGACCACAATGATCAAATGTTGTCATTGTGTTACCGTGCTCATGGTGCGCGGCAGTCACCAGGCAGCGTCAGTGGCAAAGGAGGAAGTCAAGTCGAGCGTCCGGATCGATAAGTCGATGTTCAATGAATGAACCGAACCGAATGCTCTTGACTTTGCTTTGCTGCTTTGCATCAATAAGAAATGAACCGTCGACAGTGTGTATTCTTCTTTACACCGCTCTACTGCCCGGTGGAAAGGTATCTTAAAGCCCCCATTAAAACAAATGTGGATGCAATAAATCCATTACCTTCAGCACTTCCTTTTAATTGCTTTTTCCTGGCAAACGGCGAGCTCTGGGCATCACTTAATTAAATGATTCAGGAGACAATGAAAGTGCATTAAGTGCAACTGCAAACATTTATGGCATTAGCTCATCGCCGCTAAATTGGCTCGTAAAAAGAAGAGGATGTTTCAATTTGGAAGGGGCTAACATAATAACCAGTGCTGACAATAAAAAGTCAATTTGTAGCAAATGTCCTGTACCTTTAAAAATGGAACCTCAGTTTTCGGACGATTCAGTTTATCTTGTCTTGTCTTGTTTTCAAACTAGTCCACGGAAACCAAACGTCCACATGCTGGTGAATGGACAGTGGTTCTTTTCCAGTTGGGACACTATAGACAGATTTGTCTGTATTATGTATTTGTGTGATAATGGTATATTTGTGCATGGAATTCTGCACACAATTTGTCTCCTTCCTTCCTCCAACGAACACAGTGCACTGTACGCTAATGAGGCGTTCAAGGGCCCTGATGTTTTTCTGTTAGATGAATATGTGCTTTTTTTATGAAATAGAGCTGCCAAAAAAAGAAGTCGTGAGTGGCAGCACTTTGATAAAGTGAGTCAGAAACACGACTGCGTGCCCTCTGATTGGCTGGTGACCAGTCCAGGGTGGACCCCGCCTCTCACCTGAACTCAGCTGAGATAGGTTCTAGGGTACCCCCACCAAAGATGGATGGAGGAAACACAAAGGAATTCAAGTAGGAAGGCAGCGTCTGTCACAACAGGAGTGTCATGCAAAGATGCACACCATGCAAAGATAGGAACCTATAACAGGCTTAACCTTTAACCTTTAATCTTCCAAACGTGTGCATGGAATGTGGGTGTCAATGTGTCTTTTTTCACTCAGAATCTGAATGACATCAGCAAGCATCATAAAACGCTTACTTTAAAGTGATAAAACACAACACCCATCCATTCTGTTCTTGTTGGCCGCCCACATGGGACTCATGCATGTCCCCGCATATCCCCGCATGTCCCCGCATGTCCCCGCATGTCCCCACATGCCGTATCTATGGACGCCTGTTTTAGTGGCGGTGGCTCCAAGACTGCTGCCCGGAGGATTTACGGGAAAATGGACTGGGTTTTTGTACATATATTGGGTTTTGGAGCGGACTAATGACCAAAAGTGAGGCCCCCTGTGGCGCATGCTGGGACTGCAGCGTCAACTGTTCATCTTTGCCAGAATTCATCACATGGGTGGCCAACCTCCAAGACGTAGTAAAGCACTTACATCTGCCTTGTTGTCAACTTGAACCTGCACAAGGAGAAGCAAGACAAATAGTCAAAGCTCAGCCTCCTTTCTAAGGCCATGCACAACAAAAGGATCAATGTGGAGAAATGAAGTGAAAGCAAAAGCACAACAAAAAGTGGACTTCCCTTTTGCTCCCAAAATGAAAAGCGTGATTTGTACGCCATGGTGATGGGCCGGATGTCATGAAAGCAGCTGCTGGTGGCGAGGAGAAGAAATGAATGCAATGCTGACAAAGGGAGAAACAGAGGAGGGTGTGAGGCGGTTGGGGGGTTGAGGTGGAGTTGACACGGCACTGGGCACTAGGACCATGCGGCACATGATGACAAAACAGGATGACACTGTTGCTACCAGCGTACAAATCACCACTAGCATTTGTCTGGATGCCCATAAGCTAACCCCCCTTTACTCCTTCACCATGGTCCACCCCTCCCTCACCCGACTCTCATGACTCAAGATCCGCAAAGTAGGACTCCTCTTTTAGATTACAATACTTTAGAGCCTAGAAAACACGTTTTTAACTCATTTTTAACATTATTAGACATGAAGTAGCACCCCTACAGTCCTTTTTGCACTCCTATTGGCCAACATGGGCAACATAATAAGACATCAGTAAGCATGGCTGACAAGATCTGGAGAGAAGAGTCCTGTCTCGTGGGCATGAGTCCCGGGATGAAAACCGACCAATTCATTGGTCACACAATAAAAGAACATGAAGTAGGTTATTTTGCTGCCATGTGCACGTGTGTTTTTCTCACAGCATCAAGTCGATTACAGGGAAGACGTGTCGCAGCTTTCATCAGCTGCACCTATAAATAGTTTCAGCAGCAAAAGGAGGCCATTCTCAGATGCCATCAGGGCCCAAATGGAACCGCAAAGCAGAACACAAACACACACACACACACACCCACAATCCACCTGAGGCCCAAGTCCATTACCTTCTCTCTAGGCCTGGTTAACCTTCCAATCTTTGCTCCGTCACTGAAGCAGGGCCAGGGTAGGCTACAGGGGCCGGTCGCTTTAGAGTGAGTGAGGGGTGAGGGCATCTTGGGGGGCGGGGTCAAAATGGTCCAAGGCTGGAGCGGGGGGTGGGGGGTGTAATGTGAGATGAGCCGGGCAGTGAGATAGGACAGCTGCTGAAACGCAGATAGTCTAGAAATAGAACCCTCCCCCCTTCCCTGGTGACTGGGGGGGTCTCCCCCATTCACTTCCTCAAAGTGTCACATTCCTGCTGTTTCCTAACGCCGCTCCTGTTTGGCTGAGCCCAACAGCCAATAAAACAAGCAAACACCGACATGTGAAAACATCAAAAGCTTTTGTGCCTGTGTATATTCATGTTTCTACTGCACATACAGCATATTGGAAGATGATGTATTCAAACAAGAAAGACGTCACAAGAGGGCGCCATAGTCCCACATACGACTGTATGTCACAGTTCCACGAAGAGATGCTGTCTGGCTGTCATTGGCTTATAACAGCACCTCATCCATTCAATCAGCTTACATTTTACTGCACGTCAGCCTAAATAAGACCACCTGTGACGGCGCCAAGGGTTTGTGGGTTTGCATCCATTTGCGAGTGAGCGTACAGTATGATTGATGTCTTGTTGGGTTGGCAATACTGTGTTCATAGTGTATTATTATTGACAAACATCCTCCAGATATGACAAGGGCCTATACGTTAAACAGATGGTGCATCATAAGCATAACAACAAGAGACCTAGCCAGGCCTAGCACACTGCACAGCTTTCTCATGACAGAAAATAAGCCCCAGTAATTGGCTGGGTATGTCTTTATTTTTACAACCATACGGTGTTACATATCCATCTTCCACTGTAACATTTGAACTCCACTTCAATTTCAAGCGCAATAAAGCTTTAGATCTTCGCCGCATGGACCAGCTTGTCCAGCGCTCTGCTAATCCTCACAGTCAGTCAACACCGTGTAAGCCGTTTGTCCACACAGCAAAGATTAAAAACTCATACCAAGTCATTCTGACCCACTGAATCAAACATGCTCTTTTCAATGTGGCTGGCTTGAGAAACCACACACAATTTCAGCTGCAACAATTAATCGATGATTAATCAATCATGCAATTAACCAAGAACTATCTTGATATTGAAGTGTTGAATATTTCATGCATGAAAGCAGGGCGACTATCTCCCCACACGTCAACCGTGACTTTGGGACAGACGGGGGCCACGCCTCGCTGGACAAAAGGGCAAAGGTCAAACCTTGGTTAGCGTTGTTCATTTATTCCAGGAATTGGACTCCAACCAAATAAGTTGTTAAGACAAAAGACGTTATGCTTTCAGCATCCGAGTTGGAACATGTGCGTGTTGGCGATGAAAAGGAGATCAACATTGAAGCTTATTTTCACTTTCATTGAAGACGTGAAAACAGGAAAGCGGTGGTTGATCTCGCTGCCACACGGGGACTCTGGGAACCATCACGTGGTTGCGATAAAAAAAGAGAAAAAGTCCCATTTTCCCAAGAGGTCGACATTGTCTTTGGATTTTACTTCATTCATACAGCACAGTAAGCTCCATATCTGTCCATGAGTACTAGGTACTTTCATGAGTGGGGGGAAGAACATGGAGGTTGTGTTGTGTGGACAATGGCTCCCCCTGATGGATACACTTGGAACACAACAAACGTCTGGCTCACATGCCTGGATGAATCTGTCTTGAGAACACTTCTCCTCTGCTGACATCATCCATCCACCTCACCTCAAATGTGTCTGAGGCTGGCCACAATAAAAGGTCACAAGAAAATGTGATCATCTTTGACTTCAGCTCATGGAAAATGGGAGCAGAGGCAAAAGTTTGGCATTGGTTATATTCTAATTATCAGGCCTATCTGAATAAGTACGACGTCCGATAAAGCCGATAAGATTAAAGATCATCTCCCGTGACCTATCAAAAAGGTCATATGTTAGTCCTGTGGCGTGCTGGCAGACAGCCTGCAACAAACATGGCGTAGATGGCGCTGCAAGTGAAGACATTTCAAAAACAAAAAGATATCAGACAAAAGATCCATCTACAGCTCCAGTTTGCCAAATCCAACTGTGTTGGAGTTTCTTGCCTCCAGGTGTACCCCAGCTACTAAAAAATAATAGATGGAGAAAGCCATCATTGGTTTTGGTATCAGCTTGAAAAAACGTCATACATCCCATGGAAGGCAGGAACACTCAGAGGTGGAGCAGGCACACACCTAATACGTACACTTGTCCTTTCCAACCACATCGCTGCTGTTGGTTGCCGAGCAACCGTACACAACATGACAAGAAAAGCCAATCAGTGCACCCTGTGAAAGATTTTAAAGCAACCCTTGGAACATTTGAACCTCCTGCTTAGGTTCTCGTCTCCAAACAAAAAGTCTCGCTGCATCACCTTTGCTCAATCCAGTAGGCCTGCAAGCCACACGGCACAGGGCACATGTTCCTGTGTCTACAGCTCCAGGTCCCCCATCAGGATGCTATTCTAGCAAGCACCTATAAATAGTGCTGCTGGTTCTGGGTCAGCCTCACACATAGACGTTCCTCTTTCCTCGGTGTCCTGCATACCGACCATGGAGAATGGAGGACAGGGAGTACATGATGTGCATCATATTCTATGATCTGATTGCTGGAATAACCCCTAGACCAGGGGATCCAGACTTTTGCTGGGGCCCTTGCCTCTCGGGCCCTAGCCTCTAGCCGGGCCCTATATCTAGAAGGGCCCTAGACCCCTAGAAGGGCACTAGACTCTAGCCGGGTCCTAGCCTCTAGAAGGGCCCTAGCCTCTAGCCGGGCCCTAGACTCTTGAAGGGCGCTAGACTCTTGAAGGGCGCTAGACCCTAGAAGGGCCCTAGATCTTGCAGGGCCCTAGACCCTAGCCGGGCCCTAGAAGGACACTAGAAGGGCTCTTGACCCTAACCGGGCCCTAGACACTAAAAGGGCCCTAGCCTCTAGAAGGGCCCGAGCCTCTAGCCGCTCCCTAGACTCTTGAAGGGCCCTAGACCCTAACCGGGCCCTTGACCCTAGCTGGGCCCTAGACCCTAGCTGGGCCCTAGACTCTAGCCGGGCCCTAGACCCTAGAAGGGCCCTAGACTCTTGAAGGGCCCTAGACCCTAGAAGGGCCCTAGACTCTTGAAGGGGCCTAGACCCTAGAAGGGCCCTAGACTCTAGAAGGGCCCTTGACCCTAGCCGGGCCCTAGACCCTAGAAGGGCCCTAGACCCTAGAAGGGCCCTAGACTCTAGAAGGGCCCTTGACCCTAGCCGGGCCCTAGACTCTAGAAGGGCCCTTGACCCTAGCCGGGCCCTAGAACCTAGAAGGGCACTAGCCTCTAGAAGGGCCCTAGCCTCTAGTCGGGCCCTTGACCCTAGCTGGGCCCTTGACCCTAGCCGGGCCCTAGACCCTAGAAGGGCCCTAGACTCTAGCCAGGCCCTAGGCTCTAGCCGATCAGCGGCCCCACTGTGCCTCCACCTCCTATTGACTGGTGGGACTTTGGGGCCATTTTCTTTTGTCAGGGTTTTTCTTTTGAGATGATTCTTGAAAGGTTAGATGTTTGTTTCTGTATGCCGATATCCTGAACACTGGATTCATATATAAGTGAAATCCAGCTTAGGGCTTCCACATAAAAAGTTTCTATTGGCTGTCTTATGGTGTTATACCTCTCCTTCAGACGTTTTGCTGAAGGGGGGGATTAGGTAGAATGGTGTTCTTCTCCAGCGTATGTAAATGTCATGATGGGCCAGGGTCAAAGAATGAAAGCTAATAAAGAGTTAGCTTTGCTTGCACGTGATTATCCACATAAAGACTTGAATAGGCTCACACCACCATATGGCCCAGCACTGGAGTGGCGCTTGGACCGCTGTCTACTTAGCGCCCCATTGTTTGTGTCAAAGGGGGCTGGGGGATGGGGTGGATTATATACACACACACTCCCCAGTGAATACAAGCACAAAAGCACACACAAGCCACGTCTGAACGGTCGGAATATTCTTCAGTGCAAGCCTTGATGAATGGAAAGAAGCGTCAGATTAGGAATAACGTGCAAAACAACGCTTGGCTGCGGACTCTTTTGGAAGCAAGCTAACAAGCTCACGAGAAGGTGTATCGGTGCGACCGAGTGAGCAAGTTGATGGGACTTTGTACCGTTTGTTTCGTCAACATATGCCTTGAAAAGAGCTACTTTACAGGTATGGATTGGGAAACACAACAGGCCGTACGGCATCTCAGGCCCTTGCCCAATCCCATTTCAATGTTGACAATCATCCCATTAAATTGATTCTTTCACACAAGTTAGGAGACTCTTGGTCTCACTGGGTCAAAGCAAAGCTGACACTCTATCTTCTCTTTTTGTCATGATTGTTTGGGAAATAAAGACAGAAGAAAATGTCAAAGACACACCGTCGATGAACCGTTGACATACAATCCATACGTAGTTTTAATGCGTGTGCTGTTACAACAAAAACCCACTAATCGACCACCATATGCATGTTCTCACAATTTCATTGGCTGTTCAATGCCTCAGCCATCGTTAACATTCCACTTAAGTGGCCCAGCTGCGTAACTTAGACCAGGTGTACCATGACGAATTATCCAGGGATGTGTTCTCAGCCCCCTGTTGTTTACCCTGATGACTGTCACCCCAGATACAGCAGCAACCACATCCTGAAGTACGCGGACGACACAACATTTGTGGGCCTCATTCAGTAAAACAACGAACTGGCTTACAGGGAGGAAGTGAAACACCTCGTGGATTGGTGCAAGGCGAACAACCTGGTGCTGAACGTTGACAAAACAAAAGAGATCATCGTCGACTTCAGGAGATCCAAATAAGCTCTAATATTCTCTCCGGGTACTCCGCTTCCCTCCCCCATTCCAAAAACATGTTAGCTTCATTGGCCACTCCAAATTGTCCATAGATATCAATGTGTGTAGGAATGGTTGTTTGTCTATATGTGCCCTGTGATTGGCTGGCCAGCAGTCCCCCACCCTAGTGAGGATAAACGGCATGGAAAATTAATGGATGGACATGTTCAGACCAACCAACTAGCCAGGCCAACCAAATGTCCAACTTGTCCAGAATGTCCAAAATGTGTCAAAGAGAGTAAATGTACAAGTTTGACTTTGAAATAGTGTGATGCTTGAAAGGTGAGCTGCATTAATGTTTGGTGGCTGGTGTATAGCAGGAGAAGGTTTCCACTGAGGTATACACACAACAACCGGCCCATGGACAGGCCGATGGGGTAGAGGAGGAATAGGTATGTTTGGAAAGCGTAACTTACGATGAAGTCTTCCTTGTTGTGGTCTTGTGAGGTCCTCAGCCAGCTGCGATTCAACTCACTCAGCTCCAAAATGGGCTGCACCTTCAGCAGCACAGACTCTCCAGATTGACGGATCATCTCCACAATCTCATCCCTGCTCCTGTTCTCGACCTTGATCCCATTGATCTCCACCAGCCTGTCTCCTGGCAGCAGGCCCAGCACCCCGTCCTTGGCGGCAGCACCGGGCTCAGCAAAGTGCACCACCCGCCGACACAGGCCTCCATCAGGCTGCCTGTCCAGCATGGTGGTCCGCCTCAGAGAGAAGCCAAAATCTCCAGTGTTGCGCCGCTTTAGCTTCAGTTCTCTCGGGTCGGGTACTGGAGGGGCAACGAGCGCAGGTAACTGCAGGTCAACCCCTGGGAACGTCTTTTCCACGAGCTCTGGGATGTGAACCCTGTATGGCTTTTGACCTTTGCCCCCTTGGTAAAATATCTGTGGCCTCAATTTCTGCCCGTAAAGTCTTGAAGCATCACATGCATTGTTCCCTTGGGAGCTAGCTGGATGCTTCAGGCTTGCCCAAGAATTCAACCTGGCTAATTCCCCAAACTTAGCCGCTCTCTCCTTTACGGAGCTGCGTATTTGGTCGTGGTCAACGTCCTTCGTCTCCTCAAGAGGTCCCACATCCTGCGCTATGCTGTTGCAGCTGGTCGGGTGTTCAGCATCCAGGTCTGTGAGGCTGAGATCCTGGCTGCTTGCCACCTTAATGGGAATAGGACCCGAGATCTCCAACTTGCTCCTCGATTCCTTCTTGGAGCTCCCCCGATTGAGGTGAAAGAAGCCTCGACGTATGCTCATCTCTTCCAGACTCTTCAACTCGGCGGGGGACATGCGCTCCTTCTTCTCCTTTTTGTCTTTCTTCTCCTTGTCCTTCTCTTTGTCTTTCTTCATCAAATGAAACATTGTCTCCGGGCCCGTGCTTGGTGGCTGTCTACAGCCACAAATGGCAGATATTCATCAAGTCCTGGAAAACATGATGATATCATGTCAGCTACAGGAGAAGAAACATACATTTTAGTTTGTCTCCCACAATCATTTATGAATGAATCAGTGTAGATGTTTATATTTACAGTATGTAAACAAATACAACTAATGCATCTGCACTGGTACAGCTGACAAACGTAGGGTGGGTTGGTGAATGGATGGATGGATGGGTGGATGCATGGGTGGATGGATTGGATGGGCAGATGCATGGATGGTTGAATGGATGGATGGGTTGGTGGGTGGATGGTTGGGTGAATGGATGGATGTCAAGTTGACGGCTGTGGCCTGCAGTGAGATCCTTAGCGCTCTCAACCATCACTCTGCGGACTCTGGTGCGTTCTCCAGACCAGTCCAGTTATACATCTTGCTCTTAATAACATGAATGATCAGCAACCTACAATTGAATTGGTAATTATCACCATGGTTCAGTGACACACAATTCACACCCAGAATCACCAGCCGTACCATGTTCAACCACGATGAATCAATACATGACACGCGCCAGCCATCCTGCTCACAGTCCTCACTTTGACTGGCATCATGGTGATGTCACTGGCTGTGGATGTAGCTGTGTAGTTGTGTGGAGCGCCACTCCAACAGTTCTAATACTACGCCCATCCCAAACAGCTAAAATGTCAGCTGAATACATTTAGTCCCGTATGTGACAGCGTAGCAAACTAAAGCCACACGAATAAACGTGCTGTTAAATCACCTGTCTGACAGTGTCAATGGAAACTTTATACAGCAAAGGCATTTACTTAATAAAGTATTGGACTGTGCAAATGTACCTAATCTTGTGGCTGGCAATGCTGCCCTACATAGAAGCATATTTAACATAACATCAGCACGGAGCAAACATTTATAAAATACTTACCTTGCACGTGCATGCAGCATCCTTTGTGTGTTTTGCCAAATCCATAAGCAGCAGAGTAGATATCAATAATGTTACCTTACGTCTTGTGAGTTGTAGCTAGTACTTAGGACTGCGATTGAGGATGTCTGTAGTAGTACGAGCGAGGTGACTGCACGCTATCAAGTGTGTCTATGTTGTGCTACATCCCGAGGGCTTGGATATAATTCTAAGCTGCTTTGCCCTCATTAAAAGCCTGCTAGCCTCATGGAAGGATGTCAGTTCAGCGTCTACCACAGAGTACAACGGCTACAAGTCACAATCAACAGCATCCTACCTGTAGCCCGTCGCCACGTGTTATACAAGGTGTTATTTCAAGTTTCCAATTTGACTTACGTGAAAGTGGGATGAACTTGTGATGCCTTCCTGTAAACACCTGTAGACATCCTAGACGTATTGGGGGGAACTAATGCAATGGACAACATAAATTAATACATTGTTTACTTGTGCGTACCAGTTAGCAACACAGTCAGCGTGGTCTGGGGGAAAACATGATTATAGGGTCAGCACTTTCTACTTCCATTTTCTGCACAGTGCCCCTAAATTAACTATTAAATACTTATTCAAATGTTTTGTTTATACAATTTCGTGTGTTGACGCTGCTTGAGTGAAATTCCCACAGCACACGGTAGCATTGGTGTAACTTGAACACTAGCGACACCTAATGGTCAAACTGAATACTGGGTCAAGTTCATGTAGAACAACCGGCTGTCACATTTATGGGGTCACAAAACAGCCAATTTACTGCTAATATGAGTATGTTACGCAGCCTTATACTCATTCGTGCTGTAGATTATGTTGTGTATTTTTAATCTTGAAAAAAGCATCGGCTGATTTACTGTGGGCCCCATTGCAATGTATGGCAATAGATGCCTCCCATGTACAAATGTGTACTGTAAATACTACATACGCAATGGGAACACCATCACTCAACCACAATGAGAAAATTCTTTTCAAATTGAATCATGTATGCTGCCTTATTAAATAAGAGACCTATCTGAATTTGGACTTTTTGTCATTTCTTGCCATAATTTCAAAATAAAAAGTAGATCAAATGGATTTAAATTCTACAAAATATGTCAACCCGACGCTCAGTGTAAGCTTTGGAGTTTGTATTTTTGTCAATTTGTGTCTAAGGGTTGGAGAAAAATGTTACTTTTACATGACCTTGGCTTGATCAGATATTGCGTAATAAGTCCTCTCAATGGCAGTTGTTTTTCTCTGATTACTTGTCTTGCGCCAACCTTTTCGAATTTGGAGGCAGATGATGCACTGTACACATATTTAGGTCACGGGACAAATACATAGATTTTAAGGATTTAGTTTTTTTACATAATATAAGGAGATTGGGACTATTGTGAATATAGTCATTGATATATCAATCCACAAGAGGCGATATAAACCAAGGGTGTGCATTCATTTTCTTTCCATGAATGAAAACAAGATGCTATCTAATGCAAACTAATTGATTGATAGAAAGGATAAATCCATCATTTTTAATATAGCACTTCCATTCATGACACAGTAGTAAGACATGTACGGAGCAGCCACATGCGACACAGAGGATACTGAATAAATAAAAAAAAAAGTCCCTCGTAGAATCCTCGGAAATACATCCAAGGGGCTGTTTCGAAAACAACTTTAAAATAGTAAATGGTATAGTGAGAAAAAAATCAATGTGACGGTTTATTGATCAATATTAGAATTAACAGTAAACATTTTTCAATCATTATTATATCATGTCAGCGATGAGACAATATGCGTTTATGAAAGACCCAAGGATGCAACCCCCGTGTTCTGCGTAAAATGGTACAGCCCGTAAGGTTACCGGAAGTTGTTTCAGCTGCCATGTTTGGTTGCTTTGTTGTAGGCTTCCACTAGGTTTCCTCCAGAATCACTAAGTGGAAATGGAGCCGAGCTGGAGTACGTTTCTTTTCCAAGTAAGTTCACTCTTTGTGGGGTCATGGGGTGATCCGGCGACGGAGGGGGAAACGCTTAAAGCCTAGGCAGTGCGTCTTTTGGCGGCAAAAGTAGTTTTTAAACGAGTAGTGCGAAGAACAAATAAGCAAGCAAAACAATGGTAAATGACTCCGGGCTTCCAGCTGTGAGGCTCGGGAATGACGCTTAAACAAAAAAATCTCCCTCGATGATTGTTTTGGTTTGTATCAACAAAACGAATGTTGTAGTAAATTGCGCGTTAGTGTTTCCCTAAAGTTTTCCAAGTCGACCCCAGAACAAAAAAAAAAACATGCGGGATGATTTCAAGTGAGCCACTGCACCGTTACAATCGCCCCCCTCCCCTCTACACACACACACATCTTAAACCCTGGAATAAAAGCTTTCCTCGGATGCCCAGTGTTGAGGAAACCTGCGTCGTATGGAAAGAGATGCGTTTTGTTGTGAACGCTAAGTAAATCTCAGCAGCTGATAACAACTTTCCCCCCGCTGCGACTGTAGCGGTCACTAGCCAAGTTAGCTAACCAGCCTCCATCACACTCCCCAACGCCGGCCTGACTCACCACACTCACCTTGCAACTCAAAGGCCGTCTGTCTGCTCATTTGGCTCTGTTTGTTTCTAGTCAGCGTCGCGGAAAGGAAGGTAAACTATGCACACTATGCAGCTAACACTAGCAGCGATGATGCTAATACTCCTCGTTTTGATTCAAGCAAACATTCTCTTTACCTAGCAGAAATAATGTAAGTATTCAATGAATGTAATTATGGATGAGAATGGTGGGGTAATGTGTTGCCATAGTGATGAAATGTAGCATCACATGCTGTCTCGATGCTAGTGCGTCTCAGTGGATTAGAATATCTTTGAAAAGTTCATTCATTTGACTACCTCCATATATTCCATAGCACAGTGAAAGAGCTCAACTAGTTGTCTATTGAAGTAGTGTGTACAGCGTTAGACTGATGCTATCGCGGGTATGTTTTAATTAATTGCCACCCTAAATACTATATAATAAGTAGTTCTTGTATATCATAATAATACAATTGTTATTGTAATAGATCATATGCCAACGGTAGTAAAGTTGTGGGATTGTCATTGGTGGCATGTGTTTCCTCACGCTGTTGGTACACTCTGCCGATTCTTGAAATGCTCCAAATGTGTTAAAGAGCAGCATTTCTTCTGCCATGACTGTCTGTGAAGGCACACCACTTGGCACTGTTCCCTTTGTGTGTTCATCGTCCACCAAACCTCTGGATGAAGGCCCTGCATCCTCACATACTTTTTATTCCCAGATGGGAAACCTGAGCGGGTTTGTCTCGGTTTATTCCTGAATTGATTGATTTATTATCATGAGGCATTTTTTTCCAAAGCAGAAGTCTTGTTACGCTTGAATCTGACATGATCTGGCGAATGTGAAAGAGATAATACAGTAGTCAAAAGCTGATGTGGACAAATGTCCGGCTCGACCTTAGTGACCCGGAGTATTAAGTTGGCGCTGGCCTGGCATGGGTTTATTCAACTTGTTGTAGTCATGTCGGTACGTTGCGTTCAAATTTCCAGTGCAGTATTCCCCCCGGAGTGTGGGTCCTATTTAACAGCCACTTTGTCAGCAGGCCCTTTTTGTGTACCGCACAGGAATTAGCCTGTTGATAGAGAATATTAATCACCACAGCTCTGACACCCCGTAGTAACCCTGGCGATTGAACATCACTGTAGAAAAGCAGAGTTCTCGCAAGGCTCAGAAGGCAGTCCCAACCCGGTTTACTCATGGGTATACTGGAGCTACAACACTGAATACTTGGACTACTCCAACCGCCAAGCATGCATTTCAGTTCCTGGCCATGTGTTAGCCTTTTACATGACATCTTTTGGCTGTTTTCATGTAAATATATGTTGTTATTTTTAGCCCATTATTTTGGTTATTTATTATTTTCCTGCAGGCTCTGAATCCCTTTGTCAGCACACAAAATCGAAATGTCTGCACAGTTTTTAACCACAGCAATGTTTATTAGGACCCAACCGGTAAGAATCTTTGTGGGACAACGATATTTAAGACTAATATTTGGGAATTTTTAAAATGCTGAAAAATTGGCTCATTTGTATTTTTCTGATTTAAAAAAAAAGGATGAATGACCTGCTCTTGATGGCTTTACTAATTTACAAACATTTGTTACAGAGATATACATTGAAGGCATAATAGTTAGTTATTTTCAAATACAGTAACCCTTCCTTTACGGCGATGAATTGCTTCTAGACCCAAACATAAGTATATAGTAGGATTCTATCATTTTAAATAGAATATATTTGTTGTTTGAGTAGAGAGAAAACCTATTTACTGGCTTCTAAATGTGCTTTTTTAACATTAGAGCCCTCTAGACATGAAATAACACCCCTATGCTCACATTTACACTCCTTTTAGCCAATAGAAAAGACATAAGAGAAGGCTGGGGTTTGTGGAGGACAGGAAGTGATGCCAGAGGTCAGAGTTGAGTTTTAGCTTGGCGTGAATTTGGGCTGTACAGTAGCCATTGTTATTGTGATCATGATGCGCATTATGATTATTAAACGGTAACATTAATTAGGCCTGCACGATATATCTAAAAAATATCATCGTGTTATCTGCACGTGCGATATCCATATTGAAAAGATACACGATAAATTCAACTTAATTGATGCATAAGCAACACATTTCTTCCATGTGCACTTGGGCCAATCCGGTGCTACTTTATACGGGAGCAACCTTAACATGCTGCTTTGCTATTGGCCAGCGCGAACCATTCTCTCGGTCTCGGCGGAGGACCTGAAGGTTTAACGAAGTCTGAGTCAGAGGTGTCACTCGCTCACATTTTGTATTTGGTGAATGTTTGCGGGCGAGTGTAAGAGCTAATATGCTAATAATACAGAAAACAGTCGTACAAAAATATGTGTGCTGGCTGAATTGTTTTAAATAATGTCCCACAGTTCTGAAAGTGATATCCTTTTACATAAATTGGGTGTAGTTATCGTTGTAGTTGCACATCAAATCGTTTTTCTGAAGCTGTGGAATTGGGATGAGATAATCATTGCTATAATGCTTGTAAGTGACTGATGCTGCATGCTAGCTATCCTGGACTCGTACGCATTGGCGCCATGGCCGGAACTACCCATTGATGATGGTGTTGATCAATCTGAAGCTGCTTGTCTGGATAAATGGAGTCATGGCTGGGGGCTCAACGTAGTGCTTTGGCACGCTGCATATAAGAAGAGGCCTTCTATATATGTGAAATATTACTACAACATTTCAAGACCAAACGCAAAGACTGTGTACTCAAGTGGATCTTACACAAAGTTGTGTTTTGTGTAGCTTGAGTACCCACCAACCCCCATCTCAGTTTTCACATGCTCTTTGTTTTGGCGAAAATGGGATTATGCCAAGCAGCTGTATAGTGTGACACAAAAGATGGTGCATAATCTGACTCAGACGTGAGCAAGCCTACAGTGGGCTGTGGAGCCGTCAGGACGCTCCCTCCATTTTGATGTTATTTATGAGGGAGCAGACTCACTTGTCACAGCACATTTGTGTCAAAATGCTCAGAGCTGCATGAAGGCACAGCAGCTCTTCCATGCATCTTCGCCCCGTGCAGAGGTGCTGTGCCTGGAAGAGCAGCCGTCTGCACCGTATGCACCCAAACACAGCTGCCACCCCCGGTGTGCCAGTGGACGGGCTCGCATCGGCATCATGGCCGCTAGTCCTGGGAGGTGGTCAGTGTGAGCAGGTGCTCGGACAAATGGGTGGCTGGGTGGGCTCGGTGGCGCTCTCTCCCCGGGTCCCCTTGCGTATCAGGGCGAACTGATGGCTGGTTTTGCCGAGTGGTGTGTGGATAAACAATGTCCCTGTCTCATGAATAGATGAGCCAAATCAATGAAGATGAGCATACAAAGCACCCCTGCTGTGGCCCTAGTGCATCACTGCTCAGATTTGTGTCTTTTACAATAGGCTAGATGACATAAGGAGGACATTGAACGCTTCATTTTTCTTCCCTGGCCCCAGCCCTGCCCTCTCACAACTTCTTTCTTGGCTGGCTTTCTTCCATGGGTGGTTGAAGCTCAAATGGAAAGGTCAAGCATTTCACCTTGGCCTTTCTTGCCACTGCTGGACAACCTCTGCTTGTCTCAGCCCGTTGACGGGGAGGAGTGCTTCCAGCTTGGTAGTTACCTGTGCTAGTGGAAACCCAATCCTTTCTTTACTCGCCACAAGTCTGGTACGGTCTGGTATGGTAGTCCCTCATTTATGGTGGTGGATGGCTTCCAGACCCGACTGGCAAAAGTGACAGGAAATAACACCAGGCGTTAACCACCAATCCTGACCAACCCGGACAGTTTCCTTGCTCCCACACACACACGTGACAAAAACTTCACACAGGAGGACAGTCATCATCGGATCGATGGACGACCAAGACTTCCTTGCAACTTTAAATGGCTTTACGCTCATATTAGCCAACATAGCAGCTACCGTATAATCAGAGAAAATAAGATTTTCTTCTCCCCCGCTACTTGATGCCGCCATTTTTTGATTCTGAGTGACGACACATCAACGTGCAGTTCTTGCATCTGCGTATTTTTTGTCGTCCCAGCCCGACCGCCAACCTGTCCGATCCGCATCAGAGAAAGGTTGTTAAAGGTAAAATTCTACTTGTGGCAGGGTACCAAACCAATAAGTGTCTGTGCCGCATTCCAACTTGTGATTACATGAATTTGTAGTGGTTCCATCGCAAAAAGAATGGCCTGCTCTTGAGAGGCTTTTTGGCAGCATGCTAGCTGCCTTCTGATTGGAATGCTTGCTTCAGTCAGAGGATGAATCAGCATGGCCGGATTCTTTTCTATGGGTGTCATTCATGACCAGTCCCTTTCTGGAGGCCAGATTCTCCAGCCCCTGTTGCTCTCACCATAGTCTCACCTTTGCTGCTGCCTGCAGTACATCCCCAGTCGTGGAGGAGTAGAATGGGATTCCAAGCTCTGTCGTGTTGTTTAGATGATCCCCATAAGAGAAAGTTTGGAGTAAGTGAGAAAACCACAGCTTTTACTTTAGCTGCTGGGTTTTTCCTAGGTTTAGGAAAGGTGTTGCACCTTACCAGCAAGCACTGAGACTCCGTTGTTGGCGCACTTTGTCGATGGCGAATCAGGAGGAGACTGCTATTGTGGGAAGTGCCGCGTTCCAACGGATACATGTCACGGTTTTTAGCCACATTTTCTGTATGTTTTTTAACTTGTAGTTTTCCTTCTCTTTCATTACCTTGTTGCTTCTTCAATCTACCCACGTCTTTAAACACCCGCTTCCTTCTTCGTCCTCTGCTTGGGATGGCGCGTTGTTCATGTAAGCAATTCTTTGAAGCAGATGAAAAAAACAATAGTTTTTGTAATCGAAGTACTGGAATTATTTGAATAATCGTTGCAGCCCTACTTGTGAGTGAAATCCAACTTGCGAACATGACAGTCTAGGAATGGTTTCCAACATGGAAACCATTAGGATCTTTCCAGAGGACCACCTTTGTGGGAATGGCTAATAAATGTCCTACGGATGCAGATTAGGATTAGGCGATATTTTTGATATATAGATTCTTCCAACGATAGGAAAAGGAAAATGTTGAGTGAAACAAATACCAGAAGCACGTTTATTTTGAACACAGCTCGTCTTAGATGGAAATAGACATTCTCCACACACGGAACACACTTCCGTGACCGTCCTTCAAATTAAGAGCGCCGTCTGCCCCATGCTTGCGTAAACAAAACAAGAGTGTCATAAAAATATCGTCCATATGCAGTTGGAATTTCATGGGTACTACATCTTCCTTCATGACAAGCACAGGCGTTACAGTTGGTTGGAGATTTAGTAGCAATGTGTGCAGAGGCTGTCATCCATTTGAACAGTTAGCCAGATTGTTACCAAGAAATACATGTGCTTTACCATTTGAGGCAAGTCTATTTCATCATATGGCTTAGGGTTTGTAGCTTTTTATACAAGACTCTGATGAATGTAACATTTATATGGTCTTATCGTGATACTTCCCAAATATACGGTGATACATGTTAAAGTCCATATCGCCCAAGCCGAATGCAGATAAATGGTAGCTGAAATTCTGTTGGTCACCTGACGGTGAGTATATCCGATACTGACTGTGTGTTGTTTCCCATAGCAGGCCAATGAAGCCCTCCACCACCAGCACCAGGTGGCCCAGAACAGCCTACTGCCTCTTCTTAACGCAGGGAGCGAACCAATCGACCAAAAGCCTATTCTGCCCATCCAACTCGAACAGAAAGCCCCCCCCAATGCTGCAGATCTCCTCAAAGACAATGTGGCGGGGGGAGGAGGCGCACGGCCGTTGCTTGGAATAAAGAAGGAGCACAAAGGCAAAACACCCTTCGTTTGTGGATACTGCAACAAGGCCTTCCGTGACAGCTACCACCTCCGACGCCATGAGTCCAGCCACACGGGTATCAAAATGGTGTCACGGCCAAAGAAGACTGCCCAGACGGCCCCCACCATGGTCCCAATGATCTCCACCATGACACGAGAGAACAATGGCAACGCTTCCTACATCTCCACAGCGGCGGGCATCCTCTCCACAGCAACCACGTCCGTTTCTTCGGGCGCAGGCATCATGGCATCGTCCGCAATGGGCAACATACAACAGCAGGCTGTCCCCAAGAAACCTGCCAAGCCTGTCAAGAAAAACCATGGGTGTGAGATGTGCGGCAAAGCCTTCCGTGATGTTTACCACCTGAACCGCCACAAGCTCTCCCATTCGGATGAAAAGCCCTTCGAGTGCCCTATCTGCCATCAGCGCTTCAAAAGGAAGGACCGCATGACCTACCACGTTCGCTCTCATGATGGTGGGGTCCATAAGCCCTACGTGTGCTCCGTCTGTGGGAAAGGCTTTTCCAGGTAAAACTACCTTCATCCAGGCCTTCAGCCTTTAACACTGTTTCACTGGAGGAAAATAATACGACACATTCTCCCAGCATGCACTCCTCTTCACACGGCTCTTCTGTCTATCGGGTAACAGTTAGTGGTTGGTAGGGCTGACCCATAGATGGTTGTTTTTCAAATGTGGTATTTCCTTTAAGCACTGAACCGGTATCTTGGGAAATGAGTTTTCCTCCATATCGGCCAGCCTTACTTGTAGGTGAAATGGGTATGACAGTATTGGGGGGTTGGCGCGTCATTTAAAATGATTAGCAGTGGAAGTCATTATTGATGTGCTTTTTGCAAATTATGCGCACAATTTCTACTCCACAGACGATAGCGACAAATGACAGGAACATTGGAAGTGCAGTAAGTCGTCGCCGTAACGCTAGTTAATTAGTGCGGCAAGCACACCTTGAACGTCTGCCGTTTAGCTTCAAACCGCCACCAGCTGCAAAGCTAGGCTATAGTGCGTATATTGCGTCATCAGTGGGTTAATGTGCTAACAGCCCTTTGAGGGCCTTGGAGATGGAGACGCTGTACAAGTGACAGACCATTTACCACCCTCACCTGTCAGTGCAGTATGGCTTCATTGGAGGCACCTTGACTGTCCGCTGTAGCTTGGAACACCCACCAGCTACACATCAAGGAGCTAGGCTGCAGTCGACTCCATGTGATGAAAAGGTCATGACGAGCCTGCAAGTGCAATTACCGTGTGCAAGGATGCAATGCTGGGCTGGACGTAAGCAACATGCATGACTATATCTATCTTATTCATGTTGGTATGATGGGGTGATGATGCAGGAGTGTTTTCCTGGACATGACAGGTTAACGGTCGTGTCGGTGGCACGGTGATGTTCCACGGTGATGCTAAGACACGGACAGGCATGGCTCCAGCACAGTGACGTGGCTGAGGCATTCATCTGCCTGCTGGGAAGGCAGAATGTCCAGCCAAGAAAAGGCCACTGACTCACTGCCACTTAGCTGGATCTGTTGCCATGCACTGTCTGCACTCCACGCCATCTGGGGCAGAATAGCAACCCCCAAAAATATCTGCTTCATAGCACCGCCCAGAAGCGCCGCTTTGTGCGTACAAGCAATAAAAGGGATTCCAGACGAATGAAATGAAACTTTCCGGTTCGGAAGCGGTCGCCAACACCGCCACCCTTAGTCACCTCGCTAACGCCATTCAGCGCTCAGCTTCACCAAAAGCATCCAGCTGTCAGCCGTGGATCCACGCCAAGCTGACTGTCATGAAGACTGGAGATGCACGCTTAAAGGTCAGCCGCGAGGAAGGAGCTGCTAAGGGAAAGCATGACAGCACAAGCACCCCAAAGACTTTATAGCCAACCTGTGGCCGCCTTCGCACGAGAAGGACGAAGCTTGTTGTTGGTCAGTGCTAAGTGTGTTATGGAATAAAACTGCCCCGTAGTGTTTTTGCCTTCCTACCAGTGCAGCGTTCATGAAGTTGCGCTAACATGGCCTACATTTCCCTCCTCATCCTCAGATGCTGAGCAAATTTTGCAGCAGAAAAACTGACCACCAGTCTTGCATATTCCTCTGTTGTGTTCATGCGGGGAAATGGAGGCCATGTCAACTGCCACTTTACGGGGAGTAAACAGGATAATGCTTCACCATCTCAGTGTGGTGCTTCCTGAAACTAGGCCAAACTAAATCACGCATGATTGAGCGCGGAGAATCAACTGACTGACTCAACTTTGAAGGATTTGGCCGAGCCCCCCATTATCGTTGCTAGCGCTACCTTAGCATGTGAGCAGAAAAGCCAAGTCGTGCTAGTCGTCTTACGGTTCAGTCTGAATGGTACGCCTCTTGACCACTGATAAATGACGTTACAGTGCGACCTTGGTTAGCGTCTCAATCCCTTCCTCGCCAAAACATTCTCCAACCCAAGACAACAAAGTCCAATTCACCCCCTCCAGAAAGCCAGATATGTTTTTCTGGTTGTACATGCAGAGAGCAATGACTGGCAGCAACATCAGCCTTCCTCTTCTGCCAGGAGTTCTTCTGCTTTTCTTTTGGTATCCGGTCAGAATAACGGAGCCAAAGAGTAAAGAAGGTGAGAGACACTGTTGAAGAACACAAACCTGGCTGCCACATTGTGCCTTTATGCGTGTGCGCTGCCCACGCTGGTGTATGAATGTTTGGTGGAGGTCAGAGAGGCCGTAGGTGCCTCGTTTCTGTCAGACTGCCCCAGGACAGCTGTGTCTACAGACGTAGTATACCAGCAGTGTGTGACAGAGGTGGAAATAACTGAGTTAAATGTGAAGCGCTGTATAAATCAAATCATCATAGTTCTGTGATAAAACCATACGATAGTGCAGTGTTAATAACATGACAAGATGCCTGCTGCATTGATGCTAACTGGAGCTCACGCTCAGGTTCTACTGTAGATTCTTGAATGACTGTGTTTCTTCCAGACCAGACCACTTGAGTTGCCACGTGAAGCACGTTCATTCTTCCGAACGACCGTTCAAATGTCAAGTGACGGTAGGAGTCGCTACTCCGTCTGACTGTTTGCTTGTTGTCATTCTTCACCCTCTAATCCGGTGTGTGTGTGTGCGTGTGCAGGCGTGCACCTCTGCTTTTGCCACCAAAGACCGGCTGCGTTCTCACATGATCAGACATGAGGGCAAGGTGACGTGCAGCATCTGTGGGAAGATGCTGAGTGCGGCGTACATCACCAGCCATCTGAAGACTCACGGACAGAGCAACTTCAGCGCTTGCAACAAAGGTATTTCTCCCCCTGAAGAAGTGTGAATTACGGTTCGGAACTGTGCTGTATATTGTGCTGTATATGGTGTCAGAATACTTGAGGTACACCTCAGGGCCAGCCTAATTATGCATCCATCAGCTCCAGCTGCATGCTCTCTAATGGCACACCTATTTATTGCTCACGTAGTTGATGTCACGTCAGGCCAACAGCTAAAAAAGCAGTGGTTTCCAAAGTGCAGCACGCGTGCCAGTTGCACCCCCGGTGATATTTTTTACTCTGAAATTGCTAAAAATCTACGAAAAAATGCTGAAACACCCAAAATGTCAGATACACACTTTTTTTTAATCCATGGAAATGTAAAATACATCACTTCAAAAACATATTTTTTTTAAATACATGAAAATTAGGGCTGTCAATCATTTAAAATATTTGATCGTGATTCATCACATTTGTCTATAGTTAACTCAGCATTTAATCGCAGATAGAAATGTAAAAAAAGTTTATATATATATTAAGTAGGGGAAAAATCTTTGTGTTAAACGATTCCATGTGCATCCACATCGATAATTACATCAAATTTTATGTAAAAGGATATCAATTTGGGAATTATGGCCTATTATTTAAAACAATAAAGTCAGCAAGCATGTTTTGTGTTATTATTTTTCTGTATTATTAGCATATTAGCTCTTAAACTTGCCCACAAACGTTCAGCAAATCCAAAATGTGAGCGAGTGAGACCTCTCACACTAACATGTTTTTGTTTATTTGTGTCAGCTCCAAATAAGATGAGTTTATTTATGATACTAGATTTAAATTATAAATGTTTGTGAGTAAAAAAGCCTATCTGGGAATATTTAAAAATTATTATTAAGAGGGCTGTATGGATGTATTTGGATGTATTTTCCCCCTTCTTCTTTCACCTCATACTTGCTCCCGAATGCTGATACTGAGAAATCCTTTCCAATGCATAAAGTAGATGGTTATGGGGTCAAATGTATTCAAAGTGCATCAATGAGGGCTTTGGGCAGGCGGGTCGGCATTCCCACTTTGCGGTTGGACTGTGGTGTTCAAGATGGGTCCTGAGCTAAGACCGCACTTCTTGTTCCTCCCCAGACGGCAGCGAGGTCTGCAACTCGGCCTCCGCCACCCCGGTGACCGTCACGGCTCCCATCACCACGGCGCTGAACCGCGGCAACCCCAACAACAACGCCGTCACCATTAGCGCCAACACGGTCAACATCACCTCGCCGGTCAGCCTTCAGCACCCGGTCACCATCACCGGGCCCGTCAACATCACCTCCGTCAACATCCCCGCCACCGCGCCCATGAACATCGCCCACCCGGTGGCCATCACCACCCCCATGCCAATGAATATCGCCGGCCCGCTCAATATTGCCATGAGACCGGTGGACAGCATGCCTTTCCTGTCCCAGGTCTTGCCGTCTTCTCCACCTTGGTAGATGTGAGAAGAAAAGGAAGCTTAGACTCCTCACCAGTCGCCCCCCCGTGGAGTGGACGTGGATGCTTTGCGGCAGGGGCCACCCTCCAAGCCACCCGAGAAGACTTGAGTAGAACCCCAGGAGGACTGACCTTGACGTGGGGACAGGCGTAGGAAGTAGCGTAGTTGCTTGGAGGGACGAAACTGTGACGTGTGGCACCACGGGGGAGGAGGTGCTTGTTGTTAACTCTAGCCTGCTAATCATCTTTCACGTAGGAATAGTACTAAGGGACAGATAGTAGTTACTACACTCTTCAGGTACTGCTAACGTGTACTTTATCATGACATAGTAATGTATTTTTACCTCCCCTTGACTCTGAAATCTTTCTATTTTTATATTTGTGTTGTTTATTTGTTGAATGCCAGCTTTCATCACTCTCCCCCCACCTGCACTGAGCACACGCAGCAGTATTACTACAGTACCCACGGTACCCACTGACACTATGGGGCCACCTAGTGGCTGACTGGGGAAACTTCCTCATCTTTTTTTATCCTTTGTGTCCTTTTGCCCCCAAAAGACTCAGGAAAGACGCATGGTAAAGGAATGTGTTCGGCACATCTTCATTCTGGGATTCCTTCTGTTACCTTGGACAAAGCTACTTGATGTCAGCTTCCCTTTGGAGTGCCGTCCACACGACTTCCTCTTGACTGGCACACGTACGCCACCCTGGAGGGGGAGAGAAACCTTGTGAGATCAGGAGAAGGTTTGCAAATGTCTCCTTTGAGAGTGAGCAACATTTTGAGAAGCATCCTGACAAAGTTTAGCCAAAACTTTCCAGAGAAACTTTTACAAGATCCTGAAAAGGTTTCTCTAGAAATGTCCTGAGAAGTAAGATAAGACTTTCAGTCCCACAAGGGTAGCTTTCTTTGCTTCTGGTCTCCGGGGTTCTATCTTCATGATGGCATTCCACTTTGAGGTTGGCCTGAATTGTCGAAGCTCAAGCGTGTTTGATGGGAAGGTGGTTCATGCAAGTGGAGACCTGTGGAAAGAACCTGGCCGTGTTGGGTTAGTTCCCGTTGGTCAGCATCTGACTGCGTTTCAAAGTTGATATGCGGTGCGAGTGTGACATGAGGAGACCCCGTCCCGTTGGAGAAGAAGTCTTTTCAAGTGCTTCTCCAGAGGCTGAAGATCAATCACCTCCAAGGTGCTGGAGACCAAGGCTCAACAAAACCAGGATCTCACAAAACCTTCTCAGGATGACTTTTTGTGTTGTTTGAAATGCTGACCCGTTAGGCGTCTGTACATGTTGGTGGCACGGGAACATGAAGAGCAGAACAAGTGTGGTCTGGTAGAGCTCGCATGTTCCTCTTTCACAGCATCCCAAGCGGACTGAAACCAAGATGGGTGATGTTTACACGCCCTAACATTGACAGCCAACCGGACTTCCATCAGGGACGCATTACAAGCATAACCGTCCATGAGATGAGCATGTGCTGGACAACGGCGTATCTACTGTCCGTGTACGTTTGAGATCTTTTCAGTAGAAAAACATCAGTCTCAGGCGGCAGAGAGGCTGAGACTGCATGAGTCCAAACACTAGGTCTGCCTTTTATTTTGAACAATGCCTTGTTGTCTCGACAGTGTTGCAAAACATATGCATGACTGTCCTTTTGGGAAGAAAATAGTGTATTTTTTCTTACTGTATGATGTAGACACTATAAATAGCTCTGTTGCCAAATGTGATGAAGAATAATGTGACGAACTGAGCATTTCCTGTTGAACTCAACACTCTTCAGTTGAAGCAGTTGAATGTATAGCTTTGTACAAAACTATTTTAGCTCTGAGGGTATGCTAGTGAAGATAGACCTGAAGGATAAAACAACACTTTTTTAATAAAAACATTTTGTATTAGAAGATTAACATTGGTCATTTTGTATATAGAAGAAAAGTGGTTAGCAGAACGCTGAAACATTCCTGCATTTTTTTCAATGTATGCCAGATGTATGTCAGATGATTCCATGGACACGCAATGTTATGTGCCTTTTATTTGGTTTGTCTAAATAAAAGGAAAGCATCAGGAGTGTAGTCCTTAAACAGCTCTTTCATAGAATGAAGTCTGGCCCCACTAAAAGCAAATGTGCTTATGTGCTTCAGAGAATCAAGCCTGGCCCCACTAAAAGCAAATGTGCTTATGTGCTTCAGCGAATGAAGCCTGGCCCCACTAAAAGAAGACATACGTATGTGCTTTGTAGAATGAAGCCTGGCCCCACTAAAAGCAAACACCCTTATGTGCTTCAGAGAATGAAGCCCGGCCCCACTAAAATCAAACATGCTTATGTGCTTCAGAGAATGAAGCTTGGTCCCACTAAAAGCAAACATGCATAGGTGTGTCAGAGAATGAAGCCTGGCCCCACTAAAAGCAAACATGCTTAGGTGTTTCAGAGAATGAAGCCTGGTCCCACTAAAAGCAAACATGCTTAGGTTCTTCAGAGAATGAAGCCTGGCCCCACTAAAAGCAAACAGGCATATGTCCTTTGTAGAATGAAGCCTGGGCCCACTAAAAGCAAACATGCTTAGGTGCTTCAGAGAATGAAGCCTGGCCCCATTAAAAGCAAAAAGCTCATGTACACAATGTTATGTCTTTGCAGGGGAGCACAACAGCAGAATCAGAACCCTTCATCTCCAGCATCCTTCTATCTGTAGAAATATGACTGCACTAAAAGCATGATAAAGTTGACTAGTGGGAGTTGTCCACCAGATGGCGCCATGTATTCATATTCAAATGTTAGTTGACGTCCATCCTCATGGCAGCATGGGAAACACAATTCAAACAAACACCTTAATATTTTACACACATACATTGTATTGTGTTGTAATTAAAGCCACGCCAGGGAGGCAGGTGGCACAGAGTAACCCCACCCCCGTCTGACGCTCTTTTATAACTTTGATACTTGAAGACGAACAGCAGAGCAATTCCAGCAGCATAGTGTATATCTGTATATCTATCTCAGTTTCACAAAGACGTCTCACTGGTCGTCCTCGGAACTACACTTCCGCATTCTCCCAGTACGCAATATGCGTTCAGGGCCACTCGAAATATCACACCATGTGTGTATGTGTGGCCAGAAAGACAAAGAAAAACAATAACGCGTGTGTATCACTCGCGTGTAAGTCTTAATGCGGAAGTAGCATTTGCTGCATTTAAAGAAGTCCAATAAACTTCACAAAACAATTCCACTTAAATGACGCGGTGCCTTGAAAGACAACCCCTCGAAGATCATAACCGTTAAATGCTGCGCTACTATTAAAGAGAGCGTTTCAGACGTGTGTGTTCATCGGTTACTGTGATTGAAATGTTCACTTCATTTGGCGACGTTAATACATGCCAATATATCTATATATAATCCATATAAATATGTATAATGCATACTATTGAATGAACGTGCATGGTATAAAATGTGGTATTGTCAGGCCGATGCAGGCAGCTTAATTGTCACCAATCTGCCTTAGTGTGAAGGAGTTAGCTCCTTGCTAAGTGTAGCCTCCTGCTTCTAAACGGCTTAGGAAGACACGTTGGACGGGCACCGGATCATGTTGTCCTCACCTTACTTTACCCCTGCACGGCCGATTTGCTTATGTACACTGTATAGGTGTGTCAGGCCGGGTACAACATAATGGATTCAGAGGATAAACAAACAAAAGGTGAGCGCTCTAACTTGTATACTTTCCTATGAAGCAAAAGGAGTTGATGAAATTGTCACTCGGTCACATGTTGCAATCGTCCAATAAGACCCACGTGGTGTGAAAGATAAGCACATACTCCTTCCTTCCTGTGTGAGGCAACATGGCGATGTAGCAACTTCCATTGGCTAAATAGCCCACCTTTAAGCAGCACCGAGGCCCTCTTTACTTTAATTGCTTACTTTTGTGAAAAACCTTCAAATACGTCAAATAATTGGAGTGTGTTTTAGTGGCGCGAGAGGAGGTGCAATTGTCTACCACAACGCGAGGGGGCAGAGTTTCCCAGAGTGCGCAAACACAACTCTCGTCGACTCAGACAGGCTGGTGAGCTTCCGGTGTGGTGTGTGGGAGTGGGTAGTGAACCGCGACGTCCCCATCGTTGTAACGTTTCAACTAGCGATGAAGTGGACAATAACTATTGTCATCTACACCAACACCGGGTAAAAGTGTAACGTCTGTGAAGTAGAATATTGAACTTAAACTGCACACCGACAACATAAAGCGAAGCTCCCAAAATACACATGCATCGTTCTGCTTCTAGTGTGTACAATTTATTTGATTTGACATATGACTAGTTATGTATTCACTCTATTACCATCTTTTTATCTTTTTTAAGTTTATTCACATATAACGTATCAATGGAAAAATATATGTGCATACCACGCATAACAAAGAAATACAATTGATGGGAAAATTATATATGTAATGGAAGACTGACAAAGTAAGTCCAATTAATAACATACATTAGATGACATTGTCAGATTAGATGGTGTGGCTTATGGCGGCTCATTGATTCCGTGCACAACCACAATTGGTGAATTTTCATGAAATAGGATTCAATATTCATCCATTCATTTTCTATACCGGTTATCCTCACAAGGGTGGGGGTATGCTGGAGCCTATCCCAGCTGTCTTTGGGTGAGAGGCGGGGTACACCCTGGACTGGTGGCCAGCCAATCACAGGGCACATATAGACAAACAACCATTCCCACCCACATTCATACCTATGGACAATTTGAAGTGGCGAATGAAGCTAACATGTTTTTGGAATGGGGGAGGGAAGTGGAGTACCCGGAGAAAAGCCACACACAATAATATGCAATAATTATATAATAACAATAATGACTAAATATGGTAATGGGGTGGTGGTTAGAGCATAGAAATCTGTTATGACTTCCGATATACCAGTATTGACATCATTAGAGCTCTGTAGACATGAAGTAACACCCCTATAGTCACCTTTACGCCCCATTGTTCTTTGTTTACATCACATTATGCAGGCCACAGGATCACTGCAGAGACATAACAGACGGCCAAGCTACCCTGCTAACTAGTTAGCCTCTCCTATTTATGTACTTATTGTCTTTCAGACTGAGGGCTCCAGATGACGCTGTAGTGTAGACGTTTCTATTTGAACTCCACTGAAGGCTGAGGTACCAAATGCATGGACGACAACTGATGGCTACAAGAATACTTTATTGTTTCTCTTTACTGTGCTAACTTGTTCCGTGTCATAGCAACACTGAAAAAGGCACAGTGCTGCTGGCTGGACACCATCACGTCTGTGCTGCTGGTACACCACCACCTCCTTCTAGCTCCGTTTCATAAGAAGAACACGGTCCCTGCTCTTTGAATGTACCGTTTCTTCTTGGTTGGATCGCTTGGCCTCAAACTGCTACACCGCATACACCCAGTACACTGTTACTTACACTCGTGTACACATACACCCAGTACACCGTTACTTACACTCGTGTACACATACACCCAGTACACTGTTACTTACACTTGTGTACACATACACCCAGTACACTGTTACTTACACTCGTGTACATATACACCCAGTACACTGTTACTTACACTCATCTATAAATACACCCAGTACACTGTTACTTACACTCATCTATAAATACACCCAGTACACTATTACTTACACTCATCTATACATACACCCAGTACACCGTTACTTACACTCATCTATACATATACCCAGTACACCATTACTTACACTCGTCTACACTTACACCCAGTACACCATTACTTACACTTGTGTACACACACACACCCAGTACACCATTACTTACACTTGTGTACACCTACACCCAGTACATTGTTACTTACACTCATCTATATATATATATATATATATATACCCATTACACTGTTACTTACACTTGTGTACACCTACACCCAGTACATTGTTACTTACACACATCTATATATATATATATATATATATATATATATATAGTATACCCAGTACACTGTTACTTACATTCGTGTACACATACACCCAGTACACTGTTACTTACACTCGTGTACACATACACCCAGTACACCGTTACTTACACTCGCGTACACATACACCCAGTACACCGTTACTTACACTCGTGTACACATTCATGCAGAACACCTTTACTTACATGTGTATGTTTACAGCAATTCTAGCATGATTTATGGTGTATGCAAGCATGCTATTATTCACCATTCTCGTCGTGTTGTGGGTTGCAGTGAGGACAGGAGAGGATGGCAGATGGAGAGAAGGAGAAGGAAGAGTCCATGAGAGGCGCTGACGTTGTATTGTGTAATCAGCCTATGTTCTGAGAAGGAACATCACACCCTCGTGTGCCGGGATCTTATTGTGGCCTCCCACTCACTAGACGGGAAGAAAGGTGAGGACTTCACGTTGAGGTTGGAATTGCTATCGTGTTTTTAAACTTTTGCTGGATGGTCTCCCAGTGTGGGTGGGTGGGTGGGGGGCAACATGTGTCATGCTAACTTCATAGCTAAGCACAATGTTCTTCAACTAGAGTACAACCCACCTCGTATGTCCACTGGCTCCTCCCATCCACGTCAGCCGGACCACAAAGCAACTCGAGCCGCTGGACCCCCACCCTTCACATTTCAACACTATGCTCATGCTAATGTGCCAATGCTAATGTGGTAATCCATCCGTTTTCCATGCCGCTTATCCTCACCTTATCCTGCTGCTGGAGCCTATCCCAGCTGACTTGGGCGAGAGGCGGGATCCACCCAGGACTGATGGCCAGCCAATCCCAGGGCACATATAGACAAACAACCATTCCCACCCACATTCATACCTATGGACAATTTGGAGTGGCCAATCAAGCTAACATGTTTTTGGAACGTGGGAGGCAACCGGACTACATGTAGAAATCCCACGCATGCACGGGGAGAACATGCAAACTCCGCACAGAGATGGGCGAGGGTGGAATTGAACTCGGGTCTCCTAGCTGTGAGGCCTGCGCGCTAACCACCATGCAGCCCTATCCTGACCTCACTTATTTCATATTCTTTTGCAAGAGCCACATTGTCTGATATCATGATTTTATGATATCAGGATTTCATGATATCATGATATATATAATGGTTTCATGATATCGTGATTTCATCATGATTCCATTTCCAGAAGGGGGTTAGAGTAGGTCCTGGTAAGGAATGGTTGTCTGAGGTGACTTCTAGGACATACAGTGACAATATCACACGTGGGCCAACATGACAACACTTACACTGTACTTATATGAACATGGACGACATCACAGAAATATATATTTTTTAAACTCGAGTTGTCATGAAGTTAGTAGCGATCCAAGTTGATATAAATGTTTGCATCGACCCGCCGAGGAGGGGCGACTGAAAGAAGCGACCTCCCCCTTCTGTCATAGGCGTAGGGGAGAGGCGAGCCCCGGGTGGACTCCATTTCCCAGCGTGCATTGCGCCCCATGATGTTCCCAACAGCTGACAGACGGTGAAAGCCGCTAGCAGAGAGCTGTCTGTTGTGAGGGAAGAGGACAACGGCGGACTTCATCGTCACGTCGAGGGACTTTTCCACAACCTTGTTGCGTCGAGCCTCCCCTTTGGATTAAGAAAAGAAGTCTATTATTGTTATTATGCACTGAGCACACGCAGCAGTATTACTACAGTACCCACGGTACCCACTGACACTATGGGGCCACCTAGTGGCTGACTGGGGAAACTTCCTCATCTTTTTTTATCCTTTGTGTCCTTTTGCCCCCAAAAGACTCAGGAAAGACGCATGGTAAAGGAATGTGTTCGGCACATCTTCATTCTGGGATTCCTTCTGTTACCTTGGACAAAGCTACTTGATGTCAGCTTCCCTTTGGAGTGCCGTCCACACGACTTCCTCTTGACTGGCACACGTACGCCACCCTGGAGGGGGAGAGAAACCTTGTGAGATCAGGAGAAGGTTTGCAAATGTCTCCTTTGAGAGTGAGCAACATTTTGAGAAGCATCCTGACAAAGTTTAGCCAAAACTTTCCAGAGAAACTTTTACAAGATCCTGAAAAGGTTTCTCTAGAAATGTCCTGAGAAGTAAGATAAGACTTTCAGTCCCACAAGGGTAGCTTTCTTTGCTTCTGGTCTCCGGGGTTCTATCTTCATGATGGCATTCCACTTTGAGGTTGGCCTGAATTGTCGAAGCTCAAGCGTGTTTGATGGGAAGGTGGTTCATGCAAGTGGAGACCTGTGGAAAGAACCTGGCCGTGTTGGGTTAGTTCCCGTTGGTCAGCATCTGACTGCGTTTCAAAGTTGATATGCGGTGCGAGTGTGACATGAGGAGACCCCGTCCCGTTGGAGAAGAAGTCTTTTCAAGTGCTTCTCCAGAGGCTGAAGATCAATCACCTCCAAGGTGCTGGAGACCAAGGCTCAACAAAACCAGGATCTCACAAAACCTTCTCAGGATGACTTTTTGTGTTGTTTGAAATGCTGACCCGTTAGGCGTCTGTACATGTTGGTGGCACGGGAACATGAAGAGCAGAACAAGTGTGGTCTGGTAGAGCTCGCATGTTCCTCTTTCACAGCATCCCAAGCGGACTGAAACCAAGATGGGTGATGTTTACACGCCCTAACATTGACAGCCAACCGGACTTCCATCAGGGACGCATTACAAGCATAACCGTCCATGAGATGAGCATGTGCTGGACAACGGCGTATCTACTGTCCGTGTACGTTTGAGATCTTTTCAGTAGAAAAACATCAGTCTCAGGCGGCAGAGAGGCTGAGACTGCATGAGTCCAAACACTAGGTCTGCCTTTTATTTTGAACAATGCCTTGTTGTCTCGACAGTGTTGCAAAACATATGCATGACTGTCCTTTTGGGAAGAAAATAGTGTATTTTTTCTTACTGTATGATGTAGACACTATAAATAGCTCTGTTGCCAAATGTGATGAAGAATAATGTGACGAACTGAGCATTTCCTGTTGAACTCAACACTCTTCAGTTGAAGCAGTTGAATGTATAGCTTTGTACAAAACTATTTTAGCTCTGAGGGTATGCTAGTGAAGATAGACCTGAAGGATAAAACAACACTTTTTTAATAAAAACATTTTGTATTAGAAGATTAACATTGGTCATTTTGTATATAGAAGAAAAGTGGTTAGCAGAACGCTGAAACATTCCTGCATTTTTTTCAATGTATGCCAGATGTATGTCAGATGATTCCATGGACACGCAATGTTATGTGCCTTTTATTTGGTTTGTCTAAATAAAAGGAAAGCATCAGGAGTGTAGTCCTTAAACAGCTCTTTCATAGAATGAAGTCTGGCCCCACTAAAAGCAAATGTGCTTATGTGCTTCAGAGAATCAAGCCTGGCCCCACTAAAAGCAAATGTGCTTATGTGCTTCAGCGAATGAAGCCTGGCCCCACTAAAAGAAGACATACGTATGTGCTTTGTAGAATGAAGCCTGGCCCCACTAAAAGCAAACACCCTTATGTGCTTCAGAGAATGAAGCCCGGCCCCACTAAAATCAAACATGCTTATGTGCTTCAGAGAATGAAGCTTGGTCCCACTAAAAGCAAACATGCATAGGTGTGTCAGAGAATGAAGCCTGGCCCCACTAAAAGCAAACATGCTTAGGT
The DNA here is from genome assembly GCF_030265055.1 of Doryrhamphus excisus. NCBI lineage: Eukaryota > Metazoa > Chordata > Actinopteri > Syngnathiformes > Syngnathidae > Doryrhamphus > Doryrhamphus excisus. The sequence goes on along the minus strand of NC_080472.1, from coordinate 6,519,647 downwards.
GTTTCAGAGAATGAAGCCTGGTCCCACTAAAAGCAAACATGCTTAGGTTCTTCAGAGAATGAAGCCTGGCCCCACTAAAAGCAAACAGGCATATGTCCTTTGTAGAATGAAGCCTGGGCCCACTAAAAGCAAACATGCTTAGGTGCTTCAGAGAATGAAGCCTGGCCCCATTAAAAGCAAAAAGCTCATGTACACAATGTTATGTCTTTGCAGGGGAGCACAACAGCAGAATCAGAACCCTTCATCTCCAGCATCCTTCTATCTGTAGAAATATGACTGCACTAAAAGCATGATAAAGTTGACTAGTGGGAGTTGTCCACCAGATGGCGCCATGTATTCATATTCAAATGTTAGTTGACGTCCATCCTCATGGCAGCATGGGAAACACAATTCAAACAAACACCTTAATATTTTACACACATACATTGTATTGTGTTGTAATTAAAGCCACGCCAGGGAGGCAGGTGGCACAGAGTAACCCCACCCCCGTCTGACGCTCTTTTATAACTTTGATACTTGAAGACGAACAGCAGAGCAATTCCAGCAGCATAGTGTATATCTGTATATCTATCTCAGTTTCACAAAGACGTCTCACTGGTCGTCCTCGGAACTACACTTCCGCATTCTCCCAGTACGCAATATGCGTTCAGGGCCACTCGAAATATCACACCATGTGTGTATGTGTGGCCAGAAAGACAAAGAAAAACAATAACGCGTGTGTATCACTCGCGTGTAAGTCTTAATGCGGAAGTAGCATTTGCTGCATTTAAAGAAGTCCAATAAACTTCACAAAACAATTCCACTTAAATGACGCGGTGCCTTGAAAGACAACCCCTCGAAGATCATAACCGTTAAATGCTGCGCTACTATTAAAGAGAGCGTTTCAGACGTGTGTGTTCATCGGTTACTGTGATTGAAATGTTCACTTCATTTGGCGACGTTAATACATGCCAATATATCTATATATAATCCATATAAATATGTATAATGCATACTATTGAATGAACGTGCATGGTATAAAATGTGGTATTGTCAGGCCGATGCAGGCAGCTTAATTGTCACCAATCTGCCTTAGTGTGAAGGAGTTAGCTCCTTGCTAAGTGTAGCCTCCTGCTTCTAAACGGCTTAGGAAGACACGTTGGACGGGCACCGGATCATGTTGTCCTCACCTTACTTTACCCCTGCACGGCCGATTTGCTTATGTACACTGTATAGGTGTGTCAGGCCGGGTACAACATAATGGATTCAGAGGATAAACAAACAAAAGGTGAGCGCTCTAACTTGTATACTTTCCTATGAAGCAAAAGGAGTTGATGAAATTGTCACTCGGTCACATGTTGCAATCGTCCAATAAGACCCACGTGGTGTGAAAGATAAGCACATACTCCTTCCTTCCTGTGTGAGGCAACATGGCGATGTAGCAACTTCCATTGGCTAAATAGCCCACCTTTAAGCAGCACCGAGGCCCTCTTTACTTTAATTGCTTACTTTTGTGAAAAACCTTCAAATACGTCAAATAATTGGAGTGTGTTTTAGTGGCGCGAGAGGAGGTGCAATTGTCTACCACAACGCGAGGGGGCAGAGTTTCCCAGAGTGCGCAAACACAACTCTCGTCGACTCAGACAGGCTGGTGAGCTTCCGGTGTGGTGTGTGGGAGTGGGTAGTGAACCGCGACGTCCCCATCGTTGTAACGTTTCAACTAGCGATGAAGTGGACAATAACTATTGTCATCTACACCAACACCGGGTAAAAGTGTAACGTCTGTGAAGTAGAATATTGAACTTAAACTGCACACCGACAACATAAAGCGAAGCTCCCAAAATACACATGCATCGTTCTGCTTCTAGTGTGTACAATTTATTTGATTTGACATATGACTAGTTATGTATTCACTCTATTACCATCTTTTTATCTTTTTTAAGTTTATTCACATATAACGTATCAATGGAAAAATATATGTGCATACCACGCATAACAAAGAAATACAATTGATGGGAAAATTATATATGTAATGGAAGACTGACAAAGTAAGTCCAATTAATAACATACATTAGATGACATTGTCAGATTAGATGGTGTGGCTTATGGCGGCTCATTGATTCCGTGCACAACCACAATTGGTGAATTTTCATGAAATAGGATTCAATATTCATCCATTCATTTTCTATACCGGTTATCCTCACAAGGGTGGGGGTATGCTGGAGCCTATCCCAGCTGTCTTTGGGTGAGAGGCGGGGTACACCCTGGACTGGTGGCCAGCCAATCACAGGGCACATATAGACAAACAACCATTCCCACCCACATTCATACCTATGGACAATTTGAAGTGGCGAATGAAGCTAACATGTTTTTGGAATGGGGGAGGGAAGTGGAGTACCCGGAGAAAAGCCACACACAATAATATGCAATAATTATATAATAACAATAATGACTAAATATGGTAATGGGGTGGTGGTTAGAGCATAGAAATCTGTTATGACTTCCGATATACCAGTATTGACATCATTAGAGCTCTGTAGACATGAAGTAACACCCCTATAGTCACCTTTACGCCCCATTGTTCTTTGTTTACATCACATTATGCAGGCCACAGGATCACTGCAGAGACATAACAGACGGCCAAGCTACCCTGCTAACTAGTTAGCCTCTCCTATTTATGTACTTATTGTCTTTCAGACTGAGGGCTCCAGATGACGCTGTAGTGTAGACGTTTCTATTTGAACTCCACTGAAGGCTGAGGTACCAAATGCATGGACGACAACTGATGGCTACAAGAATACTTTATTGTTTCTCTTTACTGTGCTAACTTGTTCCGTGTCATAGCAACACTGAAAAAGGCACAGTGCTGCTGGCTGGACACCATCACGTCTGTGCTGCTGGTACACCACCACCTCCTTCTAGCTCCGTTTCATAAGAAGAACACGGTCCCTGCTCTTTGAATGTACCGTTTCTTCTTGGTTGGATCGCTTGGCCTCAAACTGCTACACCGCATACACCCAGTACACTGTTACTTACACTCGTGTACACATACACCCAGTACACCGTTACTTACACTCGTGTACACATACACCCAGTACACTGTTACTTACACTTGTGTACACATACACCCAGTACACTGTTACTTACACTCGTGTACATATACACCCAGTACACTGTTACTTACACTCATCTATAAATACACCCAGTACACTGTTACTTACACTCATCTATAAATACACCCAGTACACTATTACTTACACTCATCTATACATACACCCAGTACACCGTTACTTACACTCATCTATACATATACCCAGTACACCATTACTTACACTCGTCTACACTTACACCCAGTACACCATTACTTACACTTGTGTACACACACACACCCAGTACACCATTACTTACACTTGTGTACACCTACACCCAGTACATTGTTACTTACACTCATCTATATATATATATATATATATATACCCATTACACTGTTACTTACACTTGTGTACACCTACACCCAGTACATTGTTACTTACACACATCTATATATATATATATATATATATATATATATATAGTATACCCAGTACACTGTTACTTACATTCGTGTACACATACACCCAGTACACTGTTACTTACACTCGTGTACACATACACCCAGTACACCGTTACTTACACTCGCGTACACATACACCCAGTACACCGTTACTTACACTCGTGTACACATTCATGCAGAACACCTTTACTTACATGTGTATGTTTACAGCAATTCTAGCATGATTTATGGTGTATGCAAGCATGCTATTATTCACCATTCTCGTCGTGTTGTGGGTTGCAGTGAGGACAGGAGAGGATGGCAGATGGAGAGAAGGAGAAGGAAGAGTCCATGAGAGGCGCTGACGTTGTATTGTGTAATCAGCCTATGTTCTGAGAAGGAACATCACACCCTCGTGTGCCGGGATCTTATTGTGGCCTCCCACTCACTAGACGGGAAGAAAGGTGAGGACTTCACGTTGAGGTTGGAATTGCTATCGTGTTTTTAAACTTTTGCTGGATGGTCTCCCAGTGTGGGTGGGTGGGTGGGGGGCAACATGTGTCATGCTAACTTCATAGCTAAGCACAATGTTCTTCAACTAGAGTACAACCCACCTCGTATGTCCACTGGCTCCTCCCATCCACGTCAGCCGGACCACAAAGCAACTCGAGCCGCTGGACCCCCACCCTTCACATTTCAACACTATGCTCATGCTAATGTGCCAATGCTAATGTGGTAATCCATCCGTTTTCCATGCCGCTTATCCTCACCTTATCCTGCTGCTGGAGCCTATCCCAGCTGACTTGGGCGAGAGGCGGGATCCACCCAGGACTGATGGCCAGCCAATCCCAGGGCACATATAGACAAACAACCATTCCCACCCACATTCATACCTATGGACAATTTGGAGTGGCCAATCAAGCTAACATGTTTTTGGAACGTGGGAGGCAACCGGACTACATGTAGAAATCCCACGCATGCACGGGGAGAACATGCAAACTCCGCACAGAGATGGGCGAGGGTGGAATTGAACTCGGGTCTCCTAGCTGTGAGGCCTGCGCGCTAACCACCATGCAGCCCTATCCTGACCTCACTTATTTCATATTCTTTTGCAAGAGCCACATTGTCTGATATCATGATTTTATGATATCAGGATTTCATGATATCATGATATATATAATGGTTTCATGATATCGTGATTTCATCATGATTCCATTTCCAGAAGGGGGTTAGAGTAGGTCCTGGTAAGGAATGGTTGTCTGAGGTGACTTCTAGGACATACAGTGACAATATCACACGTGGGCCAACATGACAACACTTACACTGTACTTATATGAACATGGACGACATCACAGAAATATATATTTTTTAAACTCGAGTTGTCATGAAGTTAGTAGCGATCCAAGTTGATATAAATGTTTGCATCGACCCGCCGAGGAGGGGCGACTGAAAGAAGCGACCTCCCCCTTCTGTCATAGGCGTAGGGGAGAGGCGAGCCCCGGGTGGACTCCATTTCCCAGCGTGCATTGCGCCCCATGATGTTCCCAACAGCTGACAGACGGTGAAAGCCGCTAGCAGAGAGCTGTCTGTTGTGAGGGAAGAGGACAACGGCGGACTTCATCGTCACGTCGAGGGACTTTTCCACAACCTTGTTGCGTCGAGCCTCCCCTTTGGATTAAGAAAAGAAGTCTATTATTGTTATTATTTTTAGTTGGGCAGCCTCCGGGGTGGAAGCTGGGGGGACATCGGCGCGGTCAGGTGCTCCCTTCCACAATAGGTCGCCGGGGCTGCTGCATATGTCGGATTTCAGCCACTAACCTTTCCTCTGCAGCCCCCCCAGCCGAGCCCAAATGCCGAGGAATGGATAGTGTGACGACTAGCGGCGGGAACATGGTCGAGAGTGGCGAGAAGCCCGAGAGGGACGGCGGCGATGGAGGAGACTTAGCCATGGCCGCGCTCCACCAGTGCGAACTGATCCAGAACATGATAGATATCTCCATCTCCAGCCTGCAGGGGCTCAGGACCAAATGCGCCGCGTCCAACGACCTCACGCAGCAGGAAATCCGCACACTGGAGGTAAATGTTGCTCATGTGACAAAAACAGGCCAAGCCAGCCGTCGTGTGTCTTGTCAAACTGCGGAGTCATGACGTCCAGGGCTTATAGGCGTTCTGGAGAGACCCCCCCCCCCCGTCGTCTTTGTTTATGTGCACCACCCCCTGAGAGGTGCAGCATTCCTCCTCTTTCCCACATCCATGATTTTTCTCCTCGTTTGCTTCGTAGCACCATTCCTCCGACCTGATTGCATTTATTTGGAGACGTGCACGTGCTGCGTGTGCGTGTGGCGTTGGAGCCGAGAGGCCCACCCCGCTAGCTAACAAAGACACGTTCTTGTGTTTCAGTCTACATGAAGATGACCTACCATTGCTTTAGGCAGGGCCTCTGTACCCATGGATGGATGGAGGGAGGGGTGGATGGATGGATGCATGGATGGATGGCGGGAGGGAGGGGTAGATGCGTGGAGGGATGGATGGATGCATGGATGGAGGGGTGGATGGATGCATGGATGGAGGGGTGGATGCGTGGAGGGATGGATGGATGCATGATGGAGGGGTGGATGGATGCAGGGGTGGATGGAGGGATGGATGGATGCATGGAGGGAGGGGTGGATGGATGGAGGGATGATTGGAGGGAGGAGTGGATGGAGGGATGATTGGAGGGAGGGGTGGATGGAGGGATGGATGCACGAAGGGAGGGGTGGATGGATGGATGGATGGCTGGATGGATGTAGGGATGGATGCATGCCTGGATGGATGCATGGATTGATGGAGGGATGGATGCATGGAGTGATGGATGGATGCATGGATGGATGGACAGATGGATGGATGGATGCATGCATGGATGGAGGGATGGATGCATGCATGGATGGAGGGATTGATGCATGCTCCTGCATTGTTCCTCTCCACTGCTACTGTTTCAAGTCACATCTCTAGCTGACCTTGACTGGGGTCTTAAGCAACCTATTGCACATCTGTCGACCCCTAACTGTAGAAAAATCCAATAGTACACATGCTGCATTGCCAGGGTCCTCCAATACGTCTTCTACAGGACGTATCTGCATCCCAGCTGGGATCTGCAGCAGACATCAGTGAAGGGATGCAGCTGATGTTACACACAAACATCATTGTTTACAGTATGAATCGTCATGAACACACATCAGGTGTCCCAAAAGACACACGAGGCGTTCAGGTGCATGTCATTACTCCGTCATGCCCTCTGGGAAGCTCAGACAGGAGTATATACTGGACTACATCCTCTGGCTTTCTTCACATGGATGGACACTGAAATGGAATAAAGCCATTGTCAGAGTTTCCCATCCACACTTGCCTCACGAAGCAATGTGCACGTCATCTTCATGGTGTCCATGCGTGTGCACGTGGTCTTCCTGGTGTCCGTGCGTGTGCAGGTCATCTTCATGGTGTCCATGCACATGCACATCATCTTCATGGTGTCCGTGCACGGCGTCTTCATGGTGACCATGCGTGTGCTCGTCATGTTCCTGGTGTCCATGCGCGTGCACATCGTCTTCATGGTGTCCATGCACGTCATCTTCATGCTGTCCGTGCGTGTGCACGTGGTCTTCATGGTGTCTCCTGTGAAGCGTCTACAGGGTTGGTTTCCACGCTGTGCTTGGTTGTTTATCCATATTGTCATGTGCCAGATGAATGGAGGAATCATATCGTGGAAAGTGGAGCATGATGATGTGAGGAGCAATGCTGCTGCTCCTGATGATGCTGAGGAGGAGGAGGAGGACATTCTGTGTCGTGTTGTTCTTCAGAAGGACAGATATGTCTCCATGCTGGCTCATGCTGCCATGTAGATGATGGATGTTTTTATTTTTGGCTGATGGTTAGTTAATTGCACGGAATGCTGCTGATTGGCTATGAATTATCCATGTGTGTGTTGGTATGTTTTCTGACTTAACAGGAATATTTCATAATGCTTTGATATTCTGGCGTGCACTGCACTGTGGTCCTGGCCCGAAAGGCCGTGATGACGTCCTGCCTGGAGTCAGCAGGCGTACACGTGGTCCTGGGAGTAGATGTGATATGATGGAGTACTTCTTGAGTCCTGTAGGTGGCCTACTGTAGGATGGAGCCTACACAACAGTGCCACGGCCGCTTCTCTGCTTTGCTTTTGGTAGCCTCAAAGTCTCTTCCTGCAGCGCCGCTCAGGGATGGACCATCTGGCCGACAAGTCATGCTGTGGTACACATGGCAGTCATGTACTTTGTATATCGCTGCAATGTAGTAGCAAACCAAGCGCTGCTTTGTGCTCCTGTCTGTGACGTTAACGGCCAATGGGAACTTTCCCTGAACTCACTTGGAAACTAACTTTCACCCTCTCAGATTTGCCATGATTGGGGCTTGTTGTGCTGCTGCGTTTGAAACGTGCAGAAGGTTTGCCAGAGACCTCCGTGGCGTCACGGCGGCTGTTCAGAGCGTGCGCCCGAATACAGTGCACCTTGCTGGGCCACAGCAGGTGGATCCTCACCCTCGCAGCTCTGGTTCTCCTTGAGAAGCAGAACAGTATTGGTTTCATTTTGAAATCCGTATTAATGTCCTCCTCCTAGATGCTGACTCTCCGCTGTAATGTGGAGGCATTTCTTCTTCTTTTTTGCTATTCCTGCTTCTCCTCCATCACAGGACATCATGATACTAGGTTCTCTAATTCCGTGGCGCGGGGTGTTAGTGCGAGGCGCAGCCCACGTAGTGGTAATTTGGGCCAGTGCACCACTGTGCGCAGCTAATTCGGTCATTTGATGAGACTGGATGGCGTCGAGATGGGCGTGGCGGCGCACCAGGGGAGGAGTCCACATTGTCAGCTTGGCGCCAATTTTGTGACAAAACAGCCCACCAAAGGTGCAGACAAAGCTTGGAACGTATCCGACCCGGTCTATTCTGGGCGCAGGCGAAGCGCATCCTGCATAATGGTAAAATGGCTGACAGGCGCACAGCGCAGACACGTCACCAACATTTTTCAGATTTTTCAGTGTCACGCACATTTCAGTGTAAAAAACAATGTCCGACCACCATTTAATGGAAGCATCTGAACCAGCATGGACATTTTTCTGTTCATTGTGCCTTCACATCTGGGACATCACGCACAAACTCAACCTGACGGCAGCTGAAAGTATGATGCTAACCGGGGTCGACTCTACACTGGGGCGGGGGCGGGGTTTGGTGACTGCTTTGGTGACGACTAGTGGTCATACTGACAAATATATACGTACATCTCATTTGTGACGTTTCCATCTGAAAGAAACAGGCCAAAGCGCCGAGATCTAGAGATTAGCATGCTAGTGCACCAGCAGCACGTGTACACACGGTACATGGAATCTATATACAGTACATACACGTGTACATACAGTACATGGAAGCTACTAGGCTCGGGCAATATGGACCTTAAGATGTATCACATATTTTTGGGAAGTATCACGATATGACCATATAAAACGATATAAAAGGTACATTCATCAGAGTCTTGTATAAAAAGCTACAAACCCTAAGCCATATGATGAAATAGACTTGCCTCAAATGGTAAAGCACATGTATTTCTTGGTAACAATCTGGCTAACTGTTCAAATGGATGACAGCCTCTGCACACATTGCTACTAAATCTCCAACCAACTGTAACGCATGTGCTTGTCACGAAGGAAGATGTAGTAGCCATGAAATTCCAACTTCAAATGGACGATATTTTTATGACACTGTTTTGTTTACGCAGACATGGGGCAGACGGCGCTCTTAATTTGAAGGACGGTCACAGAAGTGTGTTCCGTGTGTGAAGAATGTCTATTTCCATCTAAGACGAGCTGCGTTCAAAATAAACGTGCGTCTGGTATTTGTTTCACTCAGAATCTGCACATCTTCATGGGACATTGGAAAACCTGTTTTCCAGGTTTTTCCAGGAGGTCCGCCGAGTAAATACTTCCCCACACCAACGTTTGATTCATCTTGTGTATCCACCGCGGAGCACATTAACTCAGCTTTATCATTTCTACCCGTAGAAGACATTTTTCTGTCGTTGGAAGAATCTATACCGCTATATCAAAAATATCGCCTAACTCCGAGAAGCTACATACAATACTACATGCACGTGTACACACAGTACACGGAACCTATATACAGTACATCCATGGGTATATACATTATATATCCATGTATGTACAGTACAAACACATGTACATACAGTATATGGAACCTACATACAGTACATACAGTCCATACACACGTACACAGTACATGGAAGCTACACACGTGTACATACAGTACATACACATGTACATACAGTACATGGAACCTATATACAGTACATACACGTACATACAGTACATGGAACCTATATACAGTACATACATGGGTATATACAGTATATACCCATGTATGTACAGTACATACACATGTACATACAGTACATGGAACCTATGTACAGTACATACACACTTGTGCATACTGTACATGAAACCTACATACAGTACTTACACGTGTACATACAGTCCATACACATGTACACACAGTACATGGAAGCTACATACAGTACATAGACGTGTACATACAGTACATGGAAGCTACACATGTGTACATACAGTACATACATGTGTACATACAGTACATGGAACCTATATACAGTACATACACATACATACAATACATGGAACCTATATACAGTACATACACACGAGTACATACAGTACATGTGACATATGCTGGCACAAGTTGATTTCCACCTTGTGAGTACTTGTGCACTCTGGATGGTTTTGTAAGGCCATCGATGATGACATCCTGTTTTGGATCATACCACTTTGAGGGTTGTGTCTTATGAATGCGTGGTCCTGCTATGGATCGTACCACTTTGAGGGGTGTCTCTTATGAATGCGTGGTCCTGCTATGGATCGATTGCAGCGTTGCAATGACGAAGCAGAGCTGTCAGCAGTCTGACTTCCTTGGTCTTTACCGGCACCGTTTCATCACCGCTTCTGGCCACTTCTTTAACACTCCTACACGTACGACACAGCTCAGCAGTACCTGCTAAAACCTGGACCTGGTACCTCCAAAGTACTCCTTACTTTATCCACCTTTTCTTTGGCGCTTGATCTACTCTGTTTCTACTACTCCAGTCTTCTTGCTCTATCTACTACTCTAGTCTTCTTACTGTACTGCTGTACTGTATGTTTGTGTTGCTGTGCTATACTGTACTTGTGTGTGTACTGGTGTGTGTGTACTGTTGTACTGTACTGGTGTGTGTACTGGTTTCATCCATAAAGTGAAAGTCTCTACCATTGGCTAAACCGATATGGTTCACCTTAGGAATGGAATATTTTCCTTTCAACAATTGCATCCATTCCAAACGGTCTATGTCTCCATTCCCAGCGTCCAGCTGAGAAGGCATCAGCTCGGCCCATCAGTACTGAGTGAAGACGGTGGGGTGGAAGTGGTTGTTCTAGCATCGTCCTGCAGCGTCATGAAGAGCGGCTCCAGCGGACTTGACACGCTGATTTGTTATTCCACTTTGTTATTCCACATGAAGTGTTGTTGGGCCTCTCCAGTGAGAGGATGATGATAGCAGGCTCTCCACACGGAGAGCTAAACGCTACTCCACGCTACGCTTGCTAATCCCACTCAGTCTGGCCCCCGACGAGCACCAGACACCGACGGAGGGGGCGGCACGGCTCAAGTGGCCGTCTCCCAACCCGAAGGTTGCAGGTTGAATCCTGGTGATCATGTGGAAGTATTCTTGGGCAAGACGGCGAGGCCCAGTTGCTGCTGATGCTGTAGGAGATCAGCGGGTGGATGTGCTAGCGGCCCCTGGAGGTGGAAAGGCACGGTACAAGTGACTTCTTTTACTCCGGCTTGTGATATGTTTGTCAGCGTGGGATTTCAAAGCATTGCTCATCTGTGACAGTAAATGGGCCAGCGTGTCTTTGTCTTTGTACTCTTCTTGTTGTGGCAGCCATCATGGGGCGGCGTGGCGTCTCTGTGTTTTCACAGAGTTTGCTGTGTGCAGCGTGAGCTGTTTTGGCTGCATCTATATTTAGACATCTTCCCTTCCTACGCATTTTCAGGCTTGCTTGTTAAATAAGAACATCAAGTGACGTGCAAGAGGAAAGGGGAGGGGAGAGTCCCGGCCAATCGGCGGTGCTGCTGCTCATGACGTGACAGCTGCTGCTGTGTGTGTGTGTGTGTGTGTGTGTGCGCGCGCGGCTGAGAAGAAGACAATAGAGAATGTGGCGCTCACGTGAGTTCAGAGGAAGCACAACAGAGGCAATTGCAGCAACGCTGACCCGTGTATTTCTGTTTTGACCTGCAGTTTGAGCGTGGTGGAGCTAGGAGAGTAGAACTAGAGGATGGACGCATGCAGGCGGCATTCTTTCTACCTGCAGCCACCCAGGATGGGTTGGCTCTTATGGGGGAGGGGGTCCTAAGGCACAACTCCTATGATTATGCCAACATTATGAAGACATTTATATATACTAGTAAAGGTTCGGTATTATTTACTATCATTTATATCTAAAACGTCTGCAACCCGAATCAGGATAAGCAGGGTGGATGGATGGATGGTTGGATTATGAGTGGATTTATGGATGGATGGATGGTAGATGGATGGATGGTGGATGTATAGATGAGTGGATGGATTTATGGATGGATGGATGGATGGATGTGTGGTGGATGTATGTATGTATGGATAGATGATAGATGGATGGATTGATGATGGATGTATGGATGTGTGATGGATGGATGGATGGTTGGGTGGATGATGGATGTATGATGGATGGATGGATTATGAGTTGATTTATGGATGGCTGGATGGTGGATATGTGATGGATGGTGGATATGTGATGGATGGATGGTTGGATGTGTGGTGGATGGATGGATGTGTGGTAGATGGATGGATGAATGGATGGATGTGTGGTGGATGGATGGTTGGGTGGGTGGTGGATGGATGAATGGATGGATGGTTGGGTGGGTGGTGGATGGATGAATGGATGGATGGTTGGGTGGGTGGCCAGGTTTATAACATCACTCATGCTTCTTATTGGAGTGCTTCGTCTTTACTGTTTTTGTGTGTGACGAATTGATTTCATTCTAAAGCCCCGGCCACGCCAATTAGAGTTGGATGAGAAGCTGAGGTTGAGGTTGAGGTCTTTTGATACAGTGTACTTGCATCATCATGTTGTGGAAATGCAATTCATGAAACCTGCTTTCAAAATAGTGTTGAGGACAGTGTTGTTGATGTGCCATAACTGCTAGGAGAATGATGGTGCCCATACCAGGACCCTTCAGCTGGTCGACACCACGGCTGTCACTCGTCTCCTCCTGGTCGTTTAGCTGACAGGTGGTCTCTGACGCCATTTCTCTCCCCGCCGTCAGCACCACCCACGTCTGTTGCGGCTTTCTCCACCCTGCACCAAAAATAATATGAAAGAAGCCTGTTCCTGTCTTGGTTTGTTGCCATGGCCCTGCTTCCAAGCTACGTAGCATCCCGCAGACCTGGATGAGGGACTTAGCTTGCTCTTAAAGAAGTCAAAGGCTGGCTGAAAGACACGAGTGACAATGCCCCCCTTGTTTTGCTGCTGTGGAAAGATGCACCATGACATTTACATGCGGTGTTTTGTTTTTGTTAGAGCTCTGTGTTTCACATGCATGGGAAAATCCCACTGAAATGTTGCTGACGACTCAGAAGAGGCGTTGCTAGGTAACCTGACGTCACAGGGCCGCAGTGGAGCACAGCGAGGCTCAAACAGAAGGCCAGCTCATTAGCCATGTGGAGTACAGACCATGCTACCTCTGGACCTTGTGTTCCATCCACATGCCTGCCAACATCGGTAGCTGGCATGGAGGAAGTAGGAAGAAGCTCCGTGTCTCCTTCCACCCTGAGAAGAAGATCTTTGGACCTGAAGAGTCAGACATGCAGCTATGCGGCTATGCTAATGCAGCTATGCTAATGCTCTTCCACTCTGTGTGAAGCCATGTGGAATGATGGGAGCTAACTCGGACACCTGCTCATGCTGTTAAATGAGAAAATGATCATAGTCATCCCTCACCACACTTTGTCCAACATATATCCATTCATGAATCATGGCCTCTATCTGTGCCCTGTGATTGGCTGGCCACCAGCCCAGGGTGGACCCCGCCTCTCGCCCAAAGACAGCTGGGATAGGCTCCAGCACCACCGCGACCCTCGTGAGGATAAGTGGTGGAAAATGAATGAATGAATGAAGGAATCATGGCCCTTCAGACTGTCATGCTGTGACCAGCTGCTAGTAGGAAACACATATTTCAACAAATCATAGTCACATAGTTTTTGCCCAAATGTAGCATAAACATGGCTAAAAGAAGACAAATATGAATTGACGATGCGGTGTTGTGATATGTAGTACTCTACATTGGTCACTAGGTGTCAGTGATGTTGTCAGTTGGCTCAGACACACAAGCACCAGACTTGATCAACAGGCTTTTATTGCCGGTCGAAAATGATCTGAATGACCCTGTCCTCACTTCCTGTCCTTGCTATGTCGACTGTATTGGCTAATAGGCGTTTAGAGGTGACTGTATGGGTGTTAGGTCATGTTTACAGGGCTCTAATCAGGTTAGTGGTTAGCCCACGGGCCAAACAGCTAGGAGACCTGGGTTCGATTTCCCGCTCAGCCATCTCTGTGTGGAGTTTGCATGTTCTCCCCGTGCATGCGTGAGTTTTCTCTAGGTACAGGAACCAATAAATAAAACCTTTGTTCACATGGCGTGGCTGACTTGATGCAGTGTTGGCATACTCTGAGCTACTGCCACCTAGTACCACAATACCACATGACTTGTATAGTATGTCCACCAGCAAACAGGATCTTTTCATAGAATGCCATATAGCGAGGGAGCGATAATGGAACAGTGACGTCATGAGGGAGGGCTGTATACGTTTCTGTTTTGATATCAGACATCATGTTGTTCCCTTCTGTCTGACCTCCACCGGAGCAAAGGCGGCAGTCACTTTTTATTCTCCTCATCGCAAGGCCGTCTTCCCACAGCGCCATCTTTGAATGAGCAGGGAAAGACGCATGCTCCTCCCTGTTGTTCAGGCGCTGGAGAAGTTTGGCAGGTGGAAGGTAGATGGTGTTGCACGGCGCGTCCAAGGTGCCGCCCGCTGTAACAGACCCATGCAAGATAGACCGCACGATATGAGACACACAATACTCCGGCGCCCCGCTGCAAACCAATACTGCCGTCTTCCATGGAACACGGCTCTGGGATGCATTGGCAGTTTCCATGTCAGCATGTCACCATCCGATGGGCACGCTACATCGGAAACTGCTGGTGAAGAACCGACATTAAAGTCATTGTTAGGAATCCTGGGTGCACCACCCAGCTACAACCAGCAGAGGCGCTCAAGTACACTCGATAAATACACTGAGAAAAAGTCTGGAAGGGATTGCCTGTACAGTACGGCTGTAAATCCATATTGTCATATACAGCACTGCCACATATACAGTACGACTGTATGACCATATTATCATATACAATGTACGGTATGACTGTATGACCATATTATCATATACAATGTACGGTATGACCGTATGGCCATATTATCATATACAATGTACAGTATGACTGTATGGCCATATTATCATATACAATGTACAGTATGACTGTATGGCCATATTATCATATACAATGTACGGTATGACTGTATGACCATATTATCATATACAATGTACGGTATGACCGTATGGCCATATTATCATATACAATGTACGGTATGACTGTATGACCATATTATCATGTACAATGTACGGTATGACTGTATGGCCTTATTATCATATACAATGTATGGTATGACTGTACGACCATATTATCATATACAATGTACGGTATGACTGTATGGCCGTATTATGACGCACGTCCTCTGTCGCTCTCTGCAGGTGAAATTGGTGAAGTACATCTGTAAACAGCTGCAGTGCAAGCTCAAAGTGCCGGAGACGGAGAGACCCGAGACCCTGGACAGCTACCCGCATTTACCAGACTGGCTTCGCACCATCAACCTTCGACCGGAACTTATCCAGGTAAGTCAGACCAACCGGCAGCTCGATGGCAGGGGAATCACAGCAGGAATCTGACATACTAGTATTTAGTACTTACTAGGGTGTCATGACATGAAGTGGTATTAGTTATAGACAGCAACAGTAGTATATAGTATATAGTCATGTTCCTATATGTATGGGCTATGTAGTTGTAACAATAATATCATATCATGACTGTATTGCAGTTTGAACAGGAACAATACACACATATAAAAAGCATGAAATGCTCGCTCATAGCTCAGCATGGTTTCCATTCACCCAGCAATGATACATCCGTCGTCATTGCCGAGTGGGGTCTTTCCCACAGCTATGAATCAGGTGTTTTCATACCCAGTCCGGCCTGCCCACAGCAAATATTTCCAGTAGCTTTGTGACCATTCCTCCTTAGCCTTCCATGGCATCTCAGTGTTTTTCGTAGGGCATCCCTGAAAGCCATACGTCTTTCATTTTCACTTCCCTCTCTGGCAACTTGACCAGTTCAACATGATTGATTCCTCATATTTGACTGCTAAATGTTCTCCCGCCACCCGCTTTCCTTCCTGTGCAGCTGCAAACTGTCAGCTACTGGATGTTTGCTTCTGTGCTCTGACCTCACTGGAACATGATGAACATATTGGCCGAGGGTGTTTCTCCTGCCTTTCAAACACAAGGCTGTCCAAACCTTCCCAGCTACCATGAAAGCATGCACTATTTTCTAAATATGATTATAAAATAGATACTGCAAGAACAACCTGCATGTCATGTAGATGCATACGTATGACCGGCCAAGGAAAGATGAAAGGATATTTCATACAGTGTACCATGAAAACGAGAACCCCACCGATATATCGGGGGGCCGATTAATTGGGCCTATTATCACATACCACAGATTAATCAATATTGGTGAAAATGGAGCCCATATTCATTCATTCATTTTCTACTGCTTATCCTAAAAGGGTCGCGGGTATGCTGGAGCCTATCCCAGCAGTCTTCGGGCAAGAGGCAGGGTCCACCCTGGACTGGTGGCCAGCCAATCACAGGGCACATATAGACAAACAACCATTCCCACCCACATTCATACCTATGGACAATTTGGAGTGGCCAATCAAGCTAACATGTTTTTGGAATGGGGGATGAAACCGGAGTACCCGGAGAAAAACCATGCACTCCATCCAAATCTCTGTGTGGAGAGTCCAAATGCAAGAGTTAACTCCCATGTCCACGATTATCTAAGACTATTACAGCATTTTAAGGAGGTCGGCGGCAACGGCAGGGGTGGCTGACCAGTCCCACCCTCGAGTAGCAGTCCCTCTTGCAATTTCTCGCAGACGAATGTTGACGGTTTTTGACGGTTGTTGTGTCTGGGACGCTCTCTGCTTCCGACTTCTTGTCTTCTCAGCCAAAGCTGCATTTCTCGCATCCTCAGCCACCTTTACGCCAGATTTCACAGTTAAGCGCCAGGGAGACCGGTCCTCAGCAAGGCTCTCCCAGGAGGAGACGTGGATGTTGCACTGCTTCATGTCTCTTTTGCAGACGTCTTTGAAGCAGGGGGGGGGTTTAGTCCTGTGTAACCGGTAACATGTAAGTCTCGTAACATGACGCATGTTTTGATTATTTCTTCTTCAGTTGGTAGTCAACACCCCCCCACCCCCCGGTTTTTAATGGTTTCGTCTGTTTGTAAATACTCAGTGGCTTCAGGTGGAACTTTTCAGTCGTAATTATGACTCATTGATATTAGTAAGATGTTTTCATGAATAAGTCTTTTTTTCTAAGCGAATGATCACTTTCAAACCAATGCAGCCGCTTGTTGTTATTTTAAAATGATCAAATATAGTATCGAATCCTATGTTCCAAATCCTATGCTAAAACCATGCGATACAATTCAGTGGTTCCATTTGCTGATGTCGACGTGAGTCTTGCTACCATAAAGAAGCCAATTGTATAAAAGTCTCATTCTGGAAACTGCAGGAAACTTTCAGGCACAATGATTAAAAGAAGGCTTTAAATATATATATGTTTCTAAATAACTACATCAAATTTTAGAACCATTTTTGGCATGTTATTGACCCTCGTGAGGATAAGCGGTATAGAAAATGGATGGATGTTGTTTGTTGAAAACCGTCCCACTTTTTGGCCGGTCCTTGAAGGCACCATGGAACTTTGACCCAGGATGTACAGATGGACTACTATACTATAGTCTGATGCTGATCCGGTGAGGTGAGATGTGATGGACTCATTGAGGGCTGATGGGGACATTTGTTAGTCCAGGCTGGGACTGGTGGATGGTGGCTCTGTATTCGTTTCATGCACATCATCAATAAGATCAATCACATGGCTGTAATAGGGCTTGGTGATAGGGACCAAAACTCATATCCTCATATATTTAGTTTGTTGCTCAAGGAGTCGGCATGGCACAAGAAACAACAGGAAAGTAGTAAATAAAGCACTGTTAAACACTAGCTTGCACCTGGGCGGCGCCATCTTGAAACATGAGACCTCCGCGTCAAATCGAGTCCATATCCATCTGAACCATAGGCTTGTTTTTCATATCGTGCTTAACAGAAATATCGATATTCGATATATATACGTATGTTTAGCTGATCCTTTCTGCTGACTAGCTAGCCTGCGGCTAATTCTATTTCCCTCCATTCTGGTCTTTAGTCATGCTAAGCTACTTGCTAATCTGTTTAAGAGACGGACCACCAAGTGTTTGCTAGTCTTGTATGCATGTCACTATCATCCATCCCTCCAAGGATTTATGGCTGATTCTTATCCATCCATGCACCTACGACCCTCCGACCTACGAGGAGGTACTGCAGAAAACCTCCAGAAAACGGAAGGTTGGTGGTTCAATTCTCCACCCGGTCGCTATGGTTGTGTCCCTGGGGCCAGACCCTTCACTTGCCTTGCTCCTACAGCCAAGACCAGCTCCACATTGTAACACTCTGCGTTGGACCATTGGCCCAAGCTGGCCAGGCTGAGAGGGGGCCGTGTTGATTGGGCAGGGTAGATGGTAGATGGGAAGGTAGAAGTAAAAAAGGTGGTAGATGGCTTCAGGTCAAATGTCTGAAGGGAACCACTGCCTTACTTGGACTCATCCTTCATTCTTTCTGTGTTTTTCTTCCACGGTACACAGGAGTGGAGGAGTTTGGCCTTGCTTACTGATCACTCTTTGACCCGTCGGAGGCTTTGACCTGACTGATAAGCAATTACGCACTTCCCTTGTCCAAACACAACATCCTAAGCTCACTGGGCTTGCTCTCATTTCCTTTGCTTCATAAACGATGGTATCCTGTCATCTCAGCCGTCTGTTACTGTGACAGCAACCCCGAAGTGTCCGTTCTAGGAAGGTTGCATCAGCATCTCTTAGTGTCACTTCCAGCTTGATCACACATACCACCCTACTTCCACTGCGTACGCAAGGAGGGGGTCATGACACAAACTCAAGCTACACAAGCTGTAGACACAGTACAAACACTTTCCGTTTCAGACGGGACGGCTGGTCGCATGCCGGCATGTGGAAGCGTATCAAACAGCCAAGCTTCAGTTTTTAATTGACACGCGACTGAAATCCAGTGAATAGCATACGTGTGTTTAAGGTCAGTGGCGCCAAGCTACACGTAATTAGTGTCTCGCTGCACACGGCAGTGGAGATGCAGGCATCCTCCATGTCGTCCTCCTTACAGAGCGGGATCTTCATCTTGATGAAATGAGCACTCATTACACTGGAGCCTGACGGAAGAAGGATGAGTGCTAAATAAAGTAGTCCACCTACAGGATCAAAGGTGCAGGCTAAATAAATGAATAAACTGAGAATCAAGTTTAATGACACAAGAATTTGTGGAAAGTAATGTCAGCATGTATGATGGATCAATATCCAACATACTGTAAATATATTGGGAAATATATTGGGTGTGGCATGGCTCAGGTGGTAGACTCCCAACCTGAAGGTTGCAGGTTGCAGTAGCTCCTGATCCTGCGCCATCATAAGTCGGTGCAGTTAATGTGCTAACAGTGTTAAAGTGCTTGGAGTGCCTTGGAGGTGGAAAAGCGCTCTGACATTGAAAGACCATTTATCAGGTTTGGTCCATATTTCGCCTATTTCGGCCTATTGCGATATAGTGTAGAAGTCATAGCTGACTATCTATTGAAATCCTTTGCCTTGACTCTGGTCTTGTGCAGGCAGTGGAAGCAAAGTTCTGCCTGGACGCCTTACTGCAAATGGCAGGTGCTCAGTTGAGGGACACCATGCAGAGGCTGGGATTCACTTCAGAAGAGTGCGCCCGACTAAATGCTGCCCTCTCCTGCCTAAAGAGTGCTGCTGAATCAGGTAGGTGGCGCTTCCATGTAGTTCCACCGACTGGAAACGTCCGCTTCACTCCCCCATCTGTGATTTAGGTGAAGACCTGAAGGAAGACCGCACCGCTTGGTTGTCGGAGCCCACCAGGAGGGACAGTGGTTCTCTGCTTACTGTGGACCAGCTCTCCAGCCTGGGCAATCCCCTGCGGCCACACAGTCCCTCACCTCTGGCCCGCCCATCCACTATCCATTCCACGCCTTCCACACCCTGCGCTACCTTCCCTCATCCCCGCTCGGGTTCTGTGTCAGCAGTGCCCACACCTGAGGGGCAGATGCCACACTTCCACGGCGACAGCCCCCTCACGGATCCATTTCCCATGTCCTTGGCTCGCTCAGCCCGGCTCCACGGACACACCTGCACCCCGCCTCTCACGCCTCCCTCAAGGCGCCGGCACCGCCTGAAGCCTCCCTGCACCCCTCCCCCTCCCTCCCGAAAAGTGCTGCATCTGCTCCCGAACATCACCCTCACGCGCAGCAAGAGCCACGAGTCGCAGCTGGGGAACCGCATCGAAGACCCGCTCAGCAACAAGTAGGTGGTCAGCTGACGATGTCCTCTAGGGACGCACGTTGGAAAAGAGAAGAAAGGTCAAGCTTGTCTTGAATGATGTGAACTGATGAAAGTCGTACACAGCAGAGACTCATCAGATAAAAGCAAACCTAGCAGTAGAGGGCGCCAGTCCGCCTGGGTCAGGTCACTTGTCTTCCCCACCTCCTTCGATTTGACGCAAGCATCTGTCCTGTTTGCATGCCGCTCTGCCCTTCACTCCGCTTACCTTCTCTCTGCCGTGCACACAAGCCTTACTCTCAACGTTTGACCGGGGCTAATCCCATCAGATTCCCAGAGATTATGACTCATGTCCAAACAGGAAGTATTTCCTCCGACTAATGCTCAGAGGTGGCAAGGCGCACATGCAGTCTGTGTGTGTGTGTGTGTGTGTGTGTGTGTGTGTGTATGGGGGGTGTATGTATATGAGGGGGTGTAGGTGTGTATGTGTATGATGGGGTCTATGTGTGTGTATGGGGGGTGTATGTGTGTGTATGGAGGTGTGTATGTGGGGGTGAATGTGTGTATGTGTATGGGGGGTCTATGTGTGTGTATGGCGTGGTGTATGTACAGTGTATGGGGGTCCATGTGTGTGTATGAAGGGTGCATGTGTGTATGGGGGCGTGCATGTGTGTGTATGGGTCGTGTGTATGTGTATGGGGATCTATGTGTGTTTATGGAGGGGTGTATGTGTGTGTATGCGGTTGTGTATGTACAGTGTATGGGGGCGTGTATATGAACGTACAGTGTGTGTATGGGGGCGTGCATGTGTGTGAATGTACGTGCGTATGGGCAGCACATACACCGACAAGCAACATGTCTATCCACTGCATCGTGTCTGTGTATCTTTGGAGAAGTCCAAAGCCCACCGACCCCATCAGCAGGGTGTGAGAGTGTGAAAGGGGTGTCAGATGTCCCACACATGTCAACATAAAAGTATTATGTTGACATGCCAGCACGCACACAAGGGTGCTTCCTTGTGTAGAGGCGTGTCCTTGGCTGCCAGGATGTATCCTGACTGTCCCGTGCCAGTCCTGTCTCTAGTCCTGCTTATGTAAGCTGCTTCAACACTGTGATGTGCAAGCTCTGTCTCTTTAGTCCATGACCTCGCCACCCAAGGTGCTTGGCTTCTTTTGTTGCAATGTAAAACTCCCAGCCAGCAATTAGTGGGATAGTGACGTGGATTGTTTATGATGGCTAGCAAGGATCATAACTGATTGACTGATCATAACTCCATTGACTGATCTGAACAATTTACATCTCGTAAATTGAACATTTCCTTTGTTCAGTGTCCAGTAGATGAAACGTCACCTTAGTTTTCCAGGATTGGTGGGGATCACGTGACAAATGTTTCAACCTTGTTGTCCCTGCTTTCAGATGTGTCAAAAAGAATAAAGTGCTCCTGAATATGCAAGTCAATGGGAATGGGCATGATGACATGCATTCTCGCTACCCACTTTTACCCCTACGGACCCCTGGGGTCCCCCCGGCTGCAACCACCACGCCTTACACCCTCCCGGGCACACCAACCCTGTTGGAAGAGCATAGCATCATTAAGAGTGAGTCACACGCAGTATACTGTATGTATACACACACTGTACATCCATGTACTGTATACCTCTCTCATCCGGCAAATAGGACTTCAAGGAAAGTACACCTCAATGTTCCCATCATCCACAGTTATGTGAGACATCAACACATGTATTTCGTATACATTAACAAGGAGACAAAGTAAAGCCAAAGTATTCATACGGTAAAAATGTAGCTGTGGAATCAATGTCTGTATGAAAGTTCCAAAAGAATACATGACATGATGCACCCTGCTGAGTAGAAAATATCTGTCCAGTATTTTAACAGTAAAACTTCATTGTGTGTATTTAGTTAGCCAGTGGCTAACGTCCAAGCTAGACGTAATTGGTGTCATCAGCAGGGTGTGCGAGTGTGTAAAGGGTGTCAGATGTCCCACGAAACAACACTGCTGTGTAAAATAAGCCACACGGCGATCCTCATCATTCTTGCACATGACTTCCTGACACATCCAGTCTCCAAGGCTCCAAGAAGCCTATTAGAGCATTCTGGGAGGAAAAGCATCCAATCTAAACAATCTAAACTACAACACAAGCTGTCTTTTGTTATGTCAATAATCTAGAACTGGATTGGTTGGTCATGCACATCGTGAGATGATGCAATTGGTAGGTTGGCATGTGGCAATAGAGACGGATTTACGGATTTACTTCATTTTCATGGCCACTCCCATTCCCATTCTCTCTTTTTTCTCATTCTTACTACAACACAATACTTGTACTATTGTATTTCTATGCCCATGTCTTCATGGAATCACACTTCCCACCTGGAAGTAATTTTTCATGAAAGTACTTTCTCAACCCAGATCACCTACCCGTGCGGCGTAGCTCTCCCCAGGCAGTGAGGCGGGACATTGGCCTGGCTGTCACTCACAGGTGAGCTGTTATGACATGAGAAAATGTGATCATCACAAAGATAGCATAGCGGCTAGCCTACCTCCGGTGTATTCAATTGATAACCTGTTACACAGTCCCACGGCCCTCGCGGCCAACTGGTGCAAAACTTTTTATGGTTAAGAATCACTGATCTAAAGGACACAGCTGTAAGAGGAGTCAATCTAATGGAGATCCGTGTATGTCAAGTCAAGTCAAGTTTATTTATATAGCCATTAATCACAAAAAATAGACGACATCCCTGATATGAACCCTCCATCAATGCCCCATGTAATGCCATTAAGAGTGATCTAAATGGAAATTATGTGATCTAAAGGACATAGCTGTAAGAGGAGTCGATCTAACGGAGGTCCGTGTATGTCAAGTCAAGTTTATATAGCCCTTAATCACAAAAAAAGCCTCAAGGGGCTTAACAAGCAGGCAACAGTAGATAACAGTAGATGATAGACAATAGACGGCATCCCTGATCTGAACCCCCCATCAATGCCCCATGTAATGCCATTAGGAGTGATCTAAATAGAAATTATGTGATCTAAATGACATAGCTGTAAGAGGAGTCGATCTAATGTAGATCCGTGCATGTGATCTAAAGCACATAGCAGTAAGAAGAGTCGATCTGTGTGATTGCAGGTTCTCCACCAAGTCATGGCTGTCTCAGACATGTCAGGTGTGCCAGAAGAACATGATGTTTGGGGTAAAGTGCAAACATTGTCGGTGAGTGGAGCGCTTCGACACTGATGAGGGAAACCCGTAGAGATGAGGTTGAGTCATCGCTGGTTTATTTGCCTGCAGATTAAAGTGCCACAACAAATGCACCAAGGAAGCCCCGTCCTGTAGGATCTCCTTTCTTCCAAGTAAGTTTTTCTGTTCAGTCGGTGAGCGAAGCGCAACGGCAATCACGTCTCTATCTTCTGTTGCAGTTGCCAAAATTCGCAGGACGGAGTCTGTGCCGTCCGACATAAACAACCCGGTAGACCGGCCGCCCGAAGCACCGCAGTTTGGCACGCTACCCAAGGCCATTACCAAAAAGGTAAACAGCAGCAGCAGTTGGTATTGCCCCCGTGGAGGGGGTGCTGAGGGGCCAGACTAGACTCTTAGCGTTTGGATGTGTGAAACTTCACAACGCTGTGGGACAGATGTCCTCCGTGTCTGACCCGGTCCACGTCTCTTTGCTTGGGTGTGAAATCTCCACCTTCTTGCACTGAGAAAGACTCACTTTTGGTTCAACTCAGTCTAACAAGCGTTGCATCAGGAATTATTTCCACAAGAGGGCGCTGTTGGATTGCAAGGATGAATCCTTTAATGCGCTCAGTGATCGGGAACTCGCTGAACTTACTTACCAGTGACTCAGACTGACTTGTTGTCTGAGTCACTGTTGTCAGACTCGCTGACTTGTTGTAATAATGCTTGATTTTCAGCGATGGCTAACATTAGCTAACCAACAAACATAGCTATTGTGTTACTATTTTTTCCCGTTACGAGAGTGTGACGTCTTAGCTGAGTCAAGTGTCGCCTGCCACCCAGGATCACCCCCCTGTGCTGAACCAGCTGGACTCCAGCAGCAATCCGTCCTCCACGACCTCATCCACGCCCTCCTCGCCGGCACCCTTCCAGCAGAGCAATCCCCCCAGCGCCACGCCGCCGCCCAACCCCTCACCCAAAGGCCATCGGGACAGTCGCTTCAACTTCCCAGGTGGGTCTCACCGGAACATGTGACATTGGAAGTCCACGTGCACGCTGGCATGGAGTCTACTGATTGTTCTCCTCCTGTTGTAAATAATCTACTCCTGCTGTTTGTGGAAATAATACTGATGATGCCTTCTACACATTTTTTTCTTTCAAGTAACGCCTCTAACCGAGAGCCTCTCTCCCTTCCCTCTGCCATGCTTGCTGGCCTGTCCTATTCTTTTTTTGAAACAAAAGCTGCCTGCTACTTTCAGCATAGACAGCAGTTTATCTTCCCTGGTGAGTCCCGACATGTCACACTGCATTGTTAGCATGCCATCACCCTGCAGGCCCTCTGCAGGCCCTTTCCTCTCTGGAGTTAGCAGCATGTCTTCATGCATGATGCTGCTAGTGCTGTAGCGCCATCTGCTGGCGGTAGTGGAAACCTGCATGATCACATCACGTGTTGACTTCAATGTTAATGCTCCTCCTGAAGTTGCCCATTTCTCCACAGACGTTTCCAGCCCCGCTACTTTGCAAGCTGATGTTCTCCAAGACGCTGTGTAAGGCCATTATTCCCGTTTTACGCATTTTAACCCCGTTCTTAGTTGCCATTTCTCTCATGGAAGCTCTCTGCATGGCAGTGGTGAGGTTGAGCCGTCGACGGACGACATACACGACGAGCTGGTTGAAGATGAAGATGAGGATGAGGAGGTATGACATCCCGAAACCGTTTTAGACTCATGAATGCATCTTGGAAGGCCAGAACACGTGCATGGAAGGGAACCGGGAACTAGGCTGGCCCAAGGTCAAGATTGATTGGTGGGCAGTGGGCCCGCGATGATGATAAATCAATCATTCATGAAGTGATAATCAATATATTGCCATGTGCAGGAAGAGGGTTCACTCTGGGCATCGCATTCACCTTTCTTCCACAGAACAACGGCATGCACGGAGTGAGCCCACATCCAGTCTCTCTCTCTCAATCTGGGTGGGTGGAGGTGGGGCTGCTAGCGTACGGAAGAGCGTAGTCTAGTGGAAGTGGTATCAGTGGATTGCAGTATGTTTCTCGAGATGTTGTCATTCTACTTCCTACGTCTCAATCACCTGGTCCCTTCCTGGGTCCAATCAAAATCAGCTCCCTGTTCCCTGATAGGCTGCCATGTGGCCTTGGTCACCAAAAAGCCAAAGAAAAAGCAAACCATGCATGGAGTTGAAATCGAGAACACCATCCTTTTCCTGCCACCTTTATCTTTGGTTGTCGATGGTATTTGGTCATGAGACAGTAGTCCATTCCGCCTCTAGGAAGAAGAGGAGGACATTGAGGTTGAAGACGAAGACCCTGACCTTGAGGAGTACAATGAGGATGAAGAGGAGGAGGAGAACTGCGATGACGGCGAGGAGGATGAGGACGGCGAGGAGATGCGGATGAACACAGGGTCTGACGGTGAGTGTGAAGGCGACCAGCTGGAGGACCTGCCCTGCTCTCGGGGCAACCAGTGGAAGGTCCCCATCTCCCGTAAAGCCAGCCAGACCAGCGTCTACCTGCAGGAGTGGGACATCCCCTTCGAGCAGCTGGACCTGGGAGAACTCATAGGGAAGGTAAGGACGCGCAGCCGCAGCCGCACGCGCTCAGACGCCACCACGGTTTCAACTTGGCTTTGCTCCCCCAGGGCCGCTGGGGCAAGGTGCACAAAGGTCGGTGGCATGGCGAGGTGGCCATCCGACTCCTGGAGATCGACGGGAACAACCAGGACCACCTGAAGCTCTTTAAGAAGGAAGTGATGAACTACAGGCAGACGAGGCACGAAAACGTGGTGCTCTTCATGGGGGCCTGCATGGCCCCGCCCCACCTAGCCATTATCACCAGGTGAGTACTCATGAAGGTCGCCACGAGACCTTCACACCGCTCATACGCCTGCTTGTGTCTGCTCACAGCTTCTGTAAAGGCAGGACGCTCTATTCCGTGGTGAGGGATAGCAAGAACACGCTGGACATCAACAAGACCAGACAGATTGCTCAGGAAATTGTCAAGGTATTTTTTACTCTCTGTGGTCAGGAAGTATTATTCACAGTCATTTGTGGTCAAGTACACATGCTCAAGTACACACTGGTAGAAATGAGATGAAATGCTGCCCCCTACTGATGAAAGTTATTGGAGGCTTTGCATATTTCCACGTAGGCTGCACAGCGGCGAGTGATTAGCGCGCAGACCTCACAGCTAGGAGACCCGAGTTCAATCCCACCCTCGGCCATCTCTGTGTGGAGTTTGCATGTTCTCCCCATGCATGTGTGGGTTTTCTTGGGTTTTTCCGGATCCCACATTCCAAAAACATGCTAGGTTAATAGGCCACTCCAAATTGTCCATAGGTATGAATGTGAGTGTGAATGGTTGTTTGTCTATATATGCCCTGTGATTGGCTGGCCACCAGTCCAGGGTGTACCCCGCCTCTCGCCCCAAGACAGCTGGGATAGGCTCCAGCAACCCATGCGACCCTCGTGAGGATAAGCGGTAGAAAATGAATGAATGAATGAATAATTCCACGTACTCTCAGGATGGCACCACCCAGGTGGGCTGTAGATGGTTGCTGGTTCAGTCCTTAGTCGCTAAATAGTTTCGAGGAGATGTACTTCCCATTTTAGCTCATCTCCCCCGCACACACGGCATCTAGTTGAAACATAAGATCAGACTCCAGGGGGGGAACCGTGATGCAGCTGGGAATGTGTGTCTCACTCAGGGAATGGGATATCTGCACGCCAAAGGCATCGTCCACAAAGACTTGAAGTCAAAGAACGTTTTTCACGATACCAACAAAGTGGTGATCACAGATTTCGGGCTTTTCGGCATCTCTGGAGTTGTTCAGGAAGGGAGGTAAGGACTCGGGTGTGATTGACGTTTCTGTGTGCAGCTTTTCCTGTCCGTTTTTCTAAACTGTTTCCAGGCGGGAGAATAAACTGAAACTTCCGCATGGCTGGGTTTGTTACTTGGCACCTGAAATTGTGCGCAAAATGAGCCCCGGCAACAACGAGGACCGCCTCCCTTTCTCCACCGCCGCGGACGTGTATGCCTTTGGGTAGGTTCAGTTCCGTGCACCGACGCCAGACCGCCTGTCCCGCGCCTGCTTTAGCTCCTCCCCCTCTCGTTTCCCAGCACCATTTGGTACGAGCTCCAAGCGAGGGACTGGCCAATCACCAACCAGCACGTGGAAGCAACCATCTGGCAGGTCGGGAGCGGAGAAGGTATCAAAAAGATCCTGGCAGAGATCAGCCTGGGGAAGGAGGTGACTGTGAGTGCAACACGTCAAATGTCTCGGGTGCTTTGTCGGCCGTGCTGACGCTCTGCCCCGTCTCTCGTCTCAGGAGATCCTCTCGGCCTGCTGGGCGTACGACTTACGAGAGCGGCCCACCTTCACGCAGCTGGCTGACATGCTGGAAAAGCTACCCAAACTCAACCGCAGGCTCTCTCATCCCGGACACTTCTGGAAGTCTGCAGAGTAGGTATCTCCCAGCCCATGGGCGGGGTCAACCACGTGGACGCGTCACCTTGGGCCTTTTTATTCACACGCTTAGCTTGTCCTCTCTTCACGTCACAACACTGCAGATAGAGCAAGTGAAGTGTCTCTCTCCGGGTCACCGGCATGTGTGAGGGATGGGAAGAAAAGCTCTGCTCTGACTTGTTGGCTTGCATGTATAAAGCTCCATCTCAAATCCGTTTATTTCATCATCTTATTGGAAGTCTCTGACAGTCCAGCATCCATCCCTCCGTTTTCTATGCCGCTTATCGTCATGATGCTATATGCTGTAATACGCCTCACGGCGGCTGTTTGGCCCGCTGCACTTTCTACAGGAAACTGGAAAAAAGAACAGTCGAGGATAAAGACAAAATATTAAGAGTGTAAACTCATAAAAGCGTGGTAGAAGATCAGCAAGACTTTTTGGTCACTCCAAAGGAACTCGGCTTCCTCAACAACGACTGTCTCTGATGGCCCTTCTTGACGATCTCCCCTGTATTGGAGGAAAACCTCAGAAGGCCACCAAATATTGTGCCCAGATACCACCACTCCTCAACCACGTGAAGCTCTGCATCCCAAGTATAAGACCACCACTAGAAATACACTGTGGGGGGTGAATGGATGCTGTTGGGGGGGCCACATGGATACTGTGATGGCGGCACATGGACACTATGGGGGGTGTCACATGGACGCTATGGGGCATGCATGTGGACGCCATGGGGGGACACATGGACGCCATGGGGATGCATGTGGACGCCATGGGGGGACACGTGGACGCTATGGGGGGCCACATGGGCGCTATCGGGGGCCACATGGGCGCTATGGGGGAGGAGGCATGTGGACGCTATGGGGGATGCATGTGGACGCCATGGGGGGACACATGGATGCTATGGGAGAGACGTGGACGCTATGGGGGGCCCACATGGACACTGTGGGGGGCACATGGGTGCTATGGGGAACGCACATGGACACTGTGGGGGGCACATGGATGCTATGGGGAACGCACGTGGACACTGTGGGGGACGCATGTGAACTCCATGGGGGACACATGGACGCTATGGGGGGTCACATGGGCGCTATGGGGGATGCATGTGGACGCTATGGGGGGCCCACATAGACACTGTGGGGTGCGCATGGATGCTTTGGGGGGGGCACATGGACGCCACGGGGGGGCACATGGACACTGTGGGGGGCACATGGATGCTATGGGGGACGCACGTGGACACTGTGGGGGACACATGGATGCTATGGGGGGGACACATGGACACTATGGGGGATTCACGTGGATGCCATGGGGGGGGGCACATGGACACTGTGGGGTTGCACATGGATGCTATGGGGGGAACACATGGACGCTATGGGGGACGCACGTGGACACTGTGGGGGACACATGGATGCTATGGGGGACGCATGTGAACGCCATGGGGGACCACATGGACACTGTGGGGGACACATGGACGCCATGGGGGGGACGTAAGGATGCTGTGGGGTTGGTGCAAACAGAGGTTGCTTGTCCAGCTGTTTGCTGTTAAGTCTCACCAATGAAATCTTCCTGCATTTGCTTCCCCTTTATGGGCTCGCCTTAATGGAAGTGGATCCTGACTGGGATGCAAGCACTTTTTTCCGCTTGCAAAGGAGTTGAAATGTTTGCTAGCAGAAGAAGTAAACGTCGATCTTTCCCTTCAGCGTGTGCTTGGAGCAGATGGACTAACTGACTAACCGTGGCTTCTTGTGCTCTCTTGTCTTGTCTCGTCTCGCCTGCAGGTTGTAGCGGCAAAGCTAATGCAACACGGCCCGGGTCTGCCTTGCATGCTCCCCGGTCCTTAACACCCTCAGGAGTGTTCAGAGCATCGCCTCAGATACTCTGCTTCCACTTCCTCTCTGTCTTCTGTCCCATGCAGAGCATCAGCAGGCTGCACTTCTGCATCTTGTGTTTTCTTTCTCCTTTTCTGTTGTGCTCTGGACTTTGAGGCTTTTGAATGACGCGTTCTGTGCTCAGCACCTGCGTGCTGCAGTGTTACGGTGGGGACCTGTAGTACTGTAGTACTGGATCCTACTCTGTAGGATACTGCAGTACTGGAGCCTACCCAGCAAACAACATGACAGTACGCAGCATTACGTTTTATTTCCATGTGTTGTGGATTGATTCATGAATTGATTGATTCGATTTTTGGTGATTTTTGTTGAATCTGCTGTTGATTGATTACTTTCTTTATTTTGGGGGGGTTAATGTAGTCAATCACAGTAATTTAACCAATTATTGTATGGGGAGGGGGGTCATTTGAGGAATCCACTTACTTGACTGATTTCGGAGGTTGAGGTGGAATGTCATCAACCTCATGAAAACAGACAGGTGAGGAAGGTCAGTCCAAGGTCACCTGTGGTGGGGTCAGTGAGGGTGGGGTCCACGCGGGCGTGCGTTTTAGCGTATTTGCGTTAAATAGTGTAAATACTCGGTTTGGTGTACAGCAATATTTCTACAAACATTTTCTATGTCAAAGGCATCACTACCTTTTTTTGGAAGCGTCCGCCAGGACCGCTACAGATATATATATATATATATATATATATATTAATATATATATATATATATATATATATATATGTGTACATATTTCTATTTTTCTCATGTAAAAAGGCTCCCCCTTTTTCAATGTTTTTTATGTTGTCAAAATCCATATTTTTGTATTGCATGTGAAGACTGTTGTCGACACGCAAGTTGTGTTTTCATCCATGGAAGAGAATAAAATGACTTGTCATGTGACCACGCAGCGCCGTGTGGTTATTAAGTCGGAGTCAAGTGACCAACTTCCACCTGGAGGCAACACAAGGATCAAGGATCCCCCAGCATGGAAGTGGGCGGTCCAAAGACAGATGCTCTCGCACTGGACTTTCAAGCGTTGGAAAGTCCTCGTCTTTCACCTTCCAGCAGCCCGGTCCTGTCAATCAATCACGTGTCCCGGCTGCTGCCAGGGAAAGCAAAGCACTCGGCAGACAAGGCGGACGGATGGATTCCTTCTGTGGGGGCAAGGGGGCGGGGCTAGATCACATGACCTCGCTGAGACTGGACGCTTTCTCCATGTGGCAGGCCTCCATCAGTGAGGCTCCTGGACCCGCCACGCCACGAAACGCTCATCATGCTGGCCTCTCATTGCTAGTTCGCTCCACCACTCCAGGTTCTCCTTTCACTTCCTCTCGCATTAAATGATTATTGTATCGTATCGCATCGTGAAGAGGGTGAATCGTATCGCCAGAAAATTCCATGTATCAGATCGCTGCCAGTGCATCGAGATGTGTATCGAATCTTCCTCAGTGCTGAGATTCACACCCCTAATATTTAGCGTCATGCAATATTACATAATGATAGTATCATATCTCATGATGATAGTACACCTCATGATGATAGTATCATACCTCATGATGTTGGTATCATACCTAATGATAGTATCATACCTCATGATGATAGTACTCCTCATGCCTCATGATGATGGTATCATTCCTCATGATAATAGTACACCTCATGATAATAGTATCATACCTCATGATGATAGTATCATACCTCATGATGATAGTACACCTCATGATAGTATCATACCTCATCATGATCGTATCATACCTCATCATGATGGTATCATACCTCATAATGGTATCATACCTCATCATGATAGTATCATACCTCATGATAGTATCATACCTCATGATGATAGTACACCTCATGATAGTATACCTCATGATGATATCATACCTCATGATAGAATCATACCTTATGATGATAGTATCATACCTCATGATAGTATCATAACTCATGATAGTATCATACCTCATGATGATAGTACACCTCATGATGGTATACCTCATGATGATAGTATCATACCTCATGATGGTATCATACCTCATGATGATAGTACACCTCATGATGATAGTATCATACCTCATGATGATAGTATCATACCTCATGGTAATAGTACACCTCATGATGATAGTATCATACCTCATGATGATAGTATCATACCTCATGGTGATAGTATCATACCTCATGGTGATAGTATCATACCTCATGATGATAGTATCATAACTCATGATGATAGTATCATACCTCATGATAGTATCATACCTCATGATGATAGTATCATACCTCATGATGATCGTATCATGTTCCAGCATCGCAGGTCTCCACAGATGTCCTCAGTAAAAAACCAAAGACCAGACTTCCTTTTCTTGATGCCAGCCCAAAAGGAGAAGTGAGAGCGAGAGTGAGAGAGGTTTTGCATGCTGTTGGTTTTTTCAGCATCCGTGAAATTTGAGCATAAGTGAGAGACGTCGTTCACCTCCTCTTTGGATCATTAACAAAAGAAAAATAAACGCTTGTCGTATCCGAATAAATCACATGCAATGTAAGTATCTCTGCTTTTGGCACCTGTCCTCTGTTTTTTGCTCTCTGTTTGACCTTGAAGGCCTGAGTAGCCCGTGGGGTCCAATTATCACAACTGTTATTAGCGTTATTAGTTTCTCTTGGTTTTATTTGTCACTATTTCCCATCAACTTATTGATCTTTTTACACGGTTTTGTAAGTTCTGAGGGCATCTGGACTTGAGGTTTTTAGTCGTCGTGTGCGTCATGTTTTCATTTTGTTCCACGAGAGTGCTTGCTTCCATCTGGCTGATCGCCATGCTTTTCAAGGGGTTAAATGTGCTATGCTAGTATTTGGTGACCTACTTAGCTAACCGCTTGGAACTGTTTTCAGCAAGCATGATGGGCCCCGCCGTCGTCAGCGTGATGATCCTCCGAGCGCTGCTGTGCGGAGCTCAGAACAGCTCCTTTAGTTTGCCAGCCTCCACCCAAGGAGAAAAGGCATCTGACCGCGTCGCGTCTGCAGTCCCAACATCCTCGCCTGCCGCCTCTCACCTGCCGCTTCATCTGACCTCTGCTGCCAGCGGCACTGCCGCACCGGTCGGCATGCTGGACAGGAAGGAGTGTCTCCCCCTCTTGATGCTGGCGGGGGGCCTGGCCCTCGTTTGTGCCCTCCTGCTGCTTTCCACTTTGATGCTGACCTGCAAAGTCTGCCAGATGAGCAGACGCATCAACATGCTGGCCACCAGGTCCCTCAGCTGCACCCCATCGGCCGCTGGGAACAAAACTCACTTGGAGACGGACGGCAAAGAGATCGGCATGCTTTTGGGCCTCTTGGAGGGAGGGGACACGAGACCCCGAGCAGAAAGGGAGGAGGTGCAAGAGAATGAAGAAAAGGGAGAAGAGAAGCAGAAGGATGCCGAAGAGACAGCTGCAGTTGATGAGTCAGCGCTTCCAAAGCAGCAAAGAGTGGAGGAAAACACCTCAGATGCCCCCTCCCCCCATGGCACAGAGGCAACATTCTAGATGCGGAAACCATCCGACCTTTTAGTGCTGCCAGGCAGCCTTGGCTTGATGAGTAAACGTAAAGCTTATCAACATGATAATAGCGAGCTTTGGCACCGACCTTTTATTACCAATGGCTTGCCACTTTGGTAAATAAACGTTAGCAAGCAATCTCTAGCGTGTTTGCCTGCCTGTCTACGCTTTCTCACGCTGGAATACCTTCCATGTACTTTCAATGATCCCCAAAGAATATCACAATACCGTGATTGCTTTCAAATGGCTAAGCAAATTTGTCATATGGCAAAATGATGTGTAGGTTTACTACAGTGTAGCATGCAACCTTCATCCTTATTGATTTTATGTTTTTAACAGCTGCAAGGACACACCCTTCATTTTATAAAAGCCAATTAGAAATATAATATTTCACTAAGATGTAAAAATGCAAAAACTTTTCTCACCAAGCTCTGTGTTAGGGTTAGGGTTGTTGGTGCAATACTGCCCTGACCTATCAGCGAGAAGGGTGATGGGGTGAAAGTAAGCATCACCATACATTACTGTATATCACCATACATTACTGTATATCACCATACATTACTGTATATCACCCTGTATCACCATACATTACTGTGCATTACGTGTGTGGGTGGATGGATGGATGGTGGATGATGGATTGATGGAGGGATGATGGATGGATGGATTGATGGAGGGATGATGGATAGATTGATGGAGGGTGGATGGATTGATGGATGGATTGATGGAGGGATGATGGATGGATTGATTGATGGAGGGATGATGGATGGATTGATTGATGGAGGGATGATGGATGGATTGATTGATGGAGGGTTGATGGATCGATGAAGGGATGATGGATGGATTGATTGATGGATGGATTGATTGATGGAGGGATGATGGATGGATTGATGGAGGGATGATGGATGGATTGATAAAGGGATGATGGAGGGATAGATGGAGGGATGCTGGATGGATTGATTGATTGATTGATGGAGGGATGATGGATGGATTGATAAAGGGATGATGGAGGGATTGATGGAGGGATGCTGGATGGATTGATTGATGAAGAGATGATGGATGGATTGATGGAGGGATGATGGATGGATTGATAAAGGGATGATGTAGGGATTGATGGAGGGATGCTGGATGGATTGATAAAGGGATGATGGAGGGATGCTGGATGGATTGATTGATTGATGGAGGGATGATGGATGGATGGATTGATGGAGGGATGATGGATGGATTGATAAAGGGATGATGTAGGGATTGATGGAGGGATGATGGATTGATGGAGGGATGATGGATGGAGGGATGATGGATAGAGGGATGGAGATTCTCCCCCAAAAAGAGGCTTTATTGATGCTTCTATGTATTTTTCTATTTCAGATACTATTAAGGTGGGGGGGGGGGGTAGTGGTTCTTTTAGAGTTGGGACACCATGGAAAGATTCAGTCAGATCATGGACATTTCATACTCAACAAGCAGGATCCAAACTACAAACTACTGTCAGTGCTGCTCCATTTTTTTTCTAAAATGGTGCATTCGGGTGCATCATGTAACTCATGTGACATTCAGGGACACTTGTAAATCACAGCCACACATGCACATGCAGCCCATAGTAGGTCATATGTTAGAAAATGTTCTCTTTGTAACAAACATCAACGTTAAACAAAGCTTTGGACATAATCTGCTTCATCCTGATTGGTCAGCCTTGCCCTCCATAAATATCCATCCCCCATCCATTGGGACATTTCACTGGTGGGAGAAATGAGGTGACGAGTGGACTAACAGCCATATTCAAGACTTTCAACACTTGCACGCTTGACGTGTAATGTACATTTTTTAACACATGATGGCGCCAGAAGTTCATCTTCCTTCAGTGGAGCTGCGATCCGCCCAGCAGCCAGATTGACTTACCAATTATATGATGATTGTTATGATTCTAAGTCATGTTTTATCTTCATCGTGGCTGTGGGCTTCTTCTCTACTCTTTTATTTGACTTCCTTTGCCTTCAATGTCAGGATGCAGCTGTTGAGGCACTCCTGTTTCACACCTTGCCTTTCAAAATAAATGGTAATGGTAATGGTTTCATTTCATTTGAACATGCAACATTGAACATCGTGTTACAATTGAGTGCATCACATAATCAGTTCACACAATACAGGAAGTATGGCCAACTGACAATATCATCATGAAACAACAACATCATGAGGATGACAAATAGGATATTTCTATCTAATATTTAATATTTATTAAATATTTAATATTTATCTAATATTTCTATCTAAAGTTCAACGTAGTAGTAGACAGTAGACATAGACATAGACTTTTTTATTGTCATTGCACAATAACACAGCAGTGAAATTGCCAACGAAATGTCGTTGCCTGGCTCCCGTGTAATAATAAATAATAAATAATAATGTGGAGAATAAATAGTAGTACTGTGTACTGTGTACTATGTTCTATCTCTGTGTTCTGTGTTCTATGTTCATGTTCATGTACTGTGGTCTATGTTCTGTCTTCTGTGTTCTATAGTCTATGTTCATGTTCTGTGGTCTATGTTCTATCTTCTGTGTTCTCTGGTATATGTTCATGTCTATGTTCTATGTTCATGTACTGTCGTCTATGTTCTGTGGTCTATGTTCTATCTTCTGTGTTCTATGGTCTATGTTCATGTTCTGTGGGCTATGTTCTATGTTCATGCTCTATGTTTATGTTCTGTTAACTATGTTCTATGTTCATGTTCTATGTGCTTTAGCGTGATGATCAGCTTCGGAAGCACCACGCTTGCCTCTTCATGGCCTCCAGCCGGAGGTCAAGCTGTGTCCCAAGTTCTTTGTGCTCGTTGGGCAAGTCCACAGGTGTCCCTTTTCCACTCCACCTGGTTGGGAGCTTTTTGGAGCTGCTTCTTTGGTGCTTTGCATTCCCGTTGTCATGGTTCCACAATTGACTTTTGGGTCTTTGTGGGTTCCACTGGGGCTCCAAAGGCTGGCTGGGCTGTGTGGACCAACCGTGTGCATAATGAGGTGGGTGGGCTTTAAGGTATCATCTGGAATGTATGACTTCTGATTCTGATTTAGTCTGTCTTCTGAAGTTCTCTTATCATCACTCTGTTCTGCTTATTGTAGATAGTATAATATCATACTATATATCATATTTCAGCTTGAGTCTTCCATATTCCAAATTTGCTGTTGTCTTTGAGGTGTGGGTAGATTCTTACTGTGGGGGCCAGGAAAAACACCCCTGTACTGCACAGGCCCCCCAGCTGCCCTTTGGACACCCTTACAGCACCGACCGGGTGATTGACAGGCGAGTTTGTGTGCCTTCACGCAAGGCAGGTTTGACAGTGGGGGGTTATCTTTTTTCATAAATTTTAGTCAATTTATGGCTTTCCCAAGATGTGTTCAAAATGTCCACCATTCCGTCGACACCACCGCCCCGCCCCCCCCTCCCCACAGGAAAAAGCATTGCATGTGGATGTCCTGCATCTCCATAACAATTTCATCAAGGACCATGCGTCCTTTTATTTGCTCTCTTTGCAGATGCTCTTAGCTTGGAAACTTTCTGACAGCCTTCAAAGTAAAAGTCTGAAGGAGTGCTGGCCAATTATTTTATTTTCCCTCTGCAGACAACACAAAGTACACAAAGTACACAAAGTCAGGTCACATTTCTCTCCTGGCCTCCTAATGACTGACAAGGTGGAGGGGAAAGATGCTATCATTTACTCACCCCCCCCCCCCCCCCAGCCTGTTTGCTGGCCTCCATCACACCCGCCATCGCCCCCCCTTCCTCTTTCACTTTCGCTTTCACTTTAACTTTTCATTGCAAATGTCATACTACATACTACTACTAGTACATACATACTCTTACTCTACACACTCTATGTACTCTTACTGTACATATGGTACATACTTAGACTCTACATACTGTATATACTAGGTATATGCTATGCTCTACGTACTGTATATACTATACTGCACATACTGTATATACTGTGTATATACTATCCTTTACATACTGTATATACTATACTGCACATACTGTATATACTGTGTATATACTATACTGTACATACTGTGTATACTATACTGTACATACTGTATATACTATGTAAATACTATACTGTACAGACTGTGTATACTATGCATATACTACACTGTACATACTATATACACTATGTAAATACTATACTGCACATACTGTATATACAAATTGTACATACTGTGTGTATACTATACTGTACATACTGTATATACTATGTAAATACAATACTGTACATACTGTATATACTATACTGCACATACCGTATATACTATGTAAATACTATACTGTACATACTGTATATACTATATATATACTATACTGTACATACTGTATATGCTATGTATAAACTATACTGTACATACTGTATATACTATACTGTACATACTGTATATACTATGTATAAACTATACTGTGCATACTGTATATACTATGGATAACTATATTGTACATCCTGACTCTACATACATACAATGAGTGTACATACATACTGTACATACTGTACATACTGTACATTCTACCAATATACCTCAATACTAAAACATAATCCTTGTAAAAATGGAAAAATGACCTTTTTCCAGGTAAACCCCCAAATATGAGGTGAAGACCATCATTCTGGTCTTAATTTGGTGTCCTGGTGT
Source organism: Doryrhamphus excisus (assembly GCF_030265055.1). Classification (NCBI taxonomy): domain Eukaryota; kingdom Metazoa; phylum Chordata; class Actinopteri; order Syngnathiformes; family Syngnathidae; genus Doryrhamphus; species Doryrhamphus excisus. Next base: position 6,481,422 of record NC_080472.1, on the reverse strand, counting down.
CGTTCTTTCCTATTCCAACTATTTCTTCTTCCATGTTTTCCATCTGTGGTCATTGTAGTACTTTCAGGAGTCTGGTAGAGAGTACTAAGTAGAAAGGGGACTCCATGAGTATTGAGGGGAGAGATGTCACTAGGGAGGGACGGAGGAGCCTTGAAGGAGGGATTAGTGCCCTCTGCTGGTGGAGAGAAGAACTGCCAGCATTAACACGCAGATGGTTTCATAGTCCTGCTACCATGGAACAGATGAAGCTCATCGGATGGGCAGCTGGGGTCCACGGGCCCCGGCCGGCCACCGCTCTCGGCCAAGAGCCATGTTTTCCCGTGTGGGTGCTGATCAGGTGAGAAAGGGAAGGTGTAGGCACAGGGACATAAACAGGCGTACTCCGGCAGCAGCAGCAGCAGGGAGACTGATGAGACAGGCAGAATTCAAGCCTGCAGCACAGCGGTGGGGGTGGATGGGGTGGATGGGGTGGGGTGTATCTATCTCCTTGTCTGGATGGCGCAGACAAGGCAAGGTCACCGCTAAGGTCATTGCTTGTGGAATGGGAAGGGAATGCGTGGTGGCAGTCGGTTAGCGGGGAAAATAAAGTCCAAAGGAAAGAAAAGGCCAGCAGTCGTTAAAAGTCCAAATGACGTTTCAGACGTCTTGCTGCTTCCAATTTCCACACAGCCCGCTCTCTCTCCTGGCTGCTAACCCCGACCGAGCATGAAATGGCAGCTGGGGATCCGTGCTAGCACGCACCAGCAAATCCTGCTTTCTACGTTCCTCTCCTCTATGCTCTACAATTGTACGTCTAGAAAGAGTCCTCCTCGAGCATGTTGCAGAGTCTCCACATGTGTCTGGATAGGATCGAACCAGCAACCACTAGGTTGGGAGAACGTGATGGAAAAGCTTTAGAAACGTCCTGAAGGAAGTGACGGAGGAATGATTGACAAGTGTGGAGTAAGACCATAGAATGGTCATGCCAATGTCTATGTGATGGGCCGAGGAGCGAACCAGCACCAGCGCATGGACACAGACAGCAGGGGGAGCCCTTCACTGTTTGGCCTTCAGTGATGGTGCAAAGCCCGACACGTAAGCACCGTGCCTGGAATCTTTTCCACCGGCTTGAGGAACGAACCAGCCAGGACACGCAAGAGGAGATCGCAGCCCAGATCTTGCCCATCTCCTAAGCGTGCCGCCACCAAGCTAACATAGAGTACTGTACTTGACTGTACTTTGCTCGACTGTACTGCACAGTACTTTACACCAGCAAGAGTCCATTCAAGGGAAGAAGTAGTGTCCAATGTCACATGCATGCATGACAGCCGTCCATCATCCTGCTTCTGAGCAGCATCTGCAGGGATGCACGTGCAGACATCGCTGCAAAGGAACGTGATGAGGCCAAGAGATGGAACGTCCCATGGTGGTGTGGGGGTGTGGGGGGTATTTCACCAACACGGAACATGTAGCATGACAAGAACGTGCTGCTGTAACTCCATGTGCATACTCTACCTGCACGTTCTATTGTGGTCACAGCGCACGCTGCTGATTGCACAAACCGCATGGAAGCTTTGCTCTGCTCTGAGCACTGCGACCTTGACAGAGGTCACTGCTATTCTAGCTGTGAAACAGGATGCCGCCGTGCAGATCTGTGCAACCTCCAAAGTCAAACGCAATATGTTGTTGGCCAACGTGGTCCACCATCAATATTCCACGTGGGCTTCTTCATGGCGTCGAGATCGGCATATACACGGAACGTTAGCACAGCTGAATCAAAGCAGGAATAATGGAGGCAATCATTCATCAGCAGAACATCCTGGCTAGAAGAAAGCTAAGCCACCAGCTCCAGATCATCATCTCGGCCTAAACTGGTCTTCTTCAGCTCCCTGAAAGAAAGACCGACAGACCGAGAATTCCTGAAATAGGACTGTCAATTATGCATGCTCCGGCCTGACTTCCTCCCTGCCGTCGGAGGTCGGCTGGCTGAAATTCCACGGGAAGGAGAAAACGCAAGAGGGAGACAGCTTTTTCTTCCAGCCGTAAGAAGCCCTCCAGAGGAAAGCATGATGACTCAATCCATGGTGATCAATGTGGAGAGCATCTGCAACAATTATGCAACTGACAGTAAAACATCACCCGAGCAGGAAGAGGTCGCTGGTGAGTCCAGAAGAGTTTGGCCAAGGTGAAAGTCCTCCTGAGGAGGTCTAAACCGGAACCAGGACTCCCGCCATCTCCTAACTTGTCTTTCTCCTCTCTGCTCCTTCACACGCTACCAATTTCACTTGTCTCCAAAGACCAAACCTTCACTTTCCGTGCAAAGGCTCCATGACTCCCCATGCCGGGTCCCCCCGCTTCATGGTTTTGCCGGGGGGGGGGGGGGGGGGTTCACACTGATGCTACACTCTCAGATGTCATGGTAAGCCCACACGAATGTTGACCCTTCACTCCTCCTCACCCAACGCCGGCTGAGGAAGGCTATGGGGATGCTACCCACAGGAACATTTGGTGGTGGAGAGGTCAAGCTGTGGGTTTCTACAGCCGACCCAGGAGCCCGTCCTCGTGTCTACTGAGAAGAGGCGCTAACCCCCCCCTCCCGCCCCCACCCAACCATGACAACTAAATACAACCACGTGCTAAAATACACGCATGCAGTTTTCCTTCAGTGAGGGCTAAGCTAGCATGACGCGATGTATAGCACACTTAGCCGTGCCAGTGCTGTAGTCTTCGTGTCGTACCGCCCCACCCCTTCATGGCGCGTAGGACACGTTAAAGGTTACAGTGGAGCGTCCAGCCTCCGCTTTCGTCTTCCTTCGGGATTGTGATGGGAAAAGCCTTGGGAAAGATTGCCGGGTTTTTGTCCACTGTAAAAAGTAGCCCTTGTACGATGGCGTGCCCAAACCAAGCCCCCACGCTGTCCGTGCTGTTCCCAGTGACTGACCAAGTAACTCAGTAAATAAGTAACTAAGTGGCAAGTCAATAACCCGCCCAGAGGCCAACCAATGCTGCGAGTGCCAGCAATTTCTCAGCAGGAAATGCAGGAACGCTTGGCAATCATTTCATTGCTAAAAAAAAACCCAAACAAAACATTTCATTGCTTATTTGTGTAAAACCACTTATTCTCTATCATATGCATTTTTGGTTCATATTTTGGGTTGTCTTGAATGCTTTGTTTACCCTGGGGACTCATATTTCATTCAACAAAATGTCAACAAAACACATTGTTGTGAAATTCAGTGGATTCAAATATAAAGTGAAAAGATTGCTTTTGTTGAAATGTGCTGTTTTAAAATTCAGTGCAAATGAATGAGATATTCCACTTCCGGGATGGTTTCTCGTTGCAGCCAATCGGGCAGGGAGTGCAGAGTCACGTGATACAAAGCTAACAAAAACACGTGTGTGTGTGTGCGTGTTGAAGTGAAATGATTTGCTGTGATTTTTTTTCGGGCTGATTTTTTTATAAATTGGACTTTAATTAAGCATTTACACGTTGATTTTTCAAACATTTTTGTTATGAAGTGTTATTGGAAAAAAAATCTATTTTCAGCATAAATTAAGTGTACAAACACTCACCTGAGAAAATATCAAAAATAACGAGCTAAAATGAGAGTGCAAAAATGTGGTGATGAAGAAAGTAATTAACCTTGATGTGGGATCGATCGTATCGGCCGGCGGCCCGGAGGAGCGGGAGGACACGTTCACCCCTCGGGGTCTAACGAAGTGACAAATAGGAGGCTTGCTTTGCAGATTGTCCGAATGGACGTCAATCGGATTGGTTCGGTGACAGCTGTAGGCCCCGCCCCCTGTGGCCGAGGTAGCGGGAGAGAGGGAGGGAGGAGGGAGGAGGCAGGAGGCAGGAGGCAGGAGGGAGGAGGGAGCAGGGGGCTGAGCTGATCCCACGTGTGACGCCGTCCTTCCCGGCTCAGTAATATTCTCATAGCGGGGCTTTGCATATCTCCTGCCTGGCTGTCTCTCACCCTCTCCGTAGTCCCAGCCGATAGTTTTGGAATAGCTATGGAAGGAGACGGGAGTCAAGCCACATCCGGAAACGACTCTCACCATGACCCGGGGTAAAAATATTGGTTGTTTTTGCCGAAACGTAAGCTTCGTGTTTTAGTGCAACATCTTGGAGAGGACTTGGACTGGCGAGCCGGATGGATTCGTCCTACACAGTACGCACTTGGTGCCTTCCAAGGGGGCAGTTTTAGAGAGCTTTTAGCCCGAGTGTCCTCCCCCTTTTCATACACCGAGCGAGACTATTATTCCAGCCTGGCTCCTTGTATCCTTTAAGGTCGCCCTAGAAGTAGTTAGTCGTCAAAATGGCCGAACTGACATCTGGACTGACTTGTGCTGTTTTTCCCCCTCACAGTAAAATGTTTATCGGTGGCCTCAGCTGGCAAACCTCACCAGGTGAGACCGTCGTGGCGCTTGTCCTCTATTTCTTCTTCCTTGTCTTCTGTGCTGTCGGCACCGCGGCTGCGTGCCAGTGTTGTGTGCTCGCTCTGGGATGTCTCGGTGCGTGTGTGTGTGTGCGTGTGCGTGTGCGTGTGTGAGGGACGTTATTCCCGATCCCCGTCCATCTCAAGTCCTCTATTCGACCCCTATGCGCATCGCGGCGGCGCCGCGGTGGAGGGGGAGTGTTGTCTTTTGGTGAAATGCGGTGACAACATCGCGCACGTATGTGTTGCGTGTATTCTGACCCTTGTGTGTGTTTCCTGTGTCCACAGACAGCCTTCGGGACTATTTTAGCAAATTTGGAGAGATAAGAGAATGCATGGTGATGAGAGACCCCACGACTAAACGCTCAAGGTAAACCAAGGACTCGTCTACTTTGCCTCTCCGGTGCATGCAAGCGATATCGCTTTACTTTGTTTCCTTGCTTAATCCGCTGCGTGTGCGTGCGTGCGTGCGTGCGTGTTTGTGTGCTTGCGAGAGAGAAAGAGAGCGTGCGTGTGCTTTCGCAGCCAGCCAGATAAGCTTAAATGCTAACTGCTGTAAAGCTGCGACCCAATGCAATTTGACATTGACTTTGTGACTGCAGCAGTGTGGCCAATGGCCTGCCCACTTTCACTTTCTTGCACAGGACGTCCGCCAGCCGGATGTCTTAGTGCATGTACTGCAAGGGGGGGGGGGGGGGGGGGGGGCACTACCAAAATAACAACAGCCAGAGTGTGGTGTTGCTCTGGCAGGGCCCGGGTGGGGGGTCGCTCTCAACTTGTGTGTTTTGCTTCAGCGGGCTTTCATGCTAACCTTCCTCTCCTGTCTGTGTTTGCCTTGCAGAGGATTTGGGTTTGTCACATTTACAGACGCCGCCAGCGTAGATAAAGTCTTAGCTCAACAACACCACGAATTAGACTCCAAGACGGTGAGTTCATTTCTTTTACTGCTTGCTCATTTGTCAGTGTCGGAGATCCCCTGTGAGTGTGTGTGTGTTATTTATTCTTCTTTTCCTCGCCGCCCAGGCCTTATGGGAGAGCCCCGTGTGCCCAAGGTCATGAATAAGGGCTAAATGCATGTGGGCCTTTAATACTAATCCTAGTCATAAAACACAACTGCAGTGAATATTAGATGAATGGGACAGACACGCCCCCCTCTTGGCTCTGGTCACGTGCACACACAGGCACACACACACACACACAACACACACACACAGAGCAGCATGTCTTTGACCCACGCGGGTTTAACAAGGTCGCTGTGTGTCTGACTCACCAAGTCTGTTATTTTCATCAGCAGCATTTCTAAGGAAACACGCTGGAATATAGCAGCTGCTTTTCTGTGCATTAATTCACGTAAATAAACACGCTCATTCATGAGGAAGCGCCGCACTATGGTGGATTCTTCTTGCCGTTTGAAAATTTGTCAGCCGATGAATAATGAAACAGGCGAGTGTTTTGTGCACGATGGCTGCACGGTGACGAATGGGATGGGAAGCTTTTCTGTGTGGCTGGGGTTTCTGCTCGGCACGTGGGGGAATGTGTCAACTCCCACGTCGCTCTGCAAACGGAATGGCGCACAGCGAGGAGCAGACTGGTGACTCGGGCGAAACAGACGCTGAGGATATTGAAATGGGATAAAAGTGTTGGCGTGGATTTGAAGGGCTAAGATGAGGTGTTTTGAAGAGAAATACGATGATGACTTCCAGCGTTTCTAGTTGGGTGCATGTAGCGATAAGATGTCCCCACGTGTCCAGTTAGAGACAGGAAGTTGTGGTGAGCTGAATGACCAGCAAGTTACGACTGATGCTGTCACTAAAGTGTCAAAGAGTTGGCATTTCCAGGCTGCCTGGAGAAACGAGGTAGTGTAACTCCTGTGAAATACTGAACAGTATCAGGGCCCCCGGACCTGATGCTGTTAGAACTTTCCCATTAAGGAGTTGTTTGTGTGCTGACTTCCAGGAAAGGCTTAAATTCCATGCACACTTTAGAAGGATTGTAAGATTTGACCCACGGACCTCGGCTCATTCACGGTACCTCCAGCCGCCTGAGTGGAGTCACCGTGCACTTCACCGTGCACGGCTACCGCCCTGCCAAGCAGCCTTCACGCAGCCCTGTGGTGCTTTCACTGTCTGCCTTCTGCATCATGCTGGCCTTCCTACCTTCAGGTCTGCACTTACTTACCAAAGCACATGATTTCACGGTACATGTTCAATTCTTTGGCCTACTGATTGGCAAGCCAACCGATGTGACGGTGGCCAACCTCTAGAACTTTATTTGACCTTAACATATCCACGCTCCTCATTCTCCGCCACGCTACCTGGGGGTGCATTCACAGACACCCCGGCATCTCCCACCATGCGTGCTGTCAATCAAGCCAGCAATTATGGAATTATGCATATTCTCGTGGCTCATTTGGTCGCTGACGATGCTCATCGAACTTTGCCTCGCAGATGTCATCTTTCAAATATTGTGTATGGGTGTACTCTTGATTCTGGTTTGATACTATTCTCCTGTTTTGTGTTTAAACCTCATTTTTTACTCTGTCACACTTTGGCAGAATGTCTAGTGCAATACAGATACAATTTATTGTTATTGTTATTTATTATTCTTATTATTAATCTTATTATTCTTATTATTCTTATTATTCTTATTATTCTTATTATTCTTATTATTCTTATTATTCTTATTCTTATTCTTATTCTTATTCTTATTCTTATTCTTATTCTTATTCTTCTTATTCTTCTTCTTCTTCTTCTTCTTCTTCTTCTTCTTCTTCTTCTTCTTCTTCTTCTTCTTCTTCTTCTTCTTCTTCTTCTTCTTCTTCTTCTTCTTCTTCTTCTTCTTCTTCTTCTTCTTCTTCTTCTTCTTCTTCTTCTTCTTCTTCTTCTTCTTCTTATTATTATTATTATTATTATTATTTGTCCCAAAGATGCCAGCCCTCTTTGATGATTGACATGTGCTGCTGTTAAAGTGACAAGTACATCATCTGACGTCTTTTGCTTCCTGTGCTTCATGCGAGTACATACAAATACACTTCATGGGAGTACATACAAATACACTTCATGGGAGTACATACAAATACGTACATACAAATACACTTCATGGGAGTACATACAAATACACTTCATGGGAGTACATACAAATACACTTCATGGGAGTACATACAAATACACTTCACAGGAGTACATGCAAATACATTTCATAGGAGTACATACAAATAGGATTACATACAAGTACATACAACTCCAGTTGACGGTAGTACACACTGTACAAATCCACCAGGCCATCCTGTCCTGTTGGGAAAGTAAATGCAGATGATGCAATGGTCAAGTGAGATCATGTGATGAATGACGGCCCAATGCCTGAAGCCAGCTGGACAAAAGGATGCTGCAGGTCGTGCGGCGTTCAAGGAACTATTAAAAGACAGTGGTGACACCCAGGTGTCCTTTCAAGGTCTTCTCTGCACTCTGGTCTGTTTTTTAGTCCTTTACCTTTTCAAGCTCATCCTATCTTTTGTCAAATCCTAGAGATAAATCCATCAATGAAAACGGGCTGATGTTCCGTACCAGGTGACGTGCTGGAGACGACAGGAGGAGACTGAGAAGGCGAACACACGGTGATCACACGGTCAGCGTCTGAAACTGCTATTCCCCTGGGCTGCTTGGAATGAAGTGTTTTTAATGAGCGTTATCACAGTCGTTTTTCTCGAGGCTGGGATTCCAAAGGAGCCGTCCTGCGGAATACGGGCTGTGGACATTGCTCAGCATCCATCGGAGACTCGGTATGACTTCAGTCTCCGTTTGAGCTCAGTGTGGAGTTTGCATGACTACTCCGCTACTTCCACTTTCCACAGACGCACAATAGCTGCACTCTGATTGGCTGACGAGCAGGCCGGGGTGTCGCCCAACTCTGCTGGGATAGGCTCCAGCATAGCCGTGGCCCCAGTGAAAGTGAAAATGGATGAGTGTGATAAAGATGTTGTTTCATGTACTAGAACTGCAAGAACTAATAACTATTTTCATATTCAGTTCACCGTTTTTTGTACTTCAACACGAAAACATCCTCTGATTGGGGTCTCCCAAATGGGAATGTTTCATTGTCCTGAATCAATAAATGAACCATTCATCTCTGCAAGTTCAGCAACCTCAGTTTGGGGCAGGTGGACATCAGTCAAGCATGGAAGCAGAGTGTTCTCTTTGTGTTTTGTATTCACACACGTCAGCCCTGACTTTGGACATGCTGGCCTCTTTTCTGATCATTCTGTTGATTAGCAAAGCAATGAGTGTTTGTTTTGGCTTGGTATTGATTTGGTGTTGCTCCCTTCACCCAAACAAACCAAGGAAAAGATGGCATCAAGGTGCAGTCACCTGCCATAATTGGGGGAAATCCATATATTGTACATTTATATTGCTTTGCCTTGATTTCAAACCATTTTGTAGGTGGACTTATGGGTTCTATCATGTGTTCTTGGACTCACAATCACAATCAATGTGCACTGCTGTTAATAAGCTTATTATCCTTTTCCCATGTGTTTCTCGTGCAGTCGGCATATCATTAATTTGTTTGTCAAAGTTGGAGCTAACTTCCTGTGTTTGTATGCTGATAACGGATGAAATGACACATTCCATGGTGCCGTTTATGGCGTTATTGCAAAAACAAAGGAATTACATGAACCAGCGTGATCTCTATCTTGTCATTCGGATGAATGTCTGACCCAGTGATTGACACAGCAGCGTTGCGACAGGATCCTGATGACTTTAGAAATAGTTATTTCCCAGCGTCCACACGTGCGGCAGAAAGCTGAGGCGCTTTGTCTGCGTACTCGTCGTTAGTCACTGGCCGCCGTCCTGCGTTTGCGCTAGCGCAGTAATAGCACCATCGCTGTGCGTTAGGATCCCTCATCCCTCCTGCAAAAAGCGGGCTTGCATGGCTTCCCGATTTGTCCATTTGATTGGATGGGAGCGCAGGACTTTGCGCAGGCGTCCTCCTCGCCGACGTCTCTGTGGCAGGTCACCTTGAACGGGCGAGCTGTGAGAGGCCGCGAGGCTGTGACTGAACAAGCTGAGTCATATTAGGAGCCTTCATGTGGAAATCATCCCTAATTTACATTTGTTTTAAGATATAATTGGATCTGTGCATTAATTCAGTCAGGGCCAATCATTTCTGACTTTCTTTGCATCCGCACGGCAAGCAGGATTTGACTCCGGATCATCAGGTTTGTGGTTAGGAGCCGAGGAATCAATCATCATGAATATAGTCTCAGCTTCACAATCCTCTTCGTATTTTTTTCATATTGTTTTTTGGGCTGCTTTTTTCCCAAGCGGTTATGAAAAGACTTGGATAGAGATATGAAGGAGACATATGGGGAAGCACAGCCTCGGGCTTCACAACACACATGCTGGTAATTCCCAACATATTTCTCATTTTGGTGGAAATATGTTTGCCCGTGATGTTTGGAGCTCTTGAAGATGTATCACTGTAATGTTTTACCAGGCAGCAGATTGAGTGGTTGTACCTTTAATTGTGACACAATACTAACGGTAATGATAGAAAAGCCACCATGCTGCACGGCTCCAGCGCGGCTCCAGCACGGCTCTAACGGCTCTAGCACGGCTGTTGGATGGCACATTCACAGCGAGGATGGACCCCAGGGTGCTGATTGACATTAAATAAACACAATACAATACAATCGTCCCACGTTTCAACCTATCAGAGCCTTTCAAAAATATCGGAATTATTATGGGCATGCACTGCAATGCAGAGCAGCCCGTATTAATATTCCATTTCTTCTTTAGCTATTATTATATGTTAATCTTCCCATTTTTTGCGCATAAGGGGCCCAAACTGCAAGAAGGAATCGTGACATTGGGGACAAGGTCGGTATTTATTTTCTGGAAAGTTTTGTGTAACCATGGTGACGCTATTAACGAAAACGTTCAAAAGGGGGCCACTAGATTAGGTACACCCAAATCTATTTTTTGAACACATGCCAGAGAAAAAACAAGAATTTACAGACTTTCACAGCCTTGTAGCTCAGCCATACGGTCACAAAGAAACGTGATGAGTGGCTCATTTTTCAGACAAACTTCTCAACTCTCTCTGTGGATGTTTAGTTTTGGCTCTATTTTCGTCAGAAAGAGGTGTGCGCATCGCAGAGGTGGGCCATGGGGGCCACATCCGGCCCGCCAAGTGTTTGAATACGGCCCGTAAGTTCTTTCCAAACTATTTCATTGAAACCTAACATCCAACCTGGCTTGAGACAACCTTTGGATGGTTTAGGTAGCTTTTGGATATTTTATGTGGTCTGCTGTTTACAACGTGCTCCGGAAAAAAAGGCACACAACACACATACTTTTACAGATACAATACTTCCAGGTGGACTGTTATGCGTAAAATATATGTATATATATATAGTCTGGCCCGCCATTGATTTTGTTGAAGCAATGCATCCCGCGAGTCAAAACATTTGCCCACCTGAGCGTGGGAGGCTGAAAAAAACTTTTTTTGCAAACAACTCCTCCTCCTGGCCACACCATCCATTTTAGCTAGCTTGATTTACTTTGATGAAAACGTAGGAATCTTCACCCCCTTTCCAAAAATGTCACTTTTATGTCTGAGAGATATACGGATTTCCTTCTGTGGCCCCTAGAAGTGACAAAATTCAAGAAATTCTCCCATTGACTTTGACTTTGACTCAAAATCTTCAGTTTTCTATGTTTTCGTCCTATTGCAGTCATTTCTCAACCGATTTACAAAACGAGCAGATCTATGCAAAGCCCTAACCCTCGGGCCACTCACGGTCATCTTCTGTTGTCAATATCTCGAATCGTTTGGGAAGAAGCTTCTGTTCGACATGAGGGATTCAGGTTTTTCAGTCATTTGTGCGCATTCATTGTCAATATGGCCGCCACCTGCGCAGTAGAATGGAGTTAACACCTCTTCTCCTCCTCCTCCCAGCCCCTCCTTTTTAAAACGACTGTGTGTAGTCATGTGCGATTACAATGATTCCCTTCCCAGCTGATACCATACATCTCATGTATCTGGTAGGTTTAAAAGTTGTATCTTTCTAATTAAGCACAGTGATTGCAGTCACCTCAAAGACCGGAGTATCAAAATATCAACATTTTCATAGACGCCATGATACAGCTTTAAGCTGTGGTATCATCATGTCAGGAATCCATAGTTTGGTATCGACCCGCATGTCACTACCTCTCTGCCCTTTAGTACTGCATGCAATTGTAAAACAACACAAGATCATGTGCAAACACCACAGGAATACCTAGCCACTTTCACTACTTGATGCTATGTTTCTAGGTGCTAGCATGCTGACGGTTAGCATGTTAGCATTTTAGCTGATTCTCATGTAATATTCCACACTGGTCACTGGGTGTCAGTGATGTTACACTGATGAGGCAATAGCCACTGCAGGAAGTATTGAACAGAAACCGGAAGTAAAAAAGAACAACCTCAAGGATGTCTATATGACTATGTCTATATGTCTATATGGCTACATGTTGTCTATATCTCTATATGTCCATATGTTGTATATCTGTCTATACAACTAAATGTTGTCTATATCTCTATATTTACGATACGTCTATGTTTAAATGACTATGTCTCCATGACTGTATGTCTATGACTATATGTCTATATGTACAGTATGTCACAAAAGTGAGTACACCCCTCACATTTCTGCAAATATTTTATTATATCTTTTCCTGGGACAACACTGAAGAAATGAAACTTTGCTACAATGTAAAGTAGTCAGTGTACAGCTTGTATAACAGTGTAAATTTACTGTCCCCTCAAAATAACTCAATACACAGACCTTAATGTCTAAACTGCAGGCAACAAAAGTGAATACACCCCTAAGTGAAAATGTCCAAATTGGGCCAAAAGTGTCAATATTTTGTGTGGCCACCATTATTTTCCAGCACTGCCTTAACCCTCTTGGGCATGGAGTTCACCAGAGCTTCACAGGTTGCCACTGGAATCCTCTTCCACTCCTCCATGACGACATCACAGAGTTGGTGGATGTTAGAGACCTTGTGCTCCTTCACCTTCAGTTTGAGGATGCCCCACAGATGCTCAATAGGATTTAGGTCCGGAGACATGCTTGGCCAGTCCATCACATTCACCCTTAACTTCTTTAGCAAAGCAGTGGTGGTCTTGGAGGTGTGTTTGGGGTCGTTGTCATGTTGGAATACTGCCCTGCGGCCCAGTTTCCGAAGGGAGGGGATCATGCTCTGCTTCAGGATGTCACAGTACATGTTGGCATTCATGGTTCCCTCAATGAACTGTAGCTCCCCAGTGCCGGCAGCACTCATGCAGACCATGACACTCCCACCACCATGTTTGACTGTAGGTAAAACACACTCGTCTTTGTACTCCTCACCTGGTTTCCGCCACACACGCTTGACACCATCTGAACCAAATAAGCTTATCTTGGTCTCATCAGACCACAGGACATGGTTCCAGTAATTCATGTCTTTAGTCTGCTTATCTTCAGCAAACTGTTTGCAGGCTTTCTTATGCATCATCTTTAGAAGAGGCTTCTTTCTGGGATGACAGCCATGCAGACCAATTTGATGCAGAGTGCGACGTATGGTCTGAGCACTGACAGGTTGACCACCCATCCCTTCAACCTCTGCAGCAATGCTGGCAGCACTCAGGCGTCTATTTTCCAAAGAGAACCTCTGGATATGACGCTGGGCACGTGCGTCAACTTCTTTGGTCGACCATGGCGAGGCCTGTTCTGAGTGGAACCTGTGATGTTAAACCGCTGTATGGTCTTGGCCACCGTGCTGCTGCTCAGTTTCAGAGTGTTGGCAATCTTCTTCTAGCCTAAGCCATCTTCCTGCAGCGCAGCAATTCTTTTTTTCAGATCCTCAGAGAGTTCTTTGCCATGAGGTGCCATGTTAAACTTCCAGTGACCAGTATGAGAGAGTGTGAGAGTGATAAAGCCAAATTTAACACACATGCTCCCCATTCAGACCTGAGACCTTGTAACATTAATGGGTCCCATGACACTGGGGAAAGAAAATGGCTAATTGGGCCCAATTTGGACATTTTCACTTAGGGGTGTATTCACTTTTGTTGCCTGCAGTTTAGACATTAAGGTCTGTGTATTGAGTTATTTTGAGGGGACAGTAAATTTACACTGTTATACAAGCTGTACACTGACTTCTTTACATTGTAGCAAAGTTTCATTTCTTCAGTGTTGTCCCATGAAAAGATATAATAAAATATTTGCAGAAATGTGAGGGGTGTACTCACTTTTGTGACATACTGTATATGTCTGAATAGTCTTAAAATGTCTAAATGAGAAAGCGGAAGGAAGTGAGTGACAGGACAAGATCCCAGGTAGAAGCAGCTGTAAATGAGTTTCATCCATAGGGTGGCTGGGCGCTTTGTTTAGAGATAAGGTGAGAAGCACTGTCATCCAAGAGAAAGTCGGAGTAGAACTGCTGCTCCTCTGCCAGATGAGGCGGCTCAGGATGCCTCCCTGACGCCCCCTATAGAGGTGTTCAGGGCACATCCGACCGGTAGAAGGCCTCGGGGAAAAAACAGAGACTTTGTCTCTCAACTGGCCTGGAACACCTCGGGATCTGCTGGGAGGATGTGGATGGATGATGTATGTATGCACGTACGTATGCATGTACGCACGCATGTATGTACGTATGTATGTACGTATGTATGTACGTATGTACGTATGTATGTATGTATGTATGTATGGGTGATGCATGTATGTATTTATATGTATGTAAGTATGTATGTATGTATGTATGTGTGTATGTATGGATGGATGGAATCCTACTTTGGAGAAATTCACTTTTCACAGTCCATTCCTAGGAATCCTTGCTGACCCCAGGTGAACTTTGAGCTTGTAGCAGGATCTTGCTCAAGTAGCAAGTAGGAGAACGGGAGCTGCCCTGAATCACATCTCCATTAGCAAGGAAAGACAAGTCAGATTCGAACTGTGATATGGCTTTGGGTCAGCAGGACTTGATTTTGGCTGAAGGCATGATGAGTTCATGCTATGTACTTTTAGTGGATGGCTGCAGCTAATGACTTCTTCTGGTGTTGATTCATGTCCACATCATTTTCTCTTCAATATGTCTTTCTTAAGCCTGACATAATGGCCTCTAATCTGTTTTGTCCAAAAGACAATGCTTGCAAATTAAATATGAGACTGAGACTGAGACAGGAAGGTCATCAGTCCCAGTGGTGTTGGTGTACATTTTGCACCTTTTAAATGGATTTTTGCATTTCGGAGTCAAAGCTGTGTATTCTAGAAGCTGGCTTGTCAGGCTCGGTGTGTAATATTTAGTAGACGGGCAAATATCCATGCTATTTTAGGAAAGGTCAATGTGTTTGTAGTCTTTGACTTTGGTGAAATTGTGCTGATTGATTTAGGAGCATAACAAACAGCCTCTTTATTTGGCCACAAAGATCAGCAGAGATTGACAGTGCAGATATGAATCATTTAGGCTTGAATTCCATGTCTCTTCTGTTTGGTATCGCACACACACACCTGCGGACCTTCTCACAGCCCTAAATTGGGAGAGGCTGCACGCTTTGATAAGCGCTTCCCTGTGAGCTTAAACAGCAAGCTGTTGTGCCAGGGCTGATATGTGTTCATCGGGACTTTACTGCCTCTTTTTCTGCAGATTTTGTACATTTGGGCTGTTTCTCAAACAGCCGCACACACGGACCTTTCCTGTCCTCAAACGCCGTGGAAGATAAAGGATGGGGAGGTGGCGCTGGAGGGAGCGTGTCGTCACCTCTTGGGCTCCTCTCATTTTGTATGACTTTGACACAGCAGGTTGGGAGGATGTCTTTCCTTCCAATGGGGGGCCATGGTTCCCATGAAGCCCAGGGATAGATAATGCTGGCCGTCTCACAGGGCTGCTGGTACCATGCAGCACGTGACATGGACGTAGTAGACGCTGCTTTCTTGCTCAAAGGAAATGAGCACTCTTTTGTAATTTGGCCCATCTTCTGCAACGACATGTGGAGGGTCACGAGATCTCTTGTGGGCCTGTCCACGTTAAACAATATGTCAGTTTTGGTGGATTCATCTGCAAGCTGTGCTCTCTGTGGCGCACAAGGAATAATAAGGCAAATCATGCTAACTAAGTCGTCTTACACATCCGTACGTAGGATGATGACAAGAAAGTATAGAAACCATCTTATGACGAGCTGGGAATGCTGAGATGGTATTGTAACGAGGAGGTGGTCTCTTTACGGGAAAAACAAAACATCAGCAAAGTCCCCTCTCCTCCTGCACACACACAGTAAGGACATGTAACATTCACCCACTCCTCCACGTAACCGCACTAGGTGATCCTCTAGAAGCCAAAGTGTAGTGTTTTGTAGTATTTGTGTTTGTAGATGTATGCCTTCCCACTGAAATGAGATTTTCAGTTCCAGAGCAGAACAACACGTAGCGAGGCCATGATGTTGGATGTCAACAACGTGTGGACGTTTTGGTTCCCACGTTCCAAGGGGAACATTACAACCCAGCGCCCTTCACACTTGCATGGCATGAAAACAATAAACAAAAGGTAACTGCCAGGTGTTAAGCTGCTTAATAGCATTCCAGCAGCTAATCCTGCAAGCAATAAGAGCTAATGTTCGATTCACGTGCTTCCTCCTCCCCTAGTCTGCTATCTCAGTGTGTTGGTCCACATTAGCCGAGGCTCCTTCACAAACCAACCTGGCCTTAGGGTGGCCATTTTGCTGTTGAAGCTGCACGTGGTTGGTGAAAACAAAACACGCAACATGATTAGACACAAATAATTCTGACCAAAGCAGTCCAGGCTGTTGATGAGACTGAAAAAGACAATGAGCAACGTTATGACTGTCAAAATGGAAAAGAGGCTGCATGGGAAGATAGTAACCAACATGTGCCGACCCCCCCGTACCCCCCCCAAGGTCCCAGTGAGATGCAGGAGTTTAGAACGTAGTGGAGTTTGGTATTCCGGGCATGAGGTGTTGTCTTTGCTCAAACAAGGTGCGCAAAGTAATTGAGTTTCAATTGGTTAAGCCTGAGGCTAAGTGCTAAAACAAATCTTTAAATGAAATTCATTACAAGCAGGGTTGCCATACTCGGCTGTTATTGAATTCATTTCTCATTTTGAGCTGATTTCCACAGATAACAGTAATAAGCGATGGCATCATGGCTTCCCTTCAAAGCTAGTCAGTCTGCTGGGCTTAATTGAGCTGTGCAGATGCTTCTCTCCTTCACTTCCTTTCTGCTCTCTTCCCCAGCAGGGGGGCGTTTCCTAAATGGGATCTGTCTGCAGTAAAGGAATAACTTTTATCAACGCTCACAATTCACTCCCGGAATTGCATATCAGATGCAGGACAGACATAAACATTGCAATGAAAATGAAAAGAAACCATAACCTTTATGATTGTGTGTGTGACTACTGCTCCAGTATACAGTATGTGGGGGTGCCACTGTACAGGTACCCCATGGTACAGCCTTGGTACTTTTTCTGCATAAAGAGAGTCAACTTTTTTGTCTCTTTATTATGATATTATTGTCATTGCTACTATTATGAAATGATATTGACATGAACACCCTTGGTCTGTCATGTTTCTTTTTAGGAAGTGCAGCAGTGCATGCTGTTTTTATCTGATGCTCTCATCTGTGGGCCGTTACGGAGGGGAGGGTGCACTGCAGGAGGCTGGGGCCCGGACGGCACGTAGCTGAGGAGTTTTGCCGGGTCTGAGTGGCCGATACAGATGGTCTAGAGTCTAGACCGTCTAGGCTCTCCACTCTGCCGCTAAATGCAGCCATGTTGTTGTGATCGGCCATACAGGCGTCCCTCGTTTATGGCGGCTGAATGGTTCCACCACGATAAGCCAACTTCCATGAAATAGGATTCAATATTTGGAATATATTGGAATATTACGTTGTTACAGCATAGAAACCTCTTTATAGGCTTTACCATGATTAGAGCCCTTTAGACATGTCATAGTCACCTTTATTATTCGGTCTTTACATCACATTGTGCAGGCTGTGGGGTCACTGCAGGGACATAACAGACGGCCGCTGCTAGCATAGCAAGCTATTGAGCTAACTAGTTAGCCTCTCCAATTGACTTATTCTAAACTTGCGA
The DNA here is from genome assembly GCF_030265055.1 of Doryrhamphus excisus. NCBI lineage: Eukaryota > Metazoa > Chordata > Actinopteri > Syngnathiformes > Syngnathidae > Doryrhamphus > Doryrhamphus excisus. The sequence goes on along the minus strand of NC_080472.1, from coordinate 6,463,877 downwards.
AAGTCTGGGGAAAAATAAGCCCATATCCCACCACTTCCACACATGTCCGTCTCAACCATCAGGTGTCTGTCTCGGCCTCGGTGTATCTATCTTGGCCATAGCCTGTCTGTCTCGGCCATGGCGTGTCCATCTCAGGCATCAGGTGTCTGTCTCGGCCATGGCGTGTCCATCTCAGGCATCAGGTGTCTGTCTCGGCCATGGCATGTGCGTCTCAGCCCTCAGGTGTCTGTCTCGGCCATGGCGTGTCCATCTCGGTCAAGGCGTGTCCATCTCGGCCATGGTTTGTCCGTCTCAGCCATCAGGTGTCCGTCTGGGCCATAGCATGTCTGTCTTGGCCATAGAGTGTCCGTCTCAGCCATCAGGTGTCTGTCTGGGCCAGAGCGTGTTCATTTTGGCCATGTCATGTCCGTCTCAGCCATCAGGTGTCTGTCTCGGCCATGGCGTGTCTGTTTCAGCCATCAACGTGGGCCGGGTTCTGCTGGTCCAGTATCCAGTCTGACGCCATTACTGATGCCTAGTGACCACAAAACTACACAGAACTTGTCTTTCCATATTTTTGGACTAATAATAATAACATAATAATGCGTAATAGTCAACCACAAACAGCCATTACTTATTCATGATTTTTGGGAAAACTGCAGCACAGTGAGGGATGAGTCCATTCAGTGATAGCTGACTTGAGTAGCATGGCTGCCCATAAGGAAAGTCTTATGTCATACGTAGTCCAAGCAGGAAGAGGCGGGTATAATATATCACATGCTGGAATCTGCTGCATGCAGTCCTTTAATTGTCAGTGCAAGGTTGATGAGACAACCCCCCCCCCCCTCCAAAATAGGACATACCTTGGTAGCAATGAAATTAATGGGTAAAATGAAGCTAATAACGTAACAAGCGGGAGACGGGGAAAGGCGTTCATGTGATGCATCCTGCTTATTATTTGGAGGCGTCACCAGCCCAGGATTCTCATTTTCTCCCTGTCATATTCAATCAGTGATTCCCGCTCACAGTAACAGCCGGGCGCCACCATAATGACTGCGGCCAGGCCAACGTTGTTATTCTTCTCATTCTTACTTGAACATTGAGTGTTTGTACATCTCCTGGCAGGTCTGGCATGACTTGTGGTGTAGAGATTGTTAGACACTGCTCAGCATAATGAATATGAGCTTTCTAATGCTTCATTGGCCACTCAAATGAAGGGATGCTGTTCCTTGAACGTGGCATAGAGCTTTGCCATGGAAGGTAATGAGGAGACAGAAGTTGGCCAGCAAATGGTCTGAATAAAATCTAGCACTCAAGATGGAAAGTTTGCGTGAAATGAAATGAAACTTGAAATGAAAGGAGTTGTTCGTTCAGATGAATAGAAATTGATCTCATCGAGTCAATGAATTGATTGCTGCTCCTTCATGAGCGATCGTGTAGGAATGATGTTTTACATGTGACTCGCTCATGTAGATCATCATCCTAGTCCCACTGATGAATGACATTCACACAGAGGCAACCTTGGTGTAGAAGGCAGTCTTCTACACCAGTAAGGTGTATAGTCAGGCTGTGGTCTATGTGGTCTAGGTCTATATACAGGCTGTGGTCTATGTGGTCTAGGTCTATATACAGGCTGTGGTCTATGTGGTCTAGGTCTATATACAGGCTGTGGTCTATGTGGTCTACGTCTATATACAGGGTGTGGTCTATGTGGTCTACGTCTATATACAGGCTGTGGTTTATGTGGTCTAGGTCGGTCGACAGGCTGTGGTCTATGTGGGCTAGATCTATATACAGGCTGTGTTCTATGTGGTCTATGTATATATACAGGCTGTGTTCTATGTGGTCTATGTATATATACAGGCTGTGTTCTATGTGGTCTATGTATATATACAGGCTGTGTTCTATGTGGTCTATGTATATATACAGGCTGTGGTCTATGTGGTCTACGTCTATATACAGGCTGTGGTTTATGTGGTCTAGTTCTATCGACAGGCTGTGGTCTATGTGGTCTAGGGCTATATACAGGCTGTGGTCTATGTGGTCTAGGGCTATATACAGGCTGTGGTCTATGTGGTCTAGGTCTATATACAGGCTGTGGTCTATGTGGTCTAGGGCTATATACAGGGTGTGGTCTATGTGGTCTAGGGCTATATACAGGCTGTGGTCTATGTGGTCTAGGTCTATCGACAGGCTGTGGTCTATGTGGTCCAGGGCTATACACAGGCTGTGGTCTATGTGGTCTAGGTCTATCGACAGGCTGTAGTCTATGTGGTCTAGGGCTATATACAGGCTGTGGTCTATGTGGTCTAGGTCCATATACAGGCTGTGGTCTATGTGGTCTAGGTCTATATACAGGCTGTGGTCTATGTGGTCTAGGGCTATATACAGGGTGTGGTCTATGTGGTCTAGGGCTATATACAGGCTGTGGTCTATGTGGTCTACGTCTATATACAGGCTGTGGTTTATGTGGTCTAGTTCTATCGACAGGCTGTGGTCTATGTGGTCTAGGGCTATATACAGGCTGTGGTCTATGTGGTCTAGGTCTGTCGACAGGCTGAGGTCTATGTGGTCTAGGTCTATCGCCAGGCTGTGGTCTATGTGGTCTAGGTCTGTCAACAGGCTGTGGTCTATGTGGTCTAGTTCTGTCAGGCTGTATGTGTTTATGTTTATCAATGTCTTTGGTAAACGCATGATAGAATGAAGCTGTGAAAGTCGAAGCGGGAAGTAGCGAGGGATGAGCTTAATCGGAGTCTTTGATTGGACAGGTTTTGCTTCCCTGGGCTAAAGGAAGTACGCCTACGGTGGCCGATGGAAGGAAGAGATGATGTTTTTTGGAAAGCAGCTTTACTGTAGTTCTCAGCAGACTGCATGTCCTAGCATTAGCAACCTTAAAGACTGGGCTAAGTTAGCGGCCCCGTTTGAACGTGCCAGAGAATGAATTTGGTGGCGGACAATGCTAATATTTATTCTTGCTTACAGTCGGGTGCCCATGGGACAGATTGCATGCTGGGGGTTTTTGTGGGATTAGAGTGGAGAATATCCTAACATCACCTTTTCTTTTCTTTTCTTTTCCCTCAGATTGATCCTAAGGTTGCCTTTCCACGTCGCGCCCAGCCTAAGGTAAGGAGAAATTGCTCACCAGGCCTGCTTGGGGAAAATGATTATGTCTCGTGTCACCAGCGTACCTGCTTCTCTGTGGCCACTCGGCGGATTCAAAGAGGCAGGGCTTGTCTGTTTGCGTTAGAGAAATACCTCGTCTGGCTCCATTCTCCATTCACCTGCTTTCTGCTCTGCACATTGGAAAAGATCTCTTCCTTTTACTAGCTCTCTTTCGCTGCTGGCCTACATCCTGGTGCTTGGACCTGAATTGGGCGCATTCCTGGGGGTGCCCCACTTTTCCACCTCTGGTACAGTACACATAGTGCAGTCCTGAGTACTGGCATACTTAGTTGTCTACAAAGGGGGGGGGGGGGGTCTGCATCATGGAGGTTCTGAAAGCAATGCCCAGAGTGAACTCTCTTCCTGCCTGTGTGGGAAACAGCATAGTGGATAGAAGTGCTGAAGTTCTAGAATGGACTTGATGCAGGCTGATGTAATCTGATACTTATTCCTATGCTGATATTGGAGCGATATCCATATTGGATTGGAGAAGAATAGAATGCTTGTGTCCTGTTGTCTTCAGCTTTGGAGGACATGGATGGATGATGAATAGCCTGGGATGGCATTCGCCGGCAGAGTGTCTCTTTAATAGCCAGATTCCCAGGTGACAGAGTGACATAGGTCGTCTAGAAGGAGGATGGATTGGGAGGATGCACCTTGTCACAATTAGCATGGAAAGAAAAGTGCAATCAGGCTGTTGTTCCTGATCATGATCTTTTTCTCTCCTGCTTGCTGGTCCCGAGCAGCTCCATTGACAGTTAAATATGCAAGGCGTGCAGATGGTGCAGCAGTACAGTCAAGGGCTTTGTTGACATGCCCTCTCACACCACAACCCCCCCCCCCAGCAGTGAACGTGAAGCCTATGTCGTTTACTAGCAGGGCTTTTGACTGGTAAAAAAGCCAACCGATTCTTCTTCCCTGTGCATCAGAAAGTGTGTTGATGAAGGAATCGTTAGGTTTCACGTGTCATCAACATTGGCTTCCAAAGCCAGGCAAGATGGTGATTTCATGGGAGATTAGCGGCAACGTGTTCCCCACGAAGCAGACTTATTGCCATCATCCTCAGCACGTTGGGCTTTTTACACAGAAATATCTTGTGTTTCTCCAGACAGAGCAACTTTGTTTTCCAAGAAATGGCAGCTTCCCATTTAGGAAGTCCTGACTGTTTAGCATTTTTCCCTCCAGCGCCATGCACCTCCCCACCCCTCGCTCGTCTGCTCGGCTGCTCACATGCAGCTTTTGAATTGACCCCGTTCCAGTTTAAAAGAGCTCGGCTCGGCTCGGCAGGTGCGTGAACGACACGGGCTTGAGCATCCAAATTGTGACGGCACCAATCAGCTGTAATGTTCTCACAGCTAAGGATGACCTCAGCAGTAACCCGTTAGCAGCCAGTGCTGCAGCAGGGCAGAAGTCCGCATTATGTACGGCACGTAGACTAATGCTGGAAACGACAGGAAGTGAAGGTGAACACAGAGGACATTTGGCTGTAAACAAGTGAAGGTGTTTGCACCGGGATGACAGGATAACTTTTATCAGACGCCGCTACTCCCTGCAGCCAAAAACATGGACGCTTCCACGCCAAGGAGGAAGACAAAAGCATTTGGCCAGCAATTAAAAGCTGCAGCTTCCTCACTGCAGGGACAATAGATGAAGGAGAACGGTGGCATCCACTGGCTAGGATATGAGCTCCGTCTTCTCCTGTGCATTGGCAGGCAGCTGCCGTATGTGTCCCTTACTTGTGTCCGTGGATCTGAATCGGTCAAGGTTCAAAATGGCAGACAAGCTCATATTCTGCACGTCACAGACGCTGAAGATTTCATATGCTAGTACTTTTCTAATATCTGTCATGTTCATGGGGCGGGTCGAAGGAATCAATGCTTGATTGATTGATTGGCTATGAAGGGACTCAATCTTGTCATGTGGCGTTTTATAGCTACAACCGTTCACCGACGACACAATTAATCCCTTGTCCGGTTCATCAACGACTATTTTGTTTTTCAATGAGTTGTTTTTCATATCCTGCATCCCGTTTGGTGACTGTCCTTCGTTTTCCATGAGAGCAGAGCTGTTACGTTTGTGTCTTAGGTCAGACACGATATATATTCACACACGGCGGCTTTCACTTTGGAAATACTGACAGATATTTTGGCCTCTGCAATATTTCTCATTTACAAAAAAAACAAACAAAATCATATCATCAGTTCATGAATGAAAACAATCTTGCCCACCTCAGACCTGACCCAGGTTTTCATCTGGGAATGAGAAGTAGAGAGAAGTGGAGATGCAGAACTTTCATCCCAACAGTCCTCAGACGTTTGGTGGACAAAGTACCTGCAAACCCAGAAGATGTTTGTACTCAGACGTTTGATGGACAAAGTACCTCCAAACCCAGAAGATGTTTGTACTCAGACGTTTGATGGACAAAGTACATCCAAACGGAACAGGGGCACATGGTGTGCCTTCACAGGAAACGAAATACAGTTAATGTCAATTAGTGGAGGTTTTTTCTAGTCTCTTCTGAGAAAGCCACGCCCCTGTCATGAATATGAGGTAAATATAGACTGCGGTGGATCAATGAATCACCTGCTAAGCTAAAGCCTGGTTCATCTCATGCCATCATTATGATGGCTGACACAGTCACATGACTTCCCTATTGCTCAGTGGGAATGCTGCATTGGAAAGTGCTTCCTAGCAGAGTGGGCAGCTCCTTTCCTCCTTGATGCTCGGAGAAGCCAAAATTTCAATGCTAACATTTGTCTCTTTTTTGGTCGTTTTATGTGAAATATGGACGGAACATCAGACTGATGCTGCTACCTCTGCATGGGGCTGGAGTGGCACCAAGTATTGTTCTCTAAAGGAGAAGCCCATAGCATTACTTCCAGGGGTGGTCTGCACTCTGTGTGGATGCTCGCGGCCCCCCGTCCACCCACCGAGATGCTGAAAGCAATGCACAGAGTGAACTCTCTTCCCGCCTCTTTGGCTGAAAACACACACGCACGCACACGGTTGTATCTTGATTCATTTTCATTGATTGCGAGATTCTTTCATTTATTTCTTATCATCCCAGGCCTCGTGCCCACAAGACATTTTTACTACGAGTGAGGTCACGTTTTGATCTTGTGACTCGCCCATGATCTACCCTTCCACAATATTGTGTTATGTTAATCCTGCCGCCAACAAAGAAAGAACATGCAGGATGCATGTGGGAATAAAGCCACAGCACGTCAGCTCATAGCCGCAGTGTGAGGAACATCAAGCCACCTCACACTTGTGGCTTGATGTTTCCCTGCAAGTCTCCTGGTGACACGCGTGACAAGACGCGCTCTGTGTTTCCTGTTGAAATCAAAGCAGCGTCTCCCAGCGACATTGCTGGAGATTTACCATTCGGCGCTAGGCGTCATTACTGCTGCTGTCGCCGCTTTTGTTTGCCACGGTAGCGTCATGGCAGGCCCCGGCATGATTTTAATTGCCAGTGGGACTGTGGCCACTTGAGTGGGAGATGAGTTGTGATGGCTTGTTATGGAAATGAAAGGACGGAGCGCCATCTTTTTAGAGAGCAAGGGCACCTCGCTAAGGGACTGGCCCGGGAGGCCCCCCCTGCTCTGGTTGTCGCTGTGGCGTTGGGAGATTTTGGCATGCCGAAAGCAGACGTGCACAAATAAACCTGACCTGAACAGAGCCAGCTGTGACAACACTCAAAGATAGAGTCTGTTTTCTCCTCGGCTGCATGTTCTTCATGTCAGTGAAGATAACAGCTTAGCATGCTTGTACATTGATTGAGGTAATTCAAGGATATCATGTCAAAGCGCTGTCCTATATTTTACTCCAGGCTGACACCTGTGACTGTGGCTGCCTTTTTTAACGTAGCCTGTCAGAGCTGCTCCATTGCTGGCAGCTATGTCTTACTTCTCCTTTTTCATTTCACACACTGCTCTTTTTTTATCCATGTGCCTATTTCATTTCCTCTCTATCTTGCATTCATTTTCTATGACTGGCAAATTGACTGGTCTCCTCACTGCATCCGCTCGCCTGTGGTTTGCACATCGCTCTCTGGGACTGTTTGCTTTATGATCTTGCATGCCTCTCCTGCCCAATGCGGTTCAAGAGATTCACGCCTTACATTTGAATACATTCTAAGCGTGCCCTGGGAAGTTAATATAGCCCCTGGGTTTCTGTGTTTTTTGCAATGAACCCGTCTAAAACCAAATCGGAGATCATTTTTCCCATAGGAAATGCCGTTAATCTCTTCCACACACTCAAACATTAATAACACATTAATAACACAGTGGGACCCAAACTGTGTATTAATAACACAGTGGGACTCATGGGGTGTATTAATAACACATTAATAACACAGTGGGACCCAAGCAGTGTATTAATAACACAATGGGACTCATGAGGTGTATTAATAACACATTAATAACACAGTGGGACCCAAACAGTGTATTAATAACACATTAATAACACAGTGGGACCCAAGTAGTGTATTAATAACACATTAATAACACAGTGGGACCCCAGTAGTGTATTAATAACACATTAATAAGACAGTAGGACTCATGGGGTGTATTAATAACACATTAATAACACAGTGGGACCCAAGCAGTGTATTAATAACACGGTGGGACTCGTGGGGTGTATTAATAACACATTAATAACCCAGTGGGACCCAAGCAGTGTATATAAATAAACTTGACTTGACTTGACTTCATGGAGAGATACTGAAATAGTCTCTAAGAGAAATTGACATTTAGTCATGTGGCGTTGGCAAGTGAACGTGTCTTCCAGGATAAAGTAGCATGCTAGGTTTTGATGTTGTGGTCCAGGATGGAGGAGGAACAATGAGGAACAATGCTGCATCTTTATGGACAGATAAGGTGAAATATTGTTGTATATAAATATGTATTTGGAGACAGCGTACCAGAAGCGAAGACGGAAACGTCTGAGGAAGCCTGCGCCTGGCGCCGGAATACCGCATTTGAATATTCCTGTCCTTGTTGATCCCCAGTAGCTGACTGGCTGGGTCTATCGGAGGCTTCTTTTGGGATTACAGCAGCCTGTTTTACACCTTGTTGAGTTATTTGTTGTAGATTTAGCATGATGCTATTCCCCATCTCCGAGTGATCCTGATTCGGAACGACATAGCTCACTGCTGGCTAAATGAAAGCTCTGTGGCTGCCACCCCCTTTCAACGTCTCTGGGAGTTTATTAAAAGCACCCGTTTGCCGTTCCGACTCTTCACAGCTGCATGAGTCTGAAAGAATAATCAAGGACAAAAGTGCAGAACAGAGTGTGATATCAATCTTTTGTTGGGCTTGACAAGGAGCCCTCCCAGACATTTGCCATGTGAAGAGGGATCCTTTTTGATGAGACCTTCCGTTTTTCAGGCCATTCCTGCTCGAGCACATCACTCACAGCGGCAAGATGAATACAAGAGCAGTTGCCTTTTTTCCAAAGTTGACGTAGTGTAGCTGCAAATAACCAAGATGTCCCACCGGAAAGACATTGCTTTCATTTCTCAGGATAAATGGGATTTGAAATGGCTTTTACATGCCGGTTTGGAGGCACGCCGACACCAGCCGCTTGGTAGCAAATATTCATTGTCACAAACACGTCCATAAGAAGACTGACGCTAGGAGTGAGACTTCCATGGAAAACGAGTTAGCGTGTGAACAGGGTGGCTTTAATCGCTCTGACTTGGCAGTCATCCTTTAAACACACCAACGGACACGAACACTTTCACTTTATAGCCAACCTGCTGCACGCTGACCCAAGGTATCTACGGCAACCCCTCGCGATATCAACACTCCTTTATGGAGATTCCTACATGACCACTGTCTATTAGTAGTGAAAAGACATATTTGCATATGCATATTTACTTATAAATATTACTTACTTATAATATTTACTTATAATACTAATATTTACTTATTATTGGCCTAAATGAAGCGTTAGAAAGCATGACAGCGGCTCACTGAGATAAGTACATGAATTAAGACACTACTATGTGGCAGACGAAGCATTGTAGTTATGATTGTAGTTTTGTATGTCGGCCACTAGGTGTTGGTGTTTGGTGACACAGGCACAAGTCTCCTCACTAAGGTTCCCTAGGCCTGGGGAGCACACTGACTGTGACACTGCTGCAGCACACGTTATATTTACGTCTTACATGGCTCATTTACTCTTATTAAAACTGCACGGAAGTAGACGTGAAGTATGCTGTCAAGAAAAAAAAACAAGAAGGGAGCGCTAATATGTGAGTGAGTCTATCTCGTCTTATCGATTTCTCCGAATATATCTGCTATATTTGGTGATACAAACATGTTACCTCTGGTCTTCAGGGCTCTAATGTTACTGTAGCAGATGGTACACAGGTGTTTAATGCCATAGCCATCATTTATACTTTGTTGTAATTGACTTATTAACCAGCATAAAAGAGGGATTGCTGTGTAGTATTTCCATGGCATTTACTGACCAGGACATGGGCAGTCAAACATGGCCGACACTGACCAGCCAATGATACGATATGGTTGGCACGTCTTTACAATGAGCTGTTATGTGTACATGTCGGTGTTTAGCAGGCTAGCATGTAGCTGAGGGAGGTGAATGCTGTACCCCTCCTTATGCCGGAATGAAGGGGCGGTGGTGCATCCACTTTTAAGACGGAGTGGCTGTCAGTTTTGCCAGTCTACTCTGCAGAACATGCTGGGAAACCAAAATAGCATTTTCAATCAAGGAAAATCAAAGGTATGCACCATTGTGGGGCGGGCGGGGGGGCACATCAAGCCCCCCAAACAACACCCGAATGTCATCTAGTACATACAGTACACATGCTAACCTAGGTTCCACTATGCCCTAAATGTTATCTGGTACATACAGTACACATGCTAACCTAGGTTCCAGTAGGTGGTACATATACTACATGGTACTGACATATGCACAAATATATACTATAGTACAGGGGTTCCCAAACTTTACCAACTCAGGGCCCACTTGAAAATAAAAAAAATGTCTGCGGCCCACCTTTGTTCCCTAAACAGTACATAGACGAAATGCTGTGTTCTCAGAGCACTTAACTTGAAATGAAAGCAGGGGGATAAAGGAAGCCCAAACCTTTAATCTGTGGTGTACACACCAGTCAGAATAATGTATGTATAAGGTTCCTAAAATATTGTGACAGGTCAATAACACTCAATAGGTTATTACTTAGGCCTATAAGTATTTTTGAAATTGTACAATAAATATTTTACAATAAAAATAATTTAAAAAATAATATTTGCAAGAATGAATCATATTTTTAATGACCTTTCATGGCCCAACTGCAGTACTGCCACGGCCCACCAGGGGGCCGCGACCCACACTTTGTATATCAACTTTGTATCACTTATATCAAGTATACCAAGTAGTATGCAGTGTGCAGTATGTAGCAGATGCAGTATGCAGTAAGTGTAGTATGTAGTATTCACTATGTAGCAGGTGTAGTATGTAGCAGATGCAGTAGATGCAGTAGATACAGTAGATACAGTAGATACAGTATGCAGTAGGTATAGTAGATGCAGTATGCAGTAGATATAGTGTATGCAGTAGGTGCTGTAGATGCAGTAGATGCAGTAAATGCAGTAGATGCAGTAGATGCAGTAGATGCAGTAGATGCAGTAAATGCAGTAGATGTAGTAGATGCAGTATGCAGTATGCAGTATGCAGTGGATACAGTATGCAGTAGACGTAGTATGCAGTAGATGTAGTAGATGCAATATGCAGTAAATGCAGTAGATGTAGTAGATGTAGTAGATGCAGTATGCAGTATGCAGTATGCAGTATGCAGTATACAGTAAATGTAGTATGCAGTAGATGCAGTATGCGGTAGATGCAGTATGCGGTAGATGCGGTAGATGCAGTAGATGCAGTATGCAGGAGATGCAGTAGATACAGTAGATGCAGTAGATGCAGTATGCAGTAGACGTAGTAGATACAGTAGATGCAGTATGCAGTATGTGGTAGATGCAGTAGATGCAGTATGCAGTATGCAGTATGCAGTAGATGCAGTAGATGCAGTAGATGCAGTATGCAGTAGATGCAGTCGATACAGTAGATGCAATATGCAGTAGATACAGTAGATACAGTAGATGCAGTAGATGCAGTAGATGCAGTAGATGCAGTAGATGCAGTATGCAGTATGCAGTAGTATGCAGTATGCAGTATGCAGTATGCAGTATGCAGTATGCAGTAGATACAGTAGATGCAGTATGCGGCATGTAGCACTATGAGTGAGGACTTTGGTTTTGGTGGTTGTGCTTTGTGGGGCCAGTGTGCTGAGATGAGGCCTGGAGGTTCCTGACCTGAGCTTTCTTGGGCTGGCAGTGTGCAGGCGGGGTGCAGGCAGGGTGGAAGTGGTCCAGATGAAAAAGAGGACCGTGTGAAGGACTGTGTTTGCCGGTCAATCACAATGGGCAGCAGAGTGACCCAGTTAGCGGCCGGTCCGAGCACTTGATTCCTGCGTGGTGTTCTTGTCTTATGTGTGCCAGCGTTCATGCTTCCATCGAAGGATCAACGGTCTGCAAACGCAGGAGCCTCCTCGCTCTTTCTGCCGTGGATAATTGTTAGGTCTCTTGAAAGTGGAGTACACATTTGTGTGATTCCTCTCTCCTCAACCCCCCTCCTGCTCTGCTCTCCTTGGTTGCCAGTGGAGAGTAATTAGGTTTTCTGGGGGATTGAAGGGGTTCTTCCCATGCTTAGCCATGGCAGCAGTCAGGCAGGGAAGCGCTGGCGGGGCGGAGAGGAGGGCCGTGCAGGAGCCCGCCGCCGCTAAAGCTGATGCTGACTGACAGTAATGAGGACAGTGATCCAGCCAGGATGGAGGGCACGGGCATGGTCTTTGACGACACCTAGCTTTTATGGACCCCGCATGATCCAAACAAGGCCAGTTGAGTGTGTTGGTGTATTTGACCTACACCTTTATTAGCATACTGTTGTTAGACGTGTAACTGCTAAAACGCCTGTTTGGCCGTCTCCGTGCTCTCCCAGACAATTCAACGTAAATGCTTTTAGTCAGCACAAAGTCAAATGGCAACACTGACCTTGGCTCTCAGCACTCCAGCTATCCTGAGCTAGCTTATATTAGCGTGCTACGTGACAGGTGCTCAAGTCAGCCATTTTCTGCTTTGGCAATCTTAATGATTGTTTCATAGGAGCACGGGATGGCCAGCTCTTAAAAAGGCTTCCCTGTTTCGATGAGGAAGCCTTTTTCATCAAATACTTTCACTACAGATAAAATAATGATTATTTTGGTCTTTTTTTTTTTTTTACATCAAAATGTAAACATCCTCCGACTCCAGCCTGTCAAATGTTCTTGGTCATGCATGAAAGGTGTTTTAGCTCAAAGACGGTCTTCACTCACGGCAGCTTTGACTTTGACTGTTTGGCATTTTTTCTGATACTGTATGCTGCCTAACAAAGCGCTAATCTTTGTCTTTGCTTTGTATTGATTTGGTTTCACTCCCTTCACCCAAACAACGAGCTTGAGATGAATCAAGAAAGAAAAGATGGCATAAAGGTGCAGTCACCTGCCATCATTCTAGGCCGGACTTCATTCATCCTGACAACAAGATTCCCCTTCATTCAGTGAGTCAGCTACAGTAGTTAGTTAGCTAGCTCGTGAGCTAGCTCGTTAGCGAGTTATCGGCAGCCCTCCAAGTGATTGGGACAGCCCCATCACTTGGATGACTTGTATGAAGGGTTGGGGATCGTACTGGAAGTTGTGCCGGAGCACCATCCTTGTCTCCCAGCTTCCAAAGTGTCCCAGTGACAGACGTGCGCTTACTTGCTGGTAATAAGCAGTGCAGGGCTAGGATGTAACAAAGCAGGGTGAGATGGATATGCCAGCTTACACAGCGTGCGATTTAAGCACGCAGACTTGCACCATCGTGGAAGCAAACATGGGACTGCACATGCCTGGTGTTGGGAAAGGGCATTCATGCCGGAGGCGCTAGAGAGCTCGGAGAGAGAGAGAGAGTTTCCCCACATAACGTTGCGGCCCTCATCTGTGACCTTTATCTTCCACACATCATTCACCGTTTTACTGCTGACATGTTGGCTCACGCCGATAATGTTTCATCGCAGGCAGTGTCATCCACAGCGTATTTCACCATCTGTATACATTTATGTCTTGGTCTCGTGGTGCACCCGTCTGCCTTTTGCATTTCATTCTGCTTGGAAAATCATGCCATGTCCACACAGCTTGGCCGCTGCGGGAAGAGTCACTGAAGTACCGTACTGTATGCAGCGCCGGTAAACATACAGGAGTGTATTTATAGAAGCACATTTGTGCAATCTTTCTGCACAAATGTCGTGCAACACACAACCAAGAACTGACAAAGGCCAGGAATGAAGGAAGTATGATTTCGTGTGTGAGTCTCAAAGCAAAACGATTTTCCAAGTGGGAAGAGAGTGGATATTTGTTGCTATTTGATTTGACGCATTAGACTGCATAAGCCCGCCTTGTTGTTTGGCTGCACACCCTCCAGGGAGTATATGCACAACAGGCTGCTAGCTGATGTTTAATGATGGAATTAAGCGTGTTTATCATGGACAAATACAAATCCCATCTTTCCTTAGCAGCACATTTTAGCCAGCTGTGGGACCGAGCCAATCAGCTCTTCCAAATGTACCAACGACTAACACTTGGTTGGCAGTGTTGGACTGCAATGCACTCATTCCATGAACCTAACACACAAGTGAAGTCGTGATGGCACATGGTCCTTTCTATCCCAGAAACCACCCAGCTAGCATAACATTTTGACGTCATTGTCATGGCGCTATAAGTTGTACCACGACCTAATCTTCCAAAAATGACGACCTGATTGGTTGTTCTTCTTTGTTGCTCATAATATTTAAACTTAAAAAAAACGTCTTTTTTTTCTTAAAAAAAAAAAAATCAGATTTATGCTGATGTCATCATTTTTCCTCCAATATTATGATGTTATGCACGCCATTTTTCCTTTTTCTGATAAAAATTGGATTTGTGGTGTGTGAGGTCAAAAAACCAAAACAGCCCCGGGCCACGCTTGTGATAATGTGAAATGATTTCCACCTGTAAGGGGTCACACCGGCTGCTCGGAGCATGTGCCCGAATACAGTGCACCCTGCTGGGGCACAGCAGCGTAGCTCCTCCCCCTCTATACTCTGCTTCTCCTGATAGCAGTCATCTGATCGTAATCATGTCAGGATATTCTATCAGGACCTATCAACAGGTACACTGGTTCAAATCCTCATTTCTCCCAGTCCTTCTTATATGTCGAAGTCCGTCGACATATCTTCTTCTTTCTCTTTGGGCTTTTCCCTTCAGGGGTGGCCACAGCAGACCAATTTCCTCCATCCAACCCTGTCTGCTGTATCTGTCTCTCTCTCACACCAACTACTCTCATGTCCTCCTCCACTACATCCATAAATCTCCTCTTTGGTCTTCCTCTAGCCTACTACCCCGCAGCTCTAAACCCAGCATCCTTCTATCTAGCATGTAATGTCCCTCTGATGTACCCCTTCCTGATCCTATCCATCCTGGTCACTCCCAACGAGAACCTCAGCATCCTCATGTCTGCTACCTCCAGTCAATCCCTGTACAGATAAAGAGTAGAAATGGTCTGAAAAGTTCTGGTGTGTTGTGAGGTCATTTATGGTGAAAGTGAACATGACACATGACGTCCAGAGTGAGCGATTGTCCACATCTACTGCTCATCTATTCCATCCAGTCCGCCTCCTGCAGCTGCGGCAGCATCTTGGGCTGTCCATGAGCCAAAAAGCTGTACAATGTTGCCGCTGCCACTGCTCGTGCTCCAACGGCAGGCTTCCTCGCACACTTGTTCAGAGAAAAACATCCTAGAATTACCACCAGACCCACAAAGAGCATTTATTGGCATTCTACTGCAAAGTGGCTAATGGGAATCATCAAAGAGACTTCATGTGTAAGCAAATCAAGTCTAGCTTGTTCCAGCTACTTTGCAACTTCATTTTCCTCTGTGTTATCAGACAATAATGAAACGTGTTGACAGATTCATTTCCTGCCTGCGACTGCCCAACGCCATCTCCTGATTTGTAATTGATTGCTACATGCAGGGCTTTTACAGCAGCGCAGCATTTTATAGCCTTTTTAATTAGTCCAACTTTGACCTTATAGGCTCTTTGCATTTATATTGCTCCAAATTATCTTCACCTTCTTCCCTCATTATTTTGGACTTGACATGGATGCAACAATACACACGTGCGCTGTGAGGAACATGATGAGCTCGTGTGGGTGTGTGTCATTTTAGGTGGCACATTCCAAAAGAAGTCCTTTGGACTCATTCATTTCCCATTGACTCCGTACCTGCCTGTGTGTGTCGGACATTAATATCAGGCAACTGACAAAGTTGGTGACAGTGTTCACGGAAAATACTTATTTCATTTCATTTCTACTCCAGTTCCACTCTTTTGCACTCTGTGTATGTTAGCGCTTGGTGCCTTGGTTAACATCATTAATGTCGACCAAAACAGACTCTAACCAAGGCAAAGAAGATAATGTGCACCCAATTCACGCCCAGACATCTTCACACAAACCACATTTTATAGACAATAATTCTAGTTTAACATGCAGAATATCATGCCAAAATGCTTAGAAATGACAAATGAATGGACAAGTGAACATTGAGCATCGCTTTCACCCCCACAAAACCCTCAATGAACAAAAGAAGACGAATGGAACATTATTCTGATGGAAGCACAATTTGCAAGCATGTCAAACATACTGTACATCAACGTACACATCATCCTTCTAGAACCAATAAACCTGTCCCGTGCTGTTAAATACAGGAAATACAAAAGAAACCCGGCGCTAGCGGCAGTGATGTGGTAGAAGTGCGGCAGCGATGTTGGCCTTTGAACATGCTTAGCTAAGTTTGAATGCTAATATTTCAGTTGACCGTGCCTTGTTTGTGCGATCCTCGATGGTGGCGCAAACAAAAACGGATGCTGCTTTGCACGCTAAATTAACCGAGGTAGCCCTGCAGTTGATATCATTGACAATTGAACTCAGCACGGCAAGCCACACTACCTTGGTGATGGACGCTTTGGGCACCCCCGGCCTAGAGTGCCATCCTCGCGCTTTTGTAGCCACCATTCTTTCATTTCCTTACCTTAATTGAAATTCACATTCTATGTCACCATGCGTCTGGCGGCAGCGTGTGCGTGTGCCGGCGTGCGTGTGTGAGACGGGCGGATATTAGTAGAGATGTATTTTCATTCTGCAAGTGGCAAGTGATGGACAGAATCTCCCGGACAATGGCACCCTTCCCCGCCTCTCAATCTTTTTGTCTGGCACACCTGTCTCTTCGATGCCTTTCAACCTTTACTCCGTATTCCCTTATTCCCAAGTCTTCTCCTGCTGGATTGCAGCTGCCTGATAAAACCGATGCTAAATTTAGACACACATTTGTCGGAGCAGAAAGAGAAAAGGGCCGGGCCATTGGGCGCCATAATGCATATTTATCATCTTTTATTGATCTCTTTGACAACGGTAGGTGGTCAGAGACTTTCTGGTCTTTGTCCCTTTGTCTCTTCTACCTATTTCATTTCTCGCTTCTAGTATGCAGTAAATGTCAGCGGCCACATTCTCGGGCTCTTCAAGAGGTGGTGTGTGTGCACATGGAAGTGACGTCATTCCAGCTCCATGAGATTGGGGCCTTGTTGTTGTTGCAGGAGAACATCTTGGCCCTTTCAATGAAAACAGATGTCATGGAACATGGCCACCATTAAAGCCCTTTTATTCGCCAAAGTCTTTGTTCCACCGAGACATTGTTCAATGACACTGTAGCTTTCACGAGCAACGCGTGTCGGCAGTGGAGAGGTTTCAGCTGCAGCCTCCTCTCACTTATGAGTAGCGACATGTGGCGTGTTATCAGATAAAGCACCTAAACATAGACATGGATGCACAAAAACTCTCTCATCTCTCAGACTCCATTACTCTTTGCTAGCATTATTTATTTCCCACTCACTCAACGAACATATTCAGCTTCCCAGATGGCTCATTGTCTGTTAGGGCTCCTCAACAAGGATCACATAAAGTATCATACAAGGGAAAACAAATCCTGACATTAGGACCCGTCCACACAGAAACATTCCTGGGAATATGATTAAATGTTTGCATCCGGACGGAATGGATGCAACACACAAGGCACACCAACGTGTGGCGCTGTGAACACAAGCATGTGACACGGAGTATGTTTGGCTTTGAGTGGGAAGGGTTCCTT
This sequence comes from Doryrhamphus excisus, assembly GCF_030265055.1. Classification (NCBI taxonomy): domain Eukaryota; kingdom Metazoa; phylum Chordata; class Actinopteri; order Syngnathiformes; family Syngnathidae; genus Doryrhamphus; species Doryrhamphus excisus. Next base: position 6,446,457 of record NC_080472.1, on the reverse strand, counting down.
AAGGGATTCATGAGGCAAACCGAGCTTCGCGTCTCCTTGGTGTCCACCTTCAGCTAGGTGGAACAGTTCATACCTGAGGGAAAGCTCTGGCTGGTGCTTGTAGCATGATGATACATGAAGATGCATCAGGTGCAGATGTTGGTTCCACAGAGATGAGATAGTTTGTAATTACCGCCTTGTTGTGTCCAATATAGTGATGGATCAATTGACGGAACAATCCACACATTCCTGGCTGTGGTGTCTCCAGCAGCAAGGTAATGGCTTGGACAGAAAAACCAGCCCCCTCTCTCTCTCCCTGCTGCCTTCTTATCTGCCTGTTGCCAGTAATACTGCTCATTTATCCTCTATAGCCTGTCGTTGGCCTCGTGCTCATGTAGAATATGAAGGCTGGAATAGTGAAGTGGCATCCAGCCGGGGCCCTCCACTGCTGCACTGCACATTTTTCAGAGATGGAGTGTAATTAGTGGGCTTGCTGTATGGATTCAGCGTGGCGCTATCTGCCAGAGTGCTGCATGGTCAGGCTCTCTCCACTTCCCTTCCTGCCTGAAAAACACACCAAAGCCTTTCCACGACACACTGCCTCGTTTTATTCCTATGCATTGTGCATCCACGGCTCATACTCAGGAGTTTGCTGGGTGGATGAAGATAAAGACAAGCTCAGACAACATTTTGGTGTGAATTTGATAAACAACTGAAAAATCCATGTTCAAAATCAACATTTGTATGAAAAACACACCGGTATTTGCTGGTATGAACTTCTTAAATGTTCATGAGAACATACCAACACAATTTGCAGCTAGCGTACTGTACAGGTATGCTACCAGCAGTGCTTTCAAAGGACAGACTCACTAAAGCATGTTCATACTTTTCACACTTGCAGTCATGCCCCAGTTAGCTTGTTTTTGGCTAACGTCAAATATGTACACCAACTTTTGGCCTGAGTTTGCAGGCATGCAAGTTGTCAGGGCGCACATTGTATTGTAGTATTAGTACACAATACACAATGTTCTTTATGTTTCTGATCATAAAACAACCTTGCTAGTCTTATTAGCTTGCTAATTCATGCAAACGCAAACCGGTAGTCAGATACAGCACAACTTTTTGCCAAAAAAAAGATTCCCTTGGCTTATAAAAAATGTATTTTGTGTTTACACTTTTGGCTTTCTGGAACAGATTAATTGGATTACTAAAAGTTGACTATAAAAGTCGATCCAGTTGGAGTATGTTTTGGTTATCAAGGATGCTAACCAAGGTTCTAGTCTAGTGGTAAAAGTACATACACAGTTGGAGTATGTTTTGGTTGCTAATGATGCTAACCAAGGTTCCAGTGTAGTAGTAAAAGTAAATAAACAGTTGGGGTATGTTTTGGTTATCAATAATGCTAACCAAGGTTCCAGTATAGTAGTAAAAGCACGTATAGGTATGTTTTGGTTATCAATAATGCTAACCAAGGTTCCAGTGTAGCAGTAAAAGTACATAAACAGTTGGGGTACGTTGTAATAATAAATGGTGCTAACCAAGGTTCCAGTGTAGTAGTAAAAGCACGTATAGGTATGTTTTAGTTATCAATAATGCTAACCAAGGTTCCAGTGTAGCAGTAAAAGTACATAAACAGTTGTGGTATGTTGTGATAATAAATGGTGCTAACCAAGGTTCCAGTGTAGTAGTAAAAGCACATATAGGTATGTTTTGGTTATCAATAATGCTAACCAAGGTTCCAGTGTAGCAGTAAAAGTACATAAACAGTTGGGGTATGAAAGGGCGGGATATAAGGCTCTCCTCAGTTGGCGGCCTGCAGGCAGCCGCCCATCCTTGGCTTCCAGCCGCTTTCATTGGGTGTTTTCCAGGAAAGCAGTGGTGGAGCTAAGGTGTGGACTTGTAGTTTTTCTGATTGGACAAGTGACAGTAAGGCATTCTTATTCATAGCACCATCCTGTGACGCGTGGCTCTCTGACGTGTCGCCGCTGCATCGAAACCGGCCTTGTACTTGACGTTTGGCATTTCCCGCTCGTTGATCGATGAGCTTTCCGCCGGCTCCTTCTCTCTGTCACTGAGGACTCTTGTGGAGTTAGCGCCTCCTTTTCCCTGAGGAGACGGGGCTGGTACCCGCAGGCCGTATGCAAAGCAGCCGTGCGGCGCCGTGAATGTTAGCACTGCCGCATTCCTGCCACAAAGTATTCAGCGCCTTGCCATCACCACCCCTGGTTGGTTCACGCCACCATCCCGCCTTTCACTGCCAGTCCAACATTCCAAGTCACTTGGGAGGGAATCATCCTAATCTCTCATTTTCAGGGTATTTGACTTTATAATCCAGGCCTTGAACAGGATTTTGTTTTTAGTGGGAAGAGGAAAAGCTTCGATCACGTAGCATCAGTCTTCCTCGTGTTCAGTTCAGCTTTGTTGGAGCTTCTAATGAGCTTAACTCAGTCCTTTCATTGACACACTTAGCTCAATTATTTCATCATCCATCAGATTCTTTCCTACTAAATCTGCATACTCCGTGCAGGTGCATGCTTTCATCATAACCAAAATATTGCAGTAATCCCTCCATACCTCAGCAAAAATACATTCATGAATAAATCACTGCTCTCGGGAGGGGCGATATATCCATCTTTGATATTTAACATTGATATTTGCTTTAAGCACTATATCAAAATCAACCCTATTGTTGATATCAATATAGACTAGATTTGAGCTGTATCTCCCTCATGCCTGCAAAAAGGAGGGAGGAGGGGCCGAGCAGAAGCCCGAAGACTCAGTACAAGCTAACAGGCTAGCGTGTCTGAGGTGGAAGAAGCGGGCAAGGAGCAAGCAGTAACTCCGTAATATGGAGGTACCTGTAGCTGGATGTAGTACGTGGAGGCCCATGTATTACCTGTAGGTCCATGTCGTACCTGTAGCTGGATGTAGTACCTGTAGGTCCATGTGAAGATTGTGTTTGTGTTTTTGCTAGTCACAGCATACAGTGTATGCAAGTTAGGGTTGGGCGATATATCGATATTTTAAAAAATATCGATATTTCTTTTAAGCACGATATGAAAACCAAGCATGGCTATGGTTCATATCGATACAGACTGGATTTGATATGGAGGTATCGTGTTTCAAGCAGCTCTGTGTCCCCTGCGTCGTGTTTAGTGTTTAATCGTGCTTCATTGAGTACTTACTTATTGTTTTTATGCTATTGGGGTTGCCATGGCAGGTGGGCAGCTATGGATGTTCATCTTTTCACGGTTGTAGTTTGCCACTTGCGCCGTTGTTGACACTGTTCGCTTTGAGTATCCCTTGGCTACGGCGAATGATCAGATATCCCCGTGGAGATACTGTGGAGGAGGAGAGGATGCATAGTGGGAGTGAACAGTGAAAAAGACAGTATACAGGTTTGTGTCAAAAGATGACATGTTTACGTCTGTTGTCATGGGAACGTGAGATGGAAGCACAGTGCAGCATGATTGCACTGAGGATTGAACATTATATTTAACTTTATCTATATTTATTTAAGAAAGAGAATATACCATTTTATTTCAGCGGCTATTTTTCTATAAGATACATGTGAATAAAACTTGAATAAGCAGATATTTGGCTTTGACTTTTGTTTAGATTCAAATATTGGAAACAATATTGAGATAGAGTGTATAGAATATGGATATTTCACATGAATATATTGGGATATGAGTTTTGGTCTATATCGCAGGCCCTAATGCAAGTCAACACTGTGCTGTCCTGGCCATCCTGATAACCCAGGCCTGTGGAGACAGGAACCCCGCCGAGGAGAGCAATAAACATCGCCTTTGGCCTCCACGATGGACAAAGGGACAGGAAGTTGTCGTCTTCTCGTCTTTGTGCAATATTGTTTCCCAGACACGGGAAGAGGGAGGCAGCTGAGAAAGCAAAGAGGATTTCTTTTGGGCTCCTGTGTGGGGCTCAGGGCTTGGAGGATGAAACGGGGGGGAAGTAAATGCCAGCACCCTGCAGTGCAGCAGGCATGAAGCCTTTTGCCTGCCATGCTACTGGCCTTTGGTCACAGGTATCCCTCCCTCAGGCTCACATGCGGAGACCAAGGAGGGCGATGGAAGAAAAGAGGCAAAGTCCATATATATATATGTACATGTATGTATATATGTATGTATATATATATATATATATGTATATATATATATATATACATACATGCTTTCCCAGACCCCACCCCCCCACCTCCAGTTTTCCTCACGCAACAAACTAAGTGAAATTGAATGGTAATTAACAGTGAAGATTGAAGATATATTCATCTGTGATCACAGCAATATGCAGTAAAACAATCAAATAAATCCCATTATTCACTTCTTTCCCAGCCATCATCATTTACATGTTGGAATTATTAGCAATAGACCAATGATTGGCCTCACCAATGGAACTCACTGACATAAAACACATCAGTGTTAGAAAAACAAAGTATTTTAATGACCTTGACCATAACACACTAAATATCTGGCTTGATGATCAACACATTGCAAACAGGATAATGAGCCTTCATAACATACAGAGACGAAGATTCCACTAGTCGTTATTTCATCACACATGATGACGACCTTCCATCTCACACACATGCTCCTTTCAACTCGAACTGCACTTCATGTCCCCCACCATAGACAGCCCCATCGTGCACCTAGTGTAACTGTGGCCCCCCACCCTGGACAGCCCCACCGTCCACCTAGTGTAACTGTGGCCCCCCATCGTGGACAGCCCCACCGTGCACCTAGTGTAACTGTGGCCGCCCACCCTGGACAGCCCCAACGTCCACCAAGTGTAACTGTGGCCCCCCCACCCTGGACAGCCCCACTGTCCACCTAGTGTAACTGTGGCCCCCCACCCTGGACAGCCCCACTGTCCACCTAGTATAACTGTGCCCCCCCCCACAGCCCCATCGCCCACCCAGTGTAAATATGCCCCCCCACCCTGGACAGCCCCACCGTCCACCTAGTGTAACTGTGGCCCCCCACCCTGGACAGCCACACCGTCCACCTAGTGTAACTGCCCCCCCCCCCCCCCCCCCCCACACACACACACAGCCCCATCGCCCACCTAGTGTAAATATGCCCCCCCACCCTGGTCAAGTGGCTAGTGGCCTGATGCTTTGGGAGCCAATGTGTGTTCAGGCTGTGTGTGTTAGCCAGCTAGTAGCTAGCCTCTGTGCTAACAATATAGATAAGAATAATAATAACGATGTGCTTCATATGCAGCTCACATGATGGCTTGTTGGAAGCCTTGTTGGTTTTTAAGGAGGCTTTCTTGGGGGGATAGGTGTGTCCCGTGATGGAGCTGCTTCTTTTGGCCTCTTGTTGTATCTTTAGAAGGCCGAGAAAGAGGAAGAGAAAGACGTGTGTTCACGTCTCACATAAGGATCATGGATGATGGGAAACATTTACTTGACCAATGCTGACCTTTGACCTTGCAGTGAGTGTGTCATAGGTCACATGTCAGTAGTAGTAGAACTACTATGGCAAATAGACGGCACCTTACGTATCCTTTTTGGATGGAAAGGTTTTGAGTCCCCCAGTTAACTTCCGTTTTCATTCCCGCAAAATGTCCGTTCTGCTAGAATGCTGATTTCCATGTTAGCGTGTCATTTACTGCTCAGTAGACACAGCCTTAGCATCACAGTGTGCATTCATCTCCTCCATGTCATCCAACATGTTTCCAATGTCAGCCATGTTTCCAATGTATGTGTACTTTAGACAAAAGGAACAATAGACTGTTTGGGGGGAAGAGGGCTGTTTGAACGCTCCAAGCTTATCTGCGTTACCAAATGCTTGGATTGCACGCTGTGAACACACACAGGGAAGAGCAATGTGGTGGATGTGCTTTCAATGGCTCCATTCTTATTAGCACTTCAGGCCCGAGATCAAACTACAATAACAGGTATTAAGCCCAAGTCTACTAACACCTGCTAAGCAGACCCCGGGAGTCCACTTCGTCCTCCTTTTCTGCGGCCTCAAAGCGCCATGGACTTTGCCCCTTTTCTTCCATCGCCCTCCTTGGTCTCCGCGTGTGAGCCTGAGGGAGGGATACCTGTGACCAAAGGCCAGTAGCATGGCAACCCAGGCAAAGGGCTTCATGCCTGATGCACTGCAGGGTGCTGGCATTTACTTCCCCCCGTTTCATCCTCCAGGGCTGTCAATCCATTAAAACATTTGATCACGGTTCATCACAGTTAACTCACAATTAATCACATTTAATCGCAGATAGAAATACGTTTTTACCTATCATAAGTCGGGGAAATCTCTTTGTGGTAAACGATTTGATGTGCAACTACATCGATAATTCAATCAAATTTTATGTAAAATGATCTTGATTTCAGAACTATGGGCAATTATTTAAAACAATAGTCAAAAAGCATATTTGTGTATGACTATTTCTTGTATTATTAGGATATTAGCTCTTAAACCTGCCCACAGCAAATACAAAATATGAGCGAGTGAGACCTCTCACTCACTCTCACTCATTTGTGTCAGCTCAAAAAACGTTTTGTTTATTTATGATACTGGTTTTAATTCTAAATGTCGATTCTAAATGAGTAAAAAGTCCGTTTAAGAACATTCAGGAATAATTATTATTATGAAAGATTTGCCTCAATGCACCTTTCCTTCATGAAATGTCCAACTGAAAATACCTAAAACACAGGGAAAGAGTCGTAAAACATTTAATCCAAATTGCAAACTCAATATTATTTTATTTCTCTTTTAAAACACATTAAAATACATAGAAAGTAAATATTATTGTATTACAATACTGTACCTCTTCATTAGAAATCCCACAGTTTTTGAATGTTTAATGTGAGCTGCGATTTGTCCTACTTTGTTGTTGACGGTCATTGAACGCAGCATCCACTGTTCTCCGATGCCCAGAAGGCTGTATGGATGTATTTGGATGTATTTTCCCCCTTTTTCTTTCACCTCATACTTGCTCCCGAATGCTGATACTATGTATGGGAACCCATAAAGGTAAGATTTGATGACTTTGAGTGCTAATGTACATCATTGTGGTAGTTCCATGCTAGCTAGCAAAACACTGGACTTCAGCCACGGTCATCACATTGAAGTCCGTCAATAGCAGCTGGAAGTCCAATTTAGCTGGCAGTTCAATGCCAAAATGTGAAAAGCACTGGTTAGTTGGGCCACTCTTATGCCAAGGTAGCACTGTATATGACAATAAAAACAATAGCTGCACTGATGGATGGATGGATGGGTGGGTGGATGGATGGGTGGATAGGCGGATGGGTGGGCCAGGCCTGGTGATGGCTGGATGGAAATATAGAATATCAGCCGTGTTTTTTCTCATGCTCGGGACTGTGCTGTACTTGTAGGAATGATCAGCCAGGCTCGGTCCCGCTTATAGAGAGGAAGGACAAGGCGAAGGGGGGAGAGGTAGAGGAGTCCTGTGCTGTTGGCAACGGCAGATGACATCCAAGCGCTCTGCGGAGATGCCTGGCTTTGTCTCTGGCGTCATTTTCCTGCGCAAACAAACAGGTGTGATGCAAGAGCCTCCCAAGCAAACACGGACGCCCATGAGGCAGACGGAGGAATTGATGGGGGTGCTTTGGGGCAGCCTTGTGTTGACATCAACTTTCATCTTTTTCTTCTTCCTTTTGTGTTATTTCAAGGTGTTGCCGTTATATTTTCTTGATTTTCACATTCACAGTTTAGAAAATAGATGTTTATCTTCTCACCTTGGCTAAAAACGCCTGTTTTTCCCTCTCCTTCTCTCTGCTGCTGACAGCCTCTTACCTTCTCCGCCGCTTCATCACACCTCCCTCTCTCTGCCGTTGTCACAGGAGTCGGTATTTGAGTCGGGTAAGTGAAGGGGGTCCGTGCTGGGCCTGCTGTAGACGAGCCTGAACGGTTCTGTGCCGCTTTAGCGCTTTGGGATCACAGCCTCTAATCCCGTCCTGTTTAACCCTTGCAGACACGAAGCCCAAGAAAAGGCGAAGATTCATGCAGGCTTCATCCATTTAGAATTCATAGCGACCCCCGCGTGACGTCAATCTGAGTGGATGCAAACTGTTAAATGATTCATCGTGGTTAATCGTCATTTGCATCGTCATAGTTTTGTATGTCTGAAATATTTGTATCTTATTAGCAGAAGTTTTTCTTGGAGTCTTGAGCGAGCCGACATGCACCAAACCACCATGAAGCAAAAACCGTGCTTTGGTCCGCTCCATGTCACACAAGAGCCAAAGCTGACAGTAGCGCTGTTTGCATGCATGACTGAACAATATTCACATTCGAAGACATTTCAAATGAAGGAACAACCAATCAAATGACAGATGATCTGATGTATTGGACCATTGCTTCATTGATGACTTGCTGCAGGTGTAAGCAGGATTACTGTGTACATATGTATAGTATTTTGATATTTTCATTCACAGGAAATAGAAATCCAAACAGCAGCAACCATGTCTGGAAATAAATACCTCAAAGGCACCTCAAAGGGTCAAAGGCACCGTGCCAGTGAAGTATTTGGGAGTATTTCATGGTTAAGATTTGTCTGGCATCATGCGTGGATGCACCTTGGGAATGAGGAAGTTGTGTTCCAAGGATGTGTTGGAATTGCTGAGAGTAAAGTTATAGAAGTGTTCTCATTGACAGGCCTGCTAAGAAGACTCCAGCTTCTTCAGGAAGAGCAGTGTGACCTGAGATAGAACTGCTGGGTGGTGTGCTGCCAAAGGAGCAGGCAAACTAAGAGTGGGATGTAAACATACCGCAGACAAGCAGCCCCCAGCATCGCTTATCTTCATCATTTGTCCTGTGGACTCACCTGCACGTCTACGTGCATACACCATTAACTTGGCTGTGGACTGATACCCTTGGAGCTTACCTACTGTATATTATACTGTACAGTATGTACATGGTAAATGTACTCTATATACGTGTCAGCCACTGCAGGCCTAATTAACATGATCGTGCAAAGCTTACAAAGATGGCGTCCGTGCGTTTGCGTGTGCATGCTATAGTATGCTGTTGCACTCAGTGGAGGTAATTCCATGATGTGATGTCATGGTAGGCCAGGGAGCTGTGCTGGGACAAGAGAAGAAGGTAGAGCAGGGGTGTGATTTATGGCCCGGATAAATGATGCAGTGTGTGTCTGCCTGTGTAATAGTGCACGCCTCACTTTCACTCAGCTGTAGTTTAGACTGTGATATGTGATGGGGATAAATGTCAGGCCGGCTTACCCAAGAAGATCTGATGTGACTTTTAGCTCCTCTCGAACATTGTGGCATTTGTGCAAAGGAGAAACAAGTGACTAGCGTGATGTCATGTGACTAGTGGACGGCCACGCGTATGCATGCATGTCCGATGGTACGGTGTGGCCGGGGCGGCCGCAACCACAGCACTCACAGCAGACAGCGTTTTCATCGGGCTGTCAGAAAGAACCTGCAATCATTGCGGCCATTCCAACTGGTAAGCCTCAGCCCTCTGTTATGAAGCAGAGTGCCGGCTTGTACAACCGTATTCCTACCTGAACACACCGACAGCAGAACCATTTCACCCCCATATTTGTATCTCCACCCCCTCGTTCTCCACCACACCATCACCAGATGCATTACCTGACACTAGGGGAGTGTAAATTGAAGGTAGCAGGGTTAGCCTAGGATCAACATGACTGTTTTATAATGCCCAATGATGACATGCACGTCATGAGTGAAGACAGGAAGCGCGTTTATTCTTGTACCTATGTATGTATGTATGTATGTATGTATGTATGTATGTATGTATGTATGTATGTATGTATGTATGTATGTACAGTTTGTATGTATGTATGTATGTACAGTATGTATGTACTGAATGTATGTACAGTATGTATGTATGTATGTATGTATGTATGTATGTATGTATGTATGTATGTATGTATGTATGTATGTATGTATGTATGTACTGTATGTATGTATGTATGTATGTATGTATGCATGTATGTATGTACAGTATGTATGTATGCATGTATGTACAGTATGTACAGTATGTATGTATGTATGTACCGTATGTATGTACAGTATGTATGTATGTACAGTTTGTATGTATGTATGTACAGTATGTATGTACTGTATGTATGTATGTATGTATGTATGTATGTATGTATGTATTTTTTAATTTGCCATGCATGCCTTAAAAAAAATTGCTGTCCCTGGCTTGTGTAGAAGTGAGGATAAGCAGGTGTGCCTTCAGGGATCAGTCCTTTCTATTTAGAAGCCTGTGCTGCCTGTTATTGGCAAACAATGGGCTTTGGATTTGTATTGCAACCCGTCGTCAAACTTGACCTGGACCGGTGTGAGGACTTAGTCGCTTAGTCCCCCGTCATGACCAGCAGCGTTATTTGCGGTCAGAGGGGAGGACATTGGTTTTGTAATCCTCTCCTATGTGCTCGTTTGTGCACTAATACTGAAATCAAAATCAGCCAGTGCCAAACCCGGCAGACGACCTGCTTGCTTTGCTTTCCTTGCACTCGTGTGCGCTCATTTCTCTGCCTTGGCCTCCCCCATGCCTCTCGGTAATGAGAAAATGCGATGTTGTCTTTGTTTAGTGAGCCGGCCTGTCTCGCCGCAGCTCTTCACATTGTTTGCATATGAACAGGAGCAAAATGACTTGCGAAGCTACGTCAGCACACCGCTTGTCTGGGAAGTATACAGCACATATAGTACACAGGCTGCACATGGTGCCCAATTCAAAAGCACACACCATCCCCGCACTATGAGATAACGGTGCTTTGTGTGCTGCTCTTTTCCCTCTGTTGATTGTCAGCAACAATAACATCACCTCCATAAACATTCCTGATACCTGCACCTGGAAAGGTAGAAGGTATTTGGGACCAAACGGGCTGGATGCTGTTTGAAATGGTGGCTGATGGTGTGGAGGACGTGAACTGCATCTCATGTCAGACAGGAAGTGTCAAGATAAACCTTTTCAAGGAAATTGCTGACTTGACATTTCAAGCTTTTAATAAGTTTGCTCCTTTCTTCTTCACGATGACTCCTTTGGAATAAAGTTTCAACGGAAATTTGCCCGTCTAGATGCTATCTGCTACATAACGTTAAACGTTGCGTTATTGTGTGCATGCACAGCAGGAAGTGTTTATGTATTCTTTGATTATACGCTGAAAATGAAAAGTCTTTCATATAAGCACAGTGTTCTAGTCCAGCTCAAACATCACTTTGGGGAACCGTGGTTTGCCGACCCGGTCAATCCCAAGTACGTTATCTCGCCATTTCCCCTTCGCATTTCTATTAGCGTCTTTCGAAAGTCCATTTATTTGAATATACCCCACACCAGTGTTTTTCAACCTTTTCTGAGCCACTGCATGTTTTATACATTGGAACAATCTTACGACACACCACCAACCTCGTGTGCATCACTAGGGAGGCCATCAGCTACCAATATTACATCACTCACTGGCGAGTGGGAACAATGGGGAGTAAGCATATGAAGCATAAAGATGGCTAAATGCAAATGTAAAGCATTGAGAAGATGTGATGACGATACAGTACCGCATGTAATATGAGACAACAGGAAGTCAAAGAGCTCCCCAATGCCAACCGGCTTGTCTTATGTGTGCTATGATGTTCTAATTTTGTCCCCTACTCATGCCACATGCCACACATGCTAAGCTATGTTCACCTCCATTCCCAGCTTCACACGTCTCACACAAACACGTGAACAACACTTCCTCATTGTCCACCGCACGACCACGTGGTGCGTTCACTGACACCCCCAACTCTCAACATCAACATTCACAGACTGTTTTTGAGTTTGAGCTCAATCTTCTACTTTCCACACCAAAAAGAAGATGGTGAAGTCGGTAGAATAAATGTATTTTCTTACACAGTAGACCTGCTTTAAATGCAGTACCTGCAATGATAAGTTCGAGTGATAATCGTGTTCAATGACTTCTGTCCTTTGTCCATTTGTCTTTGTGTGAAAGAATGGAATGGACATATTTGCTATCTAACATTTTACTACAATGGACATTTTTGGACAGCTGCAAATGGTGATTAATCATCATTCATTCATTTATAAACTGTGATTAATCTGATGAAAGCATGCACATTTGAAAAACCAGGAGGGACATGGGCTGGCTGGTTTAGCCGGATGAAATATATTTCTAGCATGCCGCATGTATCAATAACATGATTGGAATATAACACCGCATTGATTTGTTCTTGTTTTTGGTCCTGACCCTGATTAACACGCTGACGAGGAGGTCAGCAGTACTTAACGCTCCATCTCCCCCATTTTCAATCTGAAAGCCATCATTTACCTGAGATATGAAAATCATCTTCCTCGTCTTCCTCATCCTCTTTCCATAAAGCTTGGCTTGGCGCGAGCATCCTGGGAATGCGGGTCATCCTACAGCCGCTCACGTCCTCGTGGCATGAAGAGCATTGGGTGTCGTTTGGGAGCCTTCCTTGGACTTTGACATGCATTGGACACAAATGAAATGAGTGTTGGCACGTATGAAGGCAGGCCAGAGTCTACACTGTCCCCCATTTGATTTATTGTAAATGTTGATGGAAAGCACTGTTGGCAATGTGCTGCATGTCTTTATACTGAAGGTCTAAAGAAGAATGTACAGTCCAGTCCAGTGGATCAGGCCTGGAACTAACCTTCACCAAGCCAAGCCTATTGGAATCCACTGGAATGTAATGGAGCAAGCCAAGTTGCACCAATAATGCTAGGAATCCGCTGGGCCAGTTAGCGCCAAAGATTACGTGATTGGCTCATAGTGGCTCATAGTGGCTCGCTGTGGCGCCGAACACATGCCGAGCGAACATTAATTTGGTACCACAGCGAGCCACTACTTGCCAATCACATAATCTTTGGCGTGGACTGGCACCAACTGGCACCAACTGGCAATCGGCCAGTGGACTCCTAGCATGAGATGCAACACTGGGGTCCGGCGATTCAGCCTGCCCTTAAACTCTCAGTCAAGCTTTTTGATTCTGTGGAGTCTTTTTCTGTTTCATTTGTTGATTCATTTCTCTGACAGACGCTCTGATGCGTGCGGTGGCGAGCCAAGGGGAGCGCTCCAGCTGAACACCACCCCTGGTGTGACTTTGTTATTTGAAGCCACGATCTAGAGTTGCCTCTCCGACCCCCTCATCAGCACTCGCTGCTGACCCGTGCCGCTCGTGTCCTCCAACTGCTGCAATTAAAAAGAAGCCGCTTGAATTGACTTTGCTTCCTTCTGTGTGGAGCGCTAGCCAATCACGCCATCTTTCATGGCATCACTCTTACCGCTAACATGACTTGCTCTCCCCATTTACAGCTGCAGTAATTCATCCCTCATTCATTGATTGACTAATCACTCTTTTCATTGTCCCTCACGGTTCACTGATCACTCCCTTGCTTTTTCAGGGAGTAAATTGTGATTGCTGTTTCATGCTAGACTCATTTTTTCTTTCATCTTATAAGCTGCTTACCTTCACTAGGGTCGTGGCTGCTGGAGCCTATCCCAGCTGACTGTGTACACCCTGGACTGGCCACCAGCCGGGCACAGGGTGCAGACGACGGTCTGTTCTAGTCGTTTGATTGCAGTGATGTGTCCCATTGTGCCCACTAGGGGCAGTCATGACTAAGCAATGCCACATTAGCTTACATAACATTACCTTAACACTGCATGAAGTCAGCCATGAGATAGAGTGACCAAAAAGTTCTCCTCCCACCCCATGTGGAAGTGGTAAGTTTTAGGCTTCATAAGTTTGTAATAAATGTATTCAAGGCTTACCACCCGCCTCAAGTCAGAGTTGGAATGTGGTGTAAACAAAGACTAATAGAGTCAATAGAGTCAATAGAGTCAATAGAGTCAATGTGAGTCTTCATGTTTCCTGTCTAAGTTAAAAAAAGTCATAAGTCAAAAACAGCTTTTCTCTGACCGGGAATATATTCCATTTATAATCATTGATTGCTGTATTGTGGAAATTCACTGAAGATGTGTGATTAAGAAGGAAATAGGAGTCTCAACATCACATGACCCACAAATGCAAGTTTGACGTGCCTGTATGAAATCATTGCCGATTTAGCCGTTTGTTATGATGGATGTTGGGACCTTCTTCAGCCACTTGCCTGCATTTCTTTGCATTTTGCTTTGGTTTTTAGCCAGGAAAATATTGATTGTGTGGTGACGTAGATTATTGATTCTTTAGAAAGATGCTTTCAAAATGACTCTTTTCTCTTTTTAATAAAGCCATTTGAATATGAGACATTTTGGACTTGGAATGCTAATACGGTGAAGGCAGCCCAGGGTATGATGCCCCCGGAACCTCATGTCCACAAACAATGTAGAAATGGTGTCATGTTCGCTAGGTGGAGTGTCCGCTAGGTGGAGTGTTTGCTAGGTGGAGTGTCCGCTAAGTGGAGTGTCCGCAAAGGTGGAGTGTTCACTAGGTGGAGTGTCCGCTAAGTGGAGTGTCCACTAAGTGGAGTGTCCGCAAAGGTGGAGTGTTCGCTAGGTGGAGTGTTCGCGCGGTGGAGTGTTCGCCATGGAAGGTGCCAGACGTTGTTGCGGGTCCACCAGATGAGGTGAGTGATGGATGTGTGTCCCATTTGTCCTCCATGTATTTGGGCATGCTGGAGGACTTCTGGGGGCCAGCGGCATGTGTGAGCGACTCCTGCTTTGCGCCATCAGGTGGCGCTGTGTAATCTCAGCCCTACAAGGCTCCTTATTGTCCTTGCCCGCATAACCTCAAAGTCACTTAACTTCATGAGTCATCCCATTCTGCCTCTTGATGGAATTCCTAGTCTGTGTTATCTTTGCCACTTCCTCTGCTTCACTCTTTATTGACACACAAGTGGGGCAGCGAGACTGCACCCAGATAAGAGAGCTTTTTAGGATGTTAGCACTGGGAATGCCTTTTTTCTTTCCTATTTTCACTACATGCAGAAACCATTTCACTTCATTTCTGGCAGACTTGGAACAATATAGGAGTCAGCATTTTATTAGTCAGCACTAAACTTTGAGATGATTTTTGATGACTAGAAATATTGACTCCGAGCTTTTAACTTGCGAGGTGTCAAGGGCAAGGGAGGCGAGTGCTTCAAATGCAGAATATGACACGTCTGTTTGGAACGTGCATTGTTAAATACGTGCTTCCAAATGGGCTGGGCGGAAGCAAGAGACATCATTCCATCTTGTCGGGAAGCCTGAAAGGCAGACTATTCCAGATGAGTGCAGTGGGACTTCCGTGATGCAGTCATCATCAACACCTCTTAATGGTGCCAAATCAGCTGGGCTGCTCCAAGACAAAACCAAGCGCGAGCTGATTGTGTTAATTAAGTGTGTGGGCAGGGTGCTTTGTTGAAATGGCCTTGTTAATTGGGGCTCACTGGCGAGTGGCTTCAGATGCAATATGCCGTGCTACCTGGGGCACAACTGGCTGCTTCTCCAAATACCCGCTTGGGACTTAGGTAGCGCTCAGGAGAGATGACATCGCAGCACCTTAGTCCTCGTGCTACCACGTTGCCATGGACCAAAGTCGATACGACCGTAGTTGTACGCTGTACTCTGTACTTGGGATTGCTTTTAATACATTAATGAACAAAGCTAAGAAATGCTTGTTTCTTCAAACATTCCTATGGACCTGCCAAACCTCTGAAAAGACAAGATGCATACCGACCAGTAGCTGCTTGAAGACGCCAGCAGGACTCCCAGGTGTGCATGTACCTGTATCAAAGCCCCGGGTTCACTGCTCTCCCTTCACTACCACTATATGTCGTACAGTATTTGCACATGACATCAGTCCGTTGATGCCCCCTCTTGATTGGCTGCTGTGTGACAAAGATGGCAAAATGGCGAAGTTTCATCTTTGTTCTCCAAATTCCCCATCAAATATGCCAGTGGGAAGACGCGCTGGCAAACTCTCAGTTCCGTGATGGAATGGTTTCATAGACCGGATGTGTACATGAACTGTGCAAACAATGAACGCTGTGTACAAGAGCTGATAGGGTGATAGGATGAGAATAGATAAATAAGTGTAATAAATAATACGTATCTGGGTGTGTGGAGGCGGGGCCACTAGCGTACACACAGAAGGGTGTAACTTGTAAATGGTGATGGCTATATATGACATTGGAATACAGACATGCTACTACTCACAGTACCTGATACATGTCCAGAAGGAGTAGGAAGACGGCCCCCCCATCACTTGCCATACATTGCTTCACTTCCAGCATAGCGTTGCTTCTGCTTGAATGTGTAGACAACGTGTAATAAAATAGTGGAAATTGATTAATTCATTGTAATGTGAAAATCTTGCTCTCGTAGACCCACATGGTGACGGGTGACCCGAGTGTGGGGTATCGGGCAAGAGCGCCGGAAGGACGATGCAAACATTACGTGTGTGTGGTGAAAATGTTCCCAAACTGAAGTTCCTCATGCAGGGAGAGTTGCAGCGACATTGTTTCTGTCTGTGAGGATTTAGCCAACATTTGGAGTGGAGTGCTCCTCAGGCAACCACTCTGCCCCACAAACGGCCTTGCCATGGAAAAAGATCTAAATATAGACCGTGTGGGTGAGGCTGGTGGCTGTGGTGCCAGAAAGAGTTGCATTAGTGTGTGAAAGAATAACATCCAGTGCTGCCTTTAAAGACGTAAAGGATGATAGACGTCACACCTGCCCATCCAGGACGCAGATTGGCTTTGCCGTGAAGGGCTCACATACTGCACCATGTGTCAGGAGGCCTAATTATACCATCCAAGACTCATCATGTTAGATAAATGAAGCTTTGTGGCCTCAGCCAGACTTTTCTTGGTGTGTGCTTCCAGGCTAATGACGCTATGAGCTCTCATAGCGACTACGCTGGGCACCATCGTTCATCACACACCACTGGACACAATCATGTGTGGCCTCGGACTCAAGTGTATCCTGTGGGAGTCATAGCACTTTAAAACCACGTAGCTGGACTTTTAATACAGTCCCATTGTCTGCCTGGCAACATTAAGAGGTGTCCTGACCTGGGCTGGTCACGGAGTCACTGAGTCACTGAATCGCTGAGCCCCTGAGCCCGAGTCACTGAATCATTGAGTCACTGAATCACTGAGTCACTGAGTCACTGAGCCCCTGAGCCCCTGAGTCCCTGAATCATTGAGTCACTGAATCACTGAGCCACAGCGTCACTGAGTCGCTGAGTCACTGAGCCAGTGAATCACTGAGCCGCTGAATCACTGAGTCACTGATTCACTTAGCCACTGAATCACTGAGTCTCTGAACCACTGAATCACTGATCCACTAAGTCACTGAATCATTGAGTCACTGAATCATTGAGTCACTGAATCACTGAGTCACTGAGTCACTGAGCCCCTGAGTCACTGAGCCCCTGAGTCACTGAATCATTGAGTCACTGAATCACTGAGCCCCTGAGTCACTGAATCATTGCATCACTGAATCAATGCGCCACTGAGTCACTGATTCTCTGAGTCGCTGAGTCACTGAGCCACTGAGTCAATGATTCACTGAACCACTGAATCACTGAGTCACTGAGCCACTGAATCACTGAGTCAATGAGTCACCGAGTCACTGAGCCACTGAGCCACTGAGTCACCGATTCACTGAATCACTGAGCCACTGAGTCACTGAATCACTGAGCCACTGATTCACAGGGTCACAGAGTCACAGAGTCACTGAGCCACTGAGCCGCTGAATCACTGAGTCGCTGAGTCACTGAGCCACTGAATCACTGAGTCACTGAGCCACTGAGTCACTGAGCCACTCCTCTTCCTTGTGTGGTCTTCCTTGTGGTGTCACTTTGCCTTGGAATGACCTCTTATCTTCCTTCCAACTTTGGACAAGAGATATGTGTTGTGGAAAGAACTTGGCTAGAGTTTGGCTCTGAAGCGCTGCTTTTGCAATGAAAGACATACTTCTATAAAAGGCTAGAGGGAAGGAGAGAGACAAGGAGAGAGGAAAAGGGGTCTGGAAGGAGGGAGGGAGAGGAGCATATGCAGGTGAAGATCATCTTTGCCGTTTTAGCTACATGTCTTAAAACACCTTGTATATCCTTCCTTTCATCTCATTGGCTCCTGGTAAACGTCTCATCTCATTGGCTCCTGGTAAACGACGATGTGTTGTGGTTGAGCCATCACATTGTCATCACATTGACAGCCCGTCAATAGCAGCCGGAAGTCCAATTCAGCTGGCAGTTCAATGCCAAAATGTGAAAAGCACTGGTTAGTTGGGCCACTCTTATGCCAAGGTAGCACTGTATATGACAATAAAAACAATAGCTGCACTGCTCCAGTCTCTGGCAGGCCATGGAATCCGTGATAAGTCAAACACAGCAACAGTAGATCCAAATAACTTTGGTCTTGCTACAAGAGCCATCTGCCAGGGCTTTGAAGCTAACTTTACCAATCTAAATAATTTTTTCTTTCTCCATTTCCCATCAACATTTGTTCCAGCTTGGGGCTACAGAGTTACCGTGCTTCAACCAAACTACGGTGGGGGCCGAGGGTCAAACAGGAGTGCACATTAATCGCGCGTCAAAAAAATCACACGTTAACTTTGACAGTCCTAGTTTTGAGATAAAAATGATGAATCCAGTAGCAAAAGAGTTGTGGACGGGAGACGGGATGAGTAATTGTTGCAGTCGTTCCAGTTGGATCATCATGAAAACAGGCTGATGAGAAATCAAGAAGAAGCAAAGTTCATTTGTTTCTTTTGCAGCATGAAGTGAAAGTGGTGCTTTTGTCTCCTTTCCAATTATTTGGAGCTAACAAAGCACAACAAGCACGCGTTCCAGCCTCTTCCACATGCATTTAGCACAAAGCTATGCTAAACTAATGTCCCAATTAGTCAACAGCTCACACTTGCAAGTCATTAAGGCTTCCAAATAGCCAGCGTACGACACAGTACACAGTACACAGTACTATGTCGTTATACGTGTGCATCCATCCGGAGCGCACACGCACACTTCATGGAGCTGGACTATCCTAGTCCACTTGGTATACAGGAACCAGTCTGTGTTTTGTAGTCACACATACAGTATTCTATGTAGAACAGTACATACTCATTTTAGCTTCAGCATGCTAGCTCCAGTTAGCATTGTGCTTTGATTCCCACTAAGTGATCGAGTCATTCATAGAGTATACAGTATACAGTATACAGTATAGGTATAGCTAAAGAGAATAGAGTATAGACTATAGGTATATAGTATAGATTATAGCGTATATAGTATAGAGTATAGCATATAGGTAAAGAGTGTAGAGTGTAGAGTATAGAGTATAGACAATAGAGTATACATACAGTATAAGTATAGACTATATGTGTGTGCAACGCAGCCTGCGTTTGTATTTTTGTATTAATTTGTATTTTATAATTTGGATTTGTTGAGGTCGGAAAAGTATTTGCATTTGCATCTGCATCTGCATTTGCATTTGCATTTGCATTTGTATTTGTATTTGTATTTGTATTTGTATTTGTATTTGTATTTGTATTTGTATTTGTATTTGTATTTGTATTTGTAAGAAATAGCCCCCATAGTTCATTCTACTTCATTTTCTACTGCTTATCCCCACGAGGGTGGTGGGTGCTGGAGCCTATCCCAGCTGTCTTTGGTCCACCCTGGCCAGCCAATCACAGGGCACATATAGACAAACAACCATTCCCACCCACATTCATACCTATGGACAATTTGGAGTGGCCAATGAAGCTAACCCACGCATGCACGGGGAGAATATGCAAACTCCACACAGAGATGGCCGAGGGTGGGATTGAACTCGGGTCTCCTAGTTGTGAGGTCTGCGCGCCGTGACAAGATGCAGCGTGCAAGACAGGAAGTGCTGAATACTGCTGTTACAAATAAATGGCCAACTGAATGCAGCCATCCTGGTATATAAGCAATGTGGAGGTGTGGCCGGGGGCGGGGCTGCAAGGGTTCCTAGCTGTGTTCATCCAAGCCTGCAGTGATGGACTGGGCCGGGTTCAAGGTGCTGTCATCCTAAAAGAGAACATTCTAATCAGCTTGGTAAGACCCAGCGTAGGGCAAACATCCTCCGTCCCTTTCTCTCCCCAGAGATGTGCCTGTGGGTGAGCGTGCAGAAGCAGAGCAGGGAAAACAGGAGGTGGCGGATGTTGGCTGATGGCTGTCTGACATGATCATGCCTTCCATGAAGAAATGTTTATGCAACACTGAGAGCTGATGGATGACCACTGTACTGTATGGCTTCCATGCCAGCCATGTTGCCTGCTCAGCCGGTCTGCAGGGACCCCAGAAAATGAGAGTAAATGTAAAACACACACACACATGTGTCTTTGTTTTGCAACACAGCGATGCCTGCCCTTTGGACCTCTTTATTTGCATGTTTGCACAGAGGAAGAACCCACAATACCAACACCTCTCACCTCAATACATATCTCAATATTTCACATGGCATATTTCACATGGCATATTTCACATGGCATATTTCACATTTCATGTTCCACGTTTCATGTTCCATGTTCCATATTTCATATTTCGTATTTCATATTTCATATTTCATATTTCATATTTCATATTTCATATTTCATATTTCATATTTCATATTTCATATTTCATATTTCCACATGTGAACTGGGAGCAAACACCTGCTTTAATGCTTCTTACACAATATACATACACAATATATAATATACACAATATACATACTATATTGTATACTATATACCGATACATAATACACCCTGCATGGTACATACATACTATGCCTTACACAGTACATACATAGTATACCCTGCATGGTGCATACATAGTATACCTTATACAGTACATACATAGTATACAGGACATAAAATGTCCTGTCCAAATGTATGCTGAGGTTTTTTATCAGTCCCACACGGTGCCCCTTCATTAGGAGTTCAGTTTGGAATTTTGGAGTATTTCTTTACCTCCCTTCTCCTCCTGTGGTTCCCCTTCCTCCCCCTCATCATCCAATCATCCTGTCCTGTCCACCCCCTGTACCCCCCCCCCCCCCCCCCCCTCTCGCCTTAGTGAGGATAAGCGGCATAGGAAATGGATGGATGGATGGGTGGATGGAATGATGGATGGGTGGACGGACGGATGGATGGATGGGTGGCTGGAATGATGAATGGGTGGACGGATGGATGGGTGGGTGGATGGAATGATGGATGGGTGGACGGACGGATGGATGGATGGGTGAGTGGATGGAATGATGGATGGGTGGATGGAATGATGGATGGGTGGATGGATGGATGGATGGATGCGTGGATGGATGGGTGGGTGGATGGAATGATGGATGGGTGGACGGATGGATGGATGGATGGATGGGTGGGTGGATGGAATGATGGATGGGTGGACGGATGGATGGATGGATGGGTGGATGGAATGATGGATGGGTGGATGGGTGGATGGAATGATGGATGGGTGGACGGACGGATGGATGGATGGGTGGCTGGAATGATGAATGGGTGGACGGATGGATGGGTGGGTGGATGGAATGATGGATGGGTGGACGGACGGATGGATGGATGGGTGAGTGGATGGAATGATGGATGGGTGGATGGAATGATGGATGGGTGGATGGATGGATGGATGGATGCGTGGATGGATGGGTGGGTGGATGGAATGATGGATGGGTGGACGGATGGATGGATGGATGGATGGGTGGGTGGATGGAATGATGGATGGGTGGACGGATGGATGGATGGATGGGTGGATGGAATGATGGATGGGTGGATGGAATGATGGATGGGTGGATGGATGGGTGGCTGGAATGATGGATGGGTGGATGGATGGATGGATAGGTGGGTGGATGGAATGATGGATTGGTGGACGGACGGATGGATGGATGGATGGGTGGATGGAATGATGGATGGGTGGACGGATGGATAGGTGGGTGGAGGGAATGATGGATGGAATGATGGATGGGTGGAACTCTCTGTAGTTGTGTTAGTAAGGACTGTTTGTGGCAATGAGGCAACACAAGCTGGCTAATGTTTGGATTGGATGGATGTACACGCCAAACTGGTACTACTACACCACTGCGTATTGGCATGATGAAAAACATAGATGATGGCAACTTCTGCACAATAGTCCAGTCCACCACAGGGAGCATGGGCTCTGTGTGTGTGTGTGTGTGGTGCAGGTGTGTTGAGTGGTGATGGTCAGAAATTGGCTATGAAGGGTCCTGCCAGCTCCAAGTATGACCTCATTAATTACATCTGTCAGTGATTCCCTGCGGATCTGTCTCTTGCTCTTCACACACTGCCACTCACACAGCCAAGCAGTCAGTCAGGAAACTCTCTGCCAGGGTTGGACGACCTGCCGGGTGTCTGCCCGTGGCGCTGGCTGGCAGGTGGGAGCGGGGGGGGATGAAGGTGAGTCGGCTGTAGCGTACAGTAGATAAGAGATGAGCAAATTCACGTCAGCTCGCTTGAGCGTGCACACACAAGCCAGACGCCTCAGCCCTGAGCAGCCGGAAGGAGTTGATCTTTATTTCAAATCCCAAATTATATCTGATGAAAAATTCATAGAAGGCGTTTCTATGAAAGCTGGCTGCTGTGCAGGCCGCCCTGTGATGTCTAATTGGGCTGAAGGTTGCCAAGCCTTTGAACGAGGCAGGACGGAGCATCGTGTGCTTAGAATGGAGATGTGCCTGTTTACCCCCCACCTCCCCTTTTCCTTCTTAGCCTGAGCCGAGCTTACACCGCTCGGCTCTACATGCTCTGCACGTTTTACATCAGGGGGGCAATGTGTGGCACGGGGGCCATTTAGCACACGCAGCACAAAAGTACTACTAAAAGTATTAGGACTAGGTTTTACATTCAAAAGCTGTCATTTCAGAATAATGTCATATGAGACAAAATAACTTTATTCTGGTGGCAAAAAGTTGAAATATTCAAGCGAAAAGGTATTATTCTCCAAATGTTGAAATATTATGAGAAACACACAAAAACAACAAATACAATTTTGGAAAGCTGCTTGTAAAAAATGTTAGAAACCTAAAGTCCAAATATGGGAATAAAGTCATAATTAGGACAAAAAGCTGGAATTGCTGGAAATAAAATAACAACAGAAATGTAAGAGCCCGCTATAATTGTTGGAGAATAAGGTAATAAAATTATGTGACTAAAGTCATAATTTTATGGGACTAAAGTCATAATATTATGGGAATAAATGGGAATAAAGTCAAAACTTGGACAGCTAATGGATAAGACGAAGGGCTCTAGTTTTGTAGAGGGCTGCGCACCCACGCCTCCCACCGGCCCAAGTGGCAAAGGGGGAGGAGAGAAGGTTTAACACAGCCGAGTGTAATCTCATAAACCCATCAAATGAACGCCTCTCATTGCCTTTCAATGCCAGACTAGACTGCCATCAGAGGCCACCTTACGTCATTCACCACATACGCCACCTGGTGGACACGTCATCTGTTCCTGACAGTTACATTAAACACAGCAGCAGGCTAATCCAAGCATATTCCTTCTTTACCACCAGCATTCCTGCTCTACATGGCCAAATAGGAAAACCTTTGATGGTTTATTAGCGCTATCTCCTCGTCATCCTCCTTGAGAAAACATGAACAGTAAAACAATGTATCCTACAGATTTTAACTACCAACTTTATATTCATCCTTGCTTTTACTTGTTGTTCATTGTTAGTTGTCTAACGGCTCACTTTCTCTGTTTCCACAAAGTTAAAGCTGCTTATTGAAAAGACGTATTTACAAATTTTCCAAAAGAGGTGATGCAAAAAGAGGTGATGATGCAAGTGCACGGTAGAAGAGGTCCTGTTGGTTCCACCATGCATGCATCCTTGCCATGCACGGTAGAAGATGCTCTTCAGCAAACAGGAAGTGGAAGAGCACGGAGAAGTGGAGCGTGCACAATTTAGGCACTGAAGGGAAATTCCAGTTCAGTTCCAAAGGTTGTTGTAAGGAAGGTTGTAAATAGTTGATGGTGTTCTATTTATTAAGAAATGTTCATTTTCAGGGAAAATTAACATTTTTGGTGTTGATGTTGTGGCATTGTTGTTTGGATATGTTGGCTAAGTATATATGGCTACATTTCAGTCAAAGTCAAAGTTAGGCTTGAAATGTATCTTTCCAAAACAAATCAGCATTTCCCGTTTTATTTGGGAACTGCTATTTACTTGTAACTTCCATATGTTCTACTGCTGATGACGAAATAAGGAAAAAGGTGGAGAGAAAGATGTGGTGCTGCCATGTTTATGTAGCCCTAGAGACAATAGTCTGTGTGTCTTGACTGATCAGTCCTAATCCAGTAAAATGGCGGCGACCCGAGGGATGTCTTGAGAAAAATGTTCCAAATGTGTTTTCCCCTCCAGTGTATGCCAAAGCTGAGATGAAGTATTCAGTATAGAACTTGTTAGCATATCTACACGTGTAGCTTCACTAAACAGCAACGTTCCCCCAAGTGGCCCTGGCTGGTGGACCCCCTTAGGTGGACCCCCCCCCCAGCTGGTGTGCTATTTCTTTCCTTCTCATCTAGCGGGGTACAGCGCATGGCGTGTTGAGGCTCCTGCCACGGGGTCCACGGGTTTGTGGTGTATGGGCTTGGATGTATTTGTCACTGGCGTTGTACGTGCACACACAGACACACAAATGAGCGTGCATGAAGACGTGCACTTCTCGCGTTCAATGGCAGGCCCCCCTGCTGGGCCAAAGCATGGAATAGCACATTTGTTTGTTTATGCCCGCTTTTCCTTGCCTGAACTCTATTAACATTTATATTGCAGCTGAAGGTGTTGGAAGTCCCTCCTGCAGTGGAGGAAAGCCAGCCTGGATGGGAATGAGCTCCGGTCAAGCCTTCCTAGGCACACTTGTGTGTTTATCCAGCTATTCCCCGACTGCCTCTTTTCTCTTGCTGCCTTTTTTTCCTTTCTTCTGCCACTTCATATCACCTTTTCCTCAGCGCGCCTCTTATGTGACTCTTTAAACATTTATCTCTCTCCGAGGTAAATTGATTGCTTGGGGGAAAAAGAGAATGTGGTGGGAAATAGTTTGGGATGGGGCCGCCTGATTGGCTATTAGCATATGAATAGCACGCCACTGCTCATCATGTTGGCCAGACAGCTGTCTTTCTCATGTTTGTCTGCTTGCCGTTCTTCTTTGTCATGGCGATATTCCAGCCCAACACCCTCAACTCAATCTAAGGTTGTATACCTTTCACTCTTGGATCTGATAGAGGTTCTCCGTGGAGCTTTAAAATACACACACAATGTTTAGAGTGAGCCACTTATTGCAAAGAAGCATTCAGGTCAAATCAGCTGATCAAACCCACAAAGCCCTGAAACCACCACACAGACACATCTCCACATAGCCGTTTGACGCCCCTGCGCGACCTGAAGCTCCATTCTTCCATTGAAGGATGATGATGGAAAACACAGCGGTGCGGCTAATTTATGATCACATTCTAATCTTGTGACATCATCTTGACTTCAGAACTACTACCGATGCTGGAAATACCGCACTGCCTGCAAGTCATTGTGAGTCAGTCGTGCTTTCTTTAGCAGGAGCCAATCACACACTAGAAGTGAACTCACAACCATCTTGTCCACCCATAGGAAATCACTCATCATACTGTAACAGTCTGACTTTACAAAGACTGCCAAGATCATCACACAGCAGCCCAACAGTCAGAAGGTGGCTAGGACACAAACAGGACAAGCACCTACATACGTTTCAAATACCAAACAGCAGCTGCTTTAACTACCCATAATGCATTACTCCCAGCAGAGGGAGATCTGGAGTCGAGTTTTCATGGGCTCCTCTGGGAGCTTATGCATTAATAATAATGATAATGATAATAATAAGATATGTTTAGAAATAATGCCTGCCTATGGCTGGTGACCAGTCCGGGGTGTATCCCCCCAAAGACAGTCGGGATAGGCTTCATCAAACCCCCGTGACTCTAGTGAGGATAAGCGGCATAGAAAATGGATGGATGGATGGATGCACGGATGGAAAAATAATGCAAACATGTGATCAAATAAAACAAGTCTTTTTAGGCTATTATAGACGTATGCCTTCAGACATTTGACCTGAAGCCATGTCCCCACTCCTCCTGCACACTCCAAAAACAGGAACCTTTCTCTAATTCATTGGTTCCTTCATGTTCCAGTCCTTGCAGGTCAACTAAGATGAAGTTTACCTGAGCTCTGATCATATGTACACTACATATATATATAGTACAATACATAAGTCATCACCCTACATAGCTCTGATTCCACTCTGATGTTAGCATCCTTTCCTCTGCGTTCAACAATCATGATAAAGCAGCATCTGTCCCGAAGTCTGCTTGTTGAACATTGATGTCTGGTAGGAGTTATATGATGCACTTGAATGCACCATTCTTGGAAAAAGCTAGCAGTTTGCTACTTTGGATACTCTTTGTTGAGTATGAAGTGTCCATGATCTGACTGGAATCTTTCCATGGTGTCCCCACTCTAAACGAATTGTGAGTGTTAGATGCTAATTCCTCTACCCCACTAGTAGTAGTAGTAGTAGTAGTAGTCGTCATCGTAGTAGTAGTAGTGAAGTAGAGAGGTGCGATGGCGGCTAGGGTTTGCCTGAGTGAGAGTAAAGCAGTGAGGGTTGTTGTCGCCACGGTTTAGTGTTTCCAGCAGTTGACTGCGCTCTTAAAGCTCCTTCCTTTATTGATTTTCCAACAAGATTGTTAGTAAAGAGCAAATGATGGGCCCTGGGTGGAGTGATTGAGAAATGAAATGTACTTGGAAGATGGAAATGGATGCTTATTCCATTTACCTTTCACGCTCCTCACTCGCGTCCAACTGGGGGTCACCCTGGAGGTCACCCTGGAGGTCCTGGGCTGAGACAGATACAACTTGGTGTCGTTCTTCTTATTGATATGATACTTTTGCTTCTATGTATGCTTTCTCTTTTCTATGCTTGTGTATTTCCGCATATTGAACGTATGAAACCGCTTTTTGTCCAATGTATTGTGTGAATGAATGTACAGTGGTGCTCCTACAGTATGCATCATCATCATCATCATCATCATCATCATCATCATCATCATACACACACACACACAAAGGAGAGCATTTTTGTATGCTTCCCTGCGTGCACCGCTGCATCATTTTGCTGATGAATTCCTAGAGCCGGCAGCAAAGTGTCACTTTTCTTGGGTTTGCTCATTTGCATGGGTTCCCTTCCCCAGCGTGAATCTGGGCATCAGTGCCCACAAGCTGAATGTCAGCGTCTCCTCCCAGAATACAAATATGCCCCTGATATTGGACGTCATGTGTACTCCTGGACGTCTCCAACATTTGATCATGGCCTTGATATTTCACCATAAAAAGACATCTTGGTAAATAGCGCGTGGTGGTACGCTCCAATAACGCCATGCCTGGAAGACCTGCCAATGCAGAACCATCATGTCTATCATCAGGGCTTTTCTGATGGCGCCAGGTATTAACTTTGTTGCGTCTTGAATAAGAAGCCAATTAGTGAAAGACGTGGACGTGAGGTGTCCCAAAAAGCTCTTGTCTTGAGGATTTGGAGGCAGCTGGAGACTGAGCACGGATAGGTGATCTGCCACGGCCCCGTCTAATCTGATTTGCATGCCAGAGAGAATTATGTAATTGGCATTTATGCAGAACAAAGAAGGATGAGCGCATGGAAAAGAAGGCTTTTCATGTACGAGTGTGTGTCTAAGCCTGTTTTCTACACATCGACACAGCCTACGGTTGGCAAGCCAGCATACACTGTGTGTGTGTGTGTGTGATACACATACACAACGTGATATGTTGTATTAGTACATGTCCAGCCGACACATACCTTGCAACGAGGGAATATTTGCTAATATTAGGAGGAAGCATACATTGTGTCATCATACATGATGGGCTCATTCGGGACATGCATACCGATCCTATGTCTGTCCATTGGTGGAAAGTTTTACATAACACGTAACAATCTGCTTCTTTCGTGCATGGTAGAGTGGACGGCTCTCAACCCGGTGCTTGCTGGTTCAATCCTCAGTCAGTCATACCATTTTCAAAAGAAAAGAAATTGGATGAATTGGAAAATTTGGGCAAGACTACCTTTCTGTTTGACTGGGACCTTCTGAAAGTCCCATATCTGCAGGAAAGCAACCAACGAGTAGACCCCCCCCCCCCCAGCCCCCCAAGGCTGTACCGTTCACAAAGCTTGGTTCATGTTTGATCAATCACGTCTTGTTGATAGATGAATGTCTGACCTTCCTATTTTCCACTTAGCCAGATGAAGACCAGTATATGCTGGTAGGACCTTTTGTCCTGGATGCCATCCTAATATCATTATCTTGATGAATTCCACGCTAATTATCACATTTCATATGCACGAGGAAATGAAATTCATGAAGAAGACACTTTGGCAAATTAAATATTGCAAATGACCCTGCGGGAAGATGTGGAAGAAGGAGACATGATATTTTTTCCCAAACACGACAAGCAATTCTTTTTCCATGATTAGTTTATTGCAGCAGAAATCTTCTTCTTTGTTGGCTTCAGATGAGTTTTGCCGCGTGTCGGCGAAGATCAGAACGGCCATGACGGCAATCAATCCAATCAATGCAGGATTGATTGGCTTTACAACGTTGACGGGGAACGCCTGGAACTCCCCCAAATCTGGAGCATGGCCCCTGGCCAAATTTCTAACGGCGAGTGTACGCCGAGCGTGCACGCCAAGCGTACGCCGAGTGTGTACGCCAAGCGTACGCCGAGTGTGTACGCTGAGTGTGTACACTAAGCGTACGCCGAGCATGTATGCTAAGTGCACGCCGGCCTGCATTGGACTCCAATTGGACACGCTCTTTGTCATGCAACTGTTGATGCTTGTGTTGGCGCTCTTGCGTGCATTCACACGCTAAACTGCATCTGATGGCGAGGTAATGCTTCCATTGATTTGGAATTCCAATGCAGAGACAACAACGTGTCTGAGCCTCATGTGTTCACCTGTCGTGTGCGTGATGCAAATGAGCCGGCAGCCAGAAGGTGACAAAGAAGCTGTGAATTCCGGAATAAGGATGGTTGATCCTCTCAGGCTCCGTTTGGGAAAGGTCACAATATTAGCTGGACAAAAGGGAAGATTTTTCTCACAGAACAGGAGAAGTAAAGGATGGAGGGGTGGGGGGATCAGACAAATACAGCTCCAAAGCTCTGACAAGCTTTTATGACCCTGTCAAATCGGGGCTTGAATATTAGTGGATGTTAAGTCTGTGCAGAGGAAAAAAAGAGAGCACAGGAGACTGGAGTCGTTCTGGGCTTTGCAAATAGAAAACGCTCTAGGAAGCGACGCTAAGGCTAATATTCTTCGGATTAGTCTGACCATTTCAACCTTTGACTGAAACTGACCACATATCAGAAGGTGTGGTCTCTCAGGAGTACAACTATTTTCACAAGGTTTGCCATTCTCGCCACATCGGCCCTCAAATTTCACGGCTTCACTCTATGATGGTCCATAAACCATAAACCATGATGTACCATGATTTTTTATCCCTCTGATATTTTCATAAGGACTTCCAAGCACATCTCAGCCTTTTATTTTAGAAATGGTGCTGGCACTCGGCTCCACTCCACCAGGGAGAAACCTTTCACTTTTCTCATCTCTTTCTGGTGGTTTTTTCTCCAACTGTATTCTTTTCCAGAATTGCTCTTTGAATGTTTTCCACTCCTGGCCTTGGCGTCCAGCCACGGACGCACATGCTTGCCGCCCATAGACGTGATGTGACGTGCATGTATCATGTAGTCTTCATCTTTGAAGGATTGGGACTAAAGCTCACCAAAGAAGCAGGCTGGCATCTGTGACGTTCCACTTTGGTCAAGCATTCCTCTTCCTTGGGGGAAATGAAACAGACACAACAAGTGGAGTAGGAGGATCTTGTTGGTCCCTGGCACTGCCCAGGGGGCACAGATAGAAGATGGGGAGATTGGGAGATCGGGTGCATTCACTCCCCAGCTGGGTCCTCCAGCCCACAAGGTGTTTATTTAATTCCAGAGAGGAGAGTGCGAAGTCCCTTCAATCCCCTGAAAGTGGATATATTCTCCACTCACCTGCTGACAGCGCGAGCTTGGATGCTACACGCACGAAGCATCAGCACACACGGACATCCGCAGTGTAAACTTCTACTTTTACATGGCGGCCGGTCCCGCTGATTGGGCCTGCTCCGTCATGCTTGGCTGGCTGCTAAGTGATTGGCTTTGATGGAGCGGCACCACTGGAAGGGTGTCCTTGTAACTGGACACCGGTCATGGGGGGTTGCGCCAACGTGAGGAATGAAGACCTTGGAGAAGTTGAGCCCTGCCGCCAAGTTATTCTGAGCGATCTGAAGAGCTGTGAATTATTCCACTCCTTCCTGGATTCCTGTGAAGCATGACTTCAGTTCCTGAGACTTGGTTTAACTTGGAGAGTCACCAAGTTAACCCCAGCTTTGGGCTGAGGCCACCAAAACCTGCTGTCCCAAAACAAACGCAAAGAATGACTTTTAGAGGATGAGGCCGGCGGGCCCGGAACGCCTGGCCATGGAGGCATCCAGGAGGCATCCTGACGAATGCCCGAGCCACCTCCACTGGCTCTTCTTCGTGTGGGTCCAGCCATCCAACAGCGGAAACTCACTTCAGTCGCTTGGATCTGCGATCTCATTCTTATGGTCACGACCCAAAACTCACCTGGACCACAGGTGAGGGTGGGAACCTACAACCGCTTTGACATTTGACATTGGCGGGATAGTAAGCCTGTTTCAAGACTCATTCCAGTTGCCGCACAATTGTTGAATCCTGGTCCGTTTTTAGTCTGGTCAGTTTGTGCAGCGTCCAGGGGTGGGGAACAAAAACAAAACATCCTGGTAAAAGAGTTAGGACTAGATTTCCCAGTGTCTAGGTATCCCTTTTGCCTTCAAAAATAGAGAATTATATGTGTCTGGGAAGGGTGTTACTTTGTTTTTAGCATTAGCATTATGAGTCCACAGATAGTGGAAATGAGTTTTGACAGCATGCAACAGTTCGGAAGCACAGACTCCTGACACCGGGACGTAAACATGCCGTGTGAGCAGGTCAGCCGTGGCACTGTAGGTGATTTGTGAAGTTTGTGGTGTAATGTATGCTAACCTGTCCTACAGATACCAAGGCATCATCATCATCCATGAAAGACTTTCCTTGAATTTTCACATTGAGCTGGAAGACTTTACAGCAGGATCACTACTTGTCTACTTTAATCCTATTAGGGGATTTTAAAACATGTTCCTGTGGGTGACACCATATACAAATTTGCATCATTGACCGTGACACATGTGAGCAAAGAACATGAAAAGCAAAAGAAATATGTTTAGAAATACCAATGAACGTTCATCTGTCGCGTAACTATAGATCCTCTTTCTCTTTTCAAGTCCTCACTCAGAGCCCACCTATTCAGGACTATGTCTTAAATGGACATACTACATAGTACATAGTGGTGGTTATGTTTATATACTATATATACTATATGTCTTAAATGGACATAGTACATAGTAGTGGTTATGTTTATATACTATATATAATATATGTCTTAAATGGACATAGTAAATAGTACATAGTGGTGGTTATGTTTATATACTATATATACTATATATCTTAAATGGACATAGTACATAGTGGTGGTTATGTTTATATACTATAAATACTATAGTATGTCTTAAATGGACATAGTACATAGTGGTGGTTATGTTTATATACTATATGTCTTAAATGAACATAGTACATAGTGTAGTTGGTGGTTATGTTTATATCCTATATATACTATATGTCTTAAATGGACATAGTACATAGTGGTGGTTATGTTTATATCCTATATATACTATATGTCTTAAATGGACATAGTACATAGTACATAGTGGTGGTTATGTTTAGGGCTATCTATATACTATATTTCTATAGAGTCTAACCGCTGTGAATGAAACAGGCAAACTAAGATGAAGTAGAAAAAAAATGGAAAAGGTGGATGTGGATCAAAATAGAACAATTAAACAGCCAGTAAAAAATGTAACAAAGAGAAAAACACAGCTTTTACTGAAGTTGTTGAGTATGAGGTGTTTTTTGGAAAAATAAAAGAAAACAATACTTTGATGGAGGTTGAGAGTTCCCTGAATGTCGTTGGTAAAAGATGATTCATTAGTTGAGTTGAGGGATCAGCAACCCTTAAAGATACAACAAACAGAGACATGGTGAAAGGTGTGTGCATCTTACCGCTGAGTGGTTTTATCCATCAGCCACACCAACCGTTGGGACTTCATTGGTGGGGCACAGCGGCCATGGCGACAGACACATCGACCGCAAAGCACGGCTTTAAAACGTCATGGTGTTCCAACGTCACGGTGTTCCAACGTCACGGTGTTCCAAGGTCACGGTGTTCGAAGGTCACGGTGTTCCAACGTCGCGGTGTTCCAACGTCGCGGTGTTCCAACGTCGCGGTGTTCCAACGTCGCGGTGTTCCAACGTCACGGTGTTCCAACGTCACGGTGTTCCAACGTCACGGTGTTCCAACGTCACGGTGTTCCAACTGCTGTTTAGCCATATTTCCTGTTTGTTTTTTACTTTTACTTTTCCTGCTCCTTCCCTGTCTTCCCACTTTTTCCTGCCGCTTCCATCCTCCAGCGTCTTCAAACACCCGCTTCCTTCTTCGTCCTCCACGTGGGTGACATTGGCACGTTGGTCACCCAAGTGATTATTGGAAACATGGAAAACCCCCATGACTACTTTTTGTAATGGAGGTATTGGAATATCTGAATAATGGTCGCTGCCCTTATCTTGGCGTACATTTTGAATGAAAACTATGCTAACTAGGTGGCATGCTAAGCTAGGAGCCGAGCACATCACGCTGCGTTGTCCTTGACAGGTTTAGGATGTGGACTTGCGTAGTGCTGAAGGTGAGCTGCAGCAGGAAAAGCCGTGTCAAATCCCACAATGGCACCGAAGGCAAGTTGAAATCATGTTTGTGAGGATGCTGAATGATTGATGACCTCGGTTGCCATGCATAATGATGCGCACTTAACCGTTTATTTTTGGAACACAATGATCCACATAATTAACTTTGTAGTACAATAAATTGTGCTTCCATCATCTTGACACTTGCCTGAAGTTTGTTTTACATAGAAATGATGAACTGGCTTGGGATCGCTTAGTCAATTTTGGCTGCTTTTACGTTGAGGAACAATGATGCTGCCATGCGAGTGTCCTGCTCGCCTCTCGCATGAAAGTGCTGCTGATACTCTTCTCTAGCGCACCAAAAATACAGGAATTTAGAGAAACAAATGACTCTCAAAGCTGCCTCTTTGTATGATGGGGTTTTGGATGAACACTTGTGTCAACATTTTGGTCAAAAAAGAAAAGAAAGCTATTGTTCCGTGTGACTTTACCCTCCCTTGTTTATCTGTGCTCTCTTTATCTCCTCCTCCTGTCTTTGTGCTGATGTCACTCACACAGACCCAGTTAGAGATGGAAGATCCAGGATCATTAGCCGCATTGTGTTCCCAAAGTGTGTGTGTGTGTGTATCAGAAAGACGCACAGCGAGAATGTTAAAGGTGTGTTGTTGGAGTGCCTGTCAAAAAGCCATTAATGTAATTGGAACTTAAACTCCCATTCCTTTTCTCCTCTGGAGCTTACTGTCAGTGAGCGTTGAAGTTGAAATCAACTTTTGCTATCAATATCAGGCGTCATGGAAGACAGCGTCATCTTATTGAAAAGGCTGCCACTCAAGTAGTGTAGTGTAGTGTTGTGTTGTGTTGTGTTGTGGGGGCAGGAGACTTTTAGAGCATGATCTGCTTCTGTTGCACAAGCACTGCTGTCATATTTGTGTTTTATAATACCCCCCGTGCCCCACCCACTGTAAATATTGTTCCTCATTAATAAATGTTTGATTGCTGTGTTTTCCCATTCTAAACATATAATGTGTACATGCCCCCCCGTGCTAAGCCACCTCCACCCTGCCATAGCATAACACTTCACCACAACCAAGTCTTTCGAAGCACTTCCTTATCTGCTTTGGCTACAAGAAAGGTGACAGGCTACGTTTGCTGACACACGCAAAACAAATGCTGTCTAAATGCAACATTTTTCATCAGCTGAACTGAAATTTAAAACAAAAACAAAAAAAACCTTAAACTATATTAGGAAAGCAGGAAGTGAACAAATGTAACAGTTACTGATTGTAAAAGTACCAGATGGAGGGTTAGGATTTAATAAGCTTTGCTTCTTCCTACTCCTTTTGGACATGTGGAACTTGGAACTAATTATGGGATGTACTCAATTGTAATCTTTCAATTGTAATGTTCAAATGAAATAAAACCATTACCATTACCATTACCATTACCATAACCATAACCATAATCCAGCCAGCTCTCAGATGTGGCATGTCAACATCATTATTGCGCAGGGGCACCTTAGGCCCCTCCAAAATGACATGTGCAGTTTAGCCCTGTAAGTCCCGCTGCTGTTAGCACCGTTGGCGTACACACCCATCCCACCCAACACGCTGAATGGGTGACACGCTGGGATGTTTTCAGCTTCCAGGAATTGTGTGGAGATGCTTGGGGCCGTGCATTATCATGCTGCAACATGAGGTGATGCTTGTGGATGAATGACACAACAATGGGCCTCAGGCTCTTGTCACAGTATCTCTATCCCTTCCAAATGCCATCAATACTCTCAAATGCACCTGTGGCCTAGATGGAGGCGGTGGATTATGGTATAGGGACTGGCCTTATGGTATGGGTATGGGGACGGGCCTTGTGGTATGGGGACTGGGCTTATGATGGTTATGGTATGGTATTGAAGGGTGGCATGGTGAGGCAAGACTGGAATGGGATGTCGCCCTAATTGTTTTATGCTACACATTGTTATATAGTTGTACTGTGTGTTAGTGATGGTTGGTATGATCTATAGGTGATATTGTTGTATTGTGTGTGTTAGTGATGGTTGGTATGATCAGTAGGAGTAAGATAGTGGTGGTATTAAGAGGTGGATTGGGTCCCCAGCGAAGGTTGAGGTTGTAAAATGCAGCGCCTGCCACTGCGTGGTGAAAACAAACAGCCAGCCATAAAAAGCTCCTTAGTAGAGGTAATATAATTCAACTCTCAACAAATTTGCTTTCCCACTCCATCCAAATAAATACATCCTGTTTAATTCAACACGGCTGAGTGTTAAAGCATTTATTTCTGGCAGGTCAGACTGAAGTCAAAAGGAGCTTGATTTCAGTATCGTGTTAAATCCATCGCTACAACATAATGAAGCCTCACTGTGTCTCTCAATCTTTCAATATTCAGACATGTTCACAATCTATCATTTAGGCATCTTATTAGCATAATATTCCATATATCTGTTTCGTATGCCGCTTATCCTCACTAGGATTGCGGCGACATGCTGGAACCTATCCCAGCTGGGTGAGAGGCGATGGCCGGGCACAGACAAACAACCATTCCAACCACATTCATACCTTCCTATTCATACCTATTGGAATGGCTAACTAACCTAACATGCATGTTTTTGGAATGGGGGAGGAAACCGGAGAAGCCAAGAACATGTAAACTCCACACAGAGATGCTCAAGGGGGGATTCCAACCCAGGTCTTCCCATCTCCTGACTGTGTGGCCTACATGGTATCCACTCATCCACCTTGCGGGCAGCACAATATTCTTGTTTGTCAAAAGCTCCTCTGACTACAGCTGGCATGTACCACTTTCACATTTACCACTTACCTTACATTACTCTTACCTTGATTTAATACCCAGCATGTACATTTACAAGGCATGTTATGGTAATACGTATGTATCGATATCAATATGGATATGGTTATGGATATGGTAATGGATATGATTGTGGTTATGCATATAGTTATGGATATATGTATATGTACATGTATATGTATATGGTTATAATTAAGATTATGATTATGGCTATTGTTATGATATGGTTATGTTATTGATATGGTTATGGGTATGTATATGGATGTGGATATGATTATGTTTATGGATATTGTTATGGATATGGGTATCATTATGGTTATGGTATTGGATATGGTTGTGTATATTGTTATGAGTATGGGTATGGTTATGTATATATATATATATATGTATATTGTGATGGTTATGATATTGTCATGATATGGTTATGCATGTACATATATGGTGATGGATATGGTAATGGTATGGCTATGTATATGTATATAGTTATGGTTATGGATATTGTTATGATATGGTTATGTACATATATGGTTATGGATATGGATATGGTTATGGCGACGCATATGTATATGAATGTGGTTATGGATATTATTACGGCTATGAATATTGTTATGGATATGGATATGGTTTTGATATGGTTCTGGGTATGGCTATGGCTATGGATATTATTATGGATATGGCTATGGCAATGGATATTGTTATGATATGGATATGGATATTGTTATGGACATGGATATGATATTGTTATGTTATGGATATGGGTATGGATATGGGTATGGATATTGTTATGGATATGGATATGGATATGGATATGGATATGGATATGGGTATGGGTATGGATATTTTTATGGATATGGGTGTGGATATTGTTATGAATATGGGTATGGATATTGTTATGCATATGGGTATGGTTATGGATATTGTTATGGCTATTGTTATGGATATGGGTATGGATATGGTTATGGATATTGTTATGGATATGGGTATGGATATTTTTATGGTTATGGGTGTGGATATTGTTATGGATATGGGTATGGATATTGTTATGCATATGGCTATGGTTATGGATATTGTTATGGCTATTGTTATGGATATGGGTATGGATATGGTTATGGATATTGTTATGGCTATTGTTATAGATATGGTTATGGATATTGTTATGGCTATTGTTATAGATATGGGTATGGATATGGTTATGGATATTGTTATGGGTATGGATATGGTTATGGTCTAATTGAAGGGGTTGTTGTAAAGTTTGCTTCCAGGTTCACATTCAGCAGGCATTGCTGTAAGGTTTGCTGAATGCCTGTTCCGTGCCTGGCGATGGCATGCCGCTCTGATTGGGAAAAAGCGGCGTGAATGTGTAGTTTGGGTCCGGGCCCGTGCATCTCATCTCCAGGGCCATATAATCAGCTCTAAGCCGCGTCTATCAATCTTCATAAGAGTTGTGGGCTGAGGAGGGAAGTGCAGCTAATCACTTGTAACTGGCCCCATGTTCAGCCCGACTGTCTGCGTTCCGGCAAGGCCATATGCAAACCCGTGTGTCCCTGACTTACTCTGGGGGGGGGGTCCACAGGTGGTTTGGAGCGGGAACGACTTTGAGCGAGTCGCGTTAGTGCAGGTTAATGTAGGAGTGGTGGCCCTGCAGCAGTGGCAATCACAGCTCTGATCAGAACGCTGCTTCAAAGACGTCTGTGCTCGTTGAAGCCAGAGTTGTCATTAGCTTCTGCCCTGTGCTTGACAGCCTTCCCCTCCCCCACCGCTCCCTCTCATTGTCTCTCGCTCTTATCGCTCTCATTTTCTGCCCGTGTGCAAATGGCTACTGTAATCCTGTCTCCTTGCTTGGGCCTGTCACTCCACATTTGCACTAAGCGTGTTTCCTTCCCTCATCTCCTTTGGCCTAATTGTATTGTAATAAGCAATTACAGATCTATTTATGCACACCAGAGCTGAGATTGGACCACTTTTGAAAAGGACATGTGGAGGAGTGGAAGCGGACCTCATCTTTAACTTGTTGCTGGACAAAGACGCCACTGCGCCTAATCACTGCGCTTCCACTCTTTCTCCCACGGACGCTCTAATCCGCCTCCCTATCATGAGTTTTCTCTCCAAAGCAGAAGTGATTGTGCTGCTGTTTGTCATTTATTGGCTGTGTTTTCTCTCCGTGGGTCTGCTCCAGTGATGCAAATGAGCAGTGGCAGTGTTTACCTGGCCGTGTTTTGCCTGCATATGTGCGCGAGCGTGCACAGGCTCGGGCTTTGATCATACGACATTGCATTGACAGATGCTCTCCGGTGGTTCCTGCTCGCCTCTGATGCCACAGACAGGATCTGAATGCCAGTAATTATATCCCAGCACAAGAAGCGCCACTATTGTGGCTCCTGCAACAATGCACCGTGGCTTTTTGCTATCTGTCCCATTATTTTCCAATATGAGAAACGACCTCCAAATCTCCCTGCCGGATTCCAGCCTGTCTGGAGCTCCGTGTTTACAGCTGTTCATGACCCTGGATGCGGAAGAGGTGAGGGCTGTAATAAAGGCTTACACCTTGTAATCATAGTTTGATGTGCAACCTCAACAACACAGGAGCACCAGGGCAGCGGGTGGCTGAAAGATCTGCTGACAATAAATTAGCATCAACCAGCAGAGACTCCAACGTCTCCACTTTACCACACCGGTTGCGTTCTCTGCTCGTCATCTGCTGGGACGGGAACACTCAAACGTAAAAGCGGTAAAAAAAATCGAGAAAAGCAACTTGCAAAGATTGCTGTGTAGCTCGCGTGCCTTTTAGCAAGGCCGTGTGAGTTCATCTACTTGTTTCCTGCTAATACAGCCCATCACCGCATGGGGCCGCGAGCGTTTCTTCCTGCTCCGCCATGACTGCTAATTGTCTGTACCATCTCTGAGACGGGCGACTGACGCCAAGACAAAACTCATTTACCTCAACTTGGGATTGTAAAGGTAGTTGTACAGCCTATTAGTAGTCCAGCAATATACCAATATCTATATACCAATATACTGAATATTTAAGCGCATCAGATCCATTTCCAGCCCAAATGCAGCATTTCCAAGCATAAATGAAGAAAAATGATTTTCCAGAGAGAAATAATAATGTTATAAAGTACTATTTACAACAGTTTATTTAGTTTATTTATTTTACAAAGTTTTCTGAGCTCCAACTAAGAAAAGATTGCATTTATGTGGATTTGTGGATGCAATGGACTTCCATAAAAAATTCCAGGCCTGGAATTTCCTTTTCACCGCCAACTAACCGTTGAAAATACCCTTAGAATATAAGTGTGCAGGTTCTGGGAGAGGTTATGTGGACATTGGACTTGCAAATGAGGTTCCTGTTGTTCCTGATGTTCCGCACGGAGCGCTGGAGAAAGGCAGGACAATCCCAAATAGAGTTGGAAAGTCAGTCATTCCTGGTCTCAGCATAAATGCTGTGATCTTCGATGTTTTCCAATGAAAGTGCTAAATGTCTTCATCACCATCTGCCAGTGATTAGCATGATTAGCATGATTAGCATGTGGTCCTGAGTGGAGTTTAACATGCGGCTGCTGCTCGGGTGCAAAAATCTCAGGATTTCTACAAATGTCTTCTCCTGCCTCTCCGGCTCCTTCTGTCACACATTTGATTTTGTTTCACACTATAATCATCTGCTCTCATCCTTCTTGGGGAGTTAATAACATTCACAGCTTCCCTTTGCGCTTCCCCTTCTCCATGTTCAAAACACTAATAGCTTTTTGTCGCTGCATCGCCCAGGCTCTTTGAATTTTGTTTGCTGCCACAGGTCGAGCTAGTGGAATTTCCACAAATAGTAATATTATAGTGTATTGCAATATCAGCTTCAGGCTTATCGTTTTCATCTTCCTCGGCACCTGCAGCATTTCTATCCCACTGTTATTGAACACAGTCAATGCAGCAGCTCGATATTAGCGCAATGTCTAATGTCCATTGCTTATGAAATATGGCAAAAGACACGGAGAACACGGATTGACCTGTCTTAGCGTTCACTCTTGGCGGGCCGCAGCTCCGCTTAAGGTACCTTCTACAAAGCGCTTACAACATACAACATGGAACATAGAACACAGCACGTAGCACATAGTACACAGCCGGAGTGCATAGACATAGTACACAGAGACAGAGCGTAGTACATAGAACACAGCCAGAGCGCATAGACACACAACATAGCACAGGACACAGAGCATAAAACATTGAACATAGTACACAGCACATAGCACATAATACATGGTACATAGTACACAGCACATAGCACATAGTACATAGTACATAGTACATAGTACATAGTACATAGTACATAGTACACAGCACATAGTACATAGCACATAATAAATAGTACATAGTACACAGCACATAGCACATAGTACATAGTACACAGCACATAGCACATAGTACATAGTACATAGCACATAGTACATAGTACATAGCACATAGCACATAGTACATAGTACACAGCACATAGTACAAAGCACATAGCACATCATACATAGTACACAGCACACAGCACATAGCACATAGTACACAGCACATAGTACATAGTCCATAGTACACAGTACACAGCACACAGCACATAGTACATAGCACATAATAAATAGTACATAGTACAGCGTACACAGCACATAGTACATAGCACATAGAACATATAACATAGTACATAGTACACAGCACATAGCACATAGTACATAGCACATAGCACATTGTACATAGTACATAGTACATAGTACATAGCACATAGTACATAGTGTACAGCACATAGTACATAGTACATAGCACATAGCACATAGCACATAGCACATAGCACATAGTACATATTACACAGCACATAGCACATAGCACATAGCACATAGTACATAGTACATAGTACATAGCACATAGTTCATAGTACACAGCACAAAGTATAAAGCACATAGCAAATAGTACATAGTACACAGCACATAGCACATAGTACACAGCACATAGTACATAGTACATAGTACATAGTACATAGAACATAGCACATAGAACATAGACATAGTATATAGCACATAGTACACAGCACATAGCACATAGCACATAGTACACAGCACATAGTACATAGCACATAGTACATAGTGCATAGTACATAGAACATAGCACATAGAACATAGACATAGTATATAGCACATAGTACATAGCACATAGCACATAGCACATAGACATAGACATAGTATATAGCACATAGTACACAGCAAATAGCAGTGCCTAGAGATTGCTGTAAAATCCATCCAGGTTGTATAGAAGGTTGATTAGATCCAGTCGTCCCACGACGCTACTTCACACTTCCATTTGCAGCTTCCCGCCATCACAGCTTTACCAAATATATTCATGAATAAATCATTGCTCCTCCGTGCTTGACTACAGCCTATTATTAGTCCAAAATATGCACATTTTATCAGTATTGTTTAGTATTTTGGCCTAAATGAAAAAAGTCTTAATGAAGTCAAACCCAAATGTAATATGTAGTATTTGACACTGGCCCCTGGATGTCAGTAACGTTACATTGATGAGACAATAGACACCGCAGGAAGTACTGTGCAGAGCAGGAAGTAAAAATGCTAATGTGTCTTCACATGTCTTCAGTGTTTTATTTTCTCTTATTATGTGTGCCATAGTGGCTAATAGGAGCGTAAAGACAACTGTAGGGGTGTTAGTTCCTGTCTAGAGGGCTCTGATCATGTTAAAAATCGTGTCTTGAAGGTGGTTTTCTATGCTGTAACTATGAACAGATTCCATTGAGAACTAGGGGACGCTACTATGTGGAGATAGACGTCTCACAGAAGGGACGTGGCCACCGTGATGACCGCTGAAGTGACACCGGTCTTGCGCCCACCTGCACCGCATGGCGAGGGTGTTGAGTGACTGACTAGACGATTATTGCTTCATCATCAGTGATAAGTCTTGAATATTCAACAGGAATACTTGACTTTGCACACCTCATACCTGATACTCATGCCTCATACGTCATAGGAGGCCGCGGCTTGCCATGTGCCGTGATCTCTGACAGACGGAAGCTAATCACCTGGCTCCTGTGCTGCTTCCACTCGCCATGACTTGGCCATATCCTTTATTAGAAGAAGGTCCTTCCATCTTTAGCAACACTTCTTGCAAAGCTTAACAAATTACAATGGAAATAGTAGTCAGTGGCACAGTCCTTCATGACCATTAGGGATGTTAGGGATGCAGCACATCACATCGTACGTTGCAGCCTCTTACGGTAACAGCATACACATCATGATACCATAATCCCTTCTCCATCACCTATTTGGGTCCATAGCTTCTACAAACAGGCGATCTTTGCATCAAGCCCCTGTACAGGAAGTGATGACTTTAGAAGCAATACGAGATGATGCTGTAACCCCATGAAGTTTTACGGGATGGAGCCATGAGCCATCATGTCCTCTGTCACCATGGGAACAAAGAGGGCAAGTCATGTTATTACAACAAGGCCATCAGCTTCTCGGGAGAGAGAGGTTGGAAGGGGTCGCAGAGAAGGAGATGGAAAGATGACCGGTGAAGATGCTGGCCGTGAGGGAAGGCTCCCAAGCCCAACACGAGATGGAGAGGCTGAGCCCGGATGAACACGGCCGTGTTTATTTATCTCTGTCTTTATTTTACCTTGATTCGCACGGATAAAAGTGAGTGATGGTGATAAATAGTCGCACAGCCAGCTTATCAGCAGCTGTCTGGCCTGGGGTTGCCGGCGGTGGCATCCAAGGCTGATAACCCCCAAGGCCTGAGGGATGATGTTGGCGAGGAGGAGGAGGATGCAGCTGCTGGGTCTATTCTTGGGTCCAACCCTCCACCAGCCAGGGGCTCATTTGACATGTTGATGCATGACTAAGACGCTAGCCATTAGCCGGTATGAGGAGGCTCAACCTTCAGCGGCTGCTGATTGAGATGACCTGTATCACGTCTCCGTGGCCGCGATGCCGTCACTCCTCTTGGACCAATCCATGACATCGCCCTCTGCTGGTCTCCACGCATGTTTACTCACTCAACATTCATACCTTCATTTATCCCGGCTCTACCTCCAAACATCACCCGTACATGCAGGACCACCTCCCTCTCTACCTAGCTACCTCCCTCTCTACCTAGCTACCTCCCTCTCTACCTAGCTACCTCCCTCTCTACCTAGCTACCTCCCTCTCTACCTCCCTACCTCCCTCTCTACCTAGCTACCTCCCTCTCTACCTAGCAACCTCCCTCTCTACCTAGCTACCTCCCTTTCTACCTAGCTACCTCCCTCTCTACCTAGCTACCTCCCTCTCTACCTCCCTACTGCCCTCTCTACCTAGCTACCTCCCTCTCTACCAAGCAACCTCCCTCTCTACATAGCTACCTCACTCTCTCCCTCCCTACCTCCCTCTCTACCTAGCAACCTTCCTCTACCTAGCAACCTCCCTCTCTACCTAGCTACCTCCCTCTCTACCTCCCTACCTCCCTCTCTACCTCCCTACCTCCCTCTCTACCTCCCTACCTCCCTCTCTACCTAGCTACCTCCCTCTCTACCTCCCTACCTCACTCTCTACCTAGCTACCTCACTCTCTACCGAGCTACCTCCCTCTCTACCTAGCAACCTCCCTCTCTACCTCTCTACCTCCCTCTCTACCTAGCTACCTCCTTCGCTACCTCTCTACCTCCCTCTCTACCTAGCTACCTCCCTCTCTACCTAGACCTCCCTCTCTACCTCTCTACCTCCCTCTCTACCTAGCTACCTCCCTCTCTACCTAGCCACCTCCCTCTCTACTTCTCTACCTCCCTCTCTACCTAGCTACCTCCCTCTCTACCTAGCTACCTCCCTCTCTACCTAGCTACCTCCCTCTCTACCTAGCAACCTCCCTCTCTACCTCTCTACCTCCCTCTCTACCTAGCTACCTCCCTCTCTACCTAGCAACCTCCCTCTCTACCTCCCTCTCTACCTCGCTACCTCCCTATTTCCCTCTCTACCTAGCAACCTCCCTCTCTACCTTTCTCTCTACCTAGCCACCTCCCTCTCTACCTAGCCACCTCCCTCTCTACCAAGCAACCTCCCTCTCTACCTCTCTACTTCCCTCTCTACCTAGCAACCTCTCTAGCAAGCAACCTCCCTCTCTCCCTAAAAACCTCCCTCTCTAGGTAGCAACCTCCCTCTCTCCCTCCCTACCTCCCTTGGATTATGAAGCCCTGCCATTGGCTGGCCACCAGTCCAGGGTGTACCCTGCCTCTTGTCCACAGACAGCTGGGATAGGCTCCAGCATACCCCCCCCCCCCCCCCCATAGTGAGGATAAGCGACATGACATGAAATTGCAAGTCAAAGAGACACTGACTTGTGGCTTTTTCAGGACGGGTCTGTTTTTTTGCAAAGGTATTTTTTTAACTGTTGATTTTGGTTGGTCCCTGTCTCTGAGTTGTGGCTGTAAATGTGTCCTGGCAGGTGATTGGATGAGCAGGACTCATCCAATCAGTAACCTGCTGCTTTTCGTCAAGTCATTGTTGACCGACCACCCGGTCTGGGCAGATCCTGGGTCACCAGGAGAACAGCAAAAGAAGCCCTGCAGCCATGTTGGGTACCGGGTGTCATTTTGGCCAAGCCAGATTTGGAAGATGTGTAAAACATGAAA
Organism: Doryrhamphus excisus; assembly: GCF_030265055.1. NCBI lineage: Eukaryota > Metazoa > Chordata > Actinopteri > Syngnathiformes > Syngnathidae > Doryrhamphus > Doryrhamphus excisus. The sequence continues at coordinate 6,402,128 of NC_080472.1, read as the reverse complement.
GAAGGACGTATCGCGTGGGGTGGGGGTGTTGCAGGTTGTGCGCCTGCGAGACGCGATTGCACCCGGAAAGCCTTTGACAGATGGCCACTTCCTCGCTGTTAAACCTTTTTCATGCATTGAAAGTGTTTGGCTCAGCTACTTTCTCTTGCTCTGCTGTGTTATTCCACACAATACTTATCAGGTTAGGGGCTTTTTGGGGGGAAGGGGGGGGGGGGCAGCTTACTGGATGGCCGATGCATGACAATCTGCTAATGCAAATCCCATGGCCAATTCATCAAATAGGAAACGTTAGAATCCACCGACAAAGGTTGGGGCAGGACGAAGATAAGGATGCCAGCACATTTCTCTTTTCTTCATGGCATCATGACATGTCACGTTCAACGTCAACAGTATCCTTTCAGCATTGTTTCCTGTCCTCCGTAAGAATATGAATAAAGGTGTGGCCACAGTGTGTTCGACATAGGGACCCCAGCAGTGACCCCAGGGTGGACCCGCAGAGTGCCAGAGCTGCAGTTGGCCAATGGTTGTGCTAGTCCATGAATGTGAACGTCAGCCTCTCCCATGTCCTTGGTCATGCACAGAAGCAGTTTGTCTTCTGAGTTGACGGATGTCAGCTTTGAGACTGATGCTCCTGCTGGCCTTGTGTTGCGTCCCAAAGCACCAAGTCTTGGTCTTTGCTCGTATTTAGACGTTACTATGCTAATATTAACGCTCTATCCTCAGAAACTTTCCCTCTGGTTTGAATACCACTTCCCCACTATTTCAACTCCATCTCATCAAATTTATTTTTTGACGTTATTCTTCTGACATTAGAACTTATTTTCCAAAATACACAACTTTATTTACAAAAATAACAGTAGTATAATATAAAAATATAAAAAATAACCTCTTTCAGAGGCCGCTAGGAGACCACCCTCGGCCATCTCTGTGTGGAGTTTGCATGTTCTCCCCGTGCATGCGTGGGTTTTCTTCGGGTACTCCGGTTTCCTCCCACATTCCAAAAACATGCTAGGTTAGTTGGCGACTGCAAATTGTATGAATGTGAGTGTGAATGGTTGTTTGTGTATATGTGCCCTGTGATTGGTTAGCGACCAGTCCAGGGTGTACCCCGCCTCTCGCCCTAAGACAGCTGGGATAGGCTCCAGCACCCCCGCGATGCTCGTGAGGAAAAGCGGTAGAAAATGAATGAATGAACCCCTTACAGCTTTGTGCTACAAAATGACCTTCATAATATTACAAGGTTGTTGCCATCAAATTCCAACTTTTTCTTTGGACATTATTCTTAAAAGATGGCTGCCCGTGTCCCGAGTTGTTTTCTTGTTCAATAAAAGAGCAGCAGCGGGGCGCCAATGGCCGCCCTTTCCGGCGGAACCTTGCGAGGGTGTGGTCGCGTATGAGCAGGACTTAGGGAAGGTCTGGCGCCTTTGCTTGGGATGCTATGATGGGAATGTGGAGGATACGTTTACTATCCGCTCTCCTCAGCCGTGATGACCGCTTGCCCTTGCCTTCATGTTGTTGCTGTTTGGAAAGAAATGAGGCTCTCATGCACCCTGATTCCAGCACCCCTTCATTGTTTTGGAAATGATTTGTGCCTGAAGTTTGACAAAACTGTTGCCGTCTCCTGGCAGAGAGAAAAACCATCCATGTGTGTTTTTCCTCTTCTCTCCTGTCCAAAACGTCCAGCCTGGTGACCTTGCTTGTTACCCAAGTGTGGAAAGCTTATTTAGTTGTTTGCATTCGCTCCTCATCAGCCGTGCCGCTCATCAAGTGTCCTGCCGTGCATTCAAAGTTCTTTCAGGCTAATCACAACCTGCTTCCTTTTTTCTCTCCTTTCAGATGGTCACGAGAACAAAGAAAATCTTTGTGGGAGGTCTTTCAGCCAATACAGTAGTGGAGGACGTCAAGCAGTATTTTGAACAGTTTGGGAAGGTAAGGCCTCTTTTATTTTCCTCCTAAGGCCTGGAATGTTGGGCAATGTGCTTGAAGGAAAAGTGTACTTTGTGAGGGGATCATCCTCCATCCTTAGGTGAGACATGAAGACACGTCCTTCTCTTCTCTGTGTGTTGTAAAGATATGAAAACAGGTGAAAGGAGGCACCCAATAAATGCACATCATGAGACACATCGATTGGGCCTAGAAAGGCGGCTATTCAAAGAGCTCCAAAAGAGCATGTAGTAACAGCTACATGGATGCTAACATGTCATACGTGTAGTATTTTAGTACAACTTCCTTCCTGGGTGCATTGATGGCCCATAGCAACATAGAAAGGAAGGCTACACTGAGCCTCCAAAACAAAAAAGCTTTGCGAGCCAGTGTGTGCTCAAGCTAGCTGCTAGCCTAGTAACTAGCCGCTGTGCTAACCTAGTTCTTGGGTATAACAATGTTCATAAGAATAATAATAACAATGTGCTTCACATGCTGCTCACATGATGGACATGGAGCCTTGTTGGCTTTGTGGAGATGCGTCCCATTAAGTAGCCGCCTCATTTGACCTGTTTGTGTATCTTTAGAATGCACAGAAAAAGAAAGGCGTGCGTCACATAATAGCGGCGTGTTCTCCCTGAAGAAGCTGAATGAGTGCAATGAGCGACACGGACTTGCTGGCTTGATGAAGAGCGGCTGCTGTGTGTGGGTCCATGGGTGTGTGTGCAGGGTTGTGTGAGCGTGGTCGGCTCGAGAGAGCTGAGGGAGGCATATTTGCGTGCCCTTTAATGCAAGGACATGCAAGCCACACACAAACAGGCTTTGATACAGTGGCAGCATTTCACAGATAATTTCTTCACACTGAGTGCAGATCCATTTCCCTCATGTCATATTCCACATCAGTCAAGGTCACCTTCAGCTGATACGGTCTGGCAGACACGGGCACTTGACCTTGAGTTGAAAGAGTTTCCATGAGGATGGATTTGTCACGGGCACATAATGCAGCGTGTCCTGAAGGAGACAAGGAGACAAGGAGACTGTGAGACAAGAGCTGTGATGAAATCATGGAAAGAGTTATTTTGGGTTGACAGCCAGCATGCAAGCCAGCAGCCCCCGGTGTTGGAAGAGAGCAAGGTGTGTGAGTCGGTTTGGATGCTTAAAGGTCCTCACAAGCGTGGCCTGCATGCTTTTATTTGCACAATACAAGACGGCACGCCAATATGCAGCACGGCTTTGCAATCAATGGATCTGAGAAAGGGCTCCAAATCATTTTCGACTTGATTGAATGACATAATTGGCTTGATTATACAAGGTTTTTCCCTCCTTGAGGAAAGCTCAATGCTTAGGAGGAAACAAACAAATCAGACTGATTGAGGCCGATCCAGCCTACTTGTATATGCTCGGTATTTGTGTGGTACTGCTCTCGCTTTGCCGCCCAGCGCATTCGTACGCTGGGGCGATTACGTGCGCAGGTCTGTGGGAGCTCCTCCACAGAAAAATCAGAGTAGATGTTGGGGGGGGCACAAAAGGTGGAACCAAGCTGTCTCTCTACGCCCTTACCATGTGGGCACTTCCTGTCTACGTTCATGTGGACTATCAGTCAGCATGTCTGGAGCTGCGGTGGAAAGGCTGCTAGGCTAGTATTTCAGTTCTTGATGCGTGAATCTATATTGTGTCTTATTTTCTCTTCGTATGTTTAGTGTGTTGGGTAATTGGAGTGCAAAGGTGAATAAAGGGCTGGCTCGTACTTCAAGGGATGACCCAGCATGTCCCAACATGTCCCAACATGTCCCAACATGTTCCAACATGTCCCAACATGTCCCAACATGCTAGGTGTGCTAATGCGCCTCACAGATGGTTGCCACTCGACTCAGAAGAAAACATGACCAAGAAAAGGCAACACCAGCATGCAGACCGTGTACCGTGCATCGTGCATCGTGCATCGTGCATCATGCATCATGCATCATGCACCTTGTACCGTGTACCTTGTACTTTGTACCATGTACCTTGTACTTTGTACTGTGTGCCTTGTACCGTGTACCGTGTGCCTTGTACTTTGTGCCATGTACCGTGTACCGTGTACCGTGTACCGTGTACCGTGTACCTTGTACCGTGTACCGTGTACCGTGTACCGTGTTGTACTAAGTTGACCTTTGGATGCTACGTAGCTACAGCGCTAGTTCCCCCTCGCTGTGCTTAGACGGCTGCCACACTGTGGTGAGCTCACACGGACAGGAAGGGCCTCTGGAACGGCTGGTTAATACTAGGGACCGTCAATAAATGGCTATTGTGTTGATGAGGAAAAAAAGTGATATATTCTAAATCACACCACAAATGGATCTCTCTATGTTGAAGGAGTAGCCCCGCCCTAAAGGCTGTTTGTTCCAATTTGATCTTTTATTGGATGAGGGAGCTGCCTTACAGAGGATTGTTAAAAAAAACAACCAATATTGTCGGCTATGTTGTGGAATGAAAAAGACATTTCAGCAATACTTGCAAAACTGGTTTCATTTTCATAACCATATTCAATTCCACAAATTCATGTTTCTAACAAAAGCTTACTACGGAAATAACGGATTGGTACGGGCTGGGAAGCCTAGATATTTCATGTCTAGGGGGCGCCACGTACTGGATGTTACACACTGTATTTGGAAGGTTTCTATGTTCTAACTACCAAAGTAGTCCATTTCTCTATGAGGAATGCTGATTTGTGGACATGGACGTATCCTAGTTGTGTGTGGAAGCAACGGAGCGCCATGAAGGAGGGAAATTAGGAATGGACACGTCAGCATTGTCTTTTCAAGACGGACATGAAGCTGAGACCAAACTCCCATCAGTAAAGGTGGAGAAGCTTTCACAAGGCATGCCTCTACATCAGAGGCTTGGAGGAGAGCTTCCATCAGACGCTCTTCTTGGGTTGCTTGGATTGAACGTCATCATCATCACACATCAGGCCTTTCCATGTGACGCAGCCAGATACCTGCATTGGTGTGTGTGTGAGTGTGTGTGTGTGTGAGGCAGCATACGCCAATTAGCAGGATGTGGTGTGCAGCGGTGTCGGTATCGGGACGCGGTGGAGAGCAAACAGCTTGTGTGGCCACGGCAGGGTCACAGGCTGTGTGGGTGACCTCCCCTCCCTCGCTGCCACCTTTCCCCCCTCCCTCCATCTCCTCTCTGGCTGGGGGTGGGGTTGGGGGTTAGCTTGACAGTTCTAGTGCATCCGTCTCTCCCAGCTGTCACCTTAAGGATGCAGAACCCACCTGCTGTTGGCGCACCTTGAAAGCCGCGGCCGCGTCTCGTGGCCTTCATGACACACCGAAGGCTTATTTGAGCAGAAGTAGGCTCATGTTGGAATGATTGTCATGTCTCGCCCATGGACCCTATTACCAGGATAATGGTGACCACACCCTCCCCCCATGACAGCTGAGAACATCAGTGTTTCTTTATACTCTTAGAACCAAATGTGGCTTGGGGACATCTGCTGACATGTTTTGATGCCACATACCACTCATGTTGTTCTTGTTGTCTATTTGTCACCAATACATCACTTCCAGACTTCCAGCCTGGTGTCATTCAACGATGGATCCAAACATGGTGTTAATATGTCAATCTGGTACCTTTCTACTCAACGTGATGCGTTCAGGCATCATCATGTTAGGCAGTAAAAGATCTTCTTCTTGTTCCCTCGCAATATGATCGTTCAAATATCGCTCCCTATCCTGGCTTACAGTATACAGTATGGAGTATTGTGGTCACAAGGCATCAGTCATGTCCTTGGCTGAGACAGACACACCGTGGCAGAGACAGACACACCATGGCTGAGACAGACATGCCATGGCAGAGACAGACAGACACGCCATGGCTGAGACAGACACACCATGACTGAGATAGACACGCCATGGCAGAGACAGACACGCCATGGCTGAGACAGACACGCCATGGCAGAGACAGACACGCCATGGCTGAGACAGACACGGCATTGTGGTCCAGCACAGAAACTGGTGCATGTGTAGAATGTTTTTTTGGTGAGCCTTCCTGCTTAGTAGCCCAGCTTGGTGCCTGGTGTTATATGCACAGTATGGTCTGCAGGGTGGGTTCCTAATAAAGTGACCTTTTCCAGAGCCATCCAGTGATATAACGCAATGAGGCGCTCTTCTAACAGTATGGCCTTATCAAGTGGTCCTTCTTAGCTTGGTTTGTTGCCATTGTTACGCAGAATGTTGCCAAATATAAATAGGGTTCTTCCCCCAATCCAGTGACATAAGAGGTCTGGGTTCTTCACACAGTGTAGGCTGAGGGCCGATTGAGGGCACAAAAACAAGCTTAATTATATTGCTTATCATGTCCGCTGTATTAGCTAATACCACTGTAAAGGTGACTATAGGGTTGTTATGTCATCTCCACAGGGTTCTAAAATAGTAAAAAGTGAATTTAGAAGGTTATGTTGTAACTCCAAGAATATTCCATTGATTGATATTGAACCCTCCTTTGCATAAATTAATGTATCCTGGCGAGGTCTGGAACCAAATAACCACCATTATATCATAATCCTTTACCACTTACCTGAGGTCGGGCCGGGGGGGTGTAGTTCCCATGCCAGTTGAGAGACACGGTCTCTCCAGCGTGATGATGATATCCAGTGAAATAGCGTGCCTGGGTTGGGGGGTTCCTAATCAATTGGCCCGTTTTAGGATCATATCTGATCAACTCAGTTAGGTCGCCACGGTGACACAGAATGTTTCACACTATAAATAGCCCTCTAGCCACCATCAGCACCCTTCCAGCCATAAGAAAGAAGGCGTATGGAATATGGAATAAGTATGAGAAATAAAGGCTGGGCTGCGCTTCACTGGCAGGCCCCTAATCACTGAAAAAGAAACATCCCCAGAAAATCAAAGAACCAATTTCAAATGTGTGATGGAGCTGATTTTCAGGCCAAAAATCCTAAAAATGGGCGCTATGAATCAAACACCTGTTAACACCCCCTCCACTCGGTTCAAGCAGGAAGTGGGTGTGAAGACGCCTTGTCCGTGTGGATGTGACGTCGCCACTGAGCCCTGCCCTGGCATGAAGACGGCATCAGCAGCTGCATGACTAATGCCCCTCATTGCTTGAGCTGCATTTCTTTTCATGGAACTCTCACACTGGTTCGCCTTGGCCCCCCCACCCCCACACTTCAGTCACTGGGCTTTGCAGCGCAGGCCTCAAGCAGACTTTGCTTTCCATCAGCGCTACTTGCTTCCATGTCGCTGGCCTTCATGTCTCTCACGCTCCGCTGGTCGGGAGCCAGCTCCCGGAGGTGGAGCTGAATGGGAGGAGGAAGAGGAGGAGCTTAACCAGTCGACTGCCGCTGGGCTCAGGAGGGATAAAGGTAGACACAAAGGTCAGCATGAGTCAGAGCAGCAGAGCATAGCCTTCACTCCTTAAAGATGACATCGATATGATAGTTGAATGAAATGTCAGCGTGCGTCAGGAGTGTGCGGCAAATATGGGGGCGCATAGTCACAGCAGCCCAGAAGGGGGCAGATGGGACAATGAAGTGAAATTAGGCAAGCATCACAAACAGATTCATTGCTTCGCGGGTGACATTTGTTCTGGGGCTTTGGTAATCTAATACCACGGCTGACATTTTGCATGCTCTTCCACCTTGGAAATGGCACTAAAATAACTCAGAGACCATCTGTGAGGATTCCTGGTGCATACCTGTGTGGCCCTTTTGCATGGAAAAATAGCAAAGATGTTGGGGTCTGCCGCGTAAGAAACGGGGGCATGATATTTTCATATTTCATTCAACGTCCACCAGCCTTCCCGAGAGCATGTGGCCAAAGATACCAAAAGGGTGTCTTCATTCCTTTTCGTCCACGTGTTATGTCAGTGGCTTGATGGCTGGGGGTGTGCACGATTAGGACGTCGCCAATGCCGTCTTTTCACCTTCGGAATCTTTTGCAGCGAGGGCCACAAAGCGAACAAGAAAAGGGTGCAACCTGGCTGTATTTGCTAAGCTATGCTAAGAAGTTGGCGAAAAGCCTTTTTTTTTTCAATTTTCCAAATATTTCCACTGTCTTCTTAAATTGTTTGATAAATTAGCGCGTTAGCGCGTAGACCTCACAGCTAGGAGACCAGGGTTCAATTCCACCCTCGGCCATCTCTGTGTGGAGTTTTTCTCCGGGTACTCCGGTTTCCTCCCACATTCCAAAAACATGCTAGGTTAATTGGCCACTCCAAATTGTCCATAGGTATGAATGTGAGTGTGAATGGTTGTTTGTCTATATGTGCCCTGTGATTGGCTGGCAACCAGTCCAGGGTGTACCCCGCCCCTCGCCGCAAGACAGCTGGGATAGGCTCCAGCACCCCCACGACCCTTGGAAAAGCGGTAGAAAGAAATTAATTTTCTGTGCATAATATTATTACTTTATTGCCATAATATTAGACATTTTCCAAAATGACAATCCCAACCAAAATAATCCTCATAATAATAAATAAATGAATAACATGACAACTTGATTGTGTTTAGTTTGTTTCTCATGGTATTAAACATAAAACGATGACTTCTATAATGGCATTATTTTTCCTCATACATTTCCTAAAAAGAGAAAACTGACATTTTGTTCTCATAAAGCCCATTTTCCATTCCTGTTGTTGATTTTGTTTAATTTTGCAGCTATTTCAACTCCCTAATTGTCTCTTATTATTATGACTTTACTTCCATTCTACTTTGATTTCATTCTTTTCCCACCAGCTAACGTTCTGAGGGTTCCAACCTGGGAACCGTTTAAAACCATACTCTAAGTGACATGACTAAAATATATGGCTTAGAAATGATTGTAACATTATTCTGGTCAATGTACAGCTGATACATTCAGCTCTTCTTCTGTTCATCGGTTTCTTTAGTTTTGCCATGAAATGATACTTTTAGAATGTCGGACACGGCCAGACTCTCCTGTGGGGGCCCAAGCAGAACTATAAGCTTTGATTGTTGGGAATTGTGCTGGTGGAATGTGCGCTTGAAGCGAGCGCGTGTCACGCTCAAGCGGCGAAACACAAACCCACAAATGATGAATGCATAGAAACGCACTTTAAAAGAGGAAGGGAAGCTAATCAAAAGGCCACAGTCCTTCATGGCGCTTCCTGAGCTGGTGCAGGTGCACATTTGCATGTCGCTCACAGCGACCAGCAGCTCTCCAGCGACGCCGTGTCCATCATCAGCTGACGTTCTGTGATTGTTTTCCCCGCCGCCGCGAGTGACCTAATCAGCTGGGTGATATTGTGCGGTTCCAGTGATTAGAAGAAGTGATCAGAGCGGCCACGGCGGAGCTTGTGCCTCTCCTTGGCCATTTGGCCGGAGGCTTCCATCTCATTGCAGTCACTTGTCGTTAGCGAGCGAGAGCGGTGCGGAGAAGGGCACAGCAATATAAATGAATTGGCTATGAATGTGGATATGCTAGCGGTGCTGCTGGGACACATGAGGGGAAAGGGCTGCTTAGACAAAGCGTTTCATACCCCCTTGACCTTTATTTGCCCAGTGGCCCAGCAACATTTCCAACAGCTTTTTAAACGGCCGCTGAAGAATTGAGCAGGGTGCGCGACTCCCATCCTTCTTAGTCTGGGTGCATGGCTGATTGCTTGCGAGGCCATGGTTGCCTTTGTGCTTGCTGGCAGTGGTTTTTACCTGGAGGGACGGACTTTCATTTAACATAGGACAGATTTTTGACAATCCTTTCAATTACCTATCGCACACTATAGGTGGCTGACAAAGAGAGCTCAGGCTCAGAGGAGATTGACACCTTTCTGCGGGTCCCCGGTCTCATCTCCCAGCTGTCGGTCCTGAAATGGCTCCCCTGGGATAAGCCGGGATTGGCTTGATTGTGTTATCGGCGACTGATCGGGTGATTGAATGATGAAATTCTGAGCCCGCTGTTCTGCTTAAAGAATGAAATGTTTAAAGAAGATTGACTGTGATTGGATCAAATCCGGCACCTGCTCAAAGGGGTCAATCAGGTGGCGGCGGGAGGCTGCGGCGCCATTGTGACGTGGGGGGCTGGGTTTTTTTTGTTGCGGGGTTGGGCGGGTGCTCGCGCTGCACCGTGGATGCCGTTCAAGCAGGGAGCAGTTGAAAAATGTCATCAGATCAGAGGAATTGTCACAAGTCATTTAGAGTAGTCAACGTGCGAATAAAGCGCAGGCGTCCGTATCAACACCCCCACCCCCACCGCCAGGGAGCACCGCATGGGGGAGCACGGAGCCGGGAATCGCAAGCCACAGAACTTGTAGGGAGCGAGCTTGAATGGAAGCGGCGCACAGGGAATACTGCTATTCTTTTATTCTTCTGTCATCTAAAATGTCTGCCTCATTCATGTTTGACGTATGCTCACCCTCTGGTAGTCTTTGCCAGCAGATGTCAAAATAATATCTTCAGTGCCCTCTCAGCGACCATGAATTCCGAGCCACTCCCCAGGCACCAGACCCATCCCGAGCCCCGTCCCTGAAACCCGAAACAAAAATGATCTTGCCTTGGTTTATGACCGACAATGGAGATCTTGGGCTCAGAAAGGTTGGTGACCATTGACTTACAAGTCCATGCCTGGGGGGGGGCACACCCCGCATTCATGAGCCACGGGATTGGCTCCAAAAGAATGAGACAATATTTTCACAATAATTTACAGTGAAGTACAATGAAAAAATGCAACTGGAAAAAACAGTCACAACACAATGCAGGCCTGTTTTCATCCCACACATTGAAGCTAAATGATATTGGTGTCAACGTTTGAGACCAAATGGTGCTACTACTACTGCTAGTAGTAATAAAAATAATAATTATAATTATTATAATAATGGGACGAGTGGTTAGCGCACAGGCCACACAGCTAGGAGACCCCAGTTCGATTCCACCCTTGGCCATCTCTGTGTGGAGTTTGCATGTTCTCCCTGTGCATGTGTGGCCTTTCTCCGGGTACTCCGGTTTCCTCCCACATTCCAAAAACATGCTAGGTTAATTGGCCACTCCAAATTGTCCATAGGTATGAATGTGAGTGTGAATGGTTGTTTGTCTATATGTGTGCTGGGATTGGCTGGCCACCAGTCCAGGGTGGACCCCGCCTCTTGCCCCAAGACAGCTGGGATAGGCTCCAGCACCCCCCACCCTGGTGAGAATAAACGGTAGAAAATGATGTCCTTTAATGTGTTATTTTTCAAGTTATGGAATTACAATTTCTCACAGGCAATTGGTATTGTCTGTCAAACATCTGCAGCCTTTCTTTTGCCATGACTTTCTGTGAGTGCAAACCATTTTGTGCTGTTCTGTTTGAATTTACATTGTCGATCAAATATCTCAGTGAGGGTTGACTGTCAGGATGAAGGCTCTGCATATCCATGGTTATTTTTTTCCCAGATGGGAAACCTGGGTCAGGTGGCTCACTGCCTATTTTTTTTTTTTTTATCTCAAATGGGAAACCTGGGTCAGGTATGCACATGGCAAGCAAAATGATGATGATCATTGATCCTGAGATTAGTCGGTGGTTTTATGATCGTGAGACATTTTTTCTGAAGAGTAAATCTTGTCATGTTTTGACCTTGTGGCACCCTAATAATTGCACGGTATAGTTCTTCCTGTTGTATTTGTGTGAAGTAGCCCAGTAGCCTTATGTATAAAACGTAGCTATTGATAGCAACAAAAAGCAGATGCACGTGGTTAGAGTTGCTTAGACATGCATATGTGAGTTGGCTTTCAGGGACAGGAACATGTGGGTAATGCAAAGAACACATCCTGTACATCCAAGCAAAGTACTCTAAATGTTACACCATTGTCACCCATGACTCAGCACCACCTGGAGGGCAGGAATTTAGCTCCAAAGGTACGACGGTACATTGCTCACATTGTACCCGTGCTGATACAAGCTCTTTGTTTTTGTCTTGTGGGGGAATTATCTCTATGCGATGTTTGTGTTGCCGTTTATGCTTATAAGACGAGCTATCTTCCCAGGCTTATTGAGCTTTTGGGCACCAGCCGTTAGAGGATCTTGCAACATGATTCCAAAGCTATCTATGGAAAACCAGTAGGAAGAGAGCACATGCAGACGTGTCTAGAAAAATGCATTCCATTGGGATGCTATCCTCCATATTGGTGCCTTGGCGAGTCTAAAGTTGCAAAGCAGCAAATAAGAAAGTGTAGTTGGAGTAAGTGATGAACTTCGCAGGACCCGTGGGTTATCAACTTCTCTCTTTTCTGTAAAATAACCTTGGTAGATTTTCCTTGTGTGATATTATGACTTTATTATAATTATTTAATCACTTAATTTTACAAAAATGCCAGCTTTCTTTTGTTTGGTTGGATTTGTTTTTCATAATACTACATACTACATACTTTTACAAAATAAGATTCTTGAAAATTTACTACTACTTACTACTTACTAAAATGACATTAGTTTCCAACGTAATAATACAAAGTTTATTCTCCTAAAGTTGTGGCTTTTTTACTTTATTCTTGTAAAATTGGGCTGCATTTAGTTGCTATTTTCTGAGGGTGGGTGTTCTCCAGATGGCTCTAATAACGTTCACATTGACAACGCTTAAGGAAGTAAGGCTTGGGAACTTGGGTAGAATTGGATGCACTCCTGGCTGGTATTCGGTACCTTTAGTTAGTGGGGGGTTAACTGTGGGGTGGTTGATGTTGCCAATGATATTGTAATGGCGGCTGAATAACTACCCGCCAGGATGGCTGTATTCAGTCGGCCATTTATTGTAACAGCATCATCCAGCACTTCCTGTCTTGACGCTGCCTCTGGTCACGGCATGAACACTCTCCAACACTTCCTCCATCTCTTATTCTAGTCTTCTTCCTCCAAACGCTCTCTCTCGCTCTAACCAACATGCTGAACCTGACTGCCCTCTATAGCTTACACATGGAACTGCAGCTTGGAACAACACAAAACACCCAACCTACAATATTTTAGTAGTTTTTGGTTCAGCCATCCATCAGGTTATGGATGTTATGCTTATTATTATTTCGTCTTTACAGTTTCATTGATAGATTTATGAAAAAAGATTGGTTGATTATTTCCAATTATTATTATTATTATTATAATTATTATTGGTGGTATTTTTATTTTATTTTATTTTATTTTTTTCAGGGGGAGTATTTTAAATTTTACTTGAGTACAAATACAAATACTGCATTGCACACCCATGTTGTAGAACTGTAGAACGAAGGTAGGAATGGTTGGAAACCAAAGAACTGAAGCTGCTACATGCTAACCGGGGCGCATGCTAACCAAGGTTGGGTTGTACTAAAACGCAGACTTAAGATTGACACTTCCCATCTGGTCTGTAAAGTGCTGCCAGTTTCCGGTGCTTGCCTTTGGAAATAAGATGAGTTACAAAGTAAAGTCCGACATCAGATGTGCAGCCAATACGTGAGATGAATTTGCGGCTGGCTGTGCTCTGCAGCGTGTGGAGAGAAGAAGAATGCATCAGCAGACTCGGCCGAGTCATATGTTGTCAAACGTTATCTCATGGCTGAAATCTAAATAAGCTTGATGGAAAGAGTGGCGGGGTGCCAGGATGTGTGGCAGTCTAATCTTTTGGTCACAGACACATTGACCGCGCACAATCCCACCCACTCGAGCCGCTTCCTGCTCAGGAAGCTTTGAAGCCAACGTGTGGCCCATAAGTCCTATCCACAGGTAATTAGGTTTGATGGTTAGTTGAGCAGAAGCATGGATGTTATCCTTTTCCAGACTTGCCACCTGGAGGGTTTCCTCAAGTTGTTTTTGGAGCCCCACTGCCAGCCCAGCATCCTCTCTTCCAGCTCAGCACACATTGTAAACGCCACCAGGGAGCACTTTGTTCCCTTTGAAGAGAAATTATCCACTAAAATGACATGATGGAGACTTATTAAGCAAACAGCATGGCCAATTCCCAACCATGGCTTTAACCCAGCAGCACCCAAGCATGCGTTAAGGAGCTACGTCAGCTGCTGCCGCCCCGTCAGGGGAGCACATCAAGCACATTTGCAACATATTTCCATTGGATTTCACAACAATATGATGTGACTGTGATGCACTCGCATGGACGGTCGGTACCTCGCTCCAGTGACGGCTTGATTGCATTTCATCATCTGCCAGCCAGTCTTCCAGCTGCCAACTCACCGTGCTCAGTGACATCATAAGATGAAGGGAAAGTTACCATCGCTGAGACAAACAAACCAAGAAACCAGAACACAATCCCAAATTCAAGCAGCGCAGACCCACGGTAGTGATGAATGACACAGTGGCTGCCTAAATGAACCAAATAACCCCTGCGTTTGGGTTGCACACCAGAAGGGGTGTTGCAAGAGAGGGAGAGACAGGAGAGGCTTTCCAACCAACAATGAGACCATGTACCTGCTTCTCCAGTGAACAAATCCGTTTTTAAGTACAGTTTGTGGTGCACCAGCTTCACTCCATCACACCTTCTCCAAATACTTTCACGAAAAAACCATATCAATGACGCATACGTATATTTGGTGGTTGACTACAGCCTCTCCATAGTCACAAATATGACGTAGTATGGACTACAAGACGAGTACCAAAAAGAAGCAGCTATTGCTGGCTGGCCACCAGAGGGAGCTCATCAGTGAATTTTGTGGTCGATTTTACCTGTTAGCCTCCAAATGTGAGCTACTTAAGTAAATGTTAGAAAGTATCAAGTGTATTCAAGTGCACATAAGAAAAGCAACACACACTTACATAATACCTAATACTACATAAACACATCTGTATACCTTGATTGTACAACGAGATTGCAAACATGACGTGACATTACATTACAAACATTCATTCATTCTTTTTCTACCGCTTTTTCCTCACGAGGGTCACAGGGGGTGTCACAGGGGGTGACCCTCGTTACCCTATCCCAGCTGTCCCAGCTGTTTGGGCGAAAGGCGGGGTACAACCGGGGTCGCCAGCCAATCACAGGGCACATATAGACAAACAACCATTCACTCTCACATTCATACCTATGGACAATTTGGAGTCGCCAATTAACCTAGCATGTTTTTGGAATGTGGGAGGAAACCGGAGTACTGGGAGAAAACCCACGGATGTACGGGGAGAACATGCAAACTCCACACAGAGATGGCCGAGGGTGGAATTGAACCCTGGTCTTCTAGGTGTGAGGTCTGCGCGCTAACCACACGACCGCCGTGCCGCTACATTACAAACATTTTTCAACTAAATACATAAACTAGAGTTTCCCACATGTGTACATGGATGACTAAAGAAGCGTTTACTTCTGACCCACACGAACATGAACGGCTGGTGATGATTCTTCTGGCCAATAAGGCCGCCGCTGAACGCATCGAAAGAATGCAGAATGCATATGAGCACGAGACTAAACGACTAACAAGCAAACATGAGATGGTGGGAGGCCGGCTGTGTCAGTGCCGTGTTTTTACGAGAGCTTTTAATATCCAGCTCCCATTCAAGTCGAAAGACGATTGTGATGTACGGTCTCGATGTGACGCACGACCTTGCTTGTTCTGGTTCCGCCAAGCGAGCCGCTGAGTGCTTGGGCACACATTTGGCTGTGAGCAACGCTGGCGACGACCACTTCGGCTGCACACACAGCAGAGTGCACTTGCTCTTATTATTATGAAGTGTTCCTGAAGCTGGTGACCATTTATAGGCAGGACATGACCGTGACAAATAAAAGCCAATTTGGTTCCTATACTCTTTCTTCTTGGACTTGACCAGCATTGTGATGCCTTTGCAGGTCATCAGGGGCTTAGTGTTGAGCACGATACAATGCTTTTTGCTTTATTGCTGACACTCAAGCAGTGGTGTTCCTCTTAATTAGGAATAATTGAGGTAAATTGCTCCATTACCATCTGTTTTGCACCTCAACCACATGCACCAGACACTCAATCTCCCATGTAGAAGAATCCATTCCTTTTATGGACTTTTTTCACATGAAAAGAGTCCTCAGTATGGTCTCCCAACCAAACAAAGCCCTCCTGTAAGGTCTGCCATGATCCCATGTGGAAGCAGCAGCAGGAAGAGAAATCATTGTCTGCCGCCACTGGTGGCAACACAACACTGTCATCGTTTCTAAAGGCCGTTCTGCAGCCTCATGGACATGCTAGCCCTCGGCCGGATGCCCGTGCATTGGCTTGAGCTTGAGCATGTGATCCAGCTCTGAATCAGATTCAGACTTTCCATTGAAGTGTCCGGCTCAGGGGACTGGACTGGCCTTTGGTCTGTCTGACATTGTGGACTTTTTCTAAGCTTAGGAAGAAGCGAGGGGAGGAAGGCTGGAACCTTTTGGCATTTTAGATCATTTGGCCATCTTTGGCAATGCTTTCATCTTGGTGTGCGCCATAAATCATCCAGTGTCCTTTTTATGTGGACTGGGCTCATCTTTTGGTCTTTGTGCTCCACAATGTGGACGGCGTTGGTAGCTCCCTCGGCCCCTACCCCCTTCCCGTCACGTCCCACCTTATTGCATTAAATGCTCCCACACACCTGCTTCTCCAAGCTTTAAATGAGGCCACGACCAGATCCAAGACTCCTTGCCAGATCTGAACAAAGATCTGGTCCTGGGGCAGATTGGTCAGTGCCTCCACTGAGCTTTACTTCATCATTTTCTGCTGTGCGTTCTCTTCCTCCTTTCTTTGTTGTTGTTGACTTAGTGCCATTGTACTGAGCTAATGTGAAATCTGCCTTTGGTGGCGGTTGCTGCCTCTGGGCTTCAGGTCTGGGACTGTCTGGCTTCATGGTTGGAGAGCAGCGAGGCTTACGGTCATGTTCAGGCATCAAAGTGTGTTCTTGTTGGCAGGTGTGTTCGTGCTCCTTTGCTAGGGAAGGGCACTGATGTGATTTCATTTTCAGAATATTTTTGTGATTTATCAACATAGTTCCAAAGATCGACATGTTGACATGTTGATCGCGATCGGCGGGTGGGCGACCTCTGCTGTCGATGGTCACTGACCTCTGGATTATCGTGCAAGGAATACCTCTCCCAAAAATGTTGGTCAAAAAAACTGAACAACCCCAGAGTCTTTGGATTCCAGAACTTCTAGTACTACTTGGTCGCAGTAGTTTTCGCTGTTTCCTCCAAGCTTGTCTACAGCAGCTGGAGCTAAATATGTTAACTGCTAGCTTGAAGATGAGGACATTTTAGGGACGATGGAAGGACACTGTGAGCTACCTACCGGCTAGAATCCCTGATGCACCGACATGGCGGTGTCTCATGAGTAGGAATGAGGCCTCCGTCATCATCTCCACCTCATCCTGATGTAACGCCCATGCTGGAGCAAGCCACCATACCGTGCGTGGTTACATCGATAACACGTTAGTCATGTAGAACATCGACTAAGTTGTTGTCATTGTGTCTACGTTGGTGGGTAAGATTGCAGTTTGTTTTTCCTCATACATTGATGGGCTTGACCGTGTCTTGGTTTCTTAAAAATGTTCATGCACAGTGTCAGTTTGCAATCACCGGCCTCTTAGGTTGCGTTCACGCTTGTCAGGTTTCATTTGCTTAAAATCAACTCCAGTGTGAATTCTATGCTCCAAACTATGGTTCGCCCCCAAACTAGGACCAAAAGATCTTGGTCATACACGTTGGTGTATGACAGAAAAAGGCAGATTCATTTATCAGTAAAGATTGTTGGTAGTGGATGCTAAAAAGTCCCTAAAATAACAACAGGATGTAAACCTACCGACACACCTATTGGGCCTACAAAGGCGGCTATTCAAAGAGCTCCAAAAAGCTCCAGCAATGTTTTCTATCCATGCTGTAAGCATGTAGTAACAGCTACATGGATGCTAACATGTCATATGTGTAGTATTTTAGTACAACTTCCTTCCTGGGTGCATTGATGTCCCATAGCAACATAGAAAGGAAGGCTACACCTAGCCTCCAAAACAAAAACATGTAGCATTACCTTTGGTTAGTGGCCTGAGGCTTTGGGAGCCAGTGTGTGCTCAAGCTAGCTGTTAGCCTAGTAGCTAGCCGCTGTGCTAATGTAGTTCTTTGGTGTAAGAATAATAATAACAATGTACTTCATATGCAGCTCACATGATGGACATGGAGCCTTGTCGGGGGATGGAATAGCTGCGTCCAATGAAACAGCTGCCTCTTTTTACCTGTTTTTATATCTTTAGAAGGCACATATAAAAGAAGGGTGTGTGTTCAAGTCCCATTTTAGGATTGTGGATGATGGGCAACATTCCAAACATTCTTCCTTTAAGGCTGTAAGGCTTTGTTTGTTTGTTCATTCATTCATTCATTTTCTACCGCTTTTCCTCACAAGGGTCGCGGGGGTGCTGGAGCCTATCCCAGCTGTCTTCGGGCGAGAGGCGGCCAGCCAATCACAGGGCACATATAGACAAACAACCATTCACACTCACATTCATACCTATGGACAATTTGGTGTTGCCAATTTACCTAGCATGTTTTTGGAATGTGGGAGGAAACCGGAGTACCCGGAGAAAACCCACGCATGCACGGGGAGAACATGCAAACTCCACACAGAGATGGCCGAGGGTGGAATTGAACCCTGGTTTACTAGGTCTGCCCGCTACCCACACGACCACCGTGCAGCTCATGTTTGTTTGTGTTTTTGATTATTTATTTGCCAGTTTTTCACACATGATGTCAGGTTAGTACAAATCTTATACCATGTACCTATCTGGATACTAAATGTAGTATTTCTTAGGAAATACACAAGAGAGAAAAGAACTCAGCCTTTTATGTACGAGCTTCCTGATGTGTTCTTTCATGAGTCAAGCGGACTCGGCACTGCCGGGTGCTAATTGACGGGCTTCTGGGAGAGATGTCCACAGCTCCGCTTTGCCTCAGGGTCATCCTCTCCAGTTTGTGCCTGTTCTAATTGGCCCAGCATATTGCCGACTTCATTCTGCACTCCTACTTGGGCTTTAGGGATGTTAACCACTTACTCCTGATTGTTTAACCACCCTGAAGACTTCAAACTAATCCTAACAATTGTGTATTTTCTCAAAGTACAGCTTAGACACAGTGAGTGAGTAAGAAGTAACCTAAGAAAGTCGGTTGTCTTTTTGGATCATTCAACTCCCAAGTCCAACTCCTAATTGACTGACTGCACGTCATGCTTTCATTGTTTTTATTCATCTGATTGGAATTATTAGGCCATCTTCACTGCTAGCATAAATTATGCCATCATGCTAAATAAAGTACATTTGGTTTACTTGCCACAGACCTCACAGCTAGGAGACCAGGGTTCAATTCCACCCTCGGCCATCTCCAACTGTGGAGTTTGCGTGTTCTCCCCGTGCACGCGTGGGTTTTCTCCGGGTACTCCGGTTTCCTCCCACATTCCAAAAACATGCTAGGTTAATCGGCCACTCCAAATTGTCCATAGGTATTAATGTGAGTGTGAATGGTTGTTTGTCTATATGTGCCCTGTGATTGGCTGGTGACCAGTCCAGGGTGTACCCCACCTCTTGCCCAAAGACAGCTGGGATAGGCTCCAGCACCCCCGCGACCCTCGTGAGGATAAGCGGTCGAAAATGAATGAATGGTTTACTTGCTGAGTGAAAGTAGGTCCAGGTCCTGCAAGGCGTCGTAGTCCGAACTGGGACCCCAGCGGGCCAGTTAGCCCACCCAGGTCTCGCCGCTGCATTTCACAATGATATTGGAGGGCGGGGTGGGGCCACATGGCGCCATATGGTAGGTCCTTGACTGTGACAGACTGACACATTAGTCATTGATGGCTGCCAGCCTCTGCAATGAGAAGCAGCAGTTCTCCAAATGCACACAGATGCTCCCACCCTAATAGATCCTGAAAGACCGCTACTCAAGGTACAGACCGAGTATCGAGTGGGAGCCCCACACTCAGAAACGCACTTTGGTAAAAAGAGCACACTATTTCTCCAACATCTGAAATGGAGGCAAGCGAAAAATAGCTTTTAGCTTTTGCTTGCAACACAGCCCATGCGTTAGCATATGAGCTAACTGTCTAACTGGTTGGTCTCCTCTGGTTACGACCGTATGTGATGAGGCCAAAGGTGAGCTCCGGCTCAGGTGGCCCGGAGCAGCGTCCGAGCGGCGTTACAGCTGGGATGAGTTGCTTTGATTGACATCAGCCTCTGAGAGCTCTAAGCTGTTTCCCTACTTGGAAGAGCAAACTGGCGGCTTGCACATCCCGTTTGAAATGTCTCATCAGCCGTCCTGGCAGGTGCGCTGTCACACCAGCCTCTGAGGTGACAGCACTTCCTACCTGGAAAGGTCACTGCAGGACTGGGTTAAATGTCCCCTGTAGAGAAGGGCGGGAAGCCCCGCTATTTCATTCCCTGTGTGTTTTACTGAAGGAATGACCTCCACCTAGTCCACCCCCTCTTTAGAAACGTCTACCGCCAAGTGTTAAATGTGCCACCAGTCATTAGTGCCCATTTGATGGGGCACTTAGAGGTCAAGTCGTCAGAGCAACAACACACAAACTTCTGTCCTGTGTTTTGCTTTAATCTAATTAGACATCCACTGAAGCTTGATGAACTTTTTGTTGTGCACGTTCCTCTCCTCCTCCTCCTTTCTCGTCTTCAGAAGTACACCAATAAATACACATTTCATGCCATCAATGTCTATGTTGAATTTATAACAAGCCATATTGTGCGTATGGCTTTATTACATTATTCCTTCACCTTATAAATATCCAAGCGTTAAAGCCAGTCAGCACTGAGAGGCCTTAGAGTGGAAGTTTAGCACGACAGAGTGTAGGGAAAAAAACAACAACTAACAAAAGCCAACGAAAAGACATTTCCAAAGCACTCAGAAATGGAAATGACTTTGTTTTCTTTCATTTTGGACTTTATATTAATATTGAAATGGCATACAACTACTCACAATCTGTTCAGTCATTGATGTGCATAATTGCAGTACATGTGTATCATCTTCTTTCCTGTATCACAATTGAATAAGCTTTTACTCTTCAATATGTCCTCATGTGTCGGATCCCGTTCTCGTCATGGCATTCACTCAAACGATCCAAGCTAAGACCTTCATTCTTTTATCACATGTAGAATATTCATTCATACTCGCTGTCATGTTTGATATTTGTAGAGGAAAAAATACCTTTTCATGCCTTTTTCAACTCATTGTATTGAGATTGCCAACATTTTTGAAATGAAAGGTCTGTGGAGCCTCACGTTCTGCTGTGGAAGACCATCAAAGAAAAACAGCAGCTTGTCAAAATGATACCCATCGTTATTTGTGTTGATAGTATTCCATTGCTTTCACGCGTGGTGGGCACTCCCGCTTTGCTAGCAAACATTCCCAAGATGAAATCGATGGAAGGACACGCGACAAACGTCATCCACCGCATCATGAAATATCAAATAATAGCAACAATTCAAAGCACATTTCCGGAATGGAGTTCAGAGGACGCACGGCACAAATGGACTCTTTTTTGGAAGATTTGGCATGGAACAGGCCACTAAAAATCAGATTAGAAGGTTTAGTGAATGTATGTGCATCATCTGCTTAATTTAGAATTTCGATGAAAAAATGCGAGAGACGCCACCATCCACAATGGAAGGCCATGTGACATCCAGGTCACACTGTCATTCGTTTGTTGTTTGGACTGTGTTGCTATCGGAGAAGTCGTTGACGATCATAGATATGTGACACATTCGGTTACAGCTCTGGACTGCTTGAGGAAAGAATGAAAGTACGCAGAGTACTTAGCAGTACAGCAGTTGCCGCACCCCCCAGAAAGTGAAACTTGAGCCTGTGTGCCCAGAAAGTGAAAGTCAAGCTGGTGTGGGTGAGAACAGCGTTTGATGTCTCTAGTGTCTCTCCCAGTCATTTTCTATGAGTCATCGAAGTGTTGTGCAACTCTGATTGTGCTAGGTGAGTGTATAGTAAAGGCCTCCATGACAACTGCACTAAGCTATTGCAGTGAATGTGAGTGTGTAATAACAATAATCATATCTAACATTTTATGGTGCTATCCAACCAAGACCACCATACAGATTGCCCCCCCCATATTCCCCCCATGTCAAGTATAATATGACAATGACATGTAATATTGGCTGGCTCCAGGAAGTACGGCTCCTGCAGCCCAGAGCGGGTTTTGTCTGAGGCTGGGTTATGTAGAGCATCGACACCTGAGTCTAGCCATCTAGCTGTCGTTTGGCATCCCTGTGGCGGCCATCTTCCACACGCCTGTGTGCGTGAATGAAGCCGATGAGATGATGGCTGTGATTTGCACTCCTCACTAAAGTAGAAGTGGTGCCATCAGTGCAGCTCACTGATTGCCAGGAGAAAGAGCGGCTATTTAACCGAGCGTGGTCAGTCCCGACCGGCCGAGGTCATTTGGTGATTTGTGTCGCTCAAGTATGAATTCATGATAGGTATTTTTGCTCCCAATGATGATGGTAATTATTGTGTTTTGTGCCACTCGTGTGTGTGTGTTGGTCGGAGGTATTTGTGTTTGCCATAATGATGGCGTGGGGCTCATTAAGAGCAATTTAACCATTCTTCTCATGTGGAGGAAATGTGATTTGAAACAGCAATGAAAGCCAAGCAGTGATTATTGAGGAGACTTCCTTCTGATTTTTGTCATGTATCTTCTGCATCCTGGTGTGTCTCCACGGCGTGCTTCTCCCTTCCTTTTAAAGACGGTGTTTGGAATTCATGGCCAGAAGCCTGCATGCAGATTTGGAAAGGCTTTGATTAAAGCTTTAACAAGCACTTGATGCTTGAGGATATCACATTTCCTTTTGTTTTAATGCACTCTGTTAGGCTCACTCACAGTTAATAAGTCACAATCAATCTACCTGCTGTACGCACTGAGGCTTTGTAAGAGCTTAACAGGACCCCTGAGAGATGGAATCATTTCACTTCGGTAACAGACTGACAGAGCCAGCTCTCATGCATTGATGCTTGTGTCTGTGTGGGAGCGGAACAGCTTCCGTTGCCTGCTTTCCTGCT
Source organism: Doryrhamphus excisus (assembly GCF_030265055.1). Classification (NCBI taxonomy): domain Eukaryota; kingdom Metazoa; phylum Chordata; class Actinopteri; order Syngnathiformes; family Syngnathidae; genus Doryrhamphus; species Doryrhamphus excisus. The sequence goes on along the minus strand of NC_080472.1, from coordinate 6,379,259 downwards.
CGTCTGCGAGGGTGGAAGGGGGCCTCTGTCAGCCAGTGTGAGACAGGTGCACTGCGCCGTCTCCTCTCCGCCTTGGCTTGAAAGAGTGGGTGCACTTGACTGCAGCTATTCTAACATATTTGAGACCTCAGACGCAGCATGCCTATTATCCACGTCCTCCCAGTTCATTGGGAGAGCAAACATCGCGTGTGACAGATGTTCAACAAATGTCATGTAGCACCGTCCTACCTCCAATATGGGCGCTCGAACACTTCAGGGGTTTGCATACACACATGCAAGTCCAAGCACGGGCTTCAGGACATCGGATCTGGAGCAGAAGTCGGAAAGAAAACCTCCTTTTCCAAGACACAGAGTCACAGTGACGCCGCTTCACGGCTCAATGGCAAGAAAAGCCACAATGGCAAAAAACAGCTGAAACGTCAGCGAGTTAAGAATTTTCAGTTTTCCTGTTGATGAGAAATAGTCTAGGAGACTAGTCGTTCTCCTTCCGCAACCTCCTTCCTTTGTTTCGTGACCAGAGGTGAGGCTGGGAACATAGATGGGCCAGGAAACTGAGAGCTTTGCCTTCTGGTTCCGCTCTCTCTTCACCACAATGCCACTTGATGCCACTTTGCGCCATCCCCACTGAAAGCTGGTAGTGCCATATCTCCAGTTTGGTCCATGTTCGGCTGGAGGAACGGCAGCTTTGTTCATTTCACTGCGCCGCTGTGGTGCTTTGTGCCCCCGAGCGAGCAGCGCCCCACGGTGCCGGGCCGTGCTTGGTGCATCACACACCTTCCACTGATGTTCTCACACCTTTTCTTCACACCTGTAAATAACTTCTCCATCTCCGTGTGGATCGCCGCTGGATGCAATCTCTGTGGTGCTCAGAAGTAGGATTTCATCCATTTACACTTCAAGTGTTGTGTCAAACAACAAGACTGCTTGTGGATAAAGTTCAATGGTGGGATATTTTTGTTGAAGATTGTGCATAGTTCTACTTTATACAAGTTCTTGTCTGATCCTTCCTCGCGCCACAAAGCAGCCAAATGCAACACTGAGCTGGATTTTTCCACTTCTGTCAGAGGGAGATTAGAGGAGGATGCCATCTTTCCCTCACATCATTACTTCAATCCCGCTTGATGGACACGGGAGGAGATAAATGAGCGCGTGAGAAGGATGCTGCTTGTGGGGCCAGTCAGTATGGACCGAACCTCCCACAAGCAACTGGCACAAGAATGGCGTCGCCTCATGGAAAAGATTGACAAGAATGAAAGAAATTGATGGACTTTTCCTTCTTTGGCACGTCCCCAGACGTCCCTTTCCTCTTTCAAGACAAACCTGCATGTGGCAGAGTTGAGTGGGGAAGGTGGCTTTTAATTTTCAGGAGGGTTTGGTGGCACTTTGACAGAGGCCGAGAGGACACGAAAGCCACCACTTTGGTACTGAGTGTCGACAAAAGGCAGCCGCCACATACAAATAGCTATTTCTCCTCCCTTCATCCTGCTAACAGTTAGCGCCGGGCTCGTCTTCTCACGTCGCTCTACTCGTCACAGTCATGCCACAGCAAGGGACGCCGTGTTGCGTCCGTGCTCGCTAAACTAGACTTGATGGGTAAGGTTACAGCGGGTAACTCATCTCTTTTCCAGCCAGAGTAGCTTTGCACGCTTTCATTTCCATGGCACACCACACCCTGCTCTTATTTGGAGATCACTCAATTCCCACCCTTGTACTCATGTTGGAATTCTTCTCTTATCTAAAGCTGATTATTCCGACAAAGATCAGCACCGTGAGGCTCGCACATGACGAAGCCTATTTCTCATGTGGAGGACAAAGTCTCATCCTGATGCTCATTTAAGCCCGCTTTTGTTCAGCAGAATTAGGCAAGGAAAAAAAAAACGGATTCCCCTGTCCTCTGGGATGTCCTAAATTGCTACATGTTAAATATAGCCCAATTAACCGGACCCGGAACGTTTCTAGCACAGAGCCTGCTCTTTGAAAGGAAATATACTTTGATCAACAGGAAACCTTTACGCTCAAACCACCGAAACGGACTGCAAACGTCTTGGCTCACGTATTTATTATATCAGCATCAGGTGTCCTACATGTACTCCTACATGTACTCTATGTTTATATGTTCTATATAGGTTGGGTTCTAGCATGGGATGAGTGGATATTAGCATCAGGTGTCCTACATGTACTATATGTTTATATGTTCTATATAGGTGGGGTTCTAGCATGGGATGAATGGATATCAGCATCAGGTGTCCTACATGTACTCTATGTTTATATGTTCTATATAGGTGGGGTTCTAGCATGGGGTTCTAGCATGGGATGAGTGGATATTAGCATCAGGTGTCCTACATGTACTCTATGTTTACATAGACTATATAGGTGGGGTTCTAGCATGGAATGAGTGGATATTAGCATCAGGTGTCCTACATGTACTCTATGTTTATATGTTCTATATAGGTGGGGTTCTAGCATGGGATGAGTGGATGACAGCCTCAGATGTCCTACATGTAGTCTATGTTTATATGTTCTATACAGGTGGGGTTCTAGCATGGGATGAGTGGATATCAGCATCAGGTATCCTACATGTACTCTATGTTTACATGTTCTATATAAGTGGGGTTCTAGCATGGGATGAGTGGATATCAGGATCAGGTATCCTACATGTACTCGATGTTTACATGTCCTATATAGGTGGGGTTCTAGCATGGGATGAGTGGATATCAGCATCAGGTGTCCTACATGTACTCTATGTTTACATGTTCTATATAGGTGGGGTTCTAGCATGGGATAAGTGAATATTAGCATCTGGTGTCCTACATGTACTCTATGTTTATATGTTCTATATAGGTGGGGTTCTAGCATGGGATGAGTGGATATTAGCATCAGGTGTCCTACATGTACTCCTACATGTACTCTATGTTTATATGTCTATATAGGTGGGGTTCTAGCATGGGATGAGTGGATATTAGCATCAGGTGTCCTACATGTACTCTATGTTCATATGTTCTACACAGGTGGGGTTCTAGCATGGGATGAGTGGATATTAGCATCAGGTGTCCTACATGTACTCTATGTTCATATGTTCTATACAGGTGGGGTTCTAGCATGGGATGAGTGGATATTAGCATCAGGTGTCCTACATGTACTCTATGTTTATATGTTCTATATATAGGTTGGGTTCTAGCATGGGATGAGTGGATATTAGCATCAGGTGTCCTACATGTACTCTATGTTTATATGTTCTATATATAGGTGGGGTTCTAGCATGGGATGAGTGGATATTAGCATCAGGTGTCCTGCATGTACTCTATGTTTACATGTTCTATATTGGTGGGGTTCTAGCATGGGATGAGTGGATGTCAACGGCAGATTTGAGATATGTGTGTGTGTGTTGCGTTCTTCTATCCCACCTAGACTGTGTGATGTCAGATAACGTTTAAAGTAGCAGATTCCATCTTGCGCTTTTAAATCTTACTTTCAATGAGAGGAACAATTAGGAGCAGTGACAGGATTTGTGTATGAAACCACACTTGAAGATTTTCCGTCTTTTTAAGAATTCTTTCAAGTCCCCCAAAGCCGCTCGGATTGCGGTGTGATTACATTGGGCCGTGCTGAAATGGCTGAATTGGAATCTTATCTTCTTCCATCTTTCCCATTACGGGCAGATTGAAAGCCCTGCAGCGGTGCTCTGGCTCAGTCCCCAGTCAGGACTGCTTTTTAGACTATAATTTGACAGCTTCTAAAAATGTCACATTTTGTTGTTAAGATGCACTGCCAAGCACTTGAGCCATACATGCGGTGGCGTCAGCACCACTTGACTGGTGAAGCTTCACTGACCTTCGCTTCTCTCCTGGGTTCACCCCCGGCACCACGGCCGTGTCCTGATGGCACCATGACATTAAGAGCTGGTACCAGGCGGCATGAGGCCACGTCTATAAAAAGTCCTCCGTTTTCATTCCCAACCCCCTCCGACGTGCAGACGCCCCCACTTTGACCTTGAAAAATACAAAGTATTCATTCATCCAATGCGATTGGAAGAGTCTGAACAGGAGGCAGCCTAGAATTTTAGAAGGGAAGGTAACTAAATGTTGCTGGTTTGCTGCTTCATTCTCCATTGACCATGTGGAAGTGTCCTTGGGCAAGAGACTGAACCCCCCAGTTGCTCCGGTGTTGCGTCATCAGTCCTTGAGCTTCACTGGAGCCCTGAGGGCCAGGATGGTGGGGGGTCTGTTCAATGATCCCAATGTGGTTTTTCTTTTGATTTGGACTTGATGGTGTCAGGACAACATCCCTGAAGGAGATGTCTGAAACGGACAAGAAGATGTACAGGACGTGCTTGTGCCGTTTCTTGCTAACAAGATGAGTCTTCCCTGAAAGTGAAACTGCTGTTGATATGTTGGACATTATTTTGCTTTAGCCATGTTCTCTGAGGGCATATGGACCAAAACTGCATCTTAGACACCCCCGGGGGGATGTCACTGACACGGGACGTGTCGGGGCCCCCTGCTGTCCACCATCTGGGCAACTGCAAGGCTTATTTTATGCCGGGATGGTAACCACTGAGGATAGAGGGCACGGGGGGCATAGCGGGAGCCTGTGAAGACAGACAGAAGGGGGCGTTTGCAGACGCAGGTCATTCTCTCTTAGTAAAAGAGCCACTCGGTAACACCTGTGCCCCCACTCCCCTCTGCCCCACTTAAGATGTTCTGTCAGAAAGCCCGTGCTCAGCAGAACTGCAGGCTGCAAACAAAAGACTTTGCAGGTTTGGCAGCGTGAATGCAGGTGAATAACAAGAAGCACTCGTTCAGCTATTCATATATTCATATTTGTGCTCAAATTTAGCCTTCGCTGTGAGGGTGATGAACAGCGCTGCGCCGCGCTGACAGCGGGGAAGCGGCTTGGTTTGGCTCTCGTTTGGCGTGAGGTAGACGCCGTCGAGTGACAAGGCTGACTGGTCAAGGTGTCTTTTGTGAAGACTTGTGTCTTTGGCTTGCAGGGTGATCATTCCTTGGTTGAAAAGGCAATGGTCAGTTATTCACGTTGGACGGATTAGCCGCTGGAGGCTACAGCCGCTATCAGAAGACAGACAGTAGTTACCCATGAATCTAAGAGCTGCTCAAATCTCTGGAGTCTCACGTATGTAAGACACGGATGGATCCCTGTAAAGCAGAATATACACGATTGTTGCAATCGAAGCTGTGTTGCGATCCAGCAGCCTCGACCGAGTATGTGGGCACGACATAGCATTTAGCCCGGGTTTTAACTAAAGCACTCAGACATTCACTTCTCTGCAGCCCTGTAATTCCCGCTGAGTGGTCGGTGTGAAAGTGAAGCACCATTATCAGCCTCGACCAAATGTGTTAGACCTCCTCTCGCCTGCTGAAACCGAGCGCCTTGTTGAACGGAGCTAATGAAGAACTTGTAAATCAGGACTGTACACTGTCCTGCCCCCTAATGGTCCGTCAACTCATCGGCCTGCTATCCATACCCTGTAATGTTGAAGGAAAAGCAATATACTGCGTCAATGCACTGGGGGCAATGGGAGCAATGGGAGCAATGGGAGCAATGGGAGCAATGGGAGCAATGGGATCAATGGGAGCAATGGACTAACTTCACAAATTCACAACTTGTTTTATCCATCCGCAATGGAAAGTAGTCCTTTTTCTTTTCGATGGAAACTTCCACATTGGAGTCCAGTGAAGGCATCGTCATCTGGCTGGCGTTAACGCCGTGATGTTTGATGAAGGGCTAGATAAATACACTTATTGATCATGTGTTTGACACACGTGTTATTATTGATGATGTATTTGACACATGTATTATTATTGATGATATACAGTATTTGATAAAAGTATTATTGATGACATTCAGTATTTGATAGTATTATTATTATTGATGACATTCAGTGTTTGATAGAAGTATTATTATTGATGATTATTATTGATGATCTTACTATTGATGAGGTCTGATTTTTCACGCCTCCACCACACTGAGATCAGCACTGATAAATCAACATCCCTGTTACTTGATTTGCTTTGTATTTGTTGTCATGTTGTGGTGGTTAACAGCCTTGAAGTGGCAGTGAGGAACGTTAAAGTGTTACTGGGATCTGTGGCTGCCGCCGTGGATCATTTTCATGATGGAGTCATCTGTCTTTTATTTTTGTGACTTCATCGAGTCACAGGACGGAAGACATGGATGATGTTTTTCCAAGAGGTGGAATGCTTCCTGTGAGGCCAAATGGTGATGTAAAAACACAATGAGAGATGCCATACTACATGCTAGCATGATCGGGGACTGCAAGTGGTCGATGGGTACCAATCTATCCGTGCCCTGTGATTGGGCGGCCACCAGTCCAGCATGCCCGCCACCCTCATGAGGATATGCGGTAACGAGGGTGGAGGGAAGGTGAGTGTTATGTCCTTGTGAGTCGCCATGAGATTCTGATGTATGCTAACCTTGGACAAAAATATCAGGCTTTGACGTGACAGCTCTAAAATGCATCATTTTGAAATATCTTTATTGAAAAGAGTACAAAAACACTCATTTTGAAACCACAGGACATAGCAGGATGGAAGTGGAACATACGTATGTATTGAACGGAAATAACCAAAACGAATTGGCTATCAATAAATCAATAAAGCAGTAGTCAATTCAGTCTACTGCAACACGATAAATCAAAGAAAACAAAGCAAACTGGTAATAAATGCAATCAAGTAACTCAAGAAGGTCACAGCATCAATCTCTGTTTTACGCTAATGTTAGCTTATTATTTCATAGTGGCAGGTCACTCTTTTCCCAAGCGTGTTTGCTGGTCATGCGATAGCTGTTACATGGTTGTCCTCCAATCCTGTCTCCTTCTCAATCACGCTCCACCTTTGGTGACCCTCCACGTGAGTCACGTGTCCATCCGCGGCATGCCACTCTATGCTAACGAGGCAGCTAACAACCCATGCTATCCGGCCCGACGTACAGTGTGGACACATGGAATCCCAATTTGGAGTGCGAGGTCGTGTTGCCAGTTTGTTTCCATATCGTGGCCGCGCTGGACCTCCATTTTCTCTCCTTTTGTAGAAACACTATGACGCTAACTCTTAGTGGTATGGAAAGCATGACTTTTCCCACACCATGGAATACCGGGACACTGCTAACCGGCCCATGCCCGCTGAGGAGTTGAATGAGCTATAATTCAACCGACTTTCACCCAAACTGGCACCACAGTCTTGGAACCGAAGGACCGTTTCATATTGAAGCGGTATTTGCCGTTCGAGACAATGTAACAAAAGACACATTTAGGTCCAGTGTCTTCTACTGTGTCCTTACAGTTTCAGGGAGCTGATGATAGCGGATGCCAGTGGAGCACCTCCTCTTGACCCTATAAATCAGCAAATCAGCTCTTTTGGACTTGGATGATTTGTATTGACAAGCTGCTAAAGCACAGAAAAAAGTAGCTTACTTTCCCTTTTTGTAAAAGTAACAATAACAATGGAAGTGGATTGTAACAATAATGGCCGCCATGGATCAACACCCAGAAATATTTCACTCTGCTGATGTGGACATGAATGAGATCCAAAGTCATGTCTCCCTCTGGCCGCCAGCCAGACCTTCACAGGCGCTTTCAGAAATGCTTTGTACCAACAGACGCTCCTTGGCCCGTGTGTGTGTGTGTTTGCGTGTGTGTGTGTGTGTGCAGGTGTCAATGTGTGTTTATGTGCTCTGGGAATTTTAATAAGGACTAAGTGCACGAGAACCCCGCAGGGAGAGAGAAAGCCCAATAACCTACAGTAGTGCATTGTACGACTAAAAGGGTTTGAGGAACACGGAAGCAGAGGTGTATTAGCTATTTATTCATAGCACTGGGGTGCACATGAATTATTCACACTGACATTCATCCATAATTAACTTTTAATGGGTAAATAAATAGACCAAATTGTAGCACAGGAATGTTCTTTTACACGACTCATGTGGGTATGACTTAAAGTCATATTTAATGACACAACTGAAGTGTGACGTTAATGAGGGGAAAACTATAGTTGCTGTTAACCTAATGCATAAAACAAAACAGCGTGAAAGGGCCGGGCTTGTGATGCTCAGCATGGAGACGATGGAGAAATTAGTTCAGTAGGTGGGCTGCCTCAGGGACAGGAAGCTGCCGCTTGAATTACTCGCAAGTGTATGCAAGCCTGAGGTAGAGCTGCACCGAGACCTTGAACTGGAGCACACATCTCTGATGCACTTTTTAGATGGATACCGTTTTTAGCTTCTAAATCCATATGGTACCTCACGCTTCCTTAAGTTACAAACTGTCCTGTAAATACCAAAGCCTTTGTCATCTTGTCAGATCAGGGATCGCTCACTGAGTCAGGATACAGAAGTCTAATACGGACCCAGACATTTCATCAATCAATTATTTAAGTATTTGAAGTTTTGACAGACTTTACAGACTTCACGGTACTGGTTGATCAGCTCAGGACATCCACTGGTCAGTTGGTCCCACATGATGTTACTCCAATCAAAGCTAACATCTCCACTCTCAGTAGCATATGGGAAGGTTGCACAATTTTCTTGCACTTCTGTAAGTGACAAGAATAAAGGGCCATTGCATCATCATCACACAAGAAGGAGTTAGCTACGATAACGATGAGTGAGATACGAGTGATAGCTGATCGGGAGGAGAGTGAGAAAAGAGTGTTAACTGATAAAGAGGAGGGTGAGAAACGAGTGATACCTATGGATAAAGAGGAGAGTGAGAAACGAGTGATAGCTGATGAAGAGGAGAGTGAAAAACAAGTGCTAGCTAATGACGAGGTGAGTGAGAAACGAGTGATAGCTATGATGAAGAGGAGGGTGTGAAATGAGTGATAGCTGATAAAGAGGAGAGTGAGAAACGAGTGATAGCTGCGATAAAAAGAAGAGAGAGAAACAAGTGATAGCTACAGATGAAGAGTAGAGTGAGAAACGAGTGATCACTACAGATAAAGAGGAGAATGAGAAACGAGTGATAGCTGATGAAGAGGAGAGTGAGAAACGAGTGATCACTACAGATAAAGAGGAGCATGAGAAATGAGTGGTAGCTGATAAAGAGGAGAGCGAGAAACGAGTGATAGCTGATAAAGAGGAGAGTGAGAAATGACAGGGGTGATATTATTTTTAATATTTGAACCAATGACCAAAAGAAGAGTATTTATGTCAGGTGATTGAAGAATATTTGGGGTGTTTTGCCTCTCTATATTAATATTAATATCTATACTAATATTTGTCATAGAATGGTGGTGGGCAATATTTAATTGAGCAGGACACTCAGGGTTTGTCTGGACCAGCGATGGTGCCAATCAATGTGATGTGCCAGCCTGAATCACAGTCAATGAATCAGAAGTATAATCCATCACATGTTTGTCATCATTTGTCATGATGGGATGATCCCAGTACATGAATATTTTCACACTAGTGGCCATCTGTTAGAACCATGCAGGCCAAAGACCAAAAGGTCCAAATGAGGCAAACATTGATACCGCCGGAGCATTGACGGTAATATTTGCACTTCTTGGCCCACAGACACGTGACACAAAGCCTTTGTTGACGCTTCTTCTAGTTTGGTGTCTCCCTGCTCTTGGAGCATGGCTGTCATAAATGGCAGAAAGACTGAAATACACCATAAAATAATGACTGGAATGTGTCAGTTAATTCTTTCAAATTGGAATTGGAACATCTGTGTAAGTGTCTTCCGAATGCCTAACAATCCGATTTTACTTCATTTTTACATTTGAAAATGCTTCACTTCGACAAAACATTTTGGTCACATTTTGGTCACATTTGTCGTCAACCATGAAACAGCATCGATTCATATAATACTTTAATATACTACTTTTATAGTCATTCATTATTTTTGGAAGAAATTGAAGCTGCAAAATCGTAACTGCGATGTGGCGAGGGAGGCCTGTAATTATTTCAATTAATTATTTCAATTAATTATTTCCTCAAATATTTCATGGACCTGCCTTGCAGAAGTTTAACAACACAACAACATAAAAAACACATATACAACACATATACATAACAACACATTCAAGTATTTCATATCAAACATATGGAATGAATGAATGAGCCATCGAAGCCATTATTATTCAAACTGTTCCATTGTCCCAATTGATCCTGCATCCTCCTTATCCACATCCTTGGTCTTCCTTGGTCCATGTGCCACACCTCTACAGAGTTAGGTTGCAGTACGTTTTGTATTATTACTGTAATCCTGGAAATCCTAAAACCTTTTGTCTTTTATGATGGTGGCAACTGAGTCATCAGGAAAAAGCTGAAAGAAACAAACAAATGATGGCAGTAAAAACATCCAACATCCGAAAAATCTATTTGAAGCAGTCATAGTGCCAAAGTAGTCTAGTATGGATGGATGGATGGATGGATTAACGTGTTTATGGTATCCATCTATCCATGGATCCAACCATCTATCAACCAAGCATCCATCCACCATCAACCATCCATCAATCCATCCACCATCGACCATCCACCATCAACCATCCATCCATCAACATCCATCCATCCATCCATCCATCCACCATCAACCATCCTTCCATCAACCATCCGTCCATCCATCCCTCCATCAACCATCAACCATCCAACAACCATCCATTCAACCACCCATCCATCCATCCATCAACGATCCATCCATCCATCCATCCAACAACCATCAATCCATCCATCAACTAGCCATCCATCCATTTTCCATCCCGCTTATCTTCACCTTATCCTGCCGCTGGAACCTATCCCAACTGACTTGGGGCAAGAGGCGGGGTCCACCCTGGACTGGTGGCCAGCCAGTCCCAGGGCACATATAGACAAACAACCATCCCCCTCCCCCACACAATTATACCCATGGACAATTTGGAGTGACCAATGAAGCTAACGTGGTGTTGATGGTGTGTTTCCTTTGCTGTGACATCCATGAGCACGTTTATGAATGAGTATTCACGTCTTCCAAGCGAGAAGCCGTCTGGTTCAGTTCCACGACCTTTCAGTATGGGAAGCTCCCTGGTAAATAACAACGTTAGCAGGTAATTGCTTAACAGTGGTGACATTCTTATCAGGAAAAACAGTTAACGTGTCAGGGATTCCAGCCTGGTGGGGGGTGGCGGGCAGGTGTTCGAGTTCCTTCGGGAGCTGGAGGTCACATTACCATACAAAAGTCACTCTGCTGGGTAACCTTTCCAGGCGCTGCTCCCTAGCCGGGGGGGCCAGCAATCACACACTGGCAGTGCCACAAGTGCCAAACACAGAACCCAACACACACACACACACACACACACAAATCTCTCATATTCAGCCCCCCCTCCGTCCTATGTGGCACAAACACTGCTTGTATAGTGACATGATATATGTGTCCCCAGGGGACATAAATCACCAGGGACAGCTGTAAAGCAAAACAAATACTAGGATATGGTCCATTGCCATCATAATGCACACTAAAGGAAAGGCATTCATGTGGAATTTAGATCCAAAGCTTAACATTTTGTCTTTGCCAGCAGTGTTTCCCTCAAATCGGCACCTTTCTCCTCCGTAAATCCCCATGGAAGAACGGCTGTTGTCATTTAAGCGCCACTCTATTTACGAGCATGATGCCGTGTGTACAAGGCTCAGCAGCCAGGATGCTCGCACACGGGAGACAAGAGATGTACATCGACTTTGTCTGCTAGCATATGGCGCTTTTCCTGCTTGAGCGGAGGAGGAAGTGAAGCGAGAAAGTAGAGGGAGGTGTGGTATCGATATAAGGGGGAAGGGCTGCCGCTACAGGTGGTCGTATTGATGGACAGCAGCACGGGCGAGGATGTAAGTGACAAGGGGGGTGGGGCTGCTGTTATGGTGTCACTCTGGTCCTGTATGTGGTTGGGTGGGTGGGCGCACACACACATGCAGACTTGTTATCTTTGCGCACGGGTTGGCGGATAAACGCCAACAACGGTGCGTGCCGATGAAAAGATTTCCTCCACTTGTGTGAGTGTGCATGGTGTGTTGCATAAAAACATGAGAAGATGATGATCAAACAGCGGTCAGACATAATGAACGTAAAGATGTCTATCTGTGTTATTCCACCAAGTCAGTCTACGCGATGCAGTCCATCCGGCGGGGGTGTTGTGTGGCCAGAGCAGGTTTTGTAGTCCTGGCGGGTTGTTTATGGCATTTATTGAATGAATGGCCACAAGAGCATTTTGATGAAATTACACATCTGTAGTTTTCTGATGTGAGGTCATCCTTTCTTATCTCATCAGCATTGTCAGAAGCTCATTATTATTGTAGCAGCTAACATGAAGACATATTTTTATCTGGCGGGCTAACACGATGCGTCGTAATTGATGGTCCCAGCGTCATTCCCAGGCGAAAGAGTGGATAGCTAGCTCTCCATTTGGCTACAAAGACTCAACAAAATGCTGGTTTGCCGTCAGAATTTTACATTTTTTTTAGGACTGGAGCACATGTGTGCTGGAAGACACGGCCATTCAAAGAGAGCCGACATTGGAAGTGTTGTTGCTGCTGTTGTTGTTGACAGAACTAGCAAGCGTGTGTTTCAATGTGTTAGGGTTTCAAAGTTAGGCTTGTGTTGTAAATCATCCAAATTTGGTTAAGATACTGCAACTATTACTTGTTATCATCGGTGTATGTGTTAATGCATGATCACAGCATGGGTATCAAACCATGCAACCTTGGTAGAGGTTTATTTAGAGGGCCTTGTAGTTGAAATAGGTTGGCATTGTTAGCTAGCTGAAATTAGCCAGTTTTCTTGTGTTATAATGCACAGAAAAGAAGAATAAATACTTGTATGTGTTCATATGTTTTGGATCGGGAATAATTGGGAATGATGGACAAAAAAAAAAAAAAAGTGCAGTTCCCCTTTAAGGGACAAATATGTCATCATTAAAACTCACTGTAATAATATTTTTCATATCTTTGATCTTTGTCAGAAATGTTCAAATTGAGAAATGAATGAAATATCAGTGGTTATGTGACGTGAATGGATGACATATTAAGCTAGCAGAGGAGGTTGTAGCACAAAAGCCTGCTTGTTGGAAGTTTCCCTCAAAGATGGGAACATGTCACATGCTCTTTTTTTCATTTATGATTTATTATCTATACTTAATCAGCGTAATTGATGGTCATTTGATGGCCTGCTGCCATTACCCATCCATGCGTAAGAGCACTTGCGTTTGCTGTTACGATGCTATTTTTATGAATATTAACCTTTGCCACGTTTTGTGCGTAAGCAACTTTTATTAATGAGGCCCTTGGTGAGGTTGGAGATACCCACCTGGGGTTGCAGGGTGAGGTTGGAGATACCCACCTGGGGTTGCAAGGTGAGGTTGGAGATACCCACCTAGGGTTGCAGGGTGACGTTGGTGGGACTGTCTCTGTCTTTAAGTGATCATCTTGGACGAGCGAGCGAGAGAACCTTGTAGTGATTCTCAACTGGTCTCACTGTTATCTCCAAGGTCTTCAGCAGGTTCAGCTCCACATGGTAAAAAAACTGAGAACAATCGTGACCCAATGGCCATGAAAGCACCTGCCGTTCTTGTCTGTGCTCCTGGTTGCTGTGCCAGCATGAGGGTGAAAAGGAATGCAACGTGGGACGCTGCTTGTCACTGAGGTGTGCCGGTGGGTTCTTCAGACAAACCGGTGGAGAACCACAGATGTAGCTGAACATTCTTTTGGGTCGGAGGTGCTTTTGTCATACATAAAAGAGAAAAAAGGTGTGTAGAAGTGTGTGTAGACACAGGTAACACATGCTCACCACATAATTATAGTCATTACACGGCAGGCTGTGGATCTGCATGATATGATAGTAGACACTAGAGAAAAAACTGTGTGGATTGTTGACAGCCTGGTGGCTCAGTAGCTCTGACAGTCAAGCACATTGTTTATGCTGCAATTACCAAGCCTCAATTCAATCAGTCAGGCCAATACACGTTTTATTGCAATTATGCAAAAGACCTCACAGCTCACTGTGTGCACGAGCTTGGATGTATGACTTTATTTGGAAAATCCAGTCCTTGGGAAGTCTGTGCCCCACCCTTGTGGCAGCCTAGATCAATACACTAATCCCTGGCAATATCGCTGCTCCATTGTTGCTCACAGTTGCTTCAAAATACATAAATCATCCCAGTTTAGTGTTTCAATAATAAATAAAATAACACCTTAAAAAGGGCGGCACGGCGGTCGAGTGGTTAGCGCGCAGACATCACAGCTAGGAGACCAGGGTTCAATTCCACCCTCAGTCATCTCTGTGTGGAGTTTGCATGTTCTCCCCGTGCATGCGTGGGTTTTCTCCGGGTACTCCGGTTTCCTCCCACATTCCAAAAACATGCTAGGTTAATTGGCGACTCCAAATTGTCCATAGGTATGAATGTGAGTGTGAATGGTTGTTTGTCTGTATGTGCCCTGTGATTGGCTGGCGACCAGTCCAAGGTGTACCCCGCCTCTCGCCCAAAGACAGCTGGGATAGGCTCCAGCACCCGCGCTACCCTCGTGAGGAAAAGTGGTAGAAAATGAATGAATGAATGATTGAATGAACACCTTAAAAAGGCAAAAGACAGTCAAAGGTCATCATTTGAGCTACAGCAAAGCATGCTGGGAAAGGTACCATGTGCCCATTCCACAGATTCAAACACAGATTGTGTGTGTGTATACGTGGTCCGTATATCTGCACACCATTTCAGGCATAAAAGCCCCCCCCCCCCCCCACACACACACACACACACACACACACACTTCACAACTTTCGTGTCACAACCTCAACTTGACTATGAGTTTTGACCCCCCTGAGTGATTAAGTTGAAATGAAAAATTTTCAAGCATTTCATGCATGCAGTGGATGCAGTACTGTACGTTTGGCCGGGGGGGGCTGTTGTATGCCTTCTTTTCACTTATTATATTGACTAGATTGGGTCATACGAATGTAAAGGTGACTGTAGGGGTGTTAATTCACAGCTGGAGGGCTCTGATAATGTTGATAAGCATATTTAGGAGATTGTAAGCAGATTTTTTATGGCATAACTATATGCAAATATTGCATTTATTAAGTCCTACTTCAAAGAAATTAACCTATTTGGGGTCGGGTCTGCAGCCAATGAAACGCCATGAAGGAGGGATTGCTGTCCAGCCACCCTCTTCACATCACTGATGGGACATGGCTGCTGACACAGTACGGGAAAACATGCGGCGAAATGGAGTAGCCGTTGGCCAGCTGTCATGGAAGGCTGATCCAGTTGATTAGAAAGCGTGATAATAGGGTTGTTATGAAAATACTAATACGCCCGTAGATGTAATTGCAAGGCATTCTGCACTTAGCGTGATTGGCTTGTGTCAATGTTATCCACACATGAACCACAATGTGCCAAAGAAGGAACACGAATGGCAAGATGAAGCCCCCGCTCCACTTTGTCACGCCCCGCCGCACATTCTAATGTTAACAGTGGGACCCTGCAGTCTGACTGCGCTAATGGGGTGCCATCCCATCAGGCCATGCACCCGACCAGAACATTCAGATAGATCGTCCACATCAAGACTTTTGGAAAATGAGCTAGCACGTGTTAAAGTGTGGCATACTACTTTAGCCGTCTGAGTGGAAATGTTGGCTTAGTGAGCACTCAACGTCCACCTCCACTCCACAATCTCCACAATCACCAGAATCCCCTCCGCTGTGTCATTTTCACGTCACCACAGACCGGCGTGGATGAATTATAGCGTCAAACTTGCCATCCAACACCTGACTCAACATCAACCTGCATTTAAGGAATCAAAGGTGATTGACACATGAATGGATGTGCCGCGGCTGTCATCGGCAGCCATTGTCATTGGCCTCCGCACACATGACCTTTACGTTCCCTCCCAAATCCGCACCACGTGTACCAGCTTGTAGTTTTCTACTCTTCTTTATTTTGGAATCATCCACAATCCTCACGTGAGGCGGCGTTTGTTGGGCCTGCTAAAGATATGCTAGCAGACAGTATGAGGTAGCTAAGAATTCACATCAGAGGACTACTCGGCTCCTCAGGCCACAAGCCAAAGGTAACGCATCTGGCTCTTTGCTTTGGAGGCTAGGTTCCTTACTGTGATGCTCTGTGGTATCATAAAAAGGAATACTACAAGAAATACTAGTATGATATGTTGGAATCCATGTATCTCTTTTGGTGTGTTGTCTATTGTCGTCTATTGTCGTCTATAAATTTTGACTTGAGCCGACCTGATATCTTTACAACACGCGTGTTCATGCCCATGACTTCTTCCCCTCATCCAAATCCAATGGAGAAGCTTTGCGGACGGATTTCCAGACAGTGAAGCCATCTTCAGCACCACAAGCATCAAGCACGCTCAAAGCCATTTTTCAGGAAGAATGGCACAGCTACTCGTTCCTCACTCCTACTTCCTACTTTTCATTTCTGTTGGAGGTTTTTGAGGTCTGATCAGCTTGAACTCTTTTAAAGCTCTACTTAGACCCGCGGTAGGATCCACGGAGTAAACTGTACATTCTTGAGATTGTTCCCTGGTTGTTAGCATTCTTGTCAGGTGTGTACCCTCACCAACCTCCTGGGATCATTTGAAATAAATGAGAAGCCGTTTATTGGAAGTACTTTGGCATTTTTCCTGTGTAATCAGAGCAGGTTTAATCATTTGTATCCTTATGAATAATTGACATAAGTAAACACTGGTGAATCATGGCATCATTGCCTAATCTGGAAGTCCAATTACGGAAACAAGGTGACTGCCATGGCGTCTGCAGTGATGGTTCTCGTGATAATTCCTCCTTAGACCAATCAATTAGTCTGCAGGATGTTCAGGTCACCTTCTTGTTGACAGTGGACTCTTGAGATGAATCAAAAAAAGTATTCTCCACAAATTCATCCATCCCTCCATCAACCAAAGTATGAATGAAAATGGAGGCTCTGGTGAGTGACGTCTCACTGAAGCTAGCATGCAAACGTGGAAGAACACTTCCACTTGCTCAATGGCAGCTGAATTTGTCATCTTCACGTACGGGAGGAAGCTGTAAAGACGGATAGGACAGCGCCACCAGCGCTCCAATCAGGTCATACTTTCACCTCACTGTCACATGACCATAACAACAATAAGAGTTATTATTATGTACACTCGTGAAGTAGACGCATGGCTGTCACGGATGTGTACAGCTTCCGGGAGCGTGAGATCCTAGTTGATGGATCTTCCATGGAGGTGTGGCCAGCTCCCCTCCGGCTGGGAGTGCCTGCGGATGAGCGGGGATCACAGACAAGGAGGTTTTACATCATACAAGGCTTGTGTGAGCTCAGGATTTTCTCGCCTTTTGTTGTCGAGCCGTTTGTGGACCGGCAGATCAAAGCGTCTCTCCGTGCGCCTCACATCACATCATTTACACATCTGTGGAATCTACAATCACCCACAACCTCTCCGGCATTCATGAATGGAAAACTTAGCAGGCATAAAGGTCCACCATTGAAAACGTTCACCGCCGCTCATCAATTCCATTTCCACATCGCACATCGGCCCTTTGCTTTCTTCTTTTCACGCCTGCCGCTTCATTAGCTGATCCAGGACCAGCGTGATGAGGCTTTTATTCCATGCGACATTGCTGATGGCCGAGGCCACGACTCATGAAATATGGATCAGCTGCTTGATGATGAAGCCGCTCCAGGACACTCCAGGACGCTCCAGGATGCTCCATGATGCTCCAGGACGCTCCAGGGTGCTCCAGGATGCTCCAGGATGTTCCAGGGTGCTCCAGGACACTACAAGGTGCGCCATGATGCTCCAGGATGCTCCATGATGCGCCAGGACGCTCCAGGGTGCTCCACTGCGGTCCATGATGTTCCAGGGCGCTCCAGGGTGTTACAGGATGCTCCAGGGTGCTCCATGATGTTCCAGGCCGCTCCAGGGTGCCACAGGATGCTACAGGATGCTCCAGGGTGCTCCTAGACGCTCCATGATGCTCCAGGACGCTCCATGATGCTCCAGGACACTCCAGGGTGCTCCAGGATGCTCCAGGATGCTCACCTTCATACCTATGGACAAGTTGGAGTGGCCAATGAAGCTAACATGTTTTTGGAATGTGGGAGGAAACCGGAGTACCCGGAGAAAACCCACGCATGCACGGGGAGAACATGCAAACTCCACACAGAGATGGCCGAAGGTGGAATTGAACTTGGGTCTCCAAAGCTGTGTGGCCTGCGCGCTAACCACTCAGCACTGTGCGGCCCCTTCTTTGTTTCTCATAATATCATGCCTTTAAAGAAATGTATCGTTTTCCTTTCATGATTCATCTTCATGACATAACATGACATCATTTTTCCTCTTAATATCACAGTGTCGTTCTCGCCTTTTTTTGCATGAGATTGCACCTTTTTTTCTCTTCATTTACTTTATTCTCGTAAAAGGACGGCTGATTTTTCCATGTATGCTGTTATTGTTGCATTTTTGGAGTGTTCTATTCTTAGAATGTGTGGCGGCTCAATAAAAAGAAGAGCCGCGGGCACCACTGCCTGGACGAGTAAATCAACATGAAGCAAAGACAAAGACAAGATGCAGCATGTCCATCCTTGTTTTCCAAATGTC
The DNA here is from genome assembly GCF_030265055.1 of Doryrhamphus excisus. Classification (NCBI taxonomy): domain Eukaryota; kingdom Metazoa; phylum Chordata; class Actinopteri; order Syngnathiformes; family Syngnathidae; genus Doryrhamphus; species Doryrhamphus excisus. The sequence continues at coordinate 6,360,662 of NC_080472.1, read as the reverse complement.
GTTTGTGAGATAATAGCTGTGCTGTCATGCGTGACTCAGGACATGAAAGAAATATTCCCATTTAAGAGTATGACATCACAGGACGCTTACATCTTGAAATGACAAAATGATTCACGGAATCATTCCCGTTGTTGATGAATTGGATCATGGATGCTGGACTCATCCACCAATGGAATGTTGCCCCCTAGGCATGAATGAAATGATCTGATGTGTAACGTTGCACTTCTTTCTGTGCCCGGGGGCTCAGGTGGTAGGCTGGTCGTCTCCCAACCCAATGGGGGCCTCGGTTGATGATTCAAATCATGAGACCGGTGTAAAAACAGCTAGGATGTAGCTTTAGCGCTTCTGGATCTTAATGAGGTTTTAGGTGGAGCTACAATATGAAAAAGCAAGAACGGGGAGTGAGACAAAAAACACTTTGAAAAAGTCATTTATTAAAAAGATCAATAGTGAAATAGGATGTTTATCAACTAGCCAAATGTTGAAGACCATGGCTCCAAAAAGGAGAAAAAGCAGAAGAAGAAAAGGTCTGAGTTGGACCCAGTAATGAGCAGCTCCAGCGTTCCTGCTCATCACCTGAAGAACGGCTGGATGGGGTGTTTCCAGGAGGCTACTGGGAACATTGGTCCCCTGGGGTAAAGATGGCTTCACCAAGGGCATCCACTGTCTGGAACTGATGGCCATTATCATCAACTTCCCAGGCCATCCATCCCCAAATGTTCTCTGTGGGATGCCGATCAGGGGAAGAAGCGGGATGATCCAAAAGACGGAAGTCATGAGGGATCCGCAGGTCGTGACCACCGTTTGACGACCCTGCACTACCTGAAGCTCCGGTGTGACACTGAATGAAAAAGCACCCTGGATCCTGGATCAAGATGGATCCCCTCCGCTGTGCCGGATAGAAGACATCCCAGGTGGATCTCCTTGTCATGCCGGTAACGTTGGTAGCCATCCGGACCTTCAGGGTTCAAACCTTTTTCCACTTTTTCCTTGTGCCATGTTTGATGCTCCCTGGCAAAGTCTAAACGGACGTTTTGTGGCGTTGAAGGAGACCAGGTCTTTGGATTCCTCTTTTTTTTTTGAAAGCTTTTTCTCGCAAATGGCAGCAGTCGGCAGCAGTAAGGGCCTTCACAAGGCCCAGGACCATCTTGACGGACAGGCCCTCGGATCCTCCAGCTCGGTGCAGGTGTCACTTTTTTGGGTCTACGCTTGACTTTTTTGTTCTGTAATGCTCAGAGTCTTTCTGAAAAGGTAGAATGTCTGTCTTCCTGCGTCCAAGCTCAGCAGCAAGAGGCTGCCCGAGGCCAGACTCCAGCTCCACCATCCCACCAGATCCCAAAGATGAATGACTGCGTTTGGTAGGAACTCCGAGGTTGATTTAATTGAGTTAAATTAAACCTAAGCCAGGTGGAAATGGAGACGGAGAGAAAATCTATCATGCTGATCTATAACAGCCTTGAGGGCTTCGATTGGGATTACGTAGATTATTTTGGTCTCAGTCTCGTTAAAGAGTCACACTTTGGTGTTAATCCTGGGGAGGGGGGGGGGGCACAAATCAGAATCAGAAGCACAAAGCAGGCTGCACGGACCAGTGGACGAGTGGTTAGCACGCAGGCCACACAGCTAGGAGTTCGATTCCGCCCTCGGCCATCTCTGTGTGGAGTTTGCATGTTCTCCTCGTGCATGCGTGGCTTTTCTCCGGGTACTGCGCTTTCCTCCCCCATTCCAAAACCATGCTAGCTTCATTGGCCACTCCAAATTGTCCATTAAAAAAGAAAGAAAATAAATGAATGAAAGCACAAATCAGTGTACTGTCTCTTTAAGAAGACGTCTATTCCATGTACTGTCTCTTTAAGAAGACGTCTATTCCATGTACTGTATCTTTAAGAAGACGTCTATTCCATGTACTGTCTATTTAAGAAGACGTCTGTTCCATGTACTGTCTCTTTAAGAAGACATCTATTCCATGTACTGTTTCTTTAAGAAGACGTCTATTCCATGTACTGTATCTTTAAGAAGACGTCTATTCCATGTACTGTATCTTTAAGAAGACGTCTATTCCATGTACTGTCTCTTTAAGAAGAGGTCTAGTCCATGTACTGTATCTTCAGAAGACGTCTAGTCCATGTACTGTCTCTTTAAGAAGACGTCTATTCCATATACTGTCTCTTTAAGAAGACGTCTAGTTCATGTACTGTCTCTTTAAGAAGAGGTCTAGTCCATGTACTGTCTCTTTAAGAAGACGTCTATTCCATGTACTGTATCTTTAAGAAGACGTCTGTTCCATGTACTGTATCTAGAAGACGTCTATTTCATGTACTGTCTCTTTAAGAAGACATCTATTCCATGTACTGCCTCTTTCACTCCAGAGATTATGGTACATAAACTGCCTCTATTATGTATTAATAAGACGCGGGACCTTATTGATGGGTTCACTGGTGTTTTCTGAAGAGTTTCTATTTGTTTGTTTCTATTTCCATTGGAACAATCCAGCAGCACACCACCAACCACCTCACGTCCATCACTAAGTCTATTGGAGGAACAAGGCCATCAGCTACGTGTTGCCACACGGACCAATATTACATGGCTCTGCCAGTCTTTACACCACGGACACTCAACAGTGACATAATATTTGCAGAAAATGCTGAATAAATGTGAATAAAAAAAGTGCTATTGGATAATTCCCCACAGCTCACTAGTGTGCCGCGGCACAGTGGTTGCCAATGACTGGCTTGGCTAACTAATATTTAGCTTACTTGCTTTAAGGCGTCCCCCAGCTCCTCCAGTGCTGTTGGCGTAGCGTGACAAGGCCTTTCCATGCCGCCGATGTTTAGCATGAAAACGGCGTGGAGTGATCCTGCCATTGTCATCATCGCTCGCTGACATGCCTTGATGGCCGCCACTGTAAACAACGTCCTGCTGCCAGTTGACCTTTCAAGGCAAGCAGGAGTCAAGGAGATCATCTCAACGTGCTCGGCTCCATTCCGGCCTATTTACCTTGTCTGTACTTGTCTTGCTGTGTTTCAGCCTTTGCTCCCCTTTGTCTCCTTTTTCTCCTCTTTCTCCTCTTTCTACTTTTTCTCCTTTGTCTCCTCTTTGTCCCTTTTCTCCTTTTCTATTCGACTCCCTCCCATAACAGGCTTGTCATCTTCTTGACTGTTTCACATGCTATGATTAGCCGCCATTGTGGGAGGATTCCCAGAACAAAGCGGCTTAGGGGCCAAAGATAAATCCATGCTGTATATTTATTATTTGATTATATATTTGATTATTTTATATTTATTATTTGATTATATATTTGATTATTTTATATTTATTAGTTGATTATATATTTGATTATTTTATATTATAATTTAAACTGCTGCTGTGTCATCCCTCTGGCTATTGTGGCAGGATGAATGATGAAAGATGCTGCAGCTAACGGGGACTTATCTCATGTACAGTACACAGTACATGAGACACTACATACATGTACTGTATGTACTGTACGTACACTACATACATGTACTGTATGTACTGTATGTACACTACATACATGTACTGTATCTCTTTACTGTACACACATTCCTCCTGTGTCCTATTCAGTCTTTTTCTTTGCACCCCCTGCCCCCCCACCCCCCATCAGTGATTTGCATACGCTGACAAAAGAAATCAAACAGCATATCATTATCATCTTATCTTTCATTCATAAAATAACATGCTTTCCATGTTACAAACACAAAAGAAATGTGAATTACTTTATAAATACCTCAAAATAAAAAAGTCACTCGGTAATAATAGTGATGAATTTTACATTCAACAATCAACATTCACAACCATTTCCATACATACAGTATATGACGGCACTACACCGTACACATATATAACACACATACAACAACTACAACAATACCCTATACACACTTACACTATACAATACACGTACAACAATTACAATAATACCCTATACAGAAAGGTAATAATAACAAAACTGGCTATGTACATTTGGTACTATAGTTTGTAGTAATATTCATTCAGTGCAAGTTGACTTGATTTGTTTGGCACTTTTCTCAGCCGACATATGACAAGGTGCTTCACAAAATGTATGTACATAATGTAAGAAGTACTTTGAATAGTACTCAAATAGTATTCAAATAGTACTTTGAATTGAATTGAAGTCATCCCTCATTGACGGTGCCTCATTGGTTCCAGACCCGACTGGAATACTTGCATTTCTGCCAAGTAAGATTCCTGATGGATAGATGGAATTCTAGCTCCAGTTTCTAGTTGGAGCTTAGAGAACCTGCTTCCCACCTTCTAAATACGCCTTTTAACAGTATCACTGCCTTCTACACAGAACTATATAGTCACTCCTATTGTGTAATGTACTATAGTAGACATAATAAGACATAATAAGACATAGTATTATGAATACTATCACCAGTATTTCCTGTGTTATTGTCTCCTCAGAGTAACATTACTGACGCCTAGTGGCCGGGCAGTGGATAATTCCCCAATGTTGGGATGGAACGTTGGTGTTTGGATAATGTCGGTGTTGGTCACATGGCCGCAGCCTCCAGAAAGCCGGATGACGTTGTGATGGAACTTCTAGGAGTTAGACCAGAAATGAGCAGCATCGTCTTTCAAGAATCATTTTGATCTGCTATTGGCTTTTGTTTTCTTAACTACCTCACTTCCTGTTTTTCTTTATCATTATCGCTATTAGGACTTTTCCTTACTCTTTTGTTTTCACTTCCTGTTTTTACAAGGTAGCGTGTTTCTCCTGCAAGGGGCATGAGGTCTTTGACATGTTCCTCAAAACTGCTGAGCTAATCTGCAGCCATTCATCTGAATAAAAGCCCAAGGCGTGCCGCGGTCGGCACCCCCGGCACTGAGGTGGCGAGAGCAGCTAATGTTGTCTGGCTTTGCACATTTCAAGAGCCAATACTGGCCATTTGCAAATATGACCTGGCTGTCCCAGACTCAGCACATTTTTCCATTTTTCCGTTGGATTGACATGACAGACGTTCATGATGAATGTGAAATAGTTTGGAGGCACTTTTTGCTGCATTGATAAGCGTCCATGCCACATACAGTATGAGGGATTAGAGGGTTTGCCAGCCAAGTCAAATGTATGTTAATCTGTTGAATGAGAATTGAAGAGATTGACTCAGTGAACAAGTGGTTTGCCCAAAGGTTGGAGGTCAGGCTTTGGTAAGAAGTTGGGTGTGTAGTGCAGACATAGAAGTCACTTTGCGTTAGGAAAGTCAGAATGGACCTGCACCTTGCAGCTTCTATTCTCCTAGAAGATACGTAAGATGATACAATCAGAATTCTGGACAAATTCCCTCTTCCTTTCCTGTCATTAATGGAGGCAGTCGGTTGTCATGAAGCAATTTTTGGCAAGAAATTGAAAACAAAACGACTGTTGCAGGCAGAGCTGCTGGGCGTGTCTTACAATAATCCATGATTGGAGAGCTTTGAATTGTACAAAAATGTCATGTGATCAAGGTTGTAGCATCACGACTCCATGGGGGTACCCATGGTTATGTTCATAAAGAATAGAAAATGATGAAATGATTAACCAGATGTACAGTAAGTCCTCCTTTATGGCTTATTTTCCTTATTTCTAAATTGAATCTTTTCATTGTCAGAGCATACAATAGCTTCCAAATACGCTTGTGGGTGGATGGATGGATGGATGAATGAATAGATGATGGATGGATGGATGGATAGATGATGGATGGATAGATGATGGATGGATGAATAGATGATAGCTGGATAGATGATGGATGGATGGATGGATGAATGAATAGATGATGGATGGATGGATGGATAGATGATGGATGGATACATGATGGCTGGATGAATAGATGATAGATGGATAGATGATGGATGGATGGATGAATAGATGATGGATGGATAGATGATGGATGGATGGATGGATGGATGGATGAATGGATAGATGATGATGAATGGATAGATTATGGATGGCTAGATGATGGATGTATGGAATGATGAATGGGTAGGTGATGGATGGGTGGATAGATGGATGGATGGCTAGATGATGGATGGGTGGATGGATGGAATGGTGGATGGATGGAATGATGGATGGGTGGATGGAATGATGGAGGGATGGGTGGCTAGATGATGGCTAGATGATGGATGGAATAATGGATGGAATAATGGATGGAATGATGGATGGATGGCTAGATGATGGAATGATGGTTAGGTTTCTATCATCATCCTGTAGACGAGGCCGCTAAGAGAGATTTTTGTCAAGTTGTTACTAGTTGATTGGATGTGTGACATGCTGACTTCATGAAGGTGAGCGTCGTTGCCTTTTGTTCATCTTGCTTTCGTGTCACTGAAGACATGAAGGTGGTGTTGCTGCACACCATGATTCTGACTATCTGACGGTTTGAGGTCACATGAGATGTGTTCATGAGGTGCACTCCTCGGATGCTTCGGGATGTCTTCTTTTCTACCCCAGTTTCCTGGGAGTCCAACTGTGTCGGAAGAACATGATGACGTTTTAACCAAGAAGGATGTGATGCAGCTGGCAGGAGAATGCCAAGTCCAAGTCCAAGTACGCTTGGAAAGACCCTGCCACCAAAGCCTTTACCTCATCTTCAATAGGTTGAAAAGAAAAGAATGGCAATCAGAATGGATGCATAGAACGTTAATCACAGTCAGGATTGATAGCATCCAAATGAAATCCCGTTAATGCAGACTTTGTGGGTAAGTGCACCGTGGTAAATGATTCTTTTGACAGCGTTTTCAAGTGTCTTTCCTTTGCATGCATGTACGCACACCCGTGCATGCATTTGTGTGTTTTGCTGTTTTACGTGCGTGCATGCTCCCGCAGGGGAAACAGGCTGTGTGGGGTGTTATCTGCTTCTGCAGAGGGTGACAGCTAATCACCAGCCCTGACAAACACTCGGGGAGAGGGAGCCAGGAGAGATGACAAACGAGGGGTGGGGGGTGGGGTGGGGGGGGCACCGGGCAGGGGGATTGACATTGGAATTCCACCGAATAACCACAGAGCGCCTCGTATCCTGTCATCAAGTTTGTGGCAGCGGTGGCCAACCGCGGAGCATCCGCGCTGACCCAGTGACGACTAATAAAGGCCACGGGTGCCGGCCCCCGCCGCCATACAAAGCCACTAAGAAAGCAGCGATGACTTGAATAATTCTTTGTGTTTGCCAAGTCTGTCAGCACCAGCTTTCATCTCCTACCTGCTGCTCGTAAATTCACAGTCTCAGTGAGAGCGGTGAGAAAAGGCTTGGGTAGCCGCCCGGTGTCACCACCGCAGCCACCTTGCAGAGCGTTACCTTGTCAGCTGAACATCACCTCTGATTTTTCCTCCTTAAAGCACATGCTGGAGACGCTGCGTCGTCTGCCGTGTGTTGACACAGAGAACAGAGGGCTCGGGGACGTGAGTGATGCTGTCATGCCACAGACAGGAGATGAAGGAAGACCATTTTAAGCCTGTTCCTTATAGGCGGTGTCAGGAAATAGAGTCTTCCCATGAAAGCATCATCATTCAACATTGACTTGATGGACTCTAATGACTGCTCACGTTGATGAACAAAAGCTGGACTGAAAGATCAATCTTCTCCTGGTGCTCCGCTGGCTTCTGGCCTCCATATGCTCTCTGGGCTTCTCCCCACCACCGGCGTGGGTGGCTTTATTTGGACCAACCGCCATCTGTCTGGGTGCTGTGATGGGTTTCACGCCGGGGGCCTCCGCACCGAGACACCCTCATCTGCTCGCACTGTCACACCTCTCGGCACTTTGCTCTCTCCACCTGACCCTTTCACCCAGGCGCCCACTGACAGATGCCGCCAGAAAGACAAATGGCAGCAGAAGTGAAAGAGTGGGCGACGCGGACAAGGCTAAAATCCTCTTGAAATAAAATCTAAGATAACTGGCGGATGCGTTTACCCGGCACGCTGCTTGAGTGCATGCAAATGGCGCCATCGGTTAACAAGTCAGAGGTCAGAGGCAATTCGAGAATTCAACTCGTCATCCTTTCCTCTCAGCTGCAGTCTTATCCACGCTGCTCTTACAACGCCACAAAGCTCCTTCTACACCTCTACACTGCTACATCGCTTCCCTTCTACACCTCTCCTCTTCTAGACCTCTCCTCTTCTACACCGCTACACCTCTCCTCTTCTACACCTCTCCTCTTCTACACCTCTCCTATTCTACACCTCTATACTTCTACACCTCTATACTTCTACACCTTTATACTTCTACACCTCTATACTTCTACACCTTTATACTTCTACACCTCTCCTCTTCTACACCTCTATACTTCTACACCTCTATACTTCTACACCTCTATACTTCTACACCTTTATACTTCTACATTTCTATACTTCTACACCTTTATACTTCTACACCTTTATACTTCTACACCTCTATACTTCTATACCTCTCCTCTTTTACACCTCTATACTTCTACACCTTTACACTTCTACACTTCTATACTTCTACACCTCTCCTCTTCTACACCTTTATACTTCTACACCTTTATACTTCTACACCTCTCCTCTTCTACACCTCTCCTCTTCTACAGCTCTCCTCTTCTACTCCTCTTCTCTTCTACACCTCTATACTTCTACACCTCTCCTCCACTACACCTCTCCTCTTCTACACCTCTATACTTCTACACCTCTCTTCTTCTCCACCTCTCTTCTTCTACACCTCTATACTTCTACACCTTTATACTTCTACACCTTCTACACCTCTCCTCTTCTACACCTCTATACTTCGACACCTCTCCTCTTCTACACCTCTATATTTCTACACCTCTTCTCTTCTACACCTCTATACTTCTACACCTCTTCTCTTCTACACCTCTATACTTCTACATCTCTTCTTCTACACCTCTATACTTCTACACCTGTGTACGTCTACACCTCTGTACTTCTTGTACATCTCTCTACTTCTACACCTATGTACTTCTACACATGTGTGTACTTGTATGTGTGTATAGTCGTACGTGTGTACTTGTACATGTGTGTATTCGTATGTGTGTGTAGTTGCGTGTGTACTAGTACATGTGTGAATCAATTCATTCATCAATGCATTCATTCATGGGATCATGCATTCATGTATCCATCCATCCATCCATCCAGGCATACATGCATTCATTCATGGATTCAATCATTCATGCATTTATCCATCCATGCATTCTTTTATGCATTCATGCATTCACTGGCTGCTCTCCAGCAGGTGCTGCTGCTGTCACAGGGCACGGCGTAACGATCTGCATTGGATGTTTTCTTTTTATTGTTTTTTTCTATTCCTCAAGTGAAGGGAGAGCGTCCTTGTCGGCAGCAATACAATCTCCGTCAGTCCACTAAAGCCGTCCCATAATGAGTCTTTGTAGCCTTTCACCAGAGAAAGAAGAGACATACAATTAAAAAGAGTTCCATACATTGAAAGCCAACCTTTAGCAAATCTCTACAAACTCCCAGACAGCAGCTAAGATATTCTTCTTGCGCTGTGTAATGTCAGATCCTTTGTCTGTTCAGTTAATTGTAGAGTAGCTGTCCTGATGGAATAGCTCTGTGACCTTTTAGTATTTTTATTTCCTCAGCCCATATATTTGCTAAGTGATGGTATTCTGGCTGATTAGCGCACCATGGTCCTCCAGACACACACATGGATACACACACTATTAGCAAACACAATGTATTCACTCCCAGAACCCTGCTTCCATTGTTCTGCTTTAGAAGACTGGCAAAGGAGCATCAGTCAAGTATATTAGCTGGATCCTATTACTGTCACCAGATTGCCTCTCTGAGCCATCTTAAAGAGCCCCCAGACAAAACTTCCTGTCATGTTAATCCAAGCTTTAATAAATAGAGGGATGTGTAACCGTATTCAAAGAGGGGTTCCCGTATTTGTGCTGACAAAGAGAGACTGGCTATCGCAAAATAACAGATGAAAGTGTTTTGCATGATGAAAAAACTTTTCTATCATTGCTCATTGTATCCAAATCTGTGGAGAATTGTCCAATTCTGGAAATGTATTTTACAAAGGGCTTGGAAGACTAAGTATTCATTAGAAAGGCGGCCATTGTGTGTACGATGCGTGGTATTTAGCTCACCTAGTGTTTACTTATCCGTATCCAAGGACACCGTGCACGCCTCGGACAGAGCTGCCATTCAGGCCTTGCATTGATCGCTGACTACGACAGCCTTATTAGCAAGTATTATTCCTCAAACGGTTCCAAGGCGGTACTTACTACACAGCCAGCTGCTAAAAAAAACTAACACAAAAAGTGTGCATTTCTGTCCTCGAGTATTGTCAAAACCACCCACTCCATTCAAGGCCAACTTTCCAGTCACAGTTTCCAAAAAAAGAGCAAAACACTCGACAGAGAACTGGCTTAACTTCCAGCTAATTGTTCTTCTCCCCTGAGGGATAAAAGCCATCCATCAGTGTCGGCCTCCCTTCTTAGTCCTTCCTGTTTCTGTGTGGGTCACATTCGTGCTACCGTTCCTCCCCTCCCAACCTTCCCCTTTGGATGACTGGCGCCATCGCCAGGCCCCCCTGGAGCAGATCAATATGAACAAACACTCTGGTACGCAACGTATGACAAAAGAGGTATGTGTGGATGTCTTGCTTTAGCACAAACATTGAACATAACGGCTCTGCTTTCACGCAGGACTTAGAACATAAACAAATATTCACATTTGAGAGGATATTTATATTTTGCCATCAAAAACATTCAGTGGAGGTATTCATGGCCGTTTCCAGTAGCTATATGCATGCCAGTCTGTCACTGTGCAAATATGACGACGTCTTTTGTCTGAACATTTTTGAGACGTAACTGTGTTGCTTAGCAAAGAACTACCGTTGATGACATCATAGATGGGCCAATACATTATGATCGTATCTGGACGTGTTGTACACTAGCCAGAAAATGCAGGCAAACAGAGAAAAATGCTGACAAATTGTTAACCAAGGTTCTTCTTTCTTCTTTACTTGAACCTCCTCCTGAGAAATGTCATGGACGACAATGACAAAGTAATGCAGGGTTAGGCTTCGTCATCCAGGTACAGTACTGACATGCTAACATTTCCAGCGTGCATGCTAACTCTGCTAGCCGAGAGTCATGATGTTCAGTAGCATGTTCTGTGTACAACAACAATGCTGGACAGCTTCCTTTGTGTCCTCTTCAGACGTCTCTGTCATCTCCTTTGACTGTTTAAAGCCAAACCCGGGTTGCCTTTTTAGGACTAGGATAGTCTCAATGCATCATTGGATCTTCTCACCTCTTTGGCCCCTCGCTCATTTCTGCCTCTGGCTGTTTTCAAATGAACAAAGAGGAGTGGAAAAGGTGTTGTGTGTGCGTATGTTAGAAAAATCAGATTGGTTTTGCAAGGAGGCAGGGAATGATATGAAATAAGTTCTCTGTGTTAAACGCTTTGCTCTGGGGCTTCAGGATCGCTCACCTCTCCAAATACTATTTTAGCTTGAAAGCCCAATATTTCCCCGGCTGAGCTTTCGCGTGGGAGAAGGAGGGAAGCCCAAGTTGAAAGCTGTAGCTTCATGGAGGTGTCTTGCAGGCATACGCTTATTCCGACAGAAGACGGAGAGAGGCGGCGCTCAGGAGGAGCACGGCAGAGAGGAAAGGGACCCTATGAATAAAATGATGCCATCATGGCGAGGAGGCGCTGCTTGGCAAAGAAAGACAAGTTGATGGATGGATGGTGGAGACCAAGGCCTGCACCCTAAAACAAGTGGAGGTTGAGATTAATCGACAGGACCAAGGGTCAACCACGTTGTTTTTTTAGCTGTGAATAAACTTGACCTGACTTGACTTGATTTGACCTGACCTGACCTGACTTGACTGACTTCTTTACAATTGAATATTAAAAGTAGATCCAGGCCATTGCAGGTCCAGTGATGGTCCAAGCGGTCTCTGAATTGCTTGTCCTCATGCGCGGTAAAACTGGAGGCGGGAACCTCCCACACTGCTCTGATGCTTGTGTATCATTTGAGGATTGCCGGGTGGAGTGTCTCGGTTTTTGGTCATCGGAGCATTGTCAGTCTAAAGTATGCTCTGTAAGAAGAGAAAGAATAAATACATCACATAACAATACAGTTGGATTCCCTGGAGGGTAAGAAGAGATTTGTGGATGCGTAAGTGGGATTACTTCAGCGTTAAAGCGGCCATAAAATGATATTTGGCAGAAAGGAGGACCAAAGGAGTGTCTAGACTGCTAAGTTCTTTTTCAGCAAGACTCCATTTGTCCAAAGGCTGACTCGGATGCTATGAAGTCATTTTTGACCAAAGAGTGTGCACTCCTTAAAATCCTAGCCTCCTCATCCTGTCATAATATTTCTTCTTGAGACGACGCCACTGACTGTGCCTCTTTAATTGTTCCTCTGCTGCTCTGTGAGCCGCAGGAGCGTCTGTGCCGGGATCTGGAGAAGCCTTTTCAAGCAGGCGTGAACGTCACTTTGTATCACCATAGCGACCTCTTTGGATGCAGAGCAGGGGACCTCATAAATATGTAATTGTGACACATTTGAGCAATTGTCTTCCTCAAGTGTTTCTCTCAAGCCATTTTGTTAATGTCAACAGGAAGGAAAGTCACTTGAATAACTGTTGACATTCATCCCATGGTGTATATCATTAATAATTACACAAGCATTGCTGTCACATGATGGCTTGAAAAAACTGTTGTTTTGTTCATGGTGTGCAGCTTTTGCATAGGGCCGCGCGGTGGACGAGTGTTTAGCATATTGGCCATACAGTCAGGAGATGGGGAAGGCCTGGGTTGAGATCTCCGTCCAGCTTCTCTGTGTGGAATTTGCATGTTGTCCCCGTGTATGCGTGTCCTCCCACGTTCCTAAAACATGCTTGTTGGCTTGATTGTTGACTCTACATTGTCCGTAGGCTTCAATGTGAGAGTGGAGGCTTTCTGGATGTGCCCTGTGATTGGCCGGTCTCCAGTGCACGGTGTACCTCGCCTCTCACCCAAAGTCATCTGGGATAAAGGAGGAGAACATAGATGGTTGGATATGCTACGCTTTCACCCAGAAACATGCAGTGGAACCCGAAATGAAGCATTTTCAAGCATGAAAATGACAAAGGTCAGAAAACCTTAACATGCCGCTTTGATATTGGCCAGACAGAGCGAGCCATTCTCTCAGTCTCGGCGGAGGATCCGAAGGTTTAACGAAGATATGGATGGATACCAAAGCAGAGAGCAGCTTGTTCCTAAAAGACACCACACCGCCTGAATTTGGGACTACTTTGGTTTTACAACACAGGACAAATCACAGCCATTGCAGTTGGTTCTGAATAGGGATTGGTCCTCCTGGACCTTCAAATGACTGCTAAGTGACTGCGTATGTCCGTTGTATGGCCAAAAGCCACCCGTAGGCTCACAGAAGCCCACACGTTTAATTAGAAGAACTAGGAAGCAAAAATGTTGCGCTCTACGTTTGCTTCCAGCCAGCACTTGTCAAAGCACTCAAGCGTGGATGCAGAGCCGTGTGCAATTCTCCATCCTCAGACAGTGATATAGACTCTCTGTAGAAAAGAACAATTGAAAGGGTTGTTACAAATTTGTCCATTGTCAGTGGGCCGCTATCATTTCTCTCTTAATTGTCATCATTGAAATAGAATTTTGGCTCGTGTACTTTGCAAAGACAGTGCTGATGAAGGGGCAGTGCCAGCTGAGCTTTCTCCTTGACCATGACCCTTATTTGTCATAATGGTAATGATCCTAATAATGGGACGCTTCACCCAGCTCTCTGGGGAGTTGTTTCACCCCCTTTGCCTCTCCTCCTTTGCAAGGCTGCCTTTGTTGCAGCAGAAGCACCCGAGAAGCCGGGGAAGGAAAATGGATGCGACAACAAGGCGGCCTAAAAGTGTGTCTTCCAGTTGATGTGCAGCGTATACATCTGGGTTTTGTTCTTGCCGTCTCTTGTCAGTATCAAAGGCAGATCTGGAGCAAGAAGGTGTATTTGCTGGCTTAGGTAAAATGTTTGCAGATGACATTGGGATTTGTAGTGAGAGTAGGGAACAGGCGGAGGAGATGCTAGAAGAGTGGAGGTTTGCCCTGGAGAGGAGAGGAATGAAGATTAGCCGCAGCAAGACGGAGTATATGTGTGGAAATGACAGGAACCTAAGTGGAAGAGTGAGGTTCCAGGGAGTAGAGCTACAGAAGGTGGAGAATTTGAAGTACCTGGGGTCAACAGTTCAGACCATTGGAGATTGTGAAAATGAGGTGAAGAAGCGTGTGCAGGCAGGATGGAACGGGTGGAGAAAAGTGTCGGGCGTGATGTGATAGAAGAGTTTCAGGTAAAATGAAAGTAAAGGTAAATAAACTGTAGTGAGACCAGCCATGTTGTTTGGTCTAGAGACAGGAAGCAGAACTGAAGGTAGCAGAGATGAGGATGCTGAGGTTCTCATTGGGAGTGACCAGGATGGATAGGATCAAGAAGGAGTACATCAGAGGGACATTACTTGTTAAGAAGCCTTGGAGATAAAGTCAGTTATCGGCCAGACTGAGATGGTTTGGACATGTCCAGAGGAGAGATAGTCAATATATTGGTCGAAGGATGCTGCCAGGTAGGAGGCGAAGAGGAAGACCAAAGAGGAGGTTTAAGGATGTAGTGAAGGAGGACATGAGGGTAGAAGACCGGGTTGGATGGAGGCCATTGATTTGCTGTGGCGACCCCGGAAGGGAAAAACCCAAAGAGGAGGAAGAAGAAGAAGGTAAACCACTTTTGTTGAAAGAGTAGATTCACCATCGCTTCATCACTGCAACTTCTGAGGATTTGTGCCTAGAAATGGTGAGAAGACTCGTTGATGTAGTTTACCACTGGACGCTGCAGTGTTGTGATCCAGTCTACTTCGCTGAAGAGGTTCCTGGTTTTGCTCCAGCCAAGTAAAAGTTTGTTATCAATCCAGTTGATTTGTTTCTTTTCACAGTTTCCTACAACTAACAAGGAACCAAAGTACGCTATCATTGCTCTTGACTTGACCCAGAAGCTAACCTTCACGTGTCAAGTGCTGGCAGTCCAAATCCCCGTGACATGGTAGCTCAAAACGCCATCACAAGCAGTCGCCAGGTCACCAAGAGTGAGTTTTTCACCTGCCTTCATTTACCATCAGGTTTGATCCGTAGCAGCGCCACCCCAAATTGCAGAGAAAGCCCCTCTGCTCGCTTTCCGCCACGGCTTGAATGTAAATGTGTAGTTGACGTCGATCCAAATGGCTGTCATAATTCATTTGTGCAGCTCTTAAATCTCTCCCTGTCACCTGGCACGCCTGCTCTTTTCCAATCCAAACATTATTGATGCCGCTGTCCTTTGATACATAATTCATCAGTCACAATGCTTTTTTTGGAATCATCGTCTATCTGTCTGTTTTTATGGATTTGCTATTGTGTACATAAGAAGTCATATCAGCTAAGACTTGTCAGTTTTGAGGCCTTGACTTCCTAAAATATTTTATATTTGGTATGTATACAGTCGTCCCTCCTTTATGGCGCTGGTTCAAGACCCAACCGTGATAAGTGAATTTCCACCAAGTTGGGATTCCTATTTAGAAATACAATATTTTCATAGTTAGAGCAGAGAAAAAACAAAGTATGCTTTTTAACATGATTAGAGCAATGTAGACATGAAATAACACCCCTATAGTCACCTGTACAAACCTCTTAGCCAATATAGTACGAGAAAATAAGATAACGAAAACTCATGCTGATATGTGTTGTTAGAAATATCTTCTGCTGTTCGGAGCACTGGCTGGAATCTGTCTATAGTGTCCCAAACGGAAAAGAGCCACTATCCATCCTCCACAGAGACCAAGTCTCCAACTTTTGGATTATTCATACAAATACCGAGACACATTTGTGGCCATAAATTTCGCTGACAACCGAATCCTACAAAAACGGGAACGTACAAGAAGCGAGGTTCCACTCCACACACACTGGATTGATTTGTAACCTGAGCCTCCAGAACGGGAGACCAGTGGAACTACCTTGCTACCCTCACCTGTGCTCATAAGGACAAGATGGCGGGTACAAGCGGCCAAAATGTGGGGTGGCTGGGCGCTCCCTCGGAGATAAAGTGAGGAGTGCTGTCATCCGGGAGAAACCGGAAGTAGAAACGCTGCTCCTCCGCATTGAGAGGATTCAGATCAGGATGTCTCCGGGCGTGGTCGTGTTTAAGGCCGGCAGAGAAGGTCTTCCCGGCCCTGAGCACCTGCCACTGCATGTGCATATCTCAAGAGGATTTGGGAGAAGTGTTCTTAAATGTTCTGACAAACCCAAGCAAAACGTTGACTTTTTCAAATGAAAACCAGAATACGAAAAAGGGAAGGAGCCATTCAAGGCGGCTCTGTCTGCCCCGAGAGACGCTGGAATCAGCAAAGAACTGATGAGGAGAACTAGGAGCCGAGACACAATTGGATTTGTCAGACAATAGAAAGAAGTACAGGTAGTAGTAGTACTCGCTGTACCCCAGTTGCTGTCACCTCCATTTCTGCTGTCCTCTGTTTGGCACAAGCAAAGTTGCGTTCATGGCAACAAAGCTAAATGCTAACCATAAGCGTTCAGCGGGGTTCTTTGCAGCAGGTTTAGTTAAAGAGCAGCGGCCGTCAATATTGAAGTGTTCATGGATGGTTCCAGCGCAGCAAAATAGACTTTTGCTCTTTTCTTCATTGTGACAAAAGGCCAGCCACTTTGCTGGAGTTCCCTTTCCCCTTTTACATAGTGATAAGACAGCCATTATGCTTTCAACCTTTCTTTTCACCCAGCCAGCAGAAAGGGAAGAGAGAAAGAGGAGGAGGACAGAGAAAGATTTCTTCCCCGAGGTGAGCCCGGCCTCACCTCCGTGTGGCGGGCTTTTTTGTGAGCAGTGAAGAGGTCCTTAACCTTCTATCAGATGGAGCACACAGTTGTGTTCTGCTTGAATAACTACATTGAAAAGCCCTCAAGCACAGGAGATGGTTCTATAGAGTCTGCTAGCGTGCAGGCAGAGACCTGCTGGAGTGTGACCCTGGCATGATGCGCATGTTCTCTCTTCAAACGCCCGCCAGTGCTTCACCAAGAATCGGTGTTCCTCGTTGTCTGACAGCCTTTCTCATAATGTCACAGCAACATACTAATCCACCTCCTTTAACACCGCTCGCTTCACATCTCTTTGCCAATGCTTCCGTAGCGTCACTGTCGCCTTTCTGCGGTCAAGTCTTCTGCTGTTGAATCATTCAAGACACCTTTATACTCCACTGGGGGTGTCCAAACCCTCCCCTGGCTACCACGCGACCCCGCTATCCTGCTACGATGCTAGCACTCTACCCCGCTACCATGCAACCCCGCTATGTGGATCCCACACTGCCACGCTACCAGGCTAGCATGCTGCCCCACTACCATGCAACCACCCTGCCACGCTACCTTACTACCATGCTACCCTGCTACATGCTACCAGGCAACCCCGCCACCACGCGGCCACGCTACCCTGTCAATACGCTACCATGCAACCCCATGCTACTCTGCTACCTTTAAATATGAAAATATCCATCATTCATTCATTTTCTACCGCTTATCCTCACGAGGGTCGCTGGGGTGCTGGAGCCTATCCCAGCTGTCTTCGGGCGAGAGGTGGGGTACACCCTGGACTGGTGGCCAGCCAATCACAGGGCACATATAGACAAACAACCATTCCCCCCACCATCATACCTATGGACAATTTGGAGTCGCCAATTAGCCTAGCATATTTTTGGAATGTGGAAGGAAACTGGAGTACCCGGAGAAAACCCACGCATGCACGGGAAGAACATGCAAACTCCACACAGAGATGGCCGAGGGTGGAATTGAACTCGGGTCTCCTTATTAAATATCAAATAAACATATTTTTCATATTTTATCTTTCAACCAGGTTCTGCACGAGTGGTTAGCGCGCAGGCCTCACAGATAGGAGACCCGGGTTTGATTCCAGATTCTCCGGATTCCTCCCACATTCCAAAAACATGCTAGGTTAATTGGCGACTCCAAATTGTCCATAGGTATGAATGTGAGTGTGAATGGTTGTTTGTCTATATGTGCCCTGTGATTGGCTGGCCACCAGTCCAGGGTGTACCCCGCCTCTCTCCCGAAGACAGTTGGGATAGGCTCAAGCAACAAGCAAGCCTGTGACCTGTGATAAGCGATATACACTGGTATTGACACTAACACTATTAACATTGGTACTGACACTAATACTGCTAACACTGGTAATGGTACTGACACTAATACTACTAACACTGGTAATGGTACTGACACTAATACTACTAATATTGGTACTGACACTAAAAATACTAACATTGGTACTGACACTAATACTACTAACACAGGTACTGCATCTAATACTACTAACACTGGTACTGACACACTAACACTACTAACACTGGTACTGACACTAATACTACTAACACCGGTACTGACAATAACACTACTAACACTGGTACTGACAATAACACTACTAACATTGGTACTGACACTAATACTACTAACACTGGTACTGACAATAACACTACTAACACTGGTGCTGACACTAATACTACTAACACTGGTACTGACAATAACACTACTAACACTGGTGCTGACACTAATACTACTAACACTGGTACTGACAATAACACTACTAACACTGGTACTGACACTAACACTACTAACAATGATACTGACACTAATACTACTAACACTGGTACTGACACAAACACCACTAACACTGGTACTGACACAAACACTACTAATGGTAATGGTACTGACACTAATACTACTAACACTGGTAATGGTACTGACACTAATACTATTAACACTGGTAATGACACTAATACTACTAACACTGGTAATGACACTAATACTGCTAACACTGGTAATGACACTAATACTACTAACACTGGTAATGACACTAATACTGCTAACACTGGTACTGACACTAATACTGCTAACACTGGTAATGACACGAATACTACTAGCACTGGTACTGACACACTAACACTACTAACACTGGTACTGACACTAACACTACTAACACTGGCACTGGCACTAATACTACTAACACTGGTACTGACAATAACACTACTAACTCTGGTATTGACACTAAAACTACTAACACTGGTACTGACACTAATACTACTAACACTGGTACTGACAATAACACTACTAACACTGGTACTGACACTAAAACTACTAACACTGGTACTGACACTAATACTACTAACACTGGTAATGACACTAATGCTACTCACACTGGTAATGACACTAACACTACTAGCACTGGTACTGACACACTAACACTACTAACACTGGTACTGACACTAATACTACTAACACTGGTACTGACACTAATACTACTAACAATGATACTGACACTAATACTACTAACACTGGTACTGACACAAACACCACTAACACTGGTACTGACCCTAAAACTACTAACACTGGTACTGACACTAATACTACTAACACTGGTACTGACACTAATACTACTAACAATGATACTGACACTAATACTACTAACACTGGTACTGACACAAACACCACTAACACTGGTACTGACACGAACACTACTAATGGTAATGGTACTGACACTAATACTACTAACACTGGTAATGATACTGACACTAATACTACTAACACTGGTAATGACACTAATACTACTAGCACTGGTACTGACACACTAACACTACTAACACTGGTACTGACACTAATACTACTAACACTGGTAATGATACTAATGCTACTAACACTGGTACTGGCACACTAACACTACTAACATTGGTACTGACACTAATACTACTAACACTGGTACTGACACACTAACACTACTAACACTGGTACTGACACTAATACTACTAACACTGGTACTGACACACTAATACTACTAACACTGGTACTGACACACTAACACTACTAACACTGGCACTGACACTAATACTACTAACACTGGTACTGACACTAATACGATTAACACTGGTACTGACACTAATACGATTAACACTGGTACTGACACAAACACAACTAACACTGGTACTGACACTAGTACTACGAACACTGGTACTGACACTAATACTACGAACACTGGTACTGACACTAATACTATGAACACTGGTACTGACCCCAACACTACTAATACTGGTACTGACACTAATACTGCTAACACTGGTACTGACACTAATACTATGAACACTGGTACTGACAATAACACTACTAACACTGGTACTGACACTAATACTACTAACACTGGTACTGACACACTAACACTACTAACACTGGTACTGACACTAATACTACTAACACTGGTACTGACACACTAACACTACTAACACTGGTACTGACACTAACACTACTAACACTGGCACTGACACTAACACTACTAACACTGGTACTGACACTAATACTACTAACACTGGTACTGACACTAATACTACTAACACTGGTACTGACACTAATACTACTAACACTGGTACTGACACACTAACACTACTAACACTGGTACTGACACTAATACTACTGACACTGGTACTGACACTAACACTACTAACACTGGCACTGACACTAACACTACTAACACTGGTACTGACACTAATACTACTAACACTGGTACTGACACTAATACTACTAACACTGGTACTGACAATTGCTAGTCGACACCAGAAGTGTCTTTTTCCGTCATTCTTCCCCCATTGATGAATGGTGGATGAATGGTTGAGTAGATGTGGTCCTCGGGTTCTGAATTACTTCGACAAGTCATTTGACTTTGAACGGGAACGTAGACCAGGCGCGGCGCACCTGCCTTGACCATGCCTATGCCGACAGGGCCCACGGGGTTTGGCCAGCGCTCTTAAATTTGCTCTTTTGCACTCTTAATAATGTAAATTTCTTGGGTGCCTATGTCTGGCGCAGCGCCGCACACCCACGCCTCCATCCCTCCCATTGGCGCAAGTGGCAAAGAGGGAGGACTGCGCCACAGAATTAGAGCCCAATGTCTTTGACAAGTTAAAGCCCAAATAGCCTGACTTAACTGCCTCTGTCAGCCACTGCAGAACAAATTAGGAAATGACAGCAATAACCCTCATTTGTCATTGCCACCTAAAGCGTGACAACGGAGGAAAAGTGGCCTAATCAGCAAGTCTGGACAGATAAGCCCCCCCCCCCACTATAAACACTAACGGCGTGTGGAGAATGGAACACAAAGCCGGGTGCAGACAGCCAATCCTGGGTGGATGTCGGCGTAAAGCCCGCCTCCTCCTATATTTGGTCATGCCATGCACTATGCCTCAGCCTCTTTTTGCTATGAGAGCCACATCTGCAACTATTTTGCAGAGATTCTGAAAAGACAAAGAAGGTGAGCTGCACGCTGAAAAGAAGCAGGTTGGTGGGCAGCCGTGCCAGCGTCTTGCCCGGCAACGTCAACTTGTGTGCCAAATGTGCAGGCAGAGCGTGGCGGGTAGCGCTGTGCCAGCCTGCCCGCCTGCCACGGTACTTTTTTATCCAGTCAGACAGTTCTGCTTAAGCCAGACTCCTTTTCTTTTCTGGTCCCATCTTCTCCCAGAGCTTTCTCAACCTCCCATGAAAAACACAGGCCCGTGCACACGCACTTCCCCGTGCAAGGCATGATGCCACGTCCTTACGCTTGCCTAAAAACCACAAGCAGCGCTTGCCTGGCCTTTTTCTATTCCCCTCCAAACAAAAGGAGGGAGTGAATGCACATGCCTCACTCGGCTTTTCACGCACTTCTTCAAAGATATCAAAATCAGGGCTTGTCTGCAGATAGGAGACGTGGGAAGGCTGCCTATCTGTGTGTGGCTTTATTGGACATGATGAGGGATGATATCATGGTGGATGCGTCTGTGAGATGAGGCCGGATGGCCATTTGTCTCACTTTTGCTTAGCGTAATGCGTTTATCTGTCTCCCTCCCCAAGACTGGACATTGGTGTTCATCAAAGAAATTGTCCAAACGCTTCTCCATTTTCTCAGCGCTGGTCATTATTGTCATTGTGTGCCACTTTTCTCTCACATCTTTGCTGCAGAATCAGAAGGGGAAAGGTTAACCCCATGAAGCCGCTGTGAGTAGGCCAGAGTGCTGAGTGATAAACGGAAGTCATATTGCTCGAAAAATGCGTCAGCAAGAGGCAAAAAACAGACTAATTTGCATTTATCTGTATTTATGGGGGCACGCCCCTCCTAACACTAAATTCACCAAAAGACAATGCCACGGCCACCGAGGACACAAACTAGAGCTACACAACCTGGTAGGAGTGTAGGGTCCAGTAAGAACACACCTCTTACATAAAGCTTCCCCAAGAAGACCTGGCACCTGGATGCAACCAAACACCGATGTTGTATTCTCAAATGAATCAACCACCAGGGACTTTTTTAGTTCATGTGCTTCTAGTACTACATATTCAAGCGCATATTTGGCCAGGTGAGGCATTTTCAAGTATCAACATGGCTAAAAATAAAAGTAAAATACAAATGTAAGGCATGCAGAAGATGCGTTCAAAGACATGATAATGATGGTCACTAGATGTCATGTTATGTTGAGGAGAGATGCATTCAAAGACATGGTGATGATGGTCACTAGGTGTCATGTTATGTTGATGAGAGATGCGTTCAAAGACTTGGTGAAAATGGTCACGAGGTGATGAGAGATGCGTTCAAAGACATGGTGATAATGGTCACGAGGTGTCATGTCACATTGATGAGAGATGCGTTCAAAGACATGGTGATGATGGTCACTAGGTTTCATGTTATGTTGATGAGAGATGCGTTCAAAGACATGGTGATGATGGTCATGAGGTGTCATGTCACATTGATGAGAGATGCGTTCAAAGACATGGTGATGATGGTCACGAGGAGTCATGTTATGTTGATGAGAGATGTGTTCAAAGACATGGTGATAGTGGTCACAAGTGTCATGTCACATTGATGAGAGATGCGTTCAAAGACATGGTGATGATGGTCACTAGGTGTCATGTTATGTTGATGAGAGATGCGTTCAAAGACATGGTGATGATGGTCACTAGGTGTCATGTTATGTTGATGAGAGATGCATTCAAAGACATGGTGATTATGGTCATGAGGTGTCATGTCACATTGATGAGAGATGCGTTCAAAGACATGGTGATGATGGTCACTAGTTGTCATGTTATTTTGATGAGAGATGCGTTCCAAGACATGGTGATAATGGTCACGAGGTGTCATGTCCCATTGATGAGAGATGCGTTCAAAGACATGGTGATAATGGTCACTAGATGACATGTCGCATTGATGAGAGATGCGTTCAAAGACATGGTGATGATGTTCACTAGGTGTCATTTTATGTTGACGAGAGATGCGTTCAAAGACATGGTGATAATGGTCACAAGGTGTTATGTCACATTGAAGATAGATGCATTCAAGTCAGTGAATGATTATGGCCACTAGGTGTCACCATAGAAACAGTGTATGTCGAATTGTATAGTTTTTTGTTTTGACAGTCACTGCTGAGTAGAAGTCACATGACCTGACGCTATGGCTTGATGAGACGTTGACACTTGACAGTAAAAGGAGGATGTCTTGTGTCTTGCAGGTGGATGATGCCATGCTCATGTTTGATAAGACGACCAACAGACACAGAGGTGAGTACGCCACGCCGCTATGTCCTGCTAATTCCCGCCATGTCCTGCTATGTCCCGCTATGTCCCGTCCTTGTGCGATAGCGCGTCCATTTCACCTGATATTCCGTCTGCTGAACAAAGGGAGTGTGGCAAAGTGATCAATAAGCCGGGACTGCGTTAGGAATGTTGCAGCATTAGCGTGTGTGTGGAAGATGGGGAGATGGCGGGTGCTGTGCAGTCAGATAACAGTGTCAGATAACGGCCAGGAGAAGCACAGACGTTATCGCACGCTCATCGCCATCTTATCTCTAGATGAGGGAACATTTCTCTCTCAAGCAGAGGACTTTCCAAAGACAGGTTTCCTCCTGGCGCCGTGTGTGTTTAAGCCAAACGGCACTCAAACGCTGCATTCAACCACCGCTTAGCACATCTAGGCCTGTCATTTCTCTCCACCGCTATTGGATGGGAGAGCAACTAGAAAGAAGGAGCTGGCCTTTCTGCATGTGAATGTGTGTGTGTGTGTGCGTGTGTGTGCGTGAGTGAGTGAGAGTAAGTCAGCAGGAAGTGTCAGGTACTTCCACTAGAGAAAGCTGCTGGCTTTTCTGTCACATCACTCAGTTTCCTTGTTTGCCATCACAGCTTCACATCGAAGTGAGCCAAAGAGCAGTTAGTTTGCAGCATCAGCACCATCAGTAGCATCAGCACCATCAGTGCTCTAAGAAGCGTAGATGTGGGATCATATCTGATGAGATGGATTGTGGCAGAAGGTTGGGAATCAACTCCAATCAAATGTAATCGATTCCCACAACAACTCTCCTCACCAGTCCCCCCCGCCCCCCACATTTCCTCCCATGGAATGTGTCCCCGAGCATCCCGCATGGCCCACCCTGGTTTGACTTCCAGTTGTGATGGTGTGATCATCATCTCCCAGTCTCTCTCATTTAAGACCAACATGCTATCAGCAAAGCAAGGTGAACTACGTCCAACGTGTAAGAAGAAGGGTTACCACTTTAAGAGTGAGACAGACGGAGAATGTCTGCCGCCTGTGGACAGAGCAGACGTTGGACAGGAAGGGAGCCTTCCATGCCGACGGCTCATGAAATGAATATGAATCGGTCACGTGCGTGAAAAGAAAAAGAAAAAGGCCGCCGGTGAGTGTCGGTTAAGCAATAAAGAATATCGTGAAAATACAGCATCTCAGCCGTCAACCATTTGTATCACTGCACACATTTCAAGGGAGACTAAGACTAAGTAGAGTAGTCAGTGTACAGCCGGTACAGACAGGGTCACGTCTGGATTGTTGAGTTATCCTTGTACTTCAGCTGGCATGTAGTGCAGTACAGGTGATACATGGTTGAGGATACTTTTATGCATCATCATCATAGTAGTACTATCCAAGTGCTGTATGTGTACTACTGGATTTGTGTCGCTGAAAAGAAGCAGCCTAATGTCTACAAAAGTGAGTCTTATTATGTGAGTCTTATTATGTCCTCTAAATTGGCTAAGGGGGATGGAAAGCTGACTATTTCATGTCTGAGGGGGTCTGATCAAGATAAACGCCACATTTATTCTGTCCGGCCGTTTGCCGTGATGTCATTCCATGAATGTGGGTGGCACACCTAGGTGTAGCGCTCCGCACCGGAAAGCAGGGAAGCGGGTTCAGCGCCCGGGTTCATCCTCTGGTGCGCATCGCTGCTGTCTCAGCTTCTCGGCTTTCCCCGGCAGTCCGTGTGAGTACGCCGTGCAGCCAAAGTCTTGGAGCCTGCTAAATACTTTCCGAGTGTGAACCTTAGTGGAAGTGATCTGTGGCTTTGAGGGGATTTTGATGTGGAGTGACAGAACCCGGCGTGGGGTCTTTGAGACCACGCGTTGTCTCTCTCGTCTTTCCTCCCCCGTCTGCTGCACAGCCAGAGCGGATGGATGCAGCGCTCGGGGACTTCGTAGGCGTTTGCCTTTGGGCGGCGAAATGCCCTTCAGATGAAGACCATGATAGAGAAAAGTCTTTTTTCTGATGACAGCAGCCATATTATATCCTATTTATATTGGCTGTGACAAGGAGGCAGGAGGCAGGAGGCAGGTGCCGTTTGGCTCCTCCTTGCTGCTTCCCTTAATAGCATTTCGATATTTTCCTCCAGTGGGAATTTGAGACAGTAGACATTTAGCGCTTTTATCTTGAGTGGACAACAGGTCTCCGAGATGAAAGACATTGAATATTACACAGCCATAAGAAAAGGTGAATAATGCATCAGCGCCACTGGTGTGCTTGTGTAATATTAATGGCTTCGCTGCTTCCAGGGCCAGAAAGGAAAGGGCATGAAATATCTCCTAAGCCAAACCGCTGCCTCGGTCGGCTGCCTGCACATCCAGTGGTCTGCGCTCCAAATCAATCTGCCACCTGTGTCCGCTTTTATCCTACACATTGACTCATGAAAAAATAAAAAGTCATTTCTATCCTTGTGAAAGCATCATAACTTCTCCTGACGATGCTTTGCTGAATCCCGGTCAACCCATCATTACATCATCATAATAACATTTGCTGATCCATCTGCACTCCCAACTCATCAATAATTGCGTCTCGCCTGCGTTACACTGATTTCTTTTTTCAAGGCACTCCCTTTTGTGTGTTTTTTCAAGTATGCTTAATCATCGCAATTTGTGGTTTGGAGGAGAAAATACATTTCAGTAAGTAAAACATGGACGCTTTGTGTTTTTCCCATCCGCTCAACTCTCATGTAAAATCTCTCTGTATACGGTATTCCCTCATTTATTTGTTTATATCGGGAATGGCTTCCGCATTCTGACTGTTCCAGACCTGAAATGAATTTCTGCCAAGTAGGATTCCTCATTTTTAAATTCAATATTTTCATAGTTAGAGCATCGAAAACCTGTTTAGCTTCTACCTTCTAAATATGCTTGAACAAGTGTAGAGCCCTCTAGACATGAAATAGCACCCCTATAGTCACCTTGACGCTGCTATTACCTATTATGGTAGACAGTGTTGCTATAAATGTGGCGGTGTCCGCATCCATAGTTATGTTAGGGATTATTGTGCCTGTCTGGGATTGGTGAAAGCTGCAATAAAAGTCTGGTAACATGAGTGCCACCTAGTGACCAGTGTGAATACTACATATCATCAATGCGTTTTTTGAATTTTGGATAGTTGTACTTGACTTCATTTAGACATTGTTAACTTGTAAACAATGCCAAACTAGGCATGCTATGTTTGCTAACAACAAGCACACAAGGCAGAGGCCTTAGTCGGCACCCACCTGGCATATCGCTATACACACCAGGGTTAGTGCACAGCTGTGTTTAGGCTGGCCACAACAAAAGTCCGCTGGAGCCTATCCTGAAGGACAATCACAGGGCGCATACACAAAGTTGAGAGACACGTTCTCATGTTCTCCATAAGAAGAAGAAGGTTGAAACATTTTCAAATCACATGACTTCCCAGCCAGGACTTGCATGTGTGAGCGGATGATTGACAGCTGATTGGAAGTGTGATTTCTGTGTGAAATTGGATAGAGGACAAACGTCACACTCTCCTAGCAGCAGCATTGTCCTTCAGACGGCCCCCGTGAGGCCGAACAAACAACAGCCAGAGGAGACGTTCCCATTATCGCCTGCCCTCCCCCTTTCTCTCCCCCCTCCCCCCTCCCCCTCCTCTCATTCTCGCCTGCTTTTTATTTGACGCAGAGCGACGAGCTGCGCTCCACACCCTCTCCCCCACCCTGCCCTGGCTTCCACCACCCCTTGTCTTCCGCCCGCCGTGTCTCCTGCTTGGAGGACACTCGCCGTGAGCAAGGGCTGCCACAAAGAGCGCCATCTTCTCCTTGGCATTTAAAGGAGTAGAATGCTGCCGATTGTGTTGGAAATTGAACTCTCCAAAGCCGCTCTTGCCTCAGCAGCCGCTCATTGTGGACGACTTGAATGTCTCCGCTGAGCAGCTTGGACCGTCCAAGGGTTGATGCCAGAGGGCGTCTATTGTTCGGCTCCACCTCCATTCCACCTTCCTTTTCTCTTGGAACTCATTTATGGGAAAGAAAAGGAGCACACGGTGGGACATCACACCCCTCCCTCTCCCCCCACCCTACCTCCAACGACGCCATCGGGATGTGGACAACGCTGTACGGTACAACCAGCAACTCTTCAAGGTCACATGACCTGAAATATTTATTCAACATTTCTATGCATTTCAACTTCTGGAACACATTCACGACGCCGACCCAGCTTCCGCGATTGCATAATCGGCTCAGGAAGGGTCTCGTCCTGTCACCTGACCTCCTTCCCGATGCTTTCGTCTCAATGCAAGCTACCTTAAAGCTCACAGATTCCCAACATCTTCCTCCTCAGGTAGATCAGATAGGCAACATGTCAGTAGAGTTCATCATGAAGACGAACGTTGATGTTCTTCTACATAGATCCATCTTCTACTTGCTCCATCATTTCATCATGAAGATGAACGTTGATGTTCTTCTACATAGATCCATCTTAGATCCTTATTAGCCCTTCTTATGGTCCTTATTGTGTGGCACATTCTAAAGCATAGTTCAACAAAAAAACATAAACAGTCATTTTCAATAATAAAGTCAAACATGAAGAGAAACACGTAATCTAAATGAGGAAAAGATGTGATCACTCGAGAATAACGTCATATTGTGAGGAAAAATAACATAATTTTAGTAGCATAAAGTTGAAATGTAAAATGAAGACATATTTTTTATGAGAAACAAATTAACAATGAAATGAGTCATTTTTGGAAAATTGGGCTGCAGGAAAAAATTATGATGTTCAAATAATGATGTCAAAATATGATGGAAATCAATCCTACAAGAAAATACACCAAGAAACAGAACATTCGCAAGGTGGAAATATTATATATGAACAAGAAGAATGTTGCATTTTTCACTAAATATAGTAGTCATAGTAGTCATACTATGACTAATATAACTACTGTAGTAGTCATAGTAGTCATACTATGAGGAGGACAAATACTGTCGATGTGGTAGCACACAGATGAAATATCTTTCTTTTTCTTCAAATCATAATCTTATGAGAAACAAAAGAAAATTAGGCTGGGGAAAAGTTCTGATATTATGGGAATAAAGTCATAATATTATGAAAAGAAACTTAACAAAGATGATTTCACAAGAATGTAGAAATATTTGTCATGTGAAAAGACAACAGCAAAAATGGGAAAAAGAGCATATGGTAATGGTAATGGTTTTATTTCATTTGAACATGCATCAGATTACAATTGAATGCATCACATAATCAGTTCCCAGTTCCACATGTCCAAAAGGAGTAGGAAGAAGCAAAGCTTATTAAATCCTACCCCTCCATCTGGTACTTTTACAATCAGTACAAATTTACAAATTTCCCCACTGAGGGACGAATAAAGGCATATCATATCTTAAGTAACTGTCACATTTGTTCACTTCCTGCTTTCGCGGGGGGTGCTGGAGCCTATCCCAGCTGTCTTCGGGCGAGAGGCGGGGTACACCCTGGACTGGTCGCCAGCCAATCACACTTTCCTAATATAATTTAGGTTATTATTTTTTTTTATTTTATTTTTATCAGCAAGTTCAAGTATTTGTGATTTTAGAAATAAGGAGTGAATAATATACTTTTTCCTAAATATGACAAAGCATTTTTTTTTCTTGAAATATCCTTCTGAGCATATCTGCATGAGTTGGGGTCTGTTGAGGGACCAGACCTCAACTCCTGTCATGGACACAGCAAGCGCAGTTGAAATCCCTGGTGCTGGCGGCCAGTCAGTGTTGCCTTCGTCGGCACGGCGGTAACGCTGCTCTAAATTCAACTCCCCCACAAATTGCGCACCACCAGTTTGGACGGCGGCTGCCTCTGCGTGACATTGACTTCTCCCTGCCAACTCCACTCTGGGAGCCGCACTTGCAAGCTCCTCTGCCAATTCAGGTAAAGAGATTACAGACACGCACAATGCCGTCTTCTGTTCCTCTGCCAGCTGGGAAAAACAGCCTGACAAACAGTGGAAACACGGCTCCACACACAGGAATGGAGCAGGCCCTCACACCGTGGAACCTCAACGTGGAACACGCTTTCTAACGGGACACTCATGTTCACGCAGGAGTCCCACGTTACTGCTGCTTGCATCACTTCAAGCATACTTACCTTCTAATCAGTCACACCGTTAAAGTCACACTAAGCGGTGCTGGCTGCTTGCTAACTTCTACACCACCATATTCAACGTTATGCAGATATGTCATCATTTTGTTCATGGTGGATTTCAAGCGGTAAGAAAGAAGGTGCATGTCCCCCAAAATAAATCAAACGTGCATCTACGAAAAAAACACAAAATGTCAAGAAGTGAGGAAAACATCCTGATGAGACTTAATTTTAGCAGCAACAACAAAAGATCATCCAAATAGAGCTTCTACAAGTTCTATGGCAAGGAGGCCCATCACGTCCATGAGCAGGAGGTCCTTCATGGTCCTTCCAACATCAACGTTCATCTTAATGATGAGATGATGGACCAAGTATAAGATGGATCTATGCAGAAGAACATCAATGTTCATCTTCATGATGAGATGATGGACCAAGTAGAAGATGGATTTATGTAGAAGAACAGCAACGTTCATCTTCATGATGAGATGATGGACCAAGTATAAGATGGATCTATGAAGAAGAACATCAACGTTCATCTTCATGATGAGATGATAGACCAAGTAGAAGATGGATCTATGCAGAAGAACATCAACATTCATCTTCATGATGAGATGATGGACCAAGGGAATTAAAGAACATTCCCAATTGAGAGGCTGAAACCAGATGATATTTGCATTTTGCAAGAAAACATCGTTGACCCAAACACCAAAATACTCGTGGATGAACCGGATAATCACTGACTCGTGGATTTTTGGATTGATTGTTGCCGCTCGACTCCAAATCGATGAGTAATGTCTGTGGTGCTTTTGTGTGCTTATGGGCGAGAAGGGAAATATAACTGGCTTCATTATCTCTCATCTTTGGCATCTTCCATTGGTTATGGAAAGGCTGCCAGTCCCTCCAAACCAGGAAGCGGAGCTGTGCCTCCACAGGTGAACCGTTCCCCCCAGAAAAGCCTCAGTGTTTGACGTCACCGCGATGCCTCATCAGCCAGCGGTGTTGGGGATTGAACATGGCCGACTGAGCAGAGGATGTCTGGCTGCAAAGTGATTGCTGGCTCATTGACTGCGTAGGAGCGGAGGGGGAGGGGGGTAAGGGAACACGTGCTGTTCCGAAAGAAACGGCAAACGGGAAAAAAAAGAAGGGAGAGTCAGAACAAGGAGAAGGAGAGTGATGTCATGCTGAGGGAGGAGAGGAGGAGGAAATAAAGAAGGCAAGTGCCTCAATGGGGAGCCTCCCCCTGCTAACTCCTCCGACTGGAAAACGCTGGCTATGGCTTCAAAGAGCGCCAGGCGACCTCCAGTAGGCCTCCGCTCGGAGCAATTAGAGATCACTCCAGCGGCTACCTCCTGGCCAGCCTGCAAATCCCTCCAAAATACGCTCTGATTACTGCTGCAGGACACCGGCTGTTTACCAAAGGCTTGAAGGGAGCTTTGAGAATGGCCTCTTTTTCTTCAGTCAAGACACGGAGACCTCGCAATTCCCGTTTTAAAGATGGCACCGCTTGAGACGAGAGAAGCAAAGTTAACCAAGTGGTCTTGCCAAGAGTTGGCCAGCACCGTTATCGCTGCAAGAGCACAAAACCTGTTTGGACTGGACTCAAACACGCTTTCTTTTCACAAGGCCGTCCACAAGGTCCGCTTTGATTGGCGATTCTCTCCACTGGTGTTTCAACAGAGCCAATCTCACCTGCAGGTTGTGTAGGAAACAATGGGCAACCATCAAGGACAAACTGAGATGGACGTAAGCGTCCTATGAAATGAGTCACCCTCTCAGATATTAGCAGCCATAGAGAAGGTCATTTAAATGGCAGAGCTAATGGTACGGTCTGAGTCCCTGCCACCTGGGGCCTCCTGTCACGGCCTCATCACGCTCACAAAGAAGGTGAGGTGAGCCACTCTTACCTTCATCAGCTTGTGGTGTGTGGACGCCATGCTACTGAGCATGTAGTAACAGCTACATGGATGCTAATATGCTAATATCCCAGCTGTCTTCGGGCGAGAGGCTGGGTACACCCTGGACTGGTGGCCAGCCAATCACAGGGCACATATAGACAAACAACCATTCACACTCACATTCATACCTATGGACAATTTGGAGTGGCCAATTAACCTAGCATGTTTTTGGAATGTGGGAGGAAACCGGAGTACCCGGAGGAAACCCACGCATGCACGGGGAGAACATGCAAACTCCACACAGAGATGGCTGAGGGTGGAATTGAACCCCGGTCTCTTAGCTGTGAGGTCTGCACGCTAACCACTCGTCCGCCGTGCAGCCCGCTAACATGTCATACGTGTTGTATTTTAGTAGAACTTCCTTAGCAAAATAGAAAGGAAGGCTATACACCTAGCCTCCAAAACAAAAACATGTAGCGTTAGCTTTGGCTAGTGGCCTGAGGCTTTGGGACCAGTGTGTAATCAACCTAGCTGCTAGCCTAGTGGCGAGTAGGCAGCTGCTGTGGTGTGGCGATGGGTCACTACGCTAGCCACGTAGTTCTTGGGTGTAAGAATGTTATATTAATACTCATAACAATGTGCCTGGGGCGGCACGGCGGTCGAGTGGTTAGCGCACAGACCTCACAGCTAGGAGACCAGGGTTCAATTCCACCCTCGGCCATCTCTGTGTGGAGTTTGCATGTTCTCCCCATGCATGCATGGGTTTTGTTTCCGGGTACTCCGGTTTCCTCCCACATTCCAAAAACATGCTAGGTTAATTGGCCACTCCAAATTGTCCATAGGTATGAATGTGAGTGTGAATGGTTGTTTGTCTATATGTGCCCTGTGATTGGCTGGCCACCAGTCCAGGGTGTACCCCGCCTCTCGCCCGAAGACAGCTGGGATAGGCTCCAGCACCCCCTGCGACTCTCGTGAGGAAAAGCGGTAGAAAATGAATGAATGAATGAATGAATGAATGAATGTATTTTACCTTTAAAGGGAATTGGTCCAAATATTGATCCGCAACAGCGATAATTGCATCAAAGCTCGACAGAAGATTTTAGTAAGCCAACAGTGCCATCTGTTGAAGTGCTGCATAGTTGTGTAGTTGTATAAGGGATGATGCCTTCAATGACCTGCTGGATGGTGTCTGATGCTTTCTGAAATGGAGGAAAGGATGTTGCTGTATAGGCCATCCTCACAGGGGCCTTCTGGTATTTTGCAGTGCGCCCATGGAACCTCAGCGAATGGATTTGAAGGAAGTCAAGGCGTGCTGGTGCAACCTTGGCGCTTCCAGTTTAGAATTGGATTCCAGTATGAAGGAGGATAAAGGCAGGAGATTGTGGAAGAAAGCCTGGGGTTTTAATCTCATCCCCATGTTTATCTCAGCACCAGGAGACAAACCACGTGCCATTAAAAGCGTCAGCTGCCCCCACTGCTTGGACACACGGCTGCACCCCGCAAGACGTTTGAAGGACAAAATGAAAAATGAGCAGAAAGGCACGTTTGTGTGTTGTAGGAGTGGCGATCCGATGGCCGTGTCGGCAGTGGAAAGCAATATTGATTTGGATGGGAATGTCTTTATGTGGCACACCAAGCGTCTGTGTTGTGCTCTACATTCTGTACATTTCCATCCTCGGCTGCCAGGAAATGAAAATGCTAGCTTGAAATTGTCATCATATTGAGAGTTAGGCAGCCTTTGACCTTGTAATACCCCCACAGCTTCTCTGTTTGTGACCCGCCCGGAGCTTTTACTAAGCCAAAGCATCTACTCCTCACATCATTTTCACACCGACAGTGGATTTGCCGAGGTCACACCTGCTATGAGCTTGACCCGGAATACACAAGTCGACATCCCCGAATATGCACACAGCCTCAGATGTACACTTCCATGTTGACAACCAGGCCTTCTTCATCCGAGTCATACATCTTTTTTACACCGTGTCAACGTCAGGACGTGTCAAAATCATTATTGCTCTTCCCACTGAAGTGGTAGCTTCCCTCCGCAGTGTCCCCGCCACACTTGCAGCCTGATTGGTGCTCACCCAGGCGTCTTACAGCTGAGCACAGCACGGGAGACACTTGGCTAAATGTCCGCCACGGACTTGCTGAAATATGTTTGCTTTGGAATATTTGCCAAAACATGATGATCACACCCTCGAGGCGGCATACACTTAGTACACTTACACTTAGTACTTAGTACACGCTGTACGGTAATCACACAGTACTGGGTACTCACACGCTGCACGGTAATCACACAGTACTGGGTACTCACACACTACATGGTAATCACATAGTACTGGGTACTCACACACTACATTGTATCACACAGTACTGTGTACTCACACACTACACGGTAATCACGTAGTACGCTTACACACTACATGGTAATCACACAGTACTGTGTACTCACGCACTACACGCTAATCACAAAGTACTGTGTACTCACACACTGCATAGTAATCACACAGGACGGGGTACTCATACACTACACGTTAATCACATAGTACTGGGTACTCACACATTACATGGTAATCACACAGTACTGTGTACTCACACACTACATAGTAATCACACAGGATGGGGTACTCACACACTACACGGTAATCACACAGTACTGTGTACTCACACACTACATGGTAATCACAAAGTACTGTGTACTCACACACTACACGGTAATCACACAGTACTGTGTACTCACACACTACACGGTAATCACAAAGTACTGTGTACTCACACACTACATAGTAATCACACAGGACGGGGTACTCACACACTACACGGTCATCACATCGTACTGTGTACTCACACACTACATGGTAATCACACAGAACTGGGTACTCACACACTACACGGTAATCACGCAGTACTGTGTACTCACACACTACATGGTAATCACAAAGTACTGTGTACTCACACACTACACGGTAATCACAAAGTACTGTGTACTCACACACTGCATAGTAATCACACAGGACGGGGTACTCACTCACTACACGGTAATCACATAGTACTGTGTGCTCACACACTACATAGTAATCACACAGAACGGGTTACCCACACACTACACGGTAATCACATAGTACTGGGTACTCACACATTACATGGTAATCACACAGTACTGTGTACTCACACATTACATGGTAATCACACAGTACTGTGTACTCACACACTACATGGTAATCACACAGGACAGGGTACTCACACACTACACGGTAATCACACAGTAATGTGTACTCACACACTACACGGTAATCACACAGTACTATACAGTAATCACATTCATTCATTCATTTTCTACCGCTCATCCTCACAAGGGTGGGGCGGGTGGGGGGGGGCGGAGCTTATCCCAGCTGGTTCTAATAACTAGTTGTACAAAAATGTGGGATTTTGTTATCTGTTTTTTTTTCATTTTAACATTGCTCTTCAGTGGGGAGGGGGGGGGGGTCCTTCCAAAATGGCCCCTCAAGCAATTCCATGACGACTCCCAACCAGTGGCCAGTGATTGCGCCGCGTCCTTTGTCACCTGCACGCTGTCCCATTGTGGGAGCTTTTATTAGACCCGCTGGCGGCCATTGTTGCTCCAACCGGCTGCTGATTGGCCTCCTGCAGGCCTGCAGGTTTACCACTTAAACACTCATGGAAAGCTTTTGATTTGTCTTTTTTTGAAGTCTAAACAATCATCACACTGCAGGATGCGTGCCGGCATGGTGCCACACCAGCCATACTTGATGTGCTGCTTTTGTGAGAAAAGAGAAAAAAAAGCACATCTGATGAAGCTGAGAAGAATAGAGCACGGTAATAAGCAGTCGGGGGGCACATGCTGTATTTTCTTGGTGGGACTGGCTCTTCCGGAGCCCGGTGCGCCACCCATCAAAGCGTTGTGGTGATTTGGTGATCACGAGCAGCAAGAGGCGCTTGGCGTACCCATCACCATCACGCGGCGTATGTGATGACATGTGTGTAATAAGGCTTGCCTAGCCGGGCGTAGGCGTCAGGGTGGAGGTGCCTGCTTCATTAGCTACCCTGGCAGGATAATATATGAATAGCATTCTCCAACGCTCGCACAGGTGAGGGAAGAGACGGAGTGAGCGGAAAGCGGGCAGGCAGCCATTGTTCTTTCTCATCTCCTTCCTCCACGTTTCCTTCCTTTGTGTGCTTGCAAGCGTCAGGGGGATGTTGAGGCTCCCCGGTCACATTACGCCCCGTTTTGTGATGCGGAGCTCATTGGGTTTATACCATAATTCCTAATTCATTTACGGGTTTATTAGATTGAATTCATTGTGTGTGGCGTGACGCTTGTTTAGCAGCACGGATTGACAGCTTGCCAGTCATGCTAAGATTCCAGATCCCATCGGCGTCACGCAGCAGCACGTTGCTAATTGAGTTGAATGCGTCGCTGGTCTCTCCTCAGTGACTCCGTCTGTCGGCGTCTTGTCATCAGTTTGTTCGCACTTGACGGATTCCACGTCGGCCTTTGTGTGTTTAACTGTGCGCCTCTGAGGAGGTTTGCTGGGTTTTGGACTTGTTTTTGGTCTGTGCTTCTTAAACATGCCGTGCAAGAGCTCCCAGAGAGGGCTAGCTTCAAACAAAAAACGTCCTCGACCGCGTTCTCTTGTTTGAAGGATACAAACATTGGTGCCGATTCACAGGAATAGGCAGACATATTCACACTTCAATGTGAATGTTGGCATTCACACCTTTTTAAACGACAAAAGACTCATCCATCATATTTCCATTGTACAGTTGACTATATAAATATATGCAGGATGATGACTATGTACTATCTATTTACTATATAAATATATGTAGGATATTGACCATGTAGTATCTATTTACTATATAAATATATGTAGATTATGACCATGTAGTATCTATTTACTATATAAATATATGTAGGATGATGACTATGTAGTATCTATTACTATATAAATATATGTAGGATGATGACTATGTAGTATCTATTAACTATTAAATATATGTATCTATTTACTATATAAATATATGTAGGATGATGACTATGTAGTATCTATTTACTATTAAATATATGTATCTATTTACTATATAAATATATGTAGGATATTCACCATGTAGTATCTATTTACGATATAAATATATGTAGGATGATGACTATGTAGTATCTATTTACTATTAAATATATGTATCTATTTACTATATAAATATATGTAGGATATTCACCATGTAGTATCTATTTACGATATAAATATATGTAGGATGATGACTATGTAGTATCTATTTACTATTAAATATATGTATCTATTTACTATATAAATATATGTAGGATATTCACCATGTAGTATCTATTTACGATATAAATATATGTAGGATGATGACTATGTAGTATCTATTTACTATAAATATATATAGGATGATGACTATGTAGTATCTATTTACTATATAAATATATGTAGGATGATGACCATGTAGTATCTATTTACTATATAAATATATGTAGGATATTGACTATGTAGTATCTATTTACTATATAGATATATGTAGGATGACAACTATGTAGTATCTATTTACTATATAAATATATGTAGGATGATGACTATGTAGTATCTATTTACTATATAAAAATATGTAGGATGATGACTATGTAGTATCTATTTACTATATAGATATATGTAGGATGATGACTATGTAGTATCTATTTACTATATAAATATATATGTATTATCTATGTACCATATAAATATATGTAGGATGATGACTATGTAGTATCTATTTACTATATAAATACATGTAGGATGATGACTATGTAGTATCTATTTACTATATAAATATATGGAGGATGATGACTATGTAGTATCTATTTACTATATAAATATATGTAGGACGATGACTATGTAGTATCTATTTACTATAAATATATGTAGGACGATGACTATGTAGTATCTATTTACTATAAATATATGTAGGACGATGTCTATGTAGTATCTATTTACTATAAATATATGTAGGATGATGACTGTAAAACATGTATTAGTCAGAAGTCATCTCTTTAATAGCAGTACTACACTTGCATCACACTTGAAGCTATGTTATGTTCGCAGACATTTCAGGTAAATATATTTTTTTCAGTGTCATTTCAGCATACTTCAGTGTAGCAAATTGTAGATCTGAATGAGCCCTTTCAACGCCAGACTTTCTTCCAAGAAAATATTCGGTGTTGATATGACTATCTGAAAAGGTGGTAGTTGGACAATTGTCAACATAAAGGCAAACTGTAGATGAGCCAAAGTTCGTGATGAGAGTAAATTCACTCATCTAATTTGCATATTATGACATCACGAGGCTGAGAAATGGTCAGATTTGTGTCTCCACCATACCCAACAAGCCAAATCATCATCATCATCATCATGGCGTTGGTGTATTGAGAAAGGAGGAAGGAAGTAGCGACACGTGTGTGCTGGAGATGCATGTGGTGCATGCTGGAATTGTACTGCTGTGTGTTCAGATCACAATGAAGTTGTGAAAGAGTGGCAGGCTCTGTGCGGCTGATGAGGACACCCCACTGTGTCAGTCGGTCTATTAGCTGAGTGCATTTTCATCCTATCAATTTTAAGAACCAGGAAGGAAGACTAAAGAGAAGAAATGCTGCTTCTTTGGATTGTGTCGCTGTCAGTACTCAATGATCAGACAAACTATTCAAAATAGGAGCAATGGATTTGCTTAAAGCGCAGGACTGCATCATCAGTGAGGAAGATGGAGGAAGAAGTACACAGATATACTGTAGCAGTACTGTAGCAGTCTGCATACAAGTCAGGATTGAGCTTGTGTAAGTGAGAACAATGTGTATTTTCTCATGAGTCCTATCTAAGTCTTGTGCAAGGGTGATTGTGTGTGTCAAGAAGGCCTTCCAGAAGAAATATTCGACTACAGCTAACAGACTGGATCTGGGTGTGATAATAATATAAGAGGTATAAACAATACTGTGCAGTATGTGTGCTGGGACAGAACTAGAGGGGAATCAATCAGGCGTACAAATAATATCTATCCAAAAAAGGAGGACCTGATGGGGGGCCAATCAGATGTCAGGAAACCTGGCCAAAGGCCAGTGGACTCAGTCAATGCACATAAGACATCCTTGGTGGAGGTAATGATGGCCCTGCAGACAAACATTACTACTACTGTGTGGTTCATAACCATTGGTAAGAAATATGAATTTGTAAAATGGTGGGGGGTGGGGGTGTGCAGCTATCAGGGACCTCCATATGGTAGATCATCAATACTTGATCGGGTTATTTCAGGAACACGCGCGGGGTGATTATAGGTGATTAATAAGCCTTTATGGGTCGGCATGAAATTGGCTAAGAGTGATTCAGAAGACCTTTATGAAGACAGCAAAGAGGATAGACCGCACCTCGTCTGAATGTGATACATTGATACATTGAGACGTGAGACGCCTTGAGACATTCCGACTCGATAACGTCAGACTCACGTCATCTCACAGTTTGGGTTCTGGAACCAAACTCAAACTGACAGGTAGCATAGTGGAAGGTATAGTGTGTCTCTACAGTATTTATATCTAGAGTATGCATGCCCTCCACAGGTGTGGAAAAGTGGTTCTGTGATCTTGAAAGAGGTGGAAGTTAAAGAGATATTTCAGATTTTTTGGACATGAAGTTGTGTGACACGGCA
Source organism: Doryrhamphus excisus (assembly GCF_030265055.1). Lineage (NCBI taxonomy): Eukaryota > Metazoa > Chordata > Actinopteri > Syngnathiformes > Syngnathidae > Doryrhamphus > Doryrhamphus excisus. The sequence continues at coordinate 6,321,307 of NC_080472.1, read as the reverse complement.
ATGAAGTCCATGACTCACTGCCCACTTGGTGTCCCGATCCGAGTTCTGGTGGGTTTTGGGTGCTGAGGAAAGTAGTTCCAGCTAGTTGCTGGAGACAGTTAAGTAAAGCGTCACACATTTGCATCACAAAAATGCCTATCAGCAACAGAATCAGACCTCACTAATCGCTCGCCGTTATTTTTGCTCCCGCCTCTTCTTCCCTGAGATCCTATTTCTCCTCTCTTGGGGAGAAGTATTGGATTATGTTTTTAGCTATTAGGTTATTGTTAGCTTTATGCATTATTGTATTCATTCGTTCATTCATTTTCTACCGCTTGTCCTCACGGGGGTCGCGGGGGTGCTGGAGTCTATCCCAGCTGTCTTTGGGTGAAAGGCGGGGTACACCCTGGACTGGTGGCCAGCCAATGGACAATTTGGAGTGGAAAATTAAGCTAACACGTTTATGGAATGGGGAATAATAATAATAATAGTAACCATAATAATAATTAATTCATTCATTTTCGACCGCTTATCCTCACAAGGGTCGCCAGGGTGCTGGAGCCTATCCCAACTGTCTTGGCCAGCTAATGGACAATTTGGAGTGGCCAATTAAGCTAACATGTTTTTGGAATGGGGAATAATAATAATAATAATAATAATAGTAGTAACGACACCAACAACAACAATAATAATAATAATCATTCATTCATTTTCTATCGCTTATCCTCACAAGGGTCGCGGGCGTGCTGAAGCCTATCCCAGCTTTCTTTGGGTGAGAGGCGGGGTACACCCTGGACTGGTCGCCAGCCAATGGACAATTTGGAGTGGAAAATTAAGCTAACACGTTTTTGGAATGGGGAATAATAATAATAATAGTAACCATAATAATAATTCATTCATTCATTCATTTTCTACCGCTTATCCTCACAAGGGTCGCCAGAGTGCTGGAGCCTATCCCAGCTGTCTTGGCCAGCTAATGGACAATTTGGAGTGGCCAATTAAGCTAACATGTTTTTGGAATGGGGAATAATAATAATAATAATAATAATAATAATAATAGTAGTAGTAACGACAGCAACAACAACAATAATAATAATAATCATTCATTCATTTTCTATCGCTTATCCTCACGAGGGTCGCAGGCGTGCTGAAGCCTATCCCAGCTGTCTTTGGGTGAGAGGCGGGGTACACCCTGGACTGGTCGCCAGCCAATGGACAATTTGGAGTGGCCAATTAAGCTAACACGTTTTTGGAATGGGGAATAATAATAATGATAGTAATAATAATAATAAAAAGAATAACAACAAAAATTAAAATGCCTTTTATGGAAAATGGGTATGTGCACGTATGTTGCCAGATCTTCAGTTCGTCATGTTTGAGTAAGTCACTTTGTTCCACTCGGCTTGCAGTCATTGCCCGGCATTACGTCGCATTCCTCCAGGGTGTTTATTGCAGATATGTAGCGTTTATGCGCTGGGAAATGCGGGACCAGGCATGTTGGAAGCGGAGAAGGTGCACGTGCGTTGATGATTCCTCTCACGGCAGCTTGTCCTGGCTTTGATAGCGCTCGCTGTAAGACACGGTGAACAGAGACAAGAGCTCTCTTTGAAAGGCTGGCTGTCAGGCAAACTTTTGTCTGGGACTCTGAGAGTCTTTCTTCCAGCCTCCAGTGGCAAGTGGAGTGCTTGCGTACGCCAAGCAGGCACCTTCCAACTCCAAACGAGCGCTGCGTTATCATTGCCGTCTTTTCACGCTTGTGCGGACTTCATCATAGCAGATACGTGAGGCGAGGCATACGCACGCAGGTGGCGCAGGTGGCAGCAAAGGCGGTTGTCAATCTTCCGGTTTGATCTCCATCTCTCATCTTTGGCTCCCCTCTGTTTCTTCATCACTTTATCTTTCTGCTTTTTCCTCTTCTCTGTTTGGCCAAGCCCATCTCTTTCCCACTCCGGTGACCTGCCAGGGAAATCACCTTCAAACAGAAGATGACTTTTTATTCATCCCCCAGTCCTGCAGCTTGTGCCCCAAAGGATCCGTATCACGTGGTCTTCCCTGTCCACCGAGGTTGGAGCCTCAGCCGCTCGTAGGCTTGTCTCATTTGTCAGAAATGAGTCTTACCTGTCACACACCTTCTCTTTTGTTTCTCTATGTCGTGCTCATTCCATTCTCCCCATGCCCTCTCCCGCCTCTCCGTCTCTCTGCTTCCTACACATGCCATACAGCGCTCCCCGAAGAAATGTCATTTCTGTCTTCTCTAATTTCTCCGTGTCCCTCCTTTTCACTTGGGGCTTCCTTTATCGTTGGCTGTTCTTCTGTCTCTCTCTCTCTCGGCCTTTGTCCCCAACACCACCCCCCACCCCCCATCCTTTGCTCTCTCTCTCGCTCGCTCGTCCATGCCTGTCAGTTTAAGGCCTTTTCAAAATGCCACGATGCTATGAATATTTGATGGCGTATTATGCTGGTATTATAATCATTTCACAAAAGAAAGTGTTGGCAGTCATCTTTGTTTGGCGAGTCCTCTCTCACTGGAATTCTCTTCTCAGCAGCAGAAGTTGGCATCTTGGATATACTGTACTTCATCATTTCTACCCCGCCCACATCGGAATCATTTAGTCATTCCTTTTTAAGGGGCTGCATGGCGGACGAGTGGTTAGCGCGCAGGCCTCACAGCTAGGAGACCCGAGTTCAATTCCACCCTCGGCCATTTCTGTGTGGAGTTTGCATGTTCTCCCCGTGCATGCGTGGGTTTTCTCCGGGTACTTCGGTTTCCTCCCACATTCCAAAAACATGCTAGGTTAATTGGCCACTCCAAATTGTCCATAGGTATGAATGTGAGTGTGAATGGTTGTTGGTTGTCTATATGTGCCGTGTGATTGGCTGGCCACTAGTCCAGGGTGTACCCCGCCTCTCGCCCCAAAGACAGCTGGGATAGGCTCCAGCACCGACACAACCCTCGTGAGGATAAGCGGTAGAAAATGAATGAATGAATGAATATTGTCAGCACATCCAACTATGGAAAGACCAAAGTATTTCATGAAAATATTTCTTTCATTCCGATCTACAACGGGTTATTTTAGTGCCCCCTTAATGTTTTTGAGCAGTGTATATACATCAGGGCTGTCAAAGTTAACGCATGCACAGCTTCCTCACCGACTCTTCTGCATTTGCCAAGACAGACATGGCTCGTCTCACCTCACTCCTCACTCAGCAGTGGTTGTCATGGTGTCATGGAGGCACTTGTGTTCCATCAAAATGCTAATATCATCTGCAATATTATTGTAGTGCTAATTGGTGCAAAATTTTGTTCCTGACTGCACCTGCCCTCCTCAGCACTCAATTATTTTTAATTGCAATGGCTGTAATAAAAGGGACAAATTGTCTAATGATCAATTTCTCTCAAGTGAGCTGACAGTTTGCTTCCTTGAGCCGGCTGGCGTCCATGTCTTCATGCTAGTGGATGAGGAACATCTCTGCTTCTAGTTCTCTATCCATCCGCCACAGGGCACCACGTGCACATGCTTTGGCTTCCATCATGCCCGCATGTGTCAGAAGAGTGCACCTATGACACTTCAGTCACATGAGGGAACACCCCTCAATTTTTAACCATCCCTCAGAAATTGTCAAATGGCCTTTTTCCAGCAGCAGGACTGAGAGGGGATAATGAGTAGGTCCTCTTTGGGGTCTTTGGGCTTTTTCTGGCTGCCTTAGTGTGATTATTCTCACCGGCTGTTGCCTCCGGGGACTGCTTCATCTTGTTCATGCGTCTTTGGAGACATAAGGGATGGAGGAGATTGACTAAGTCTCCTTGTGACTTCTCCTGCCCCCAACATGCAAATGTCCTGGGATTTGTGTGTGTATAAGTATTTTTAAATATTTCTAATTGATTGATTTCTAATTGAGTCCTTTTCTTCTACATTATTCTCCATGCTGTGTGTATGTTCCATGATGCATGGTAATGCTAATGGTAATGGTTTCATTTGATTTGAACATGCATCAATTGAACATGCATGCATCGTTACAATTGAATGCATCCTATAATCAATTCACAGTTCCACATGTCCAAAAGGAGTAGGAAGAAGCAAAGCTTAATAAATCCTACCCCCATCTGTTACTTTTACAATCTGTTACTTTTACATTTGTTCACTTCCTGCCTCCCTGGTATGATTTTTTTTTCTTTTTACACATACAGAAGGATAAGATGAACAAAAAGCAGTGGTATTATCCACAAATAATACCAGCTTTTTGTCTTTTGTAACTTTGCAGATGTCATTGATGTACAAGTTGAACAGTTTTGGTCCCAGTATTGACCCCTGGGGTACTCCACACGTAATATTTAAACTTGTGTTTAAATGTGTGTTCTCCTAGCTTTACGTATTGCTTCCTGCCAGCTAAGTAGCTTTTGACTCAGTTCAGAACTCACCCTCTTATTCCGTACCTTTCTAATGTAGTTATTAGGATGTCATGATTGATTGTATCAAAGGTTTTTGTCAGATCCATGAATACTATGGCTGCACACTTCCTGTGATCTATAGCGTTAGTGATTTCCTCCCTAATTTTAGTCAGTGGCATGGAGGTAGAAATGTTAGCTCTGTATCCGTACTGACTTTCTGCTACTAATTCATTTGTATTAATAAATAAAATAGTTTCTCCATAATTGTAGAGAATTGCGGTAGTCAGGAGACTGGCCCATAGTTTGTAAATTGGTGTTTGTCACCGTTTTTCACAATTGGAACCTCCTTAGCTGTTTTCATTTCTTGGAGGAATCTTCCAGTATGAAATGATTACTGATGTACGTCAGCGGTTCTATGATCTCCTTGATTATGTTTTTATAGTGTACATTTTGATTCCATTACATTTGTTACATCTGTCAGAAACATGGAATTAGGATTGCTTTCGATTGTTTTGTTCCTTTCCTTGCTTGTCCTTTGTTTTGGAATTCCTTCTTCCAGTTTGGGTGGTGGCCATGTTGGATATTTGCTCACTATAGTCTGCTGTTCCTCATAGACTGCTCTCTGTTTTTCATGTTGTTTTCACCTCTAAAGGAGGCCAAGACAGTATAGACTTTGTTATATAATCATAGTCATTTCTTGATTCAACATGACACGTATTGATTGAGCATGTTGCTTATTGATTCAGGATGTCATGTATTGATTGAAAAAGTGTGTGTGTGTGTGTGTGTGTGTGAACAGTGTTTCCAGGTACTTGTATACCTGTTGAAATATGACAAAACTGGCAAAGGTGGTAATAGTAATATTGAAGAGGAAGGTAAAAAAAATAATAGCAAAAAGAATGAAAAAGAGAAACATCATAAGTAGAAAAATTCAGCAAATGATGTGGAGGAGGGATTTGTCGATGTGCATGTTGGAATAAATAAAAGTGGAGCTGACATTTTTCAAGTAAAAGTTGAGGTGTTAAGAGATTCCTCCAGCGGGTTTTCCAGTGGTGGAGGGCTGTTGTCCTGGCGACGGCAAGGGCTCTAAACGGTGGAATTATGGTGTGATTATACTGATGGCATATCTCCTAAGACACATGGCAGTCTAATCCATACATGTGATAGTTGAAGTGTGACCAGCATCCCAGTACGTCCCAGACCGTCTTGTCTACTCTGTGGATCATCTTCCTTTGGATTAGTTGTACGTTTGGGTTTTTGCAATGAATGAAATTATTTTCACATATTTGAGGCCAAAAGTCTGCATTTGGGTGGATGGAAAGGTGCCACTTTGAAATTGGGAGTGATACTGGTGTTCAGAAAGGTATATCACGCCGAGTATGTACGGTACAGTATGTCCAGTACAAGGTGCTAACTTCTAACTTAACGATGCATCCGAATCAGATGTAAATCCCTGGAAATAAAAACTCCCTGCTCCCATATTCATCTTCTGATGTCAAAGAATAAAGGATTCCGAGTGTATCGTGCTGCCCTTTTCCATCAGTTGAAAGTGTTTGTAAGAATGTAAGAATAAAATGCAATCATACAATAACACAGCCTAAAAGATACATTTGTGGTCCATTCTGCCAGCCAATAAATTGTAGTGAGAAAGGCCTGACCCGCCAAGGTGTTTGAGTTAATGACTAACGTAGCATCACAGACAGAAATAATGAACAGCCTAAACACACCGGCGGCATGCCAACGAGTGACTAAAGGCCCAGTTCATCTTTTCCCTCCAAATCAATGAAGGCCTGAAGGATTCTTCTCCATTTTCCACCAGCGGCCATGCATTTCTTTTTATGTATAAAACATGAGACAAATAGGATCCAGGAGCCGCTGTAATGATGGGCGGAATGACTGTGGGCCCAAGCGGTGTCGTATCACACACATCATCGTGATCGGTCATGCTGTTGGCATTTCAAGACGGTAATTTCATCTTTCCACGATTCTTTACGACTAGACACTAAACTCTACTTGTTTGGCAGAAAACTGTTTGTCTCAGCGTGGAGATGCACCGCATGAAGCTGCCATGCTCAGCTGGTGGGGTGGGGTTGTTTGGGTTGGGGCTGGGTTGGCTTGTTTGGGTTAGGTTGGGTGGTTTACATTGTTTGGGTTGGTTTGTTGGGTTGTTTACATTGTTTGGGTTAGGTTGGGTTGTTTACATTGTTTGGGTTAGGTTGTGTTGTTTACATTGTTTGGATTAGGTTGTGTTGTTTACATTGTTTGGTTGGTTTGTTGGGTTGTTTACATTGTTTGGGTTAGGTTGGGTTGTTTATATTGTTTGGGTTAGGTTGGCTTGTTTACATTGTTTGGTTGGTTTGTTTGGATTATGTTAGGTTGTTTACATTGTTTGGGTTAGGTTGGGTTGTTTATATTGTTTGGGTTAGGTTTGGGTTGTTTACATTGTTTGGGTTAGTTGGGTTGTTTATATTGTTTGGGTTATGTTGGGTTGTTTACATTGTTTGGGTTAGGTTGGGTTGTTGAGATTGTTTGGGTTGGTTTGTTTGGGTTAGGTTGGGTTGTTTACATTGTTTGGGTTGGTTTGTTGGGTTGTTTGGGTTAGGTTGGGTTGTTTACATTGTTTGGGTTAGGTTGGGTTGTTTACATTGTTTAGGTTAGGTTGGGTTGTTTACATTGTTTGGGTAGGTTTGTTGGGTTGTTTGGGTTAGGGTGGGTTGTTTACATTGTTTGGGTTGGTTTGTTGGGTTGTTTGGGTTAGGTTGGGTTGTTTACATTGTTTGGGTTAGGTTGGGTTGTTTACATTGTTTAGGTTAGGTTGGGTTGTTTACATTGTTTGGGTAGGTTTGTTGGGTTGTTTGGGTTAGGGTGGGTTGTTTACATTGTTTGGGTTGGTTTGTTGGGTTGTTTGGGTTAGGGTGGGTTGTTTACATTGTTTGGGTTGTTTACATTGTTTGGGTTAGGTTGGGTTTGTTAGGTTGTTTGCCATGCAAAAATTACGTTATTATTCCTTATCACATTATGAAGTCATTCTCATAATATTATCCATCCATTTCCGATGCCGCTGGACCCTGGACAAGAATAATGTCTTTTGTATTTAATATTTCAACGCTATGCTGCTATGTAGACAATACGAAGGTGTGGCGGTGGAACACAAATCTTCTCTTCTTTCTAAACAAACGTAACATTTTTTACAGTTCGCTTCCAACAGAGCAGAAGGACTCGATTTGTCCTCGGTGCCTCCGGAGCTTATCTGAGCGTCGGACATAACACGGTGTTGGCTCTCCATCACTCTCCTTGTGCACTGAGAGGATGCTTTCACGCTGCACTGTAGCATTTTGTAAGCTGTTGTCACGGCTGGGGGGCTGGAATGTACGGGGAATAGGATTGGCACAGACAAGCTACATGACATATGAGGAGAGAATCATTCAAGACACCTGAACAAAAAAGAATTTCTCTAAAGCTAAAATGGGACTAGGAAAAGGTGCCACCTTCCCCTTGCTCGTAACAACTGATTAGGGTGTCGTACATAAAATGCCCATAATGATTAGCAGACAGGCTTTTCTCCGGGGACTCCGCTGCCTCCCCCATCCCAAAAACATGTTAGCTTCATTGGCCATATATATATACTGTATTTTCTGGACTATAAGTCGCACTGGAGTATAAGTCACATTTTTTGCGGGTAATTTATTTTACAAACTACTTGACGAAAACAGACATTACATCATCTTGGAAGGCAAGTTCTAAAACTAATAAAATAATAGAGAACAAGCTGAATAGGTGTAAGATATGCTAACACAATGGTTATTCAGCTACACAAAAAATAAACATGAACAGAAAAGGTGTCCAGTGTTTATGTAACATAAACACTTTTTTCATTTATAAGTCACTCTGGAGTATAAGTCACAGGGACAGCCAACCTATGAAAAAAAATGCGACTTATAACCCGGGAGGGGTTCTCGGGCCTTCAGTGAGACGTAAACCCTCCAGCGTGTCCTCGTCTGCCAGAGTCTCCCGTCTGGGCATACCCGGAACACCTCGCCAGGGAGGCGTCCAGGAGGCATATGAGATGCTTCTGGTGTCTTGTTAATTTATATTTGTATACTTGTAGAGCAGGGGTGGCCATTACGTTGATCGCGATCGATGGGTCGATTGCAAAGTCATTGTGGGTAGATCGCATGGCATTGAAAAAAAAAGTTGGCGCCAGCCTATCATCCGTCCTCACAATGGCATCTGACCTAACCGTTCTCTGACACACGGGTCACTGCGCATGCGCATACAGCTGCCCTAAGTACTGCAAAACTCTAGCAAGCTAGCAAGTAAGAAAGGGGATCAAAATGAGTGGAAAAGCACGTAAAATTTTTCATTTTTCACACAGCGAACTTCACGATGTACCCCTGGCTGATTCCATTCAGTGCAAGTCATCAGACTAAGGTAATGATAAAAATGCACATTTTTATTTGATGGGAAAAGATGCTGCAAATGATCCATCATGAATTAGCCAGTGCGTATCCATTATGCCGATCTCTGCAGCCTCTTTATGCTTTAACCGCCCTATGGTGAATGTAATCATGGCTTCTATCTTCCAGTCTCTGGTGGTGAAGTTTCTCCTCTCTCACCGTTTCTCCAAATATGAACCTAAATGACTTGTTTAGTCGTGAACGTGAACAAAGATAACCTTTCAATCTAATAACGACTCAACACGGCTCCCTTTCCTTTTTTTCAACCACTTCTTATTCTGCTGGTGTTCAGTGGCCGTGTTACTGTCCTGTCTTTCATGCATCAATAGAGGGATTATTATACATTCTTACTTGTAATTGGAGGGCAGGTTAGACAAGGGGATAATTAAAATAGTGTGTGTCGCTACTCCATCTATTTTCTATTAGTGTCTCCAGGCGTATTTGTCTTTGTGTTTGTGTGCCCTGCCTTGTCCTCCAAGTTAATGCCCATAATGCGCCACTTAGTGTGGACACTAACAAACACACACACACACGCATTTCCAGTGGTAGAGACTCACACGGGGATGGCAATAACTTGATACCTGAAATGTCTATGTCTACCAAGGGGTGGCCACCCCGTAGCACCACCGCTGCACACTGCCACACATCTGTGCCCGCTCAGTATAACAACAACAGCCAGCCGGAGTACACCAGCATGGGAACTTAGAGGCACCTCGTAAGTTTCATTTGTTTATGGATGCATTCCATCAATCAGCAAACAATGGGAACATACACACGATTACCAGCCACATTTCTGACGTACATGTCTTATTTTCTCTGATTATGTCTACGTCATTGGGTCATAGGACCTGAATAGAACATGTAGCGCATACACCGGCCCCATTGTAACATATATAATATTTGCATATACCATAAACCTTGCAATCCTACGACACTCAGCGTCTCCAGCGTCACTTGTTTGCTCAAGGCTGTGAGATGTATTTTTTCATGGGAACCGTCATTCATCAAACTTTCATTCATCCAACCTATACCATCCAATCTGCACCCTCCAGCACCCTCGCAAAGGTGTAGATCTGGTCCAGTGTTCCACGACTGGGACGAAAACCGCATTGAACATTTTGTAGCAAAGGTTCGACCAACGATCGTACCCTTCTCTCCAACACCCTAGAATAGACTTTCCCAGGGAGGCTGGAACACACCCCCCGGTCACATGTCAGCCAAGACAGTCCCTCAAAATCCAGAGTCTTGAGGAATTCCGGGCGAAACTTGTCCACACCCGCAGCTTTGCCACTGAGGAGCATTTTGACCACACCAGATACCTCAGCCACCATGATGGAACTGTCCGCGTATGTGTCCTCAGACTCTGCTTCCTCTATGGAAGGTATGTCAGTGGGATGGAGAAGGGCCTCAAAACATTTCTCCCACCGTCCGACTACACTGACCAGTATCCCATCTACTAATATCCAAACTACCAGTATCTGATCTACCAATACCTGATTCCCCAATATCCCATCTACCAATATCCAAACTATCAGTATGTGATCTTCCGATATCTGATTCCCCAATATCCCATCTACCAATATCCAAATTACCAGTATCTGATCTATCAATATCTGATTCCCGAATATCCAAACTACCAGTATCTGATCTTCCGATATCTGATTCCCCAATATCCCATCTACCAATATCTAACCTACGAAGATCCATCTTACCAGTATCTGATCTACCAATATTTGATCTTCCAACATCCAATCTACCAATATGTGATTCTCCAATATCCCCTCTACCTTTATCCAATCTATCAATACCAAATTGACCAATATCTGATCAGCCAATCCAATCTACCGATATAGTCCAGTACTCCAGCTGCTGCAGCAGCTCTTTTTATGTTGACTATATTGGGTTGTAGTGATGGGGGGTGGGGGTGGGGGGCTCTGATGATGTCTCCGGAGGGTTGTAAAGACATTTTCTAACTGAGAAAGTGTTTGATTAAATAAATAAGGAATAATACATCGGATTGGTTTTAGCACGTTTTATGAACACAAATGAGAAGAACCCTTTCATTTTTTGAACGTGGCCCACGGCGGTTTTCAGTATTTTATTGTAGAAAATTCAATTAGCACGTTCACGTTTGTTTTGGAAGAAACCTTCCCTGGGCCTTTGGAATCTCACATGAGTTGTCTGATTAATTACACAAATGATTTGCCGGCCAAGCGTCATATGCCTGCATGCTTGCATATGGCTGTTATAAATCAAACCCAGTTTTGTTTCAGGATTATTATACGTAATAAAAGCCCAAAGCAAGCAAGAAGCAAAGGATTAGCCGGCCTTCGGACAAGCTGCCAGTTGTGGTTCCCAGCTGGCACAGACTGGCCGTACTGGGCCTGTAGAAAGTAGTAAGTACAACAATGGCCTGCAGCCGCAACAACAGTTGGAGTAAAAGTCTCGGATGCAACAGCAAAGCGTGTGTTTGTTTCTTCGGGTCTGGAGAGCGCTGGGTAGCAGTGCTCATTACAGCGGCTGCTAGAAGAAATAAATATCAGAGTTGAGCCGACAATGTGGAGAACAGTTTTGACAGCTGGGCGAAGGTGGGCCAGATTATGATGGATGATGACAACAAGCGTATCTCAGCAACATCATGCTAAAGTGTATATTGGTGACACCATGGCGTAAATGAAGATGCCTGATGGGTGTGTTCCAATGTTGTTTCAAATGATGTTGCAATATTTCATACCTGCAAAATCCATTCATCACTGAGCCGTGGCCTGCGTGACAGCTCCAACAGCTCTCATGAAATGGCTTCGCCTGTTGTCGTTTCACGTGTGAAGAGAAGAAATAATGCATTCGAATTTCTTCTTTTAATCCACCGACTTCAAGCCAGGAATTGCACCTTTCTAGTTAATCCCATGTAGGTGGCTACTTCCTGTAACCCTAACCCTTAATTGGTGTCTAATTGGAAACAGGAAAGAGGTGGCGGTTGATCTTGCCGCCTGGTGTCTTTGGGAACAACCATGTGTTAACATTGTGTTAACGTTTTAGAGTCAACCACGTCATGTAGGAGCGTCATGTCATGTAGGAGCTGAGATGATTTTCGGTTCCGTTTGACATTTTGTGTAGCTAGCTAATAGGATGCTAACAAGAAAGGATGTTTGTGTAAGAAATTAAGAGCATTAAGAGCTGGACTCACGCAGTGTATTCATAACATGACAAAGGAATGCTTTGACCTAAACTGACTAAAGATTATACGCAAACCGAAGCCAAATTGTGGTGTGAAGGATTGACGTGAACTGAAAAACTTGTGAGCGCTCATAGAGGCTCCACTGTGAGTCAATCAAAGCATCATCAGAAGGTTCGTCATAGCGACGAGGTTGAAGCATATCCGGCTTTTAGGTGGTCCTTCGCTTCCCAACCACGTCTCTTCCTGCAACTGTGATCAGGTGTGTCAGGTGAGACCTTGGGTGTACCTCAATCAGGGCTTTTTAACTGGCTATCAAAGTGTAAAATGTCATTAGTTTTTTGTGTAGACACTAGGTGGCGCTACTGTCTCCAACAAGGCATACAAAGCATCCATTCATTCATTTTCTATCGCTTTTTCCTCACGAGGGTCACGGGGGGGGGGGGGGCTGGAGCCTATCCCAGCTGTCTTCGGGCGAGAGGCGGGGTACACCCGGGACTGGTGGCTAGCCAATCACAGGGCACATATAGACAAACAACCATTCACACTCACATTCATACCTATGGACAATTTGGAGTCGCCAATTAACCTAGCATGTTTTTTTGGAATGTGGGAGGAAACCGGAGTACCGGGAGAAAACCGGGGAGAACATGCAAACTCCACACAGAGATGGCAGAGGGTGGAATTGAACCCCAGTCTCTTAGCTGTGAGGTCTGCGCGCTAACCACTAGACCGCCATGCCGCGGTCACTGATAAAAATTGTTCCCGGTAACCAGAAATGGCGAAACCACAAGAGATGCGAGATTCCAAAGGAGTGTTATTCCTGGGGCCCTTTGACTTCCGTGTTAACAGATTCATGGATGGAATTCTGGAATTCTGGAACAATTGGCTATCCATACACAGGAGATGAGAAAGCATCATTGAGTAAACTTGGAGTATCATTTGAGTATCTCATTGCAGGGCTGAGTGTCCTGGTTTTCAGTGATTAGTCACCTAACTTTGACACCACCACCCACCCCCCACCCCACACACACACACACACATATTGCTTGTTTTGGCAGCTTGACTTAAAATGGGGTCATATATAGATAGATAGACTTCCTTTATTGTCATTGCACAATAACACAGCAGTGAAATTGCCAACGAAATGTCGTTTCCTGGCTCCCGTAGATGGACACGGGGGGTCAAAACAGTGTGAGACACATGAATAGATGAAATGGAAGAAAAGAAAGTACAGTTAAGTCTTGGTGACGACTCAGTGATTCATTTTCACGTTCCAGACAGGATCACAATATGACTCATTTGAGATTAGTCGCTTGTTTCTCTCTGCCGCTCCGTGGAGCAGATGGAACGAGGGGAACACTTCATCCGCAGGTTTTCTGCTACTTTTGCTTCCTCTGGTGCTGCCAAGTCATCTTGCTGTACTCATTGGACGATCTGGGCTCTCGCTCGCGATCCTTGCCTTGTCGGGCATCCAATAACGGCCTCATTCAGTCATCCTCTCGCCTTCGTTCGCTCTCCTCCTCCCGATTTGGCCACCAGGGAGGTGTGTGGCACTGGAGCAAGCACTATTGATGGAGCATCTGTTGCCACATGGTGCAGGATCTGCGGCATGTGGGCGAGCGTGGGACACGATACATGTACAGTATGTATGCACTAATCCCTCCTTTATTGCACTTCATTGCTTCCGGATACAACCAGGACAAATCCATTTTTTGGTAGTTAGAGTGTAGAAAAGCTGTTTACCACCTTCTAAATATGATTTGTTACAGTATTAGAGCCCTCTAGACATTAATTAACACCCCTATAGTCACCCTTTTTACCATTTACCTTCCAATGTACACCTAGAATAAGAGGGAAGTGCAAAAGTGAAGGATTACTGTAGATTACTAAATTAGTGTATGCACCCCCCTCGTCCCCCGACAGCTCCAGCAAGATGATTGTTGTAGTCCAGCTGCTTGTATAGAAGCATTGCATATACGGTGTGCTAGCCGTTAGCCCAATGTCCCTTTCAACCCCCCCGAGAGCAGAAGATGAGATGTTGGCATGGCGTCTGCGTCGGTGCAGCCAGACCAATCCAAAGAATCACCAACTTGTCAGAGCTCATCAAGCCACTCTGCCAATAGACTTTCACCCCTGGCAGCTGGCAAGATGAGATTCCTGCTTTCTTTTCAGCAAGTGCTAATATGTTTACCAGGAACGCACGTTCTCTTGAATATCCTAAAGGCAGCTGCGGGCGGTACGCCGAAATAACTGTCGTGTTTATTCTATTGACCGGGCAAATTGCTACAGATAGCCAAAAGCAAAAAGCTGATTTTTTTTACTGCAAATGTTACCTAATGAATCAGACGGTTGATAGAAAGTGCTAACAAAATCTGAATATTCCCTGTGGGTGCGTTCCTCTCAATAACATTTGTGCTTGAATGACTAAATTAAACATCATCATCACTTGCACTATTTTTCTCCTGAGACAAGAAGAAAGATGGCGTGTGTAAATATCAGCCTTTTTGCTTGAGCAGCAGCGCCATGTCCTCCACCAAGACGCTTTGACGCTCCGCATCCGGAGGCAGCATCCTAGTTTTGAATGTGTCTGGTGGTTGGAGTGCGTAAACGGATCAATGCACACCTGATCACAGCTTGGAGTGCCAGAGATCAGGTGTGCGCCGTCATTTAATCAAATGCCAACACTTCTCTGAGAAGGTGCAGGTGCAAGTCCAGTAATTGCATGCAGCTTGGCTTTTCCTCCTCCATGCAGATGCCTTAGCAGTCGTACAGTTTCTCCATGATGTGGGCATGCTGCATGATTCTACCTACGTTTTCGTACCCCCCACTTTGGTGGGATCCTGCTTTCCTCTAATCTTACCCGAGTATTTGTCCACTACTGCACCGCCTGTACTGCATTGTTGCGTGAAATGGATGCCCGAACAAAGACCCCATGCGTTGCTACATATGTACTGCATCTGTACTCTAGCTGTACTGTATCTGTACTGTGCCTCTACTGTACTGTACAGTATCCGTACTGTATCTGTACTGCATCTGTACACTATCTGTACTGTACCTCTACCTGTACTGTACAGTATCAGTACTGTATCTGTACAGTATCGTACTGTATCTCTACTGTATCTGTACTGTACAGTATCTGTACTGTATCTCTACTGTATCTGTACTGTACTCTATTTGTACTGTATCTCTACTGTACTGTACAGTATCCATACTGTATCTGTACTGTATATGTACTGTACAGTTTCTGCACTATACTGTATATGTACTGTATGTGTACTATACAGTATCCATACTGTATCTGTACTGTGTATGTACTGTACAGTTTCTGTACTATACTGTATCTGTACTGTATATGTACCGTACAGTATCTGTACGGTCTGTACTGTATATATACTGTACTGTATCTGTACTGTACTATATCTGTACTGTATATGTACTGTACTGTATCTGTACTGTATATGTACTGTACAGTATCTGTACTATACTGTATCTGTACTGTATATGTACTGTACTGTACTGTGGTTGACAGAGTGTGAAAGTACCTTTGCTTTCGGGTCGATGATGGAGAAGCGCTTTTCAACGTAAACGATACACTGCAACTTGTCGACAGCGGACAAGAGTCTGGGGGATTTTGGTGTTGGTTTGGCGAACATCCACAGTGGCTGATTGCTTGATTCAGTTCTTCCACTCGGACCCTGGCCAGTCAGCCCTGGCAGTGCCAGTCCAGTTGGACTACAGATGCTCCCGGTGGTCAGCCGGGGAAAGAAGTGTCTTCCGTGCCATTTGTTGTGCCTGACCTTTAAGATGATGAAGCACAGGGAGAGTGACCCCGGCCGCTTTGTTCAAAGAGCATCCTCTTGGTAATGGGGGGTCCAGAGGCTGGCAGCATGCTGGGGGATTGATCAGACCCTCCCTCAAAGGCCAAACATAGGGAGCTTAGCCAGAAGAGAAGGCCAGGCGTCCTCTGTGTTTGAAGCATCTCTGAATGGATAAATATGTCAAGCGGGGGGGCTGAAGATCCACTGATAACAAATAGCTGGACTTTTCTCCCGTTCTGAGCTTCTCACACGTTCCTTTTCCAAGTTTGCATGTGCTGTGCTTGTCGCCGGAGCACTTCCTGCGCAAGATGAAATCTACTAGCTTTGAGATTGAAAAGAGCTCCTTTCAGAGAGAAACTAAACAGAGACACAAAGTCCTTTCAGGTCCGGAAGTGAAGCCGGAGTGGGACTTAACGTGTGTCGGGGGGGACCAAGGACTTAGTGCATATTAAAGTACATTTGATAGCTGAAAGTACACGGTGTGGTGTGATCATACTATGACCCGTTGTACATGCTCGCATAGCATATGGCGTGCAAAGAGCTTGATGACTTCCTACGTTCAGCTTTTGTGTTTCCATCACCAGATCATTAGAAACAAACACAAATGAAGTAGAGGAATCCTTTCATCAAGGAGACGCTCTTCAGTCAGCAAGATGGTTACGGTTACCTAAGGAGCTTTCTCATCGCCTCTAATTACTACCCAAAAGCACTGATGAAAGGATATTTTGAAGTTATGAGGAAGCAGCGTTGACGAGAATGTGACGATGCGACACCTTCTCCAATCCTCCAACGTTCTCCAATCTAAAAACCTGACAAGGAAGTCCCAATTGCGCTCAGATTGAAATATAATCACCGCCACATCCTAAAAACCAAAGGAAGACCATACAACCTTAAGTTCATGAAAAATACCAACCCATATACCAGTGATAACCACTGATGATTTGTGCATAGCCATACTTAATCAAGTGAATATGGAGTCATAACGACAGCTTAGCTTCCTGCTTTGCAGCTTAGTGGCAAAACAGAAGGCGTTCAAGGCACTTCCACGTTGGATGACGTCCATGCCAGTGGCAAACATGAACGGTAACGCCTGTTACTGTAATTCCAAAGGTCCTCTACTTGGTTATTATAGTATTATATACTTATATTATAGTATATACGTATACTTTGCATTTCATTTTTCTGGATGCTATTACAGTTACTTGAGTTATTTGCGGCTGCACGGCGGTCAAGTGGTTAGCGCGCAGACCTCACAGCTAGGAGACCAGGGTTCCGCCGGGTACTCCGGTTTCCTACCACATTCCAAAATGGCCTCTTGCCCAGCTGGGATAGGCTCCAGCACCCCAACGACTCTCGTGAGGATAAGCGGTAGAAAATGAATGAATGAATGAATGAATGAGTTATTTGCATGTTTTTCTCAGCATGGCTGCACCTTCCAGTCAGGTGTGACTTCGACATCAAAGTATACTTACTGGGGAATTGAACACGTGCTGCTGGGAAGTTTAAACTTTCACTCAAAATAAAACTTTTTCATTTAATCAAGTCACAAAACAATGCCGGTGTGTTTTGAAGTGTTTGTTGTGCCACAAATTGATGCTAAACTGTATTATTTTCAATATTCCTTGAGACCAAATCATGTAGTTATGATAATGAGTAATAATAATACATATATTGCAATATTCCTCTCGATAAAGTCGTGGAATAGATGTGTTTGTGGCATTGATTGTCTAACAGGGAGTTGGTACTGTCTGTCGAAGGTTTGCAGCCTTTCTTGAAATGCTTGCTTTTCAACTGTATGAAAGAGCTGTGAACACACACCATTTAGCGCTGTTCTCCTTGCCTTTACTTTGACTGTCAGGACAACAGCTCTGTATCTTGCGTGTGTCTACTCCTGTTTGAATTCCGTGGTAAACTGTCCTCGAGACTCCAACTCATTTCACAGGACTTCACCCTGTAAAAGGGCTACTGTGAATCATGATGTCTTGATCATAAACAAGTGTTTTGAACCATCCCAAACTTATTTCTACATCCATAGGTCAGAAAGTGGAAAAAGCATAATAGGTTCCCTTTAAACTCATTCACATCACCAAAAAAATGCGACTTGTGAACATGAATGCAAAGCGTCTGGGAAAAATAATGGGCTGTAGTCAACCACCATGTGATTTTTTTGTACTGAGTATACTTGGAAGGTCATGATGAAGTGTGAAGCTGTCAAAAAGAAAACTTGAAGTGACCTCCTGCAACAGGAGGTTGCAGAGCCCTGGTATGTGCCCTGGGGCATCTTACGGGCGGCACTCTGGCTGTCTGTGTTTGTGTAAAGGACATGAACGTCCTCCCTCCAAATGTCCCTTGTGGAAAGATCCTCTGCTCCTTATTCCTGTCAGCATTTGCTTGAGTGTGGCTTGAAAAAAGCAGAGCTTTCAATGTTCATGTTGATTAAAAGTCAGTTTGCCCCCATCTTCTAGCCCCTTTATGACCAGGTGCTGTGTGGGTGCCAGGGAGTAAAGGGCTAAAGCCCTCCCCCCCTCCATGGATAATGGTGCCCGCAGTCCTCTTATCATAGAGCAGAGCCAAATAAAGGTAGACACGCGGTAGATTGCTGGCCCTAATGAGGCTCGTCCTTAAGTAGGGGGGTGTTTTCAAAGCATATAGCGGTAGGTGGAGAGACGCTTCATTTCCCAGGTGCTGCCACCAAGTTGCTATTTCGATGCACGTTAACGCTGAGCATCGATGTTGTGGTCACAGCAATTAAATGGCTGAATGGGAATATAAATGTCTAGAAATAAAGCCCATTTTGAAACGGAATGCAAATGTTTGTGTGTATGTGCCTTTTAAAGTAGGACAGTCGAAATTGATGGCCGACTCGGAAAGCTGACCTACTTAGACAAACTAGTTTCCTCAGCGTGCGTCCTGAGCCGAGGCAGCGTGCAAGAAATGCAAGCACAGCACACATAGTGGAAATACGCATGACTCCGTCTAGCTACAGCTGGACCCAGAACAGGACCGTGTGCAAATCGAGTCCTTCGGGTTAAGACTTGTACTTTGACTTTCACTTTGTAGTAATCATGAAAAGACAATGAGTACATGTAACAATTCAAATGATTTCTGGCTGATGATGTTCCTGGTCAAACGGCATCCATTCATGACGTTAATTAATTGCGCTCTTTGTTTTGTCTGTGAGCATAGTTTGCTGTCATTGGCTGTTGGTCTCGCTAATGGTTTTAGGGTAGCGCTTTTCCACCTCCAAGGCCAACATGCCTCCTCAGGATCAAACCCACAACCTTCAGGTTGGGAGACGCCCACCCACCTGAGCCACGCCGCCCATCTCACCCTCCGGCTGTTCCATTCTCCAGTCTAGTTTTCCTTTGAGAAAAGAGACAAAAAAGGAAATACTGGAATCGCTCCTTAATTACGGTGTATATAGATAACTTATACAAGAGGCGGGGTACACCCTGGACTGGTCGCCAGCCAATCACAGGGCACATATAGACAAACAACCATTCACACTCACATTCATACCTATGGACAATTTGGAGTGGCCAATTAACCTAGCATGTTTTTGGAATGTGGGAGAAACCGGAGTACCTGGAGAAAACCCACGCAGAACATGCAAACTCCACACAGAGATGGCCGAGGGTGGGATTGAACCCTGGTCTCCTAGCTGTGAGGTCTGCACGATAACCACTTGTCCACCGTGCAGCCACACTGGAGTATAAGTCGCATTGATTGCGAGTAATTTATTTTACAAACTACTTGACCAAAACAGACATTACGTCCTCTTGGAAGGCAAGTTCTAACAATAAAAGAATAGAGAACAGGCTGAATAGGTGTAAGATATGCTAACACAATGGTTGTTCAGCTACACAAAAAAATATTTTTCACTCACGTGAAGCATCACATCTTCAATGGAGGTCAAGCAAGCGCCAATCTTCATGTATCCTTTCAAGCATCGTTCCTATGCATGTCCAACTATGACAACATGCTGATGTGAACATTTTGAGCTTTGTGCAGCAGATGAATTGGATTGATGTGCTTTGCTGACCGGGTTAGAGTCGGACCTGGAATGATCCTGGCCCAGAGTCCAGCGTATTTTCCTGACAATTGGTAGCATTGTTTAAGCATGCCGTTAAAACAATGATTTCCTTATGCTGCTGTTGTGTATTTTATGCATAGTCACCAGTAGATAACCACAAGTTTTCCCAGTATACATAGTCATAGCTATGGCAGCTACTCATGTTTTATTCAAGCGCACTTTGTCACAGACACCAAAGAAATGTGGCATTTTCTTGTTTCTCCTAATTCCTCAGGTGTCTCTCCTGCCATATTTTCCCGTAGTCTTGGAGAGTTGTGGCAGTAGAAAGGAGATTCCTTTGGGGCTGTGGAAGTCTCGTAATTGCACAAGGAAATGTTGATCAAAGGCATCACGCTGTGCCGTGGGTGTCTGCTTCCATGCGGTACAAAAAGACGGGACTTTGGAGGCCGGGGCACACGTAGCAACAGTTCAGTTCAGTCTGCCTGACAGGACAGGTGAGGGTTTGATCCTGCATAATCTTGCACAATATCCAGAGGAGGAGGATTTGGAACTGCAGGTTGCCAGCAATTAGTGGGAGAGAGAGAGAGAAAGAAAAAGACGTGACTTTTAAAAAGAAATGATATCACGTTAAGCCTGATATTTTCTGTACTAAGGCGTCAAGTCGTGGTGCATTTGTACGTCTGTGAAATAAAAAGATGGAAGAAGATGGAATCATATTGTTTGTAATCTCCACCACGAGGTTGAAGAGCATTGGTATAAACACGGACGCTATGCATCTCAATTTCCTCCATTTTATTTACGTCTGAGTCTTCAGTTGGCTTTCTGTTTGCCCTTGTTTGTCCTTCTCTCAGGTTCTTAGCAAGCTTTGAAATGACAATCATTGGACACCCTAGGCCGCAGGTCTATGATCGACTTTGTCGTATCCTCATTTGGGGATGTATTTGGACGGTGGAAGGAATACTTGAAGGCCCTTCTCAATCCCACTGACATACCTTCCATAGAGGAAGCAGAGTCTGAGGGGTGGTCAAAATGCTCCTCAGTGGCAAAGCTCCGGGTGTAGACCCAGACTTAGGATCTCATCTCTGCTATTTGCAGATGATGTGGTGCTGATGCCCTCTTCGGGCTGCAATCTTCAGCCTTTACTGGGACGGTTTGCATCAGAGTGTGAAGCTTCTGATATCAGACTCAGCACCTCCAAATCAGAGGCCATGGTTCTCAGTCGGAAAATGGCAGAGTGCTGTCTCTGGGTTGGGAATGAGGTCCTGCCCCAGGTGGAGGAGTTTAAGTATCTCTTGATCTTGTTCACTATTAAGGGAAGGTGAGGGGCGTGAAGTTGACAGGGGGATCGGCGCACCCTCTGCAGTAATTCGGTCACTATACCGGACCGTCGTGGTGGACCGATCTATGTTCCTACCCTCACCAATGGTCATGAGCCTTGCGTCATGACCGAAAGAATGAAATTGTGGATACAGGCGGCTGAAATGAGTTTCCTCCGTGGGGTACCTGGACTCTCCCTAAGAGATAGGGGGAGGAGCTCAGGGGCTCAGAGTCGAGCTTATCCTTCACATGGAGAGGAGCCAGTTGAGGTGGCTCAGGCATCTGGTGCGGAAGCCTCCGTGGTGAGGTGTTCCGGGCACGCCCAGCCGGGAAAAGGCCCTGTGGCAGACCTAGGACATGCTGGAGGGATTATGTCTCACAGCTGGCCTGGGAGAGACTTGGTGTCCTCCTGGTGGAGCTGGAGGAGGTGGATGGACCTGGATAAGTGGAGGAAAATGGCTGGTTGGAAGTATAGATATTTGGATATAATTAGTCTCCTTTTTGCTGTTGTTCACTTGTAATTTCTGTCTTTCTTAATAAAGAACAGCCATAGGTCTGAAATGGTCCCCCCTGGGCCTTAGGACATCCCTGCTGTACAAGAAATGTAAGTTTGTGAAAATAAGTCATTTATAAGTTTGTGTTTGAAGCCAAAGTACAAATAAGTACAGTAGTGACATAGTGAAGCTTTTTTAAATTAACGCTTGATATCAGGAGGCACATGGATTATATTTTGAGCTGTCAGATGGAATCAGATGAATCACAGTTTTCTGAAAGAGTGAATCATGATGGATTGATTTCTTTTGTATTTCAGATTATTTCAAGCAGGTATAAAGTAATAGACCGTGTGCTCGAGGTATCTTGTGCCTGACGTCCAACCTGCGCTTCTTTGGATCATGTCCCCCCCCCAAAGCCCTTTATTTGAAAGGGTAGCAGTCGGGACCCTGCGTGCGATCAGGCTGTGAAAGCGGGCTCCCTGCCCGGCGGCGGAGCGCAGCTACGAGGCGGAGCAGCTAATAAGTGTGAGCGAGTGCGGTCCAAGCCTCAGCCACACCTATTATTAGCCAGCCTATCAGAGGCGCATTTGGCTTGTTCATTGGGGGCGTGATGACACCTCTCTCCGTGCGTCTGTCAGCGGTGACACTCTGTAATGGCCTGGTGGAGGTCATGTGGATGCTTCAACGCATGAAGGCGATTGCTTCTAGTCTGTGGCCTGTTAGCGTCTCGAAAGTATGGAAAGTGTGACCACGGTGCAGTGGCAGGTCCAGGACTTTAGGGAGTCGTTTAGGGGACGGACGATGGTGCAGGGCAGTATGTGTGTGTTTTGGGGGGTGGGTTTGCAGCACAGAAGATCTTGTTGTTCTCTGAAACAGATGTGGCCACGTGCAGAAGAGCTGTGCCGCCGGTCTCGCTGTTGATGTGGTTCTGACCTGACCCGAGTGGAAATAATGGCGCAGTAGAAAATGTTTGTCATTTGATGGAGGAGCCGCCTGTAGCTGCAGGAAGGAGTGTGGCGACAAGGGCCGTGTGGCTAACCTCTTCCCTTGTCACTTTTTCTTTCTCTCCTTTCCCTGCTTTCACGTACATGCCCCCCCCCCCGCCATCCCCAGACCCCCTCCCTCCTCGCACAGCCCAGTGTGACAAACGACTCCTGGCGCTTGATTTGTTGCTTGTCAAAGTGCTCCGTGCGCTGGCATGGCGGTGGGCTGAGCGGGAGAAGAATCTTCCTCCTGTTCCCGCCTGTCGTCATCCTTCCCCCGCCCCCTTCGCTCGGCACACCGTCTCAGCTGGAAAGTGGCGATGGCTCTCACAAGATCTCATTAGATGAGTTGTTTCCACGTCATGAACATTTACATGTTTGATTTATGACAGTAAATATGACTCACATAGAGTGGTGTGCCGTTACAGAGTATAATATACACATAGCCTTTATCAGTAGTACTTATGTAGTACTTCCAGTACTATGTGGCGCTCATGTACCCCACCTGGGCTGATGAATTGCAGGGAAAAGAAAAGACAAAAGACACAGACGTTCATAAGACGGACGTCAACGTGTCCACCCCCCTGGCTTGTTGTAGCATGACAATCCCAAAGTAGCGCCACATAATGCTGGAGCCGCCATTCCCATCAGCACCGGTGCCGCGTATACACACACATTTCAAACCGGGGGGCGTGAAAAAAGGCAAAATTCATGTCGGATCCTGACTCAGGAAATGTCCTTTGTACCCTTTTTTCTCATCCTGTCATTGTGGGAGGGGTCTTACACCGCACTGAAAGAGAACAAAGACGCCTCTGCATCACCTTTGCTGGAATATTTAATAATAATAATAATTCACCTTGTTGTGTATTCCATTGAAACTTACCCACCTTTTCTCTACCCCCATCCCCGACCCCCCCATTTGCTTCTCTCTGCACAGGATTTGGTTTCATAACTTTTGAGAGTGAAGACATCGTAGAGAAAGTCTGTGACATTCATTTTCATGAAATCAATAATAAAATGGTAAGTCTACTCTTTTTTTCAATTGCATTGGTGGGCATTGAGGGATTAATATTTCATTTTTATTAATAGCTGGTGTGCGTGTGGGTGTGTGTAGGTGTATGTGTGTGTGTGTGAGAGAGCGAGACCTACGCACACGTGCACACCACCTGTGGGTGTGCGGGTGTCAGGGAATGGAAAGCGGTGGTGTGGAGCCGCCACAGAGCGTGAAATTGTGTGACTGAGTTGTGGCTGTCAGGCTGAGGGACAGGAGGGACAGGGGGGACAGGAGGGACAGGAGTGACAAGAGGGACAGGGGTCACAAGGGGGACAGGAGGAACAGGGAGGACAGGGGGACAGGAGGGACAAGAGGGATGGGGAACAGTAGGACAGGGGGGACAAGAGGGACTGGGAGGACGGGGGACAGGAGGGATGGGGGGACAAGAGGGACAGGGGGTACAGGAGTGACAAGGGGGACATAGGGGAGAGGGGGAGCAGGAGAGACAGGAGGGACAGGAGTGACAAGAGGGACGGGGGCAGGAGGGACAAGAGGGACGGGGGGCAGGGAAGACGGGGGGACAGGAGGGACAGGAGGGACAAGAGGGACAGGGGTACAGGTGGGACAGGGGGATCAGGAGGGACATGGGGATAGGAGATGCAGCCTGTCCCTCTCCCTGATTCCCAGCACACACAAGTGATGTTGCCAGAAGAGGCTGAGTTCATTAGTTGGGGATTAAGGCCTCCCTGTAACGCTGCTTTTATTTCCATGGTCCAGTTGAATTAGCAGCCAAATGTCTTTGGGATAGTGAGTGTGACTTTCCTCCGCAAGGATACAGTGGAGCTCTAAACATGAGCACAATAACCAAAAACAACTGAATTCCATCATTACTCACATTTTTCATCAAAGGTCAACTTATCAGTCATCTGACACTGCTACGTAGTGCGCTTGAACACCTCAGCATCCCACGACGCTTGACAGACAGACACACATATAACAATGAAAGGATCACCTGGCCGGAATCCGTCTGTCGATGCTCAACTAGTTGTTAGTTTGTTATTGCTGCCCTCGCTATGTGGCCCTCGCTGGGGGGAAAAGTCCGGGCACTCCTGGGTTGGGCCCAGACGGAGCAAATCAATAAGAAGCAAACATGAAGACTTTACCAAAGCTGCTGTGTGAATATCTGCAAGACAAAATAGCTGTAAGGACATTGGATCAAATATGAACATTTGGCAGCCTGAAATCAGAGCATGTTTACATTCTTCATGAAAAATCATGAATTGAATACCAAACTATAATAGAACTATAAACTATAATAATAACTATAATAATAAACTGTAAAATAATGGCTGCATTATAACATTGTTTGAAAGATAAAAGCACGCAGCCTTTGACGTCTTCAATTTCAATGCTTTGATGCCGACTGCCCTTTTTTTTGTTTCCCTAAAATGTGACTTACAGTCCACCTTGTGGAAGAAGATGATGGGAGGTCTCCACATTTAGGACTTCCAGCTTGGTGTATTTGTGTAGCTGTGTGCATGGACAAGGACTCAATGCTTCTAGTGCCCCCCTCCCCCCCCCCCCCTTCTGGCCCTTTCCACAACTTGACAGACTGGCTGGCCGTCTGACGGACAGGACCGGTGTAGTAGAACCTCGTTCACCAGGGACCAGGCCGGGTCACACGTGACCCCGCCACGCAGCCGTCTATGCTTGGCTGCCGCATCCCATAGTGTGCATGTGAAGTGTTAGTGCGTAAAAGACAGCCGGTGACATTTGGGTGGAGCCTTTGCATGTATGGGATGCCATGGTGACGCTATCGGCCCCAAAATGGAAGCTATTGGTCCATTTCCTCTGCTTACTAACTCATTCACACCCAGCACTTTTTCCAAAGTGTGTGTGTGTGTGCCTGTGTATATGATGTGTGTGTGTGCTTGTGTGTGTATATGTATATGTGCATGTATGTGTGTGTGTGTTTGTGTGTACGTGTGTGTGTATATGTGCATGTATATGTGTGTGTGTTTGTGTGTGTGCATGTGTATATGTATATGTGCATGTGTATATGTATATGTGCATGATTTGTGCATGTTTGTGTGTGTGTGTGTGCATGTGTGTGTGTGCATGTGTATATGTGCATGATGTGTACATGCATGGGTGTGTGTTTGTGTGTGTGTATGTGTGTGTGTGCATGTGTACATATATGTATATGTGCATGATGTTTGCATGTATGTGTACGTATATGTGTGTGGGTGTGTACGTGTGTATGTGTGCATGTGTATATGTACGTATATGTGCATGATGTATGCATGAATGTGTGTATGTGTGTGTTTGTGTGTGTGTGCATGTGTATATGTAAATGTGCATGATGTGTGCATGTGTGTGCGCACACGTTCAAAGGCCCCCCAATGCTGACCGCCTGCACTCCCCCACGCTCTCCGAAGTCCTCCTTCCTGTCATGTGTGATTCTTCCATCCACATGATCTTTGCCGAGTTTTTATCAAATTCACTTCTGCCACCTAGTGACCGTTTTTATGGCTTCCAGTTGGGTGTTAATGCATTTGCGGAGAGTAGCCTCCTTTTTATTTAGTTAGTTGATGGTCGGAAGTTTCTAAAGCTTTCTAAAAGTATGAATCCATCCACCAGCTATGCGTCCATTGCCTGTGCTTTGTGATTTAGCATGCTACTTTTATTCATAAAAAAAAATTATCTCTCCAAGGAGGACCTGGCCTGGTGCCGGGAGCCCACAGCTCTGATGGAGCTGAGGCCTGAGGACCTTGTGCTTGATCAATCATTTCAAGCTTTGTCTTCTGAAATTGTCATCTTGAAAAGATGCTTCAGCTTCCACGGGGATAGAAAAGACAAACGCTGAATCCTTGCTAGCGTTCTGGAAGCTCCAGAAACAAAGCAGTCAGGATCATTAGGTGAGGGCCACATGTCAAAGAAGCGCCGCCTGGCCGCGAGGCCTTTTTGGCGGCTTTAGTCCCCCTTGTAAGGTAACGCTAAGATAAATGTCCTCGCATGCGGGGAATGAGCTGGGCTCTCACGTCTCCAAAGTGCTGACACGTGGGAATGTGTGCACAAAGGACAGGATGTGGCGTGTGGTGAGAGCATTTTTCAAAGAGCCTTCAGGTGTTGCCTTCGTTGCAAAGAGGAGAGTTCTTCAAGCACCAGCACATAAAATAAAAAATGCCTCCTGTCTTCATCTTTATGAAGTAGGATCCAGAAATAGACCTCATCCATCCTCCCTAGTAGTCTTATCTAAGATGGTTCTTGAATAATTGATGCAGACAGAAATCCACCCAAGTTGAGAGGGCGATGCACGTGTAGGGCAGCCCACCTTCCCCTTCACTATCCTCCCACGGGCCGCCCAAGTGCAGCAGGTCAATGTGAACCTTAAGTGTGTTGGTCAAACACCCCAATGTAGCAGCCAGGCTTTACCCTCTCTGTCGCTGCATGTCCTCGTTCATAATTCAAATTAGGGCGCTGCTCGGGAAGACGCTGTCTCCCTTCGCCGTGAGCCGCACTGACGTCCACTTTGGTCCCGCCTCTGGACCAACCTGCGTCATCTACAGGCCTCCGCAGCAGCACTTTACCTGGCTAAGCTGTGAGTGAGTGTGATGGTGTGAGGGCCTTTAAGGCTGAATCCAGGGAGTACTGCACCCTGATACTGCGGCACGCCTTCCATTCAAAGCAGCAGTAGGAATCCATGGAATTAATTCGTATGGATTCATGTAACACGTCCATTATTTGATTTATTATGTATTTCATTCTCTTCATGTATTCATGAATCCCAATATTGTTAATACATCATAAATGATACTGTCATAGAAGTAGAAATATCATTTCTGAGAATATATCAAAATATCAAAAATAATATTTAAAGACTTCAACATACTAACTTATCTTAATGCACATTGATTTAGTTGGAAAAATGTGTGTGTGTGTGTGTGTGTGTGTGTGTGCACATGTCAGCATTGTAAAGTTGGACCAAGTGAGTGGGCTGGTGATTAGCCCAGTGTTTTGCTCTACTGTATGAACTTTACAGACGCTCCCTTATGATGTGTTCATGTTATTGCCAAATGTTTTAGTGACATAAAGCTCCATGTCATGTGTTTCGTAAACATTAACTCATTAATTCACTTTAATTAATTTAATTAATTCACTTTGCATTCATTTTCTACTGCTTATCCTCACGAAGTTCACGGGTTTGCTGGAGCCTATCCCACGTGTCTTGGCGGGGCTGGGTCCACCCTGGACTGGTGGCCAGCCAATCACAGGGCACATATAGACAAACAACCCCCCCCCCCCCCCCGCCCCCACATTCATACATATGGACAATTTGGAGTGGTCAATGAAGCATATTTTTGGAATGGGGTGGGAGCTACGCATGCACGGGGAGAACATGCAAACTCTACACAGAGCGGGGAATCGAACCCGGGTTTCTTAGCTGTGTGGCTTGCGTGCTAACCACTTCTCGATGCGTCCCCAGACTAAATGTAAAAAAAGACAAAGGCAATATGATCTTTTTCTGCCAAATCATTGCCGATCAGAAGCAATGGCGTTATTGCATCACACCCAAACCAAACCCAAAAGCAGTGGTTGGCCTAAGCAAGGCCCCCCCTCACTTAATTACTTTTAATTAGTGGCATGTTGTGAATTGGCAGCTGTTGCACGTGAACTCTGCAAGGCAATCAGTTCCGCTGCTGCTGAGTGTTCTAGATAAGCAGCATTTCTACACTTCTTCACTACACCTTCCTGTGTGTGTGTGTGTGTGTGTGTGCATTCCTACATTGTAAAGATGCCTTTCGTACCCAAACCATTAAAGCCATAGAGTGAATGTATTATGGCTATTTTGGTCTGCCAACCTCCAGAAGAGGAAAATGAGCTGGCTGTGTTGCCGTGAAGAGAAACATAGAGTGTTTTGTTCCAGTGGAAATGGTGAACAGTGTTGCTACATCATGTGCCTAATGAGGGAGAAGGGGCACTGTGTGGAGGAGTCGGTTCCACTTGGAAGGCGGCCATGTAAGTAACAGGATGCTTCCACTCCAACGAGGAGACCACCACGTGGAACGCTGTGAGCGCTGAAGGATGTAAACTTTCTTTGGGGACATTTGAGGAGCGCTCAGACGGTGCTGCAATCTGCACGAGTGATGGAAGTCATTTCACATCAACCTGATGATGATGATGATGATGATGTGTCGACATCATCATGGCAATATGGAAACACCGCAGGGAGATGATATTGTTTGGCTTCTAAACAAACATCATGCTCCTGTGACAGTCCTCCATCCAAATGTGCTTGCCATTGGCCGGGCATGTTCTCTCCTTTGTTTACTTTGCTTTTCTCTCTCCTTATCAGGCTCATCAGGCCAGCAGTCAGCATGCTAGTACTTTCTCTACTGCCTACACAACCAAGCAGTCAGCATGCTAGTACTTTGTCTACTGCCTACACAACCAAGCAGTCAGCATGCTAGTACTTTGTCTACTGCCTACACGGCCATGCTTCAATCATCATCATCATGACAATTTTTTTTTTATTTCAAGCAAAATATTCTGACAATGGAGTCAGCTACATTTTCTTGGCTAGAAGTTGAAATGATACCTATAGACGTATGAATGATACCAATAGACATATAAATGATACCTATAGATGTATGACTGATACCTATAGACGTATGAATGATACCTATAGACGTATGAATGATACCAATAGACATATAAATGATACCTATAGATGTATGACTGATACCTATAGACGTATGAATGATACCTATAGATGTATGAATGATACCTATAGACATATGAATGATACCTATAGACATATGAATGATACCTACAGATGTATGAATGATACCTATAGGCATATAAATGATACCTATAGACATATGAATGATACCTGTAGACATATGAATGATACCTATAGACATATAAATGATACCTATAGACATATAAATGATACCTATAGATGTATGAATGATACCTATAGACATACTGTACATTCACTTTCTTATTCAAGTTTTGGTTGGCTTTTTATTTCAGCAGAAGTGTTGATGAATTCCGCTCCCACATTCCAAGTGCTGCCGTATCACATTCCAAGCCATCCGGTCTGCTTTGACTGTGGAAGTGAATGTGAAACACAATGAATGTGACACAGTTCCTTTTCTTCAACCTGCCAGTCTACTAACGCATTCTTTCATGACTCAGTGCCCCCCCACCAACCCCCAAACACACACACCGAACACTTGTCCCTGAAGGACAGCCATTTCCAGTCCAAGTCGCCCACACCTTTGCATTTGACCTCCAAGGTTAATATGTATGAGTGATGGATTGAAAAGGTCATAACTGGAGGCTTTCTCTAGTCTCTTTGTTCATGCTAAAAAAAAACATTTTCTTCTAAATACAGAAAAAAAATTATTTATGTTGGCAAATTATTTGTAGTATATAGTTTTTCAGGGAGGGTTTCAGTCAAGTATAGTGACTACAGTATAATAGCAGTATAAAGCATAGCAGTGACAGTGAAATATACTGTAATACATACATATACGTATATACCAGGGGTCTCAAACTCAATTTACTGGAGCTAGGGTCTGGGCAAGGCTGGGCCACATCAGGTTTTCCAAAAAAAAAAAAAACGCATTTATTAAAAACAGAAAAATATACAAACTTGTTCAGTGCTTTGGTTCTGATTTTCTACAATAAAAGCTCTGATAAAACATTCCACTGTTCTCAAATATCTTAATTTTTAATTTTCTGCACAAAATAAGATGAAAAATAAATAAACAAATCAAGAATAAAGAAAATCAATCAATCAGTAATAAATAAATATAATAATAATAATAATAATAAAACGGCAAATAATAAAAACTTAAGAAACCACATATAGTTGGTGGGTAGACAAATTATTTTTTTCAGATTAAAATGAACAAAGCATTATTAGAGCCCTGTAGACATGACAAAACACGACTATAGTCACATTTATACTTTTTTTATTTACAACATATTGCGCAACTGCAGGGTCTTGAGACACATGCTCACTCGCAAACTAGAGAGCTAGCGACCTAAACGGTAGCCTTCAAGTTATTTCCTTTAAACTTAAATAGCCAAAAACTTACCACTTCCACACGAATAGGGTGGATAACTATTAACAGTTATTTAACCTTTAACATGAACATTAATCAAACGTAATAATTTTTTCTGGGTACATGAAACCATACAGCATCCATATCAAACTTGCGCAGGCCGCACTAACATTAAACTTTCATATCAAGGCGGGGGCCTCAAACTAGTGTCCTGCGGGCCACATTTGGCCCGCGGGCCGCGTGTTTGAGACCCCTGGTATATACTGTAGTACAATGATCTACATACACATCAGATTTTCTACCATAGCAAGCATGCTATTTATCGTTTGTAGCATACCAGGGGTACCAGACCACCTGATCGAGGTGGTGGTCTCCTTGTGCGAGCAGTGTCAGAGGTCCGGCCGCATTGGCAGCAATGACTTTGATGTACAGAACTTGAAGGTCGCAGTGTTGAGGGGATCCGGGTGGGTGACTGTAGGATTGCGTCTCTGCTTTTTGCAGATAATGTGTGTGAAAGCTTCCACCTAAGAACAATTTGAAGGTTCAAGTTCCCAACTGCTGCAGCCTTGTTGTGCTCCATTAGCACGCAGAATGGTCTATTTTCTCCTTCTGTGACGGGGTTTTCTCTTGAAAGCTCCCAGCCGTCTCCTTCACACACTCCTGAGTGTTTGAAGCAGGCGGACACCCACACACCCACGCCACACCAGATCCCGGCTCTGGGCTGCTCCATGACAAGGAGCCCTCTCTCTGAATATCAAAGAGTGGTGTCTGAGAGCATGCAGGCATGACTCACACCTGGTTCTGTCTTGGGGGGCTACCGATCAAACACTGTCATGATGTGGGCAGAGCTTGACTGCATTTGTTGCCCGGCTACTATGCCAAAGCTCTGAAATCTCCCGCCATGTGTTGACAATTCTTGGAGACATGCTCGTCCCAACCATTCCAAAGTCCAAGCTGAGCATCAAACCAAGGACGACCAAAGGGGGGGGGGAGGCAAGTGTGTTGTTTATCAAAGTGCTCTTGGTTGCTGCTATTGAAAACGGGGTGTCTTTATATGGCATAAAACATCTTTCTCATAATAGGATGTCTTTTGCTTGTCCATTCTGTGGAATTTGAGTGTCTGGACTCAGTTGTTATGCTGATATCTCCCTTCAATGAAATGATGGGTTACTTGCAGCATTTCATCCTAGCATAGCTTTGTGGTCATTTCTAAGACGTAACATTTGGACGACTACGACAATGGAACCTTGGCTAGCATCATGAATCCATTCCAGATTCTCTGACTCTAACCAAAGCGAACTCTAACCCAATCCTTGTTCCCATAAGAAAATCATGTACATCCAATTCATCCGTTCCACCAAGTCAAAAGTCTTCACACTAAACACATAATTAGAGTCTTGACAGAATTACCCTCCTTTATCGCAGTTAATTGGTTCCAGACTCCGACTATAAATTGTCAATTTCCGTGAAGTAGGATTTCTTATTTAGACATGGATTTTTTTTTGTAAAGCATAGAAATCCCTATTTATGACCTCCTTCATGAATATGTTTTTTAACATTATTACAGCCCTTGAGACTTGCACTAACCTTGGAGATAAAGTCAGAGAGGCCAGACTGAGATGGTTGGGACATGTCCAGAGGAGAGATAGTGAATATATTGGTAGAAGGATGCTGCCAGGTAGGAAGCGTAGAGGAAGACCAAAGAGGAGGTTTGAGGATGTAGTGAAGGAGGACATAAGGGTAGAAGACAGGGTTGGATGGAGGAGACTAACATATTTTAATGTGATTAATCACATTTTCTCCATAGTTAACACAGAATTAATTGCATTTAATCGTATAAGTTTTTATCTATAATAAGTAGGGAAATCTCTTTGTGGTAAACGATTTGATGTGCAACTATAAAGATAATTACATCACATTTGATGTAATTGTATGTATATTTATATGTATGTGGTTTAGAATATATTGATTAGAATGATTTGAACATTGAAAATGATTAAATTAAATTAAAATGATTGAAACGATTCATGAGAATGCTTGGAAGGATTGGAGAAATTTGGAAAATTGATTGGAATGA
This sequence comes from Doryrhamphus excisus, assembly GCF_030265055.1. Taxonomy (NCBI): domain Eukaryota; kingdom Metazoa; phylum Chordata; class Actinopteri; order Syngnathiformes; family Syngnathidae; genus Doryrhamphus; species Doryrhamphus excisus. The sequence continues at coordinate 6,288,511 of NC_080472.1, read as the reverse complement.
TGGATTAGAATGATTGGAATTATTGATTAGAATGACTGGAACAATTGATTGGAATGATTGGAATTATTGATTAGAATGATTGAAACAATTGATTGGAATGATTGATTAGAATGATTGGAACGATTAATTGGAATGATTGGAACGATTGATTGGAATGATTGAGTAGAATGATCGGAATGATTGATTGGAATGATTGATTTGAATAATTGGAATGATTGATTTGAATGATTGATTAGAATGATTGGAATGATTGATTAGAATGATTGAAACAATTGATTGGAATGATTCATTAGAATGATTGGAATGATTCATTAGAATGATTGGAATGATTCATTAGAATGATTGGAATGATTGATTAGAATGATTGGAAGGTTTGATTGGAATGATTGGAATTATTGATTAGAATGATTGGAATAATTGATTCGAATGATTTGAACGATTGATTGGAATGATTGATCAGAGTGATTGGAACGATTGATTAGAATGATTGGAATAATTTATTAAAATGATTGGAATAGCTGATTAGAATGATTGATTGTAAGGATGGATTGTTAGGATTGATTATAGTGATTAATTGGTATGATTGATTGGAATGATTGATTAGAGTGATTGGAACAATTGATTAGAATGATTGGAATAATTTATTAAAATGATTGGAATAACTGATTCGAATGATTGATTGTAAGGATGGATTGTTAGGATTGATTATAATGATTAATTGGTATGATTGATAGGAATGATTGATTAGATTGGAAGGATTGATCATACCCTTACAAAATATCAAAGTTGCATCCTTCCACTTTTCACTATATGGCCCTCGCCGGAAAACGTTTGGAACCCTCAGGTGTAAAATGTGAGCTGCTCGGATTGACTGTCTTGTTTTTTCTCCACGGGAACACATGGCAGGCTGTGCAAGTCAAATAGAAAACTACCTTCAAGAGCTTAGACAAGCCTGTCATGTCTGTCTGCTTTTGTGTCTACACACTCTAATGCTTAGTGTGTGTGTGTGTGTTTGTGTGTGTGTGTGTGTCTACATAGGTAGAATGTAAGAAGGCCCAGCCCAAGGAGGTGATGTTCCCGCCAGGAACACGAGGACGAGCTAGGGGTCTGCCCTACACCATGGATGCCTTCATGCTGGGAATGGGCATGCTGAGTGAGTCCTATATCTTCATGCGCACGCACACACACACACACATGCACACATACACACGCACACCGCCTCACAGACAATGCAAATGCTCTTCTTCACACACAAATGGCTCCATAAAAGAACAACGTGGTTATGGCTTTCACAGCACAATGGGGTGTCACCTGGAGAGAATAGATGATTGCAGTGCAGATGCTAACGTCTTCTTCACCTCTTAGCTTTGCTTTTGTGTTGACGATGGCAGATCATAAAGTCCAGACAGCCGCTTTTTCGGTGTGCAGTCACCACTTTGCAGCTTCACTCCTTCCTAGTTTTTCAAAACATATTCCTTTCCAAATCATCTCTGTTTGGTGGTTATTATTACTCCATGCTTGGTTATTCATCTTAATTGAATCTTAATTGACTACCGTCACGCTCTATCCGCTAGCGTGACAGTTTGGCTAATTTCTTTCTTCATGCCTTACTTCCAGTCTTCATGCTTTTATTTTGTAATACTTCCTGTTTTCGACCCGGCCGTGTCTTGGCAAATATGACATTTGGAGTGCGGTGTGTGGACCTGCTGGAAAGGCTGAGATCCTGGGCTCATCCACCCCGCTGCTGCAAAGTCTCTCCTTTCTGAAGCGAAATCATGTTTAATATCACTTTTGAAGGGAAGCGAGGACGTGAATTTGCTCATCGCTGCTTCCTCGCAAAAGAGAAAAAGATTCAACCTGGGCAAAGCTGTCGAGGAAGGGCCATTAGTTGAGTGCCGTCCCTAATTAGGCGGCTTGAAGGTGTGCCACCAGTGGCCACTGTGGTCTATTTCTGGTGGAGTCTGGTACAGGCAGCCCCTGGCCATAGGAGCAGACCAGCACATTAGCAGGCTAAATGAAGAGGAAAATTGGTGTAATGTCATATTAAGGATTCATCACTGTGCCCCCCCTTAATGGGTAATGAAGGGGACACACATGTCAGGGAGAGATCTCATCTACAGGGACCTCAGCTGCTGGTCCACCCCTCTTCATTACCATCCTGCCTGTGCCTGTGGCCCTTTTTATTTAACACTCTTCCTCTCTCTCTGCCCTTCCCATGCATATCATTTGTGTGTGCCACCCACCCAAATGGATTTGCCCTCGCATAAAAGATGTATTTTTTCATTCCAAAGCAAAAGAAAAATGCTGCTGATTGCATGAGACTCTGCGAGTACCTCAAGTCCACCGCCACCCCCCTCCTGTAGCAGGTGCACGCTGGGCTAAATTCATGCATTTTTAGATGGACCAGGTAGCGCAATAATTACTTTCTTATCTAATATCCAAATATGAATATGAGTATTCTTGGTAAATTCTCACATTTCACTAGAAATTATGTGTGAATTCTGAACTGGATTGAAATGCGCTGAAACCTGGGGATGGAACCAGCGACCGCCAGGCTGGGAGGCAACCACTCTTGAGGAGTGGGACCATGCCGCAGAGTGCAGAACCAGTAGCGTTTGGAATGTTACAATGTTAAAATGTATGATGTAAGAATTGGCCACTCCAAATTGTCCATAGGTCGGAATGTGATTGAATGTGATTGGCTGTGATTGGCACCAGTCCACCCCTCGCCCCAAGTCAGCTGGGATAGGCTCCAGCATGCCCAGCAAGCGCTATACAAATAAAATGTATTCATATAGTTATTCACATAGTAGCAAAGGTTCGACCAACGGTCGTACCCTTCTGTCCAGCACCCTGGAATAGACTTTCCCAGGGACACTGAGGAATGTGATCCCCTATAATTGGAACACACCCTCTGCTCACCCATCTTTAAGAGAGGGACCACCATCCTGGTTTGCCAATCCAAAGGTACTGTTCCCAACTTCCATGCAATATTGAAGAGACGTGTCACCCAAGACAGTCCCTCAACATCCCGAGCCTTGAGGAATTCTGGGCGAAACTCATCCACTTTGGGAGCTTTGCCACCGAGGAGCATTTTGCCCACCCCAGATACCTCAGCCACGGTGATGGAGCTGTCCACGTATGTGTCCTCAGACTCTGCTTCCTCTATGGAAGGTATGTCAGTGGGATTGAGGAGATTGAGGTGGGGAAGTTATTATATTATGTGAATATTATGAGAAGAAAAAATGACCAGTAACAGATGAAATATTTGAGATAACAAAAATTGCAAAGAGAAAAGTCATCATAGACATTATCATAGAGCATTCCATGAGCAGTCCACGCTTGACTCTTCCATGTACAATACATGAGAAAACATCATCAACATCAACGTTGACCAGTTGCCGGGCTGTCTATCTCATCAACGCTGTCATGTGATCTTGGCGGCGTATTTTAAAGCAACTTGTTGGCACTTGTCAAGCATGAATGCGTCAGTCAGCAGAGGAGAGCACTGTTCTCCTCCGCTGGGACGAGGCAGAGAGGCAGTGATGTGCTCATGTAAGAATATTAACAGCCAACTTGTTTAGAGACGCTCTTATCTAAATGAATTTGGAACAAGGACAGCCAAACATTCCTTTATATCATTTGCATTTAGAAGAAAACAAGACCCGTGGCTCATTATTTAAGAAAGTGTAAGCTTCTTTTGTGCCAAATCTCATTAAAGCCTTCCCTCGCTCCTTTGTTTACTGCGTCTAATCGAGGCATTTATCTTTATTGTGTATGTTTGTTGAAATAAATAGACATTTGAGCCTGAGCGAGATCGGGGTGAGCCAGATGGATAATTGATTTTAAAGTGAATCAGAGCTGGTGAGCCATAAAATAGGTACATTAGCATGCATATTAATAAGAGCATGCAGAGACGCCGCTACCGGGCCAACACAATGGCAGGCTTGGCTCGGAGCCTGTAGGATTCAACCACGTCGCCATCACACCAGTTCATTCATTCATTCATTTTCTACCGCTTATCTTCACGAGGGTCGCGGGGATGCTGGAGCCTATCCCAGCTGTCTTCGGGCGCGAGGCGGGGTTCGCCCTGGACTGGTGGCCAGCCAATCACAGGGCACATATGGACAAACAACCATTCACACTCACATTCATACCTATGGACAATTTGGAGTGGCCAATGAAGCTAACATGGTTTTGGAATGTGGGAGGAAACTGGAGTATCCCGAAAAAAACCACAAATGCATGGGGAGAACATGCAAACTCCACACAGAGATGCCAGAGGGTGGAATCGAACTGGGGTTTCCTAGCTGTGTGGCCTGCACGTTAACCACTTGACCACCGTGCACCCCTAGCTCATGCAAATTCAAGTGAATTACTGGCAGCCTCGCAACTTCCCTGCATATTTTAGCCAATCGTCATCATTTTCTCAGACTTGTCCCATTAGTAGCACTGACCAATCAAATGCATGGCTTCCTTGCTGACTTTGACCGAGATGTGTGATGATAATCTCTCAATGGTCTCTCCATGGTCTCTCCATGGTCTCTCATGGTCTCTCTGTGGTCTCCCAATGGTCTCTCCATGGTCTCTCCATTGTCTCTCCTTGGTCTCTCAATGGTCTCTCCATTGTCTCTCCATGGTCTCTCCATGGTCTCTCATGGTGTCTCTGTGGTCTCTCCATGGTCTGTCCATTGTCTCTCCATGGTCTTTCCATGGTCTCTCATGGTCTCTCCATTGTCTCTCCATGGTCTCTCCATGGTTTCTCATGGTCTCTCCATTGTCTTTCCATGGTCTCTCCATTGTCTCGCCATGGTCTATCATGGTCTCTCCATTGTCTCTCCAATCAGCCTTATCCCATTAGTAGCACTGACCAATGAAATGCATGGCTTCCTTTGACTGAGATGCGTGATGATAGTCTCTCAATGGTCTCTCCATGGTCTCTCCATTGTCTCTCCATGGTCTCTCAATGGTCTCTCCATGGTCTCTCATGGTGTCTCTGTGGTCTCTCCATGGTCTCTCCATTGTCTCTCCATGGTCTTTCCATGGTCTCTCATGGTCTCTCAATTGTCTCTCCACGACTCACCACAAAGGATGGCGCTCAACAATTCCCACATGTTCTCCCCCAAAGCCAGGATACTGCAGCCAAGTATTGGAATAAAAAGGAAACCTTAACATCGGCAAACACCTTTCATTCACAAAACGTACATGGACTGAGATGTTCAGCCTCTGGGGAGGGGTTGTTTTGCAAACTGCAATGCTCTTTTATCACAACAAACACCCCCAAAAAACACTGCAACTTTGGGGCAAAACTCTTTGCTGCTGTGAGATCCTGGGGACAGCAATTCTGGGCACCAAGGGGGAACACCTACTAACCTAAGTATTTTGAAATACTTACTACTGTAAGGTACTGGTACGTTGCTATCAGTGTTCCACGTTGTGCGTTCCACTTGAGTTGAAAGCTTATGTTTTCAATAACATTGTATCAGCTTGTGATTTCATGACTTTTACATCAACGTTCTTTGCAACTTTGACCCCCAAAAGCACAGGATTTCAACAAATCTATCAAAATATGCTTTACCTGAAAACATGGCAACTTTTGCCACAACTTTGCCCACAAGGTTTTAGGCAAAAAAGCCCACAAAATTCTGATGGTTTCATGAATTGGGACGTATTTTTTTCCCTTTCCCCACCACTTCCGCCATCATAATATTTGCTGATATTTGTATGATATATGATAGCATCATAACCCAGTCTCTACCTCCGTGTTTGGATCTCCAAGAACGGAGCGCATTGCAACCAACTTAAATTTGGTAACGTAAGCTTTGTGGAAAAGCGCTCAGTCTTGAAAAATGGCTTTGCCATTTAAGCTGGCAATTTTGGCTTGGCATTTCTTCTGTTTGACAATATCAAACACATAATATCCAATTTTTGCTGCTCTATGATGGCTTTTCATCGTATCACATCTCAGTTCTTTTTAGTCCCGACAGACAGTGGGGGCTTTTTGTGAAAGCTATCCATCTGTAGCTTCCAGGTGATGACTTCTCATCAGAGGCTAATGAAGATTTCTTTTTTCTTTTTTTTTGGTCATGCATTCATCCATACCAGGTAAACGCTCCCTTCATCGCCTCCCTGCCTTGCATGACTTTTTGTCTGCAAAGGGGGGGAGGGTTCGGGCAGACACATTTTCCCATTGGGTCAGGAATAAATTGATCTTTTTCATGGACAGCAAACACTGATTAGATATTTATGACCAAGGTCAACCTTTCTGATTCCCGCTGACACCGACTCTGAGGCATACAGAGCAGAATCTGCACACACAGAAACACGCTTGCATGCAGAATATGGTAGGATATGCCATGTAATATATACAGTATACACAGAATACTGTGGAACCTTGGTTAGTGTCACTAACCCCTTCCACAAGACCTTTCTATATTATCTGTAAAATAGTTTCATGTGCTTGTGACTTTAAACATCAGACCACATCAAATACTGTGAATTAAGTGAATTTTTCTGAGTGATTAAGACAACCGGAATGTACATGACTAAAGGATACGATATGAACTAAAAAGGATGAATGAAACATTGACATTGACTGGCTTGCTGGATTCAAACGCGTTGCGAGCCGCATGTGGCCCCCAGGCCATAGTTTGCCCATGCCTGCTCTAACCAAATCAGTTGTTCCCATAAGGAATGATACAATCCAATTCATCCGTTCCAGACAACCAACAATGTTAACATTGATAGCTTTACAAGAATCGTTTTACACATTCACCATTACCCAGGATTGGAACCACACATACATTCACACACACAGATACACACGCACACATGCACGCACACACACACATGCATGCATGCATACATACATACATACATACATACATGCGCACATTCATACACACATACATGCATACATACATGTATACATACATACATACATACATACATACATACATACATACATACATACATACACACACACACACACATACATACATACTCAGCGCTGTGAGCAATGAGCCATGATTATCTGTTGACCAAAGTCGACACTCACCTGTCATTCCTCCAAAGTGCGTTAGCAATCAAACGTTGTATGTAATCCACCTGATTAAGTGTGTGTTGCATTAAAGCGACAGCACGTGCACATACGCACACATACATACATTCATATATACTGTACACACTGTATGTACATACTGTACATACATACTGTATGTCTTTTGTTGTGTTCTTGTTTTTGGCACACAATGAAGAAAGAGTTATGATATTCTGGCCTGAAGGACCTCCTCTTATGAGATCATTTAGTCCCGAGTTATGCTTGCTAGCTGGTAATAGCTTGTGGAAAACAGATAAAGACAAAGACATATAGCATAATTAAAGGCCTAATTATGTTTATATTCCCCTTGATGGTACTTCAATTCACACGTAGGCTCACTCGCTCATCCACCCACTCTCCTCACATGTTCTTTTTTTTCTCCGATCCACTTTTCTTGCCGCTCCCTCACATGCCTTTCTCAATATGTTGCCCACAGCTGCGTGGTTCTCCAACTGTCCAGCTAATGAACTAGCGAGCGCCTGCTTCTAATACGTATTGTGACAGCAGATTGACAGCCCGTCTGCTACTTGACGCTCTTTTGGGGCTTATAGGAACAGAAAGATATCAAACAACCTAATTGTATGTGGGGAGTTTTAGTGGTGCATGATAGTCGCTTGAAAGTCAAAGATGATGGCATCATAGACAGAAACATGAGAAATGATCTTCTCATTGTTCTATTTTCTTCCTCAGTGATGTTTCAGATCATCCAAGAAACAGCGACAACACAACTGAAGACAAATGCAGTTTTTAAATGAAACTTTTAAATGAAACTATTGATAATCTGACCAATCAGAGAGAAGAATACAATTGGCACTGCACATACATAAAGCCAGTATCAGTGCGCATCCTGTTTTGTTTGTGTACATTAAGTATACGTATGATAGTTACAGTATGTTATGCAATTCAGGAGAACACAAATTGTGTTTTTACAGTATTCTGTAACATGGAAGTTTTTTTTACACCATAAAAGGCATGTCTCTACCTTGACACCTCCAACTTTCATGAGAAACATTATTTTACTTGTACTAAAAAACATACAACGTAAAGAGTTTGTAATGAGATGATTTTTGTCACTGTCACCTTCATGGTGCAGTCAAATATGAGCACTGCTTTTAAGAAAATTTTTATTATTGTCTGCAAATTGTTATTTTTCATGTGTCGCTCTACTGCAGCCTACAGGTTGAATGCACCTGCAATGTATGACATGTCTTGTACCATTGTCTTGTATAATTGGGTATGTTGAGTTGTGTTAAAGCTGATCATCATGGAATGTGGATGATGTAAATGTGTGCTGTAATATCTTAACAAAATTTTATCAGTAACAGTGTACTAGTGGTAGTGTGTGTGTGTGTGGGTGGGGGGGTGTATTGTATGTTGAGAATGGCTTCTGTGTTGTAATTATTTTATTAGCATAGCACATTAAAGCACCTTCCATTCTTTTACAACAACGCCATTGAAGAAGTTAAAGGTGACTTCAAATTTATTTCAGCCAAAAGGCGCTAAATCCATCATTTCAGCCAAAAGGCGCTAAATCCGAAAAAAAATAATTTTAAAAAATATATAAAATACATGGTGTGTGCAGGATTTTTATAGCATGTATTTTTATGACCTATATTGATAGCTCTTTCATTTGCAATATAGACTTGATGACCAAATAGATTGATGTGTGCGTAATTAAAAATCATTGATTTTCTCGAAATCAGTCAAAATGGATTTAGCGCCTTTTGGTTGCAAGCTCTTCATACACACAGCAGTGTGCACTTGGTGTACTGTTTTCCATCTTCCTCGCTGATGATAAAAATTTTATATGTGATGGTTTGTGATTTTTGACTCGCTAGGATGTACAGGAAGTCTGCATCACCAATAACCTCCATCCATTCCTCATTTAAGATAAGATAAGATAAGATATGCCTTTATTTGTCCCTCAGTGGGGAAATTTGCATTGCACAGCAGCAAGAGTAAAGAATCAGTTAAGCAGTACAAAATACACAATATAAAAAATAAACAATATAAACAACCCAAGTATTAACAAATCAACAATTTTACCCAGAGTTATGTACAAATACAGTTTACAGATAATATGAAATGAGATGAAATATAGATGAAATCTTGCTAGTGAGTTAATATGAGGCATTATAGAAATACTTCACTTAGAACTTAATATATTGCACTTAGAGCCTTAATTTTGCACGTGGAGCTTGATCAGATATTGCACAGTAAATGGAGTCTGGAGTAACTATACTGAGTATAAGAACAAGTATTGCACAGATGTATGTAGTGGTGTGGAAGTCTATTGGGAGCAGTGCTGGTTTACAATTAAAACTATCATTACTTTTGTAAAATATGTTTTTGTTCCTATTTGTGAGTGTGCGGAACTGATTCGCTGCATTTTCCCGTTTGTTGTACAAAATGAATATGATGGTATAATGTTACCTGTGGTATTCATAGCCCGGTATATTCTGCAGTAATATGAGTATATGGAGCTGTCTGCTGGGCCCAGAAGGAGCAACGTCCCTAACGGGGCTTCCAAAGGGGCTCCAAAGGGGCTCCCATAGGGGCTCCCAAAGGGGCTCCCAGAGGGGCTGCCTTTCCCAAGGTGTTATGACTCTCTCTTCTAAATACGCCTGAGTTTTTCTGCCCACTGAGGACGATGTTGCCATGCATGTTCATGCTGGCTCCAGTTGGTGCAGGCTAACTTTCTTCCAGACACCAAAGGTGTCCTCGGGCTGGAATGAAGGACTGTGACTCTGTGATGTGTTAGGAAAACAACAAGCGGCGCTCCATCCAAATGACTCGCAAATCTAATTAAGACAGTCGAGCATTGATTCAGAGCGGTACGTGTCATCAGTCTGCACACAGTAAATGTGTTTCATCATAAACATTATGAGCCATGAATCTTTTTATGAGGCCGGAAGTTGAAAAGTAAATGACCACTAACTTGTCATTTGCCTAGAAAGGTGCACGGCTGTGTTTATGGGACTTTTGTTTCTGTGCACAGATGTTATATCTTCTTTCTCTTTTTTTGTAAGGTTACCCCAACATTGTGGCAACGTACGGCCGTGGATACACTGGATTCGCACCCAGCTACAGCTACCAGTTCCCTGGTGAGTCACAAGCTTTTACTGGATTTGTTTACTGGATTCTTTGTGGGCATGCTTAGCTATACTAGGACCAGAGGTTTGGCACTTGATAAAAATACTATTTCTACCTGAACATGTTGAATTTTGAAAGAAATGTGTTAAAAAAATATATATACATTTTTTTCATGGTTAAATATATCTATTAATTCAATCATTCATTTATTTTTTACCACTTATCCTCACGAGGGTCACGGGAGTGCTGGAGCCTATCCCAGTTGTCTTTGGGCGAGAGGCGGGGTACACCCTGGGCTGGTGGCCAGCCAATCACAGGGCACATATAGACAAACAACCATTCCTACCCACATTCATACCTATGGACAATTTGGAGTGGCTAGCTATGAAGCTAGCATGTTTGAACACGCAAACTCCACACAGAGATGGTCTGCGCACTAACCACGCGCCACCGTGCAGCCTAAATAGAACTCTGAATTACTTTGTTTCATATAGTTTGTCATATTTTTTTTCCATTTTCAGATAATTTTTTCTGCTTTATTTCACCTGGGGAAAACAATTATTTTGAACACACTGGTTTTTCAAAATTCAACAATAAAATTTTCAGTTGCAGATTGTATTTTTTGTACGGTATTTGTATTTCCATATATGCCCCCTTATATGTACTTCTATATACAGCTCCAATATGTAGATACGTACGTATGTAGCTCCAATACACCTCCTTATATGCACTTCCATATATAGCTCTATTCTTTCATCTTTTCTTTCAACCATCATATAAAGAGCTGGATCTTTGGTGTGAATGATGGTAGCTGGCTCTTTGATGTGATGATGAGAGCTGGCTCTTTGATTTAATGCAGAGAGCTGGCTCTTTGAACTGAATAACGGGAGCTGGATCTTTGATGTGATCACAAGCGCTGTCTCTTTGAACTGAATGATGGGACCTGGCTCTTTGAACTGAATGATGGGACCTGGCTCTTTGATGTGATGACAAGAGCTGGCTCTTTGATGTGATGACGATAGCTGGCTCTTTGGTGTGATGATGAGAGCTGGCTTTTTGATGTGATGACAAGAACTGGCTCTTTGATGTAATGACGAGAGCTGGCTTTTTGATGTGATGACGATAGCTGGCTCTTTGGTGTGATGATGAGAGCTGGCTTTTTGATGTGATGACAAGAGCTGGCTCTTTGATGTGATGACGAGAGCTGGCTTTTTGATGTGATGACAAGAGCTGGCTCTTTGAACTGAATGACGGGAGCTGGATCTTTTGTGTGAATAACAGGAGCTGGCTCTTTGATGTGATGACGAGAGCTGGCTCTTTGATGTGATGACGAGAGCCGGCTCTTTGAACTGAATGATGGGAGCTGGCTCTTTGATGTGATGACGAGAGCTGGCTCTTGGATGTGACTGAGGGGAGCCTGCTCTTTGACGTGAACGCACCATTGCTTTTTTTGTCTTCATTTTGTTAAAGCTGCATGTGATTGGTGAAAATATGTCTTGACACTAATCAGAAGGACACACACAGGAGCAGGAAATAATTTGTGTTTAGTTTTTGCACATGGAAATTTGTATCGGTTGCTGGTGTTGTGTTATTTCACTGTAAATGTCCAAATGATACACCCAATCCTCTTGAATCCTATCCCTAAGTCACTTATGTGATACCATACTTGAACATGACAACCAGCGAGCCCTGGAGAGGAAAATGTGTTTCCAGAATGTGAAAAAAAATGCTAAAAGTGTTCATCGGGGTAGCGGTCCAATGTGGGATGCCTCAAACGTATCCTTTCCATTTCATGCTTTATTTAAGGACACTACACATACCTTGTTTGCTGTGCCAGACAGCCCTCCCGCCACTGATAAGACGGAATGGAGATGTATGATCTCTGTAATATGTCTGGCAAATGGATCCAGGAACAGGTCCAGATGCGACCACCTGAAAAGCAGACAGGTACCACGTTTGTGTCCTATGGCGGCAAACGTGGCATTTCTCTTATAAATGCCACTGAGTGATCCTTAACTGATGCCGATCATAAAGTGATGTGTTTTTGTGGCCGTTTGGCTCTAAGATAGCACAGTCCCATTTAGGATGCCTTGGTCATTCCTGGGTATCGGTGCAAGTCGTCTTAAGAGACGGATGGGGAGAGGAACTGTCAGTGTTTATTCAATAAATCTCATGAAACATGGATTTTAAAAAAAATGTTTACTGTTTGGGGCAAATGAAGTGATATCACCTTCCCCCCGGCAGAATACATTATCCTTTCCATGTTCAAGTCAATTTAAAGAGTTTGATAAAGCTGCATGATTAAAACAGCGTCCTCTGGGCTCGCTCAGCTCTTGACAGGGTAATTGCAAATGTTTTACGTATAGATCAAACCCCCTTGTCCAAATTAGATAACCCCGGGACAAATATTGACTAGTGTCCTTCCTCTGTAAGCTGGTGGGAGCACCCTCATTTTGGGTTTTTCTCACTGTACGCACGCTGGCTGAAACACCTCCATAAATAGATGGACTGCACCGGGCAGACCAAATCCAAGAGACATAAATTCTGGGCAGCTTTCCAAGGATTTCTTACAGCCAACAAACCACATGGGTCCGCTGTTCCGGGAACAAGTGTTTCGGCAATTGTTCAGTTGTCAAGATAAAGCAGTGTTACAACATTGATCAGTGATGAAACGCAGAATTGAGTAAGATATCAGAACAGATTCACAGGAAAAGAAAAGCCAAGCCGGTGTCCCTGCAGCACAAGCAGATCAAAAAATGGAAACCGACAGTAAACACAACCCGACCACAACGGCGAGACAACATCACTCTTTATCACCTTTTGACAGTTCCACACTTCCACAATGATAGCAACTCCTGGTCCTCACGTTAAGGGCAGTCACAAATGTTTGGCTCTGTTGGTCTTAAGGAGCTTCAAGACGTTGAAGAGCGTAGCTCAAAAAGCTCAATCAGAAATGAAAAGTATGCAAAGGAGTGAGTCATGACGAGCTGCGCCGTTATTGTTGATGAGGTGAGACACAGCTTTGATGCCAGCGTTGATGCCAGGAGGCTGGTGGGAATGTTGTTCCGAGTGCTGAAGGTGGCCATTTTCTCCATTGGATTTGGATCCTAATGCAAAGTAGATGGTTCTCTGTTACCTTCCATTTCTTCATCTTTACAAATCTTTTTTTTGGGCATTTCAAATGATAGCAATTGAAATATTTCTTTTGTGGAAAGACAAAAACACAGTTATTATTTTTGAAGTCACATTTGAACATCTTATCTGCCCTACAAGCGAGAAAAGCTGTTCACTAAAAAGTTTACTGCTGTTAATACAAAGAAGTAAAAATAAAGGAGAAAATTGCTAAAGCAATATAATTACAGGCTGCACGGTGGACAAGCCACACAGCAAGGAGACCCCAGTTCAATTCCACACTCGGCCATCTCTGTGTGGAGTTTGCATGTTCTCCCCGTGCTTGCGTGGCTTTTTTCCGGGTACTCCGCTTACCCCCCCCCCCCCCCCCCCCCCTCCAAAAACATGTTAGCTTCATTGGCCACTCCAAATTGTCCATAGGTATGAATGTGAGTGTGAATGGTTGTTTGTCTATATGTGCCCTGTGATTGGCTGGCCACCAGTCCAGGGTGTACCCCGCCTCTCACCCAAAGACAACCCTGTGAGGACAAGCAGTAGAAAATGAATGAATTAATATAATTAGGCATTGAAGTAATTAGATTGCTCAGATGCCATGCATCATATTATGATTATGATGTATATTTCTTGCCTATGTGAGGAATTCTAGTCAATCACATATTTAATCTAACTTCATGGGATGATTGATATAAAAAAGCTGTGACACCCATGAAGGTTTTGACCACCAGCAGGTGGATGTATTCCTGCTTGGGCTTTCATGTACAAGTGAAGCTCAGTGAAACGCACATAGCGGCCTGGAAGTGCTATGATATACACACAAGGCATATGCTAACTGTAAAAAGCAATAATGCTGCTGCCCAAAGAACAATGTGTCGGTAAAAGAGGACACAAATGAGGTGACTATTGAAAGTGATATGTGTGTTTTATGACATGGGTAATAAAGTGTGAGCGCATACACTCAAGTTAAAAAGGACAAGCCGAGACGCAATTAGTTGGTCTTTACAAATACCGTATTTCAACCTGTTATGCTGAGCCCTTCCTCGCTTGTTTCAGAGACGCATCATTCTTTCCTGGTTTGGCTTGTAAGCTTTATTTCATATGTAGTCAGCCTTTCCTTGCTGCTAAGCACTCTGGTAGCCTGGAGTGACTGTTTGCCCTGACAATCAACCCTCCCCTTACGCAATAATCCTTAACATGGGGTAACATTGTAGCCTTAACCCACGCTAGCTCAAAGTCAACAGCTCCCCCAGCACCGGAGCACATTTTTTCTTATTACATTTTGTTATGTCTTCGACATCTTATGTTCTCCCATGAAGTCTGCTATAGTGGGTAGTAGGAGAGTCACGGTGACTATAGGGCTGTTATTTCATGACTAGAAGGCTCTTATCATGTTATTGTACTTTGGCACGGGACAAAAAAAAAAAAACTAAACTATATTAGGAAAGCAGGAAGTGAACAAATGTAACAGTTACTTATTGTAAAAGTACCAGATGGAGGGGTAGGATTTAATAAGCTTTGCTTCTTCCTACTCCTTTTGGACATGTGGAACTGGGAACTGATTATGTGATGCATTCAATTGTGATCTGATGCATGTTCAAATTAAATAAAACCATTACCATTACCAAAAGGAGTAAAAATGTGATATCAGTATCACCATCTTCCCTTTAATGAAAGCCATGTATTTCTTTAGATTTCGTGCTTCCAGCCAACACGGTCTGTTTTAATGCATTCTACCCACGCCCGCCTCCAGACACACCCACTCCACTGTGGTTGGTCACACTCCCAAGTGTTTAGGAGGATTTCCGGTCTGTGCCGCTAGCTGCAAACAAAACTTTATATCAGTTGATAAACGGTATAGGAATTGATAGAAACGGTGATGTCGCTTTTTAAAATGTGCCATATGTGGAAGCGTACAGCCGGAGGTAGAGACTGGACAGTCCCAAGTCTCTCAAGAAAAGAGGTGACTTCAAGACGTCTCTCAATAGTAAGTAGCTTTGGCATTTTAGATTGGTAAGGTGGTCATTAAAGATCTTTTCCTGGACTAGCAGTGTTTGTAAAACTCAGGTAGAGCCATTGATTGTGTTGGGAAATGGCTATTAGCAACCCTGCTTCTTGCATATTATTATATTTTATGACTAATAAGTTCCACAAAGGAATGGAATGGAATAGAAATTGAATGGAATTGCTAGAGCCCCCTGGATGTGAATAACACCCCTATATTCACCTTAACACTCCTATTACCCAATTGTAGACATAAGAGAAAACCTGTTTATGACCCAGCTTTCTTGTATCATTAGAGCTCTCTAGACATGAAATAACACCCCTATAATTACCTCTACAATCCTATAATCTACTATATTGGGTAAAAACCCAATATAGTAGACGTGATAAGTGATTAAACAATAAAACCTTGGGATTGGCCAAGCCAGATTTCTTGTATCATTAGAGCTCTCTAAATATGAAATAACACCCCTATAGTCACCTTAACACTCCTATTACCCAATGGGAGACTTAAGAGAAAACCTGTTTATGACCCAGCTTTCTTGTATCATTAGAGCTCTCTAGACATGAAATAACACCCCTATAATTACCTCTACAATCCTATAATCTACTATATTGGGTAAAAACCCAATATAGTAGACGTGATAAGTGATTAAACAATAAAACCTTGGGAACTCAATGGGAAAGCTCCTTGTTGTAGTATCTGGAATGTATATAATATATATATTTGGGACCTCCAAATGATCAGTGATAACTATAGTCTAGGATTGTGCGGTCATGGCTGACTCCAGTTCATGTAAAGTAAGCTAATATCTTATTAGTACGCCATCAGTAGTACACCTAGTGACATGTACAATACTACAATACTACATGACTTGTAGTCTACTCATAATAGGCCACAGTTGTTCAATCATTTTTGATAAACCAATGTACAAACAACTGTATTTGTATTTTACTTTGACTATTTTTATGCTTGTTAGGCCAAAAATACCTAAATAAATGTGCATTTTAAGCTAATAGTTGGCCGTATTCAACCATGAAACAGGATGCTTTATGAATATAATATTTAGAAAAAGCGTGATAGAGTGAAGCCATGACAGAGCATTTGTGTATTTTCTACAGCTGATGAAGAAATATTAACAAGCAACAGACTAAGCAGCATTTCGCTTTGAATTCATCAACTGTTGGCTGAGATGTCGTCGGTGTGAAGGACCATTGTCCGCCATCCTTGTCCCACGCAGTCTAATGCATGTCAGCTAATGAATGGCTGCAGATAAGCCATACGCTACATTTTCTCCACTAACGCGGGGGCGTCGCGCTGCAAATGGACAAAGTAGGAGATCCCCAGGCATACTGCACATTACTGCACATTACCGTTTCCATGCAACAGTCTCATTAGTATGATTCCACCGTGTCACCGCGTTGTTCAGATTCTAGCAGACGTCTTAGGATGGCTGCGATTCATGTCCGAAGATCCTGGAACTGCATTCCAAATACAACCAAGCAGCCGTGGTCATATTTTTGGTCCTCTTCAAGACAAGGTGTTCTGAGACAAAAGATTTATGGACTGGATTTTTTTTTTTTTTGAAGATTGAAGCAAGTTTGAGTTTTGCTGTTCTTCTTGCATCTTCTGGTGTAGCCGTTGTGCGTTCATTCAAGTGTTCAGGTGGTGAAACCTTCACTCCTGCCCGCTGCAGGCTGTTGCTGATGTCACTTTCAGGTCTTTCTTTACGCCTCTCACAGTGTTTGGCATCTGTTCCACGGCTGTGGAAGCAATGCTTCTGATTGATTTGTCATCTTCTCTCAGATTGACAGCTGCCTGTTTTTCACAGCTCTGGGCCTTTCTTCTTGTTTTCACCTCTAACTGCAGTCCATACAGACAAACCTATGCTAGACGAATGGAGGATATGGTGTAAATCCATCCTGTCTGCCAGTGCTGAAGCTAACATTGATGACAATAGCACATTCCATCCTCTGTTGTAGGAATGGTGTTTGCATGAATGAGACACTAATGCGAACAATGAAGAAAGAATGGAATGGCGGTATGTGCACTATGCGTGTGAATAAGACACCGCACATTTCTAGGTTCATGCCATTGTTGACAAGTCTTGCTTGGACTGCTTCGGTGGCGGTCACATGAATACAGCACTGATTGCGCTCACACAGCACACACAAAGAGGAAGTAGAGTCAGGAGCCTTGTGTGAAGGGAAGAGGTGGAAGTGGAGGAACTTAACAGGGAGCTTCACTCTGCTCCACCGTCTTCTTGGGCAACTTGCTGCCTCCACAGCTGTGCCCTCCGAGCCTCCCCCGACATAAATGGCCATTACGCTTCCATTAGGGCTGCTGCTTTGAGGTCATTATGCTACTCTGGAAAAGCAGGGATGAAGATGTTAGTGGGCTCCCATCAGGGGAGAGAGACAGACAGAGTAAGAGAGACGCATTACAATCAGTCATTGCGCTACTGAGCTACTGTCATGGCAGACAAACAGCAATATGGCTCCTCTGAGTCAGGGACGGTTGATTAACAGGCAGAGAGGGAGGATAACGGCAGGTTGTTTAGGGTTACCTTAATGCCAAAGACATGATTAAAAATACCTGTCTTTGTGCTGGACCATCAAGTTGCTGGGACTCTTCGGAGACGAGTATTTGACAAAATCTACTCTGATGAGTGGATTACTTGTGATTTTTCTTTTTTGAAGTACAATGGGACCTTCGTCAGCGCTATTCATTCCTTCCTGAAAGTCAGCCTCTAACCAAAACAGACAAACCAAATCCACTTTACTTTACAACATACACATGCCTGCAGCAGTGGAGCTTACCCGCTTCAGCACCACGGACAGCGTTAGGCTATCAGTAATGCAACACTAATTCAAAGCATTACAGCACCGTGGATAGCGACACCAAGGTTTTCCCATTCAGAGCCTGAATGGGTTGCTGGAAAGTTTAGTAAAACTTTTCTATAGCCACATTTACATGAGGAGTTTTTCTCTTTCCGAATGGAATCTTTCCGAATGACCTTTCCGAAAGCAATGGTATACATGGAAAGGAATATTCCGTGTCTCCATGCGCCGCTATAATCAACCAGAATAGTCAATGGGGCATGCGCAGTAAAGCGTAAACACCAACATCACGTGATACCGACTTCCTCCAGTTTTTCTTTCACTTGTTGGAATAACTCCGTATTGCCAGTTTTTCCTTCGTCCAGTCTTGAAATTTAGTTTGAATCAAAAACAAACTTTCCGCAGCAGTCCAGTGCCGATTGCTCGCCTCCATTTTTTTAAATGGAAGAACGTCTGGAGCTGCGTGTTACGTCATATCTCAGCATTCGCTGAAAGAACGCACCCGGGAACAGGAAAAGATAAAGTTCAATCTTGCTCATATTTAATAATTAAGCTCGGCACAGGTTTTATATAGATATGTATTTTCTTTTTAATAAAAGTGGACTTGTGAATGGCGTATAGAAGGGTTTAGATTCTGTTCCACAGATGGCGCTAATGCACACCAAAGCTGCTTGCCAACCGCCAATAAACAACAGAAGAAGAAAAACACCACGAAGAAGAACGCAGTCTGACAACGTTGCGTTTGAGCGGGTACAAGATACCTCAATCGGATTGGGGAAAGGAATATTCCACCCCTGGGAATCCCATTATATTATTAGGATTGGTACTTTTCTTTCGGAGGTGTATACAAAGGTTACATTCTTTCCGTATGAGCAAATAATCCGAATGGAATTGGAATATTTGGGTCCATGTATACGTGGCTTATGTGAAGCACTACAGGCCTACTCAGCACTATTTGACTTGGATACGACGAGCCTTACTCTGCATGTCCATTTTCATTCTGTCCCATCACTATGGACAATATGGCAAGTTCACTCTGCCTCTTCTGCCCTATGAGCTCCTCAAGTGGTTTTCATCCGGTTTCTGAGGTTGCACCAGCCACTGGAAGAGGGCCCGGGCTGCGATTCTATGCTAATGTAAACATGGAGCTACCAAAACAAAGATTGGACTCTCTTCCTCCATCAGCAGAAAACAGTGAAATGATAAATTCCCAGCATAACTTTGGCTTTGACACAACTGTAGCCATTTGAAGCCTCTTCTGCTTGCTGCCAACTTGATTATTATGTTTGTTGCTTTATTTGACATGAATTAGCACTGCTGCACCAGAATTAGCCAAAAGGCAATTTTTCATCTTTTGTCCCTGGACAGATGTTAGAAATTACGCCCTGAAGCAGTATTACAGTATTGAGCTTCTCAAGACAACAATGCTGATAAAAGGTGAGTAAAAATAGATTGAGCTTTGTTCAAAGCTACAAAACTGACCACATTGGATCACACATTTTCACAACACATTTTCCAAACATTCAAAACACTAAACATCAACATCAAGTCAACGGAGACACGTAACAGCAAACATGAATCAACTGGTAGTGCACTATTACTGTTGTGATTATTGATCAGTGTGATTAATTACAGAGTTGGATTGATAAATAATGCGGGGCTCAGACTGGCAGGTGGCTGACGTCATTTCTTTGTCTTTTCTATTTCTGGCATGTTCAACAAGCTCCTGGTAATCAGTAATACTTTGGGGAATAACGATTATTCTCATGAATTGTACGCAAATGAGACGAGCCAGATTTCTACCTGAGGTTTACTTTCCATGAGTAAGTCATGATGATCAGCCTTGCATTTCAGCTGGGGGTGTGACGGTGCCATGGTGATAGCGTTTTACGCGCCATACAAGCCATTACGTTCCATTACATGGAAGGTGATCAGAGGGTGGAGGGTCTTCTGATCTGGAAACGATGCTTCTGACTGGAATTCCTGTTTCTGGGGGAAGAAAAGTAGATGTGGGGAACAGCTGTCTTCTCGGAGAGAGCCGCTGACCTGTGAGTCTGGCATGATGGTTCCTGAGGGTTGCATGTCCCTTTAAAGTGGGGCAGAAGCAGCCGAGCATGTGATAAATGCACAACAGGTCACTGCGAAGCACTGGCCTGAAACAGCAGGTAGCCTCCCAGGGTTGTGCACCTGTCGGCTACTGGGAGATGGAAAGGTGCTGACATGGACTGTATCGAGCTTTCAGCTTTTGGAGCAAAGAATGGATCAGGACAGGAGCCACCTTTGGAAGTACACATGCATCTTTCATCAGGCAAAACATGTTCTTCTATGTTCTTGGGCACAGACCTTGAAGAAGACGAGAGAATTGCGCTTAAGACTCTTTCCGACTGAGCTGACTTCCTGTGGATGTAGCTCATTAATTCCTGGGCGTCCCATGTTGTCATTTGGGACACCATGTGCAGTCATCAGCAGCGTGTCCAGAGTTTTCCCCCAATGTTCAGACGACCTCACCCCCCTCATGTCAGTACAATAACTGCCCAACGTTTTGGCACCACCACTGGAACAGGTGGCAAAGTCAGCGGCCTGGAGCTGATGGCGAGGCTAGCGGCTTCACGGCGATGTGTGACAATGCGCTCCCTCTGCGCTGTCTTCCGAGCGAGTCTGTGTTGAACTTGAGCTCGGCAGCAGATTGTTCTTTGGATGCTGTGACCATCTCGCCAGAAGCTGGGCGAGCTGTGACCCCAGCAAGTGGTCCCCCAGGCCGTCCTAAGTGCTACTGGGCAGGAAGCAGATGGCCCTCCTGATGCCACTCGGACTCGCACATAGCTTTTAATTGCCGAGTCTGATCATTAGCCCCATGGCTCTACAGAGGCCGCCGCACTTCATCAGTTACAGACCTTAAAATAGGGCCTGGCGATGAGCGTTGTGAGCTCCTAGTCTGGACTGAACAAGCTCATCGTATCTCCTTTTCATGCACACACGTGTAAAAGTCCACTCCATGAAAGACACCGCATTGGAAGCACTTTCATAGCGGCCTCGCTGTGCTTTCCTACCTGTCCGACTCACTATCTCCCACGTAATGCTGACCGCACAGACACAGGCCATTCCGGGTGACGGCAGTGAGTACGCTGCTCTGACGTCACGGTGCGTGGCCACGTCACCACGTCGCCACGTCACTCGTGGAGCTGCATCACTCCCAGACTATTTCTGCTCTCCATGAATCACCCCTGAACATGTTCTTTGCGCATGTGCATTGTTCTTCCATGGTGTTCTGGCCAAACAATGAAGTCCACACGCTGTCTCTTACACTGAAGGAAGGTTCATTCATTGAAGGATTCCATTTGGAATCTTGCCAACTAACACCTTCTTGCACCACGAGTTCATAGATAGGATATGCTGCAGCATTAAAAAAAAAAAAAGGATATGCTGCAGCAGGGTTGTCCAGACATCCTTCAGTGAAGGCCACATGCTGAAATAAAAAAGATGCTACTTTGATGTTTGTGTTTTGGGAGTGTAGATATTATTAATATAGCACCTTACAACATCCTAATGGTGCCCAAGGTGCTTCACAAGAGTAAATACAAGTTACAGAAAAATAATAATAAGATAAGCTCAAACATGATAAAAACACTAAAACTAAATAAAGAAAACCTGTCATCATCACGTGTCAAAGGCCAGCCTGAATAAATGACTTTTTAAGAGAGCTTTAAAGACTGACAGCTCTAGTGATAGACCTTAAAGATGGTTGGGGGGGGGGGGGTTCAAAAGCTTCAAAAGCATCATCATGGATTGGATGTTCTAGTGCTTTTCCCAATGAATTCCAGCCATTATTCCCACACTCCTCTGTCACTCACTGGTGGTCGCCTACGTCTGTAGGCACAGCTGGCCTGGGCTAGTCTGACGTGGCTGCCAATTCACGCCGACGGCCTCCGACCACCGAACCATCATGCATCAAAATTACCCACCTGAATTATAGCGTGTGACTTTTGTTCCACATAATATGATCACATTTTTCAAGTAAAACTTTTTCTCATTGATTTTCCTCTTATATATAATAGTATTATATAATATTTTAACTTGATTCTTGTAACATTATACGTTTTTCCGTAACCTATTTTTTAATTGTTCATTGTTTTGTTTCTCATTGTATTACAACAAACAAAGTAAACAAAAGTGTAAACAAAGTGTTTTTTCTTGAATATTTCAGAATTATGCTACTAAAATGATGTTGTCGTTCTTTCATGATATTACAACTTTAAACATTTTTTTATACTGCAGCATGATTTTTCGACAGTTTTTCTTGTTAGATTTTTTTATCCTAACATTTTGACTCTACTCTTGTAAAATGACAGCTGATTTTTCCATTTCTGCTTTTTAATATTGTTTGTTTGGGTTTTTTGCCGCTGGTCACACCTTGGAAGGACTGGATCATTGGCCTTGGTGGAGGTCTGCATTGCCGTTGATCACTGTTTGAGTGTATTTCCAAATACAGCCTGATGGCGGGTGTGCCTCCTCCTGCATGTAAGCACCAGCTTCCTCTCACACGCATTAGAAGCCATGCATGGAGGCCTGTGGAGGCAAGGATGAACTGTAGTGAGGGGCTGGGATGGCCATGCAGAAGCTCATTATGCCTTCAATGTTCTACTGAAGCTCTCGTCACCTTGCCTACTGAATGCCTGATACCTTTGGACCCTGCTGGAGATCAAATGGAGATGAAAACGGAGGACGGGCATGGAAATTGTCAGAGGAGAATATGTGTGTGTGTGTGTGTGCCCTGCCTGTACTGTTCTGATGCCACCCACTGGTCCAGAGCTCCAGGCCAAGCCAGTTTTGTTCTTGTGAGATCTCTACCCGGTCGGCGCGTCCTTTCTTTCCTTCCGGGCTCCCCTCCTGCTGACTGTGCTAATAGCTCTCCGGTTGCTCCCATCCCTCGTGTCCCCAGTGAACAGACTTGCACACACGTATGCAAATATTCATGAGTCAGTTCACAAGCTGTGTCTGCATCTTCTCCATTCAAACAGATGTGAAAGTGAACGCACCACACTGTGGTGAACCCTGGTGACATTCATGGCTGGTGAGGCACTGACTCCTTTGGAGTTTTTTCATGTTAATCCCGCTTCCTCCTTAAGAGGACAACAAGAAAAAGAAGAGAATAACTCACTTGGAAAAATGTTCAATATCCCTCTTTCAGCACAATAAAATCAATAAAATCAGTTCCAGACACAACCGTGATAAGTGAATTTCCCCAAAGTAGGAGTCCTTAGAAATAAATGCAGCACAAAACAAAACATCTACCACTTTTTCACATTTTTAGAGCTCTGAATGAAATAACACCCCTACAGTCACCTATGCACCTATTAGCCAATATAGTAGACATAGTAAGACAGACTACATAAGACATAGAAAACCTGTTTACCACCTTCTAAACACTTTTTAACATTATTAGAGCCCTCTAGATAAGAAATAACACCCCTATAGTCACCTTTACTCTAAATCCACAAATACACATTCTAAATACACAGATACACATTCGAAATACACATTTGAAATACACAGATACATATTCTAAATACACAGATACACATTCTAAATACACAGATACACATTCTAAATACACAAATACACATTCTAAATACACAAATACACACTCTAAATACACAGATACACATTCTAAATACACAACTACACGTTCTAAGTACACAGATACACGTTCTAAATACACAGATACACGTTCTAAATACACAGATACACATTCTAAATCCATAAATACACATTCTAAATCCACAAAGACACATTCTAAATACACAGATACACATTCTAAATCCATAAATACACATTCTAAATCCACAAAGACACATTCTAAATACACAGATACACATTCTAAATCCATAAATACACATTCTAAATCCACAAAGACACATTCTAAATACACAGATACACAGTCAAAATACACAAATACACATATACACATTCTAAATACACAAATAGACATTCTAAATACACAAATAGACATTCTAAATGCACAAATACACATTCTAAATACACAAATACACATTCTAAATACACAAATACACATTCTAAATACACAGATACACATTCTAAATACACAAATACACATTATAAATACACAGATACACATTATAAATACACAAATACACAAATAATCATTCTAAATACACAAATACACATTCTAAATCCACAGATACACATTCTAAATACACAAATACACATTCTAAATACACAGATACACATTCTGAATACACAGATACACATTCTAAATACACAGATACACATTCTAAATACCCAAATACACATTCTAAATACACAACTACACATTCTAAATACACAAATAGACATTCTAAATACACAGATAAACATTCTAAATAAACAGATACACATTCTAAATAAACAAATAGACATTTTAAATACACAAATACGCATGCAAGCAGAAAATGAGCCGCTTCATCAGTCATCCACGGCCTGGATGCTGCGAGGAGAAGTGGCTGATGGACATGAAAATGCATGTAAAAATTAAGGCTGTTTACTTGGACACTAATGAGAGGAGGCTTAAGTAGTCCTGTTTAATTAGCTGGATTGGTTCGATTCACTGAGCACTCACAAGGCCTTTTCAAATGCTGACTATCACAAGCGAAGTGTAAGGGGCGTGTTGCCTTCACTGATCCTGGGACGTGAGCGTTACATAAGCACCACTGCAAGGTCAGACATCTAAGTCACTTAAGAAACCACCCTGCCTTGAGGAAGCCCTGCCAGATCCAGCCACAGTCTTCCAAATGATTTCCAAAGTTCCCTCATAATTCCTTCGCCTTCTTTCATCTTCAACTGCTGTGTGCCAGTGACTGAGTAGTATTGATTATTGTGTGCAAGCGGACGTGTTGAGGTGGGTTCTTGGCACGGGAGAAGTGTCCTTTTTAGCTAAGTGCATGAGAAGGAGTACAAAGGCGAGGTGGAAAGTGCAGCTGCACTTCAATAAAGAGCCTAGTTTGTCCTCTTTGATGCTGCCTTGCACCTCGGCTACAAACAACTCCTGCCCTTGTCACTGAGAAGTGCAGTAGCAGACAGCGCTCTTCACTTGCTTACCACGTCCCACCATGCACTGCTGCACCGTGTCAGCCTCCCAGCCCATATTTGGAAGCTCCACGTGCTCTTAGTTTAGCTCTCCTCTGAACCAGGTGATCAGCATGTGGAGGACTTGTTTTGGAGACAAGAAGCTGCAACATGAAAGCGGGATATTTTCTAGAGCAACACATGTATATCTATATCATATCTATAGCATGTAGCTACACTAGATTCTAGCATATCTACATCTACTTCTAGCAGCTTGAAGTTATATAAAACCCAGCAGCAACAATGTTTTTTTACATTTTCCAAATATTTCTTCTTAAATATGATTTATATTGTTACATATTATATATATTATGATCTTTTCCCATATGATGCACTATATTGTCTTTTTTTTGTTTCTCTTTTTTGGAATAACCTTTTTTCTGTAACATTTCAGCTCTATGCTACTATCCATTTATTCATGGAGCCTACCCCAGCTGTCTTGGGGCGAGAGGCGGGGTCCACCCTGGACTGGTGGCCAGCCAATCACAGGGCACATATAGACAAACAACCATTCACACTCACATTCATACCTATGGACAATTTGGAGTGGCCAATGAAGCTAACGTGTTTTTGGAATGGGGGGTGGGGGGGCGGAGTCCTGGGAGAAAAGCCACGCATGCACGGGGAGAACATGCAAATTCCACACAGAGATGGCCGAGGGTGGAATTGAACTCGGGTCTCCTAGCTGTGAGGCCTGCATGCTAATCAATTGTCCGCCGTGCATCTATGCTACTAAAATGACATTATTTTCCTTAGTGGCATCAAATGTGTCATTTGTTTCTCCTTAGAATACATGTATTTATTTTATTTATTATATTCATTTATTATTCATTTACATTTATCAATCTTTTTCTCTTAGTATGTCTTCATGTTGTTTTTCCTGCTAAGACATTTTGTTTTCTGTTCCATTTGCGTTTAATTCCAGATGTACGTTAGCGGGTCACCTTACTGCAAATGTTGAGTTTGTGGTGTGGGTTTGTGTGTTCCGTGTGTGGGTGAGTCGTGGATCACGAGGCAAATGAGGGGGAGCCATCACTTGCCGACTAAGGTGTTCTGGAACAAGTCATCTCTTTGACCTTTGACCCGGTGCGGGATGAGCCTGCCACTGGTCTGAATGCATGACCGGACGTGAGACGAGCCCGTAAGGTGTCTGCAGCACACGCCGTTTCCACGGATCGTGCAGGGTAGAGATTCAGGATGCTGAGAAATCTCGACATGTTCAACCAAGCCTGTCCGGTGGCCTTTTTTCCTCCAACACGGTCTTGACCTGTGAAGGGACGGAGCAGTTCCTCAACAACATGTTTGTGTTCTCCTGTTGAGATTCCAGCATATATATCTTCCTGACCTCATCTTCTCACAGGTACACCATTCCAGTGCAATTACTAACATAAAGCCAGCTCTCTGCCAAGCTGGGCCTCTCTCCACGTCTGGAATTGACTTTTTCTCTTTCCCATCACACACTCCAACGTCTTAATGACAAAGGATCAGCGTGCCAGAAAACATTTAGCTTGGTGAAAGAGCACAAACAGCCAATGTGCTCACGTAGTTTGGGCAGGTGGATTCCCTCCCCAGGACGTTTAGCCATTGGAATGCTACCATGAGACCACCATTTCTAACTTTCACTTTCATGGTGTAGAAATCCTCCCCCTGAGGACTCTAAGTGGGTTTTGAATAGAGGATAAGGGAATCTTAAAGAACCAAATTATAGAATGAGAACCAGATTATTTATTACTGACAACAATACCTAATACAGATGTCCGGGGTTTATCTGCAGTCCCTGTATGCCTACAAGTAAGCGGGTCTTATTACAGTGCAGCTGCAAAAAAGCACCCTTCCTTTCCCTGCCCGGCCTTTTATACACTCGAGGCTGGAGTTCTGGACCAATCGTCTTTCGCCACTGCACTTGCTTGAACCGCTTTCATGGTGTTTCTGCTTTTGTTTGTTCGCTGGGGCATCAAGGCGTCTTTTCCTTTGCATTGGCATCAAGGCGTCTGGAACATTCTGCTTTTCCTTTGTTGCAAAGCAAGCTGTCCTATGCGTACTCGATGTTTCCACCTGTCAGTTGTCACTTTAGTCCCTTTTTTTGTGTGGGTGCTTGTATAAGTATCTTTTGTCTGTATTTGTGAGACTGTGTTTGTTTTAGCTTTTATCTTTAGCTAGCAAAATTTAGCAAATACCTTCAATGGAAAACTCAAATGATTACAATTGTATTTTGATGACGTCATTTTAAATAAACAAAGCAAGAATGGAATTGATTTGGTGTCCTAAACATCATTTTGTGTCTCTTCTACGAGGCTATGCTATTTCCCTACGGCATCATCATATGCGGGACTCCAATGGGAGCGATAGAACCCGGTGAAGGTGTTTACATGAGATTTGCAATAATATATCCATCGGATTAGCGCCCGTCTAATTGAATGATTAGACGGGGTGTAAATGTTCTTTCTCTCCCTGGCTGGCGCCGTCTGCGCTCTGCACGAGGCACACGTTGGCGTGTGGCGCCGGGAGGAAAGGTGAGACGAGAGCATCTGTGCAGCAGTTCATATGAAAGCCACCTGGCTCGCCGTGGCTCTGTGATGTACGCCTTTGATAACTACAAACCCGGGTTCTTTCAACAACAACAAAGTAGCGCAGAGAGAGGACGACAATGGGATACTTGTCAGTCTGCAGTCTTGCTAGGTGGCGGTCTCTGTTACAACTGTGATGCATAATTGTTCTTTTGTTTTCTTCGTTTGTGTTTCTCATGGGGGGGGGGGGGTACAAATGGGGTGAAATGTGAAGCGAGGAGACGGCAGTGTGCTCCGATGCCTCCGCTGTGATTTATCAACACGCTCATTTCCGCTGACTGGTCCTTCTTACTGACACACACACTGGCAGGGAGTACATGCGGCTTCTGGTGCGTTCATGCACCTCTGAAAACTACCACCATGCAACATTTGATATCTGCATTACTGGATCGCATGGTTAGGATTGTACGTTTAGCCTCGGTCTGATAGCTTAGTGCAGTCTGGAGGTGCATTTGCGGCCTGCTTCTGTTTTTTTCTGTAAAAAAAATTCTAATTTTATTGGAATATTGTCAAACTATGACAAGAAAAAAGTCATTTTACAAGAATAATGTCCGGATTGAGTAAGGAAGTCAAACAATGCACAACGATGAGCCAATTCAAGAAACAATACAAGCAGTTGATGTTTGCCAAATACAAGGACATATCACAATATTGACGTTACTATGGTAGCCATTATGTCTTTATTAAACTCAAGTTGTTATTTTTGGAAAATTTGGTTGGGGAATTCTGGGAATCAAGTAATAGCTGTCATTTTACCACAATAAGTCTTCTTCTTCCTCTTTGGGCTTTTCCCAAGGGGGGGTCGCCACAGCAAACCAATGTCCTCCATCCAACCCTGTCTTCTACCCTCATGTCCTCCTTCACTACATCCATAAACCTCCTCTTTGGTCTTCCTACCTGGCAGTATCCTTCTACCAATATAATATATTGTACATATATATAATGTATTCTACTAATATATTGACTATCTCTCCTCTGGACATGTCCCAACCATCTCAGTCTGGCCTAAAGGACTTTATCTCCAAGGCCTCTAACATGTAATGTCCCTCTGATGTACTCCTTCCTGATCCTATCCATCCTGGTCACTCCCAATGATAACCTCAGCATCCTCATCTCTGCTACCTCCAGTTGTGCTTCCTGTCTTTTCCTTCCAATGTTTTTTTTACTTATTAACTTATTTTACCAGAATGTGTATTTATCACAATAAAAGTCATAAACTCCAGGAACCATCGTGTCATTTTAGTCACAAAGAGAAAAAAATGTTTTTTTTTTCAAAGCTGTTATATGAGAAACAAAAAACAAATGAAGTTATTTATGGAAAATGTTTGGAAGAACATTACAATAAAAATCCAATAAAGTTACAATTATTCCCCAAATTGGGGGAGTAATGAATTAATGACAGAGCTGACAT
Organism: Doryrhamphus excisus; assembly: GCF_030265055.1. Taxonomy (NCBI): domain Eukaryota; kingdom Metazoa; phylum Chordata; class Actinopteri; order Syngnathiformes; family Syngnathidae; genus Doryrhamphus; species Doryrhamphus excisus. The sequence goes on along the minus strand of NC_080472.1, from coordinate 6,259,248 downwards.
CTTGAAATATGAAAAAAGTTTTAGCATATCTGCAAAGCTAGTTACGGCAGTTCCGTATCGTCTGTGGACTTTTTAGTGTTTAACAGTGCTTTATTTATTATTTGTTTATTGTTATGATTTGTTATGATTTTTTATGACTTTCTTATTGTTTCTGGTGCCATAGCGACCCCTTAGGCAAGCGTACAGCTATGGATGTTCATCTCATTACATTCGGAGCTGGCGGCACATAAGCGGTACAGAAAATGGACGGATATATCGGGATATGAGTTTTGGTCCATAGCGCCCAGCCCAGGCTGGAACAAATGAGTAACGTGTGTACGGTGTCTTACATGGAGTGTGGCATGCAGTATCGGAGCAGGATGACAGAAAGCTTGAAAGTTTCTTCCTCTGGTTGCAACAGTGCCTCTTCTGGTGGCAGCTAAGCGTTACACTCAGTTGCTTCAAAAGATCAATAGCTCCAAATACTTGTCAACAATCAATGAAACGATGGCGACTCCCAAGTCGAGTTTTTCCTAAGCAATTAGACGATGCCCAGTGGGGTACATTGCCAGTGTCTACAATCATGCATCTCTACTTCTATGACCTTTTTCTTGCACCAGCATAAAAGACACACTTGTACTTAATGGGGCATTAGACTGTGCTCTGCTGCGCTATTTTTAGCCAGCGCCTTGGAGAATTCCATGAGAAAAAATTGAGGCCTTATTTCTTCCTCCATTTCTCATTCTCTGTCCTTTCCTCTCTTTGTCTTCCTTTGGCGCCGATATGGCCGTTGCCCTCCTCCGTTCATCTGTTTCACTCGTCTCTGCCCCTCCCTCTCCATCCGTCTCACTCCCTCTTTCTGCCCCCCGAAATGGACTGGAGCGGCACGCATGAGAGACTTGTTAACGAGCCTGTTGTCGTTGTTATCATTCTGAGCAACGATCTTCTCCCGAGTTATCCTTGACAGCTTGATGATTCATTAGAAACATTGAAACATGTCCCGCTTTGACCTCTGACCTCATCCACTTTGTCTTACACATGACATCACTCAGTTGAAAAGAATGCAGAAAACTGAAGGTTGCTGGTTCGATCTTCCACCGCAATCTAAAGGTTGCTGTTTCGCTTCTCTGGAAGTATGTGGAAGTAGAAGTACCCTTGGGCAAGAGAGTGCATCATCAATAAGTCAATGTTAATGAAAATAAGAGTAATATTAACAACCTTTGTCCTGGTCTGCGTTGTTACAGGGAGATGCTACAGCCCGATTGTATAGTAGTAGTTCAATGACTCCGCATTTTGGAGCCCATCCAATATGTCGGAAGCCTTTCGCTCCGATGGCATTTTGAGGAAAAAGGATGATGTTGCAGGAAGCCAAATCTGTTGAGTCATAATTTAATTTCTGCAGCAGCACAAGTTAAAAAACATGCTATAGGTAGCACAGAGGCTAATAATGGTTAATAGTTAGCCGAGTCTCTTTTCAGGCTGCTGTCAAGATGCAGCCATAGGCTACTTGAGCCATAGAGCCTCCACGGAAATAGCAGCTGTCCCCAAGCCGGCCCTCCACATTAGACACTTGACAGTCTTCTTAAAGTGCTCTGTGACTGATGGAGTTCCTTTGTCAATGACGGGTGAGCCGCTGCTGGCAGTTTTGGGCCAAAGAACAGTGCGGATGACATGAACATCAGTCAGGCTGTTGCCAGAGCAGTAAGGAGAACCTCATTGGCACCAAAGGCAGCAACTTTTCATCATAAAGTTGTCCAAAGCAGGGCCAATCAGATGAGGTTGAACAGTGACAGTTGTAGTGTGCCATATTGTTGGTCCATGTTGGCCATCTGTGTTAGTCTTGGATCGGTAAAACTAGAAAAGAAGTTTTGGAAACATCCCAAACATGCACATGCAGTCCCTCTTAAGTCATATTTAAAAAACAGCCAATGGTTGCTCATAACAGTAAAACAATGTACCAAATCTAGTACTTGCAGTACAACAGACATACGAGATAAACAAATAGACTTTTCGAGGAGGACGATATGTGACAAAAAATACATTAAGAACACAGTTAGACACTTTATTAATAACATGACTAGATGTGCCACCATATTGTATACAAAGCGGAAAATGTACACAAAGCGCTCTATATCCGTATAAGCTCCACCCTCCATGACTGACTGATTACGAAATGAGAAAGGTACAGAATCAGGTAGTTCTGAATTGTGTCAAAAGCTACCTAGCTAACAGGAAGGTAGGAGAATACACATATGTAAGTTTAAATATTACATGTGGAGTACCCCAGGGGTCAATACAGGGACCAAAATGGTGTAGATGAAAGATATATATATATGTATATCTATATATCTATATACCGTATATACTAATGATACTAATGCCTTTTGTTCTTATTCATTAACCGTTATATGACTTATTTATGGTGTAAAAATAAAATTACACATCACAGCTAGGAAACCCGAGTTCAATTCCACCCTCGGCCATCTCTGTGTGGAGTTTGCATGTTCTCTCTGTGCATGCGTGGCTTTTCTCCAGGTACCCCCCCCCCCCCCCCCCCCATTCCAAAAACATGTTACCTTCATTGGCCACTCCAAATTGTCCATAGGTATGAATGTGAGTGTGAATGGTTGTTTGTCTATACTATGTGCCCTGTGATTGGCTGGCCACCAGTCCAGAGTGGACCCCGCCTCTCGCCTCAAGACAGCTGGGATAGGCTCCATCACCCCCTGTGACTGGTGAAGATAAGCGGTAGAAAATGAATGAATGAATATTTTATTGTATAAAAATATATATATATTACCACAGTGCCTTGTCAGTTTCCATTGTACTAAGTGGTAAAACCGCATTTGGAATACAGGAAGTGCATAAATCTATTGCAGTTGATGTGAAACAGATGGGGGGGTAAGATTAAACAAGCGTTACTCCTTTTGGAGCTATGAATTGTACTATGTAATGTATTACATTGTGGTAGTGTGATGCTCTGGGATGGTTTGCTGTGCTAAATGGAAGCATGAATGCTGCTGAAGGCCAAGCAACGTGGCTTGTATAGCAGGACCATGATCCAAAAGCCAGCAGAAAGTCCATCAAAGCACATGAAGACTTTGTCCTGAACTGAATTCTACTGAGATGCTGTGGCAGGACCTTCTGAAGGCCTTCGTGCTGGAAAAGCCTCCAGTGGGGCGGAATGACACCAATTCCTCTGAAACGTTGAAGGGTGACAGAAGTGCATAAAGAGAGGAAAATCCGGATGGGGCAAAGACTTATTTACACCATCAGCTGCTTTTGTCACCTTTTTCCAGGATTTGTTTCCATTCAGCTATGCTCCTTTGTCCCGACACGAAGGGAACTGCTGACATGAGCAACAATGTGTCACCGCTAGTGTGCCAATCACAACATTTTCACATGTGGCGGTTTTGAAGCAGGAAGTAAAAAGGCTTAGGACCGCGAGCCTAAGTCAGGCAGGCAGCAAAACATCCAGGAAGTGCGGACACCAAAGACTATTTGATCACTCCTGCAGCTTCGCCTGCCTCGCTTGCACCACACACAGACTCACAAATGCATGCACTTGCAAGAAAAGAGGTGACGTTCCTTGAAGGAGAAGCCTTTAGCCATAAAGGCTCTGCCATTGTCACCAACGTACGTATAGATGTGGAGATGTGGAGATGTGGAGTGTATGCACTCACTTGACATTGTGCTTCTTCAGCACTTCTAAACACTTGGCTGTGACTGTTAGCTGCTTTACCAAATGACTTGTTAGCTTTAGCGTGGAAGCTACAAATGCTGTACACACTAGGGGTGGCGCTGAACCCCAATACAGTACTTTTTTAGGAATAATGAATTGGAACAAGTACTTTAAAATATTAGTCTTGGGTAACAATGGAAACATCCCAAATTTAAAATGTGACTCGGCTACAAAGACAAAAACTTCTACCAATACAAATACAAATACGGGCTATGTTGTATTAGTACACACACTGACGCTTTTCATCACGTATGTTAGCCCATTGAAGACGTACGAAGGCTTTCAGGGATTTTGCTGTGTTGCTGTTTCTGACGGAACAAAATGGCTTCCCAGCAAAGTAATACTCTTACTGTGGAACTCTTGGTGTGTGTCTTCCTGTGCGGTTCGAGGGCCATTTGTGGCCCATAGCTGTCTATTTTTGGTCTGTGGCACATTCTAAAAATAGAATTTAACATTCATTCATTCATTTTCTACCGCTTATCCTCACTGCTGGAGCCTATCCCAGCTGTCTTTGGGCGAGAGTCCAGGGTGTACCCCGCCAGCCAATCACAGGGCACATATACACAAACAACCATTCACACTCACATTCATACCTATGGACAATTTGGAGTGTCCAATTAACCTAGCATGTTTTTGGAATGTGGGAGGAAACCGGAGTACCCGGAGAAAATCCACGCATGCACGGGGAGAACATGCAAACTCCACACTGAGATGGCCGAGGGTAGAATTGAACCCTGGTCTCCTAGCTGTGAGGTCTGTGTGCTAACCACTCGACCGCCATGCAGGTAGAATTTAACAAGGAAACTAAAAAAAGCATAGATTGGAAAATCAGAAGTAATTCTACAAAAATAAAGACAAATATTAAGAGGAAAAGGTTGCAATACAACAAGAAAACGTCTTAATTTTATAAGCAATGATGTTGTGATATTATGAGAAGAAAGTTGAAATAGTTGAACAAAAATTAAATGTGATAATAAAAAAGAAGAAAGAAGTGCCAGTTTTATATAATATAATAAACTAATTTCAGTAGCGCAGAGTTGAAATAGAGAAGCACAAATATGTTTTTAAGTGATAATAATATGTAGTATACAGGAATACAAAGACAAAGAAAATAAGAGTTGGTAAAAGTAATAATGTTATGGAAGTAAAGTCATCCGGTTATGAGAGGAACAAATGAAGATTTTAAAAAAAAATCCAATTTGGAAAAAGAATAAACAAATACAAATAATAGGCATTCATATCATAAGCAGAGGCTGTGTTTCTTTACAAAAGAATTTCATTTTTCACTTTGTGGCCCACGCTGATATCATGCAGCCGCCCCCTATTGGCTGCTTTTATTTTGGTGTCCAATGAAGAGCTCCCGAGGTAGCGTGGTGTCAGACTAAAGTAGCTTTGCTGTTTATGGAGCCATTGTCTGTGAATTGTTCATTAGACCGTCAAGAGGGTCTCTGGCACTCGCACTCCATCACTGTCTTCCTCAACGCATAAAAATGAGTTGCTCTTCAATAAAGCTTTTAGTGCAGGAGCCCAACACTCACATGATGTCACCAATCATAAAAATATTCTTGTTTTTCTTTTTTAATTCCTTTTCAGTGTCACGTCGCAGCGTGTGTGTGCGTGTGTGTGCATGTGTGTGTGAGAATACCAGCTATTACCAAAAGAATACCAAACTTAACTTTTTGGACTAATAATAGCTTGTATAAAACCAGGAAATATCATGCTTTGCGATGCGACCCCAGGATGCAGAGATGAGGACCAAGTGCTGGTAAAAATGTATTTTTCATGACATCAATGCAAGTATCAAAAGGGATTGATGCAGCTAAGAGGCATAAGGCACACATGCATGCCAAAGGCTGAATGCACCAACAGAGGACGAGAGGAGGAAGCACCGGCTCAACCAAATCAAACATCAAACAATAAGAGCAGCACAAAACTCAACAGACCAACACAGGAAATATTACAAAATAAGAGCACTGAACCAGGAACTAAGGCTTATAAAGTGAAAAAAACAAACAGTCTCACAGACAACAACGCAGATTGTGATCATTTATTCATTATATATTTTTGAAAACTGTGATAGAGTGAAGGGCTCACATCTAATATCTAATATATATAGGTACAACACCCCCCATAAAGATGGACATACGTAGATGTTATAGATATGACATATAGATGTTATAGATATGAAATGTATATGTTATAGATAGGACATATAGATGTTATAGATATGAAATATAAATGTTATAGATATGACATACTATAGTTGTTATAGATATTAAATGTAAATGTTATAGATATTAAATGTAAATGTTATAGATATACCATATAGATGTTATAGATCTGACATATAGATGTTATAGATATTAAATGTAAATGTTATTGATATACCATATAGTTGTTATAGATATTAAATGTAAATGTTATACGTAGATATGAAATGTAAATGTTATAGATATACCATATAGATGTTATAGATATGAAATATAAATGTTATAGATATGACATATAGATTATATAGATATTAGATGTAAATGTTATAGATATGACATATAGATGTTATAGATATGAAATGTAAATGTTATAGATATTAAATGTAAATGTTATACGTAGATATGAAATGTAAATGTTATAGATATACCATATAGATGTAATAGATATGAAATGTAAATGTTACAGATATGACATATAGATGTTATATATATGACATATAGATGTTAGAGATATGAAATGTAAATGTTATAGATATGACATATAGATGTTATAGATATAATATATAGATTATAAATATATATCTATATAATATTATTATATGCGTATTATATAATTATAGATATGACATATAGCTGTTATAGATATGAAATGTAAATGTTATATGACATAGATGTTATAGATATAATATATAGATTATAGATATTATATATCTATATAATATTATATTCGTATATATAATTATAGATATGACATATAGATGTTATAGATATAATATATAGATTATAGATATTATATATCTATATAATATTATATTCGTATATATAATTATAGATATGACATATAGATGTTACAATATGAAATGTAGGTGTGTAGCTGTGTAACATGTGTGCTATAAGCCAGATATGCTAAGGAGGTTTTTTTTTCCAGCATTTTCAGCAGATGGTGAGAACATTTAAGATTTTTGCACATAAATAACAGCTAGAGAGAAAAGTCGATAAGATATGCCACAGTGGCGTCTTTATTCAGGTCCAGTTTTTCTTCATTCCCGTGGCTTCAGGCTTGTGCGAGGAAAAGCTGAGGACAGTTCCCCCGAGTGCGGACAGCAAGGCCCCCGGGCCCGCACAGCTCATAAACAGATGTGTCCTTGTCCCCAGCCAAGTGCAGCCACTCAAGTGGCAAAGCGGGGGCCCAATAATTGTGAAGAATTGAAAGCTAAATATTGGCTTTATCTCCTCAGTAATAAAAGGGCCATGAAATTGATTTAATGCCGCAGCGCTTCTCTTGGGTGGCTTCTTACAGCGTGAGCACAAAACAATGAGCAGCAGCCATCTATTAATTAACCCACCTAATCCTGCAAAGTTAATCTCTCACCACAACTTTGCTGGCAACTAACTTCCAAGCCAGCGGGTCTACTGGGGTGTCATGGCATGGGGAGGAAGGTGCTATAATAGGAAATCCATGGCCGCATTAGCGTTGTGTTTGTGAAAAGCGGTCGATGGCATCATTGCGTAGCGTTCAGTCGCCACATTTTTATTGTCTTTTTAGGATTGTTTTACTTCTTGACTCACCATGCCTCGTTATTACACGATTCCCTCCCGAGCCGTGTGTGGAAATTGTCTTTCTCTCTGCTGTCTTGCCAGTCGCGGTATGGTGGCATCTCGCACCCCCCGCCACACAGTTGTGGTCATATTGTGTGGACGGACTTGCCAATTACCGCCTCCTCCTCTGTCTGATATGTTTTTCTCATCTGACCCTGCCCCCTCCTTTTCATCCAGCCCCCCATCACGGAATAGCACTCCCGGGCTGCCTCAGAAATAGGTCACCTGCTGCCGCAGCTTTGCAGACGCTATCCTCTAAGGTGTCCAAGCAGACTTGCATTCTGCAAGAACTCCGTCGGAAAATCAGGAGCAACTCCACTTGAGAGGATTTGAAGCTCATTTCTTTCACGATAGAGGCAAGCATATCCTGTGGAGATAATTTTAGGAGGCTGATTAGGCGTCGACGGTGTGGAGCCCAGAGTGAGGAATCTCATCAGCACTGCTAATGACATGCCATTCCTGTGTTGAAAGAAGAGCCCAGGCCTTGGGCATGGACCAGCTCCTGTCAGCCACCTCTTGCTACGACGTTCATTAAGCCCAACAATGTAATTACAATTCACTGATACGGCTTTGGCTTCATTGCAGGCTGATTAGCAGGCTGATATTTCTTAGCAATAATTACATTGCATTCATATTTACACTCTATTGATGTCTTTACTTCACCAGGTCACGGCTCTTTTAAATGACATGAGAGCATGTTTTTTTAGCTTTTTTCCCGTCCTGAAAAATACCAAAGCTGACTGGAAACCAGGCATGTTCCGATCAGGATCTTAGGCTGCCGATATAATAATCCAATAATCCATGAGTGAAATCGCCCAATACCGATAGTAATAGCGATTCCATACACACAGTTTCCAAGATAGTTATTCTTCAACCTCGTCTGGCTTTTCCCTTCAGGGGTCGCCACAGCAAACCAATCTCCTCCATCCAACCCTGTCTGCTGCATCCGTCTCTCTCATGTCCTCCTTCACTACATCCATAAACCTCCTCTTTGGTCTTCCTCTACGCCTCCTACCTGGCAGCATCCTTCTACCAATATATTCACTATCTCTCCTCTGGACATGTCCCAACCATGTCCCAACCGTCCTGTTCACTGATATCGGGTGATACCAATCGCTGGGCGATCAGTCGGAGTACCCGTACTGGAAACATTTGGGTTTGGCACGAAAAGACCAATACGGAACCAGAAAGCAACATTTCAGCACCCATTTTTCCTGTGAGCAAAAGTATTCAAAGATGTGAGTGGCAGGTGTGTTGTTGCCCATGTGTGTTTGGTCTGCACTCTACTATACACTATACATTATACTCTGTACACTATACACTATACACTATACACTATACACTATACATTATACTCTATACACTATACACTATACACTATACACTATACTATACACTATACACTATACACTATACACTACACTATACACTATACACTATACACTATACTATACACTATACACTATACACTATACACTATACACTATACACTATACACTATACTATACACTATACACTACACTATACACTATACTTTATACTATACACTACACTATACATTATACACTATACACTATACACTATACACTGTACACTATACACTGTACACTGTACACCATACACCATATACCATACTATACACTATACTACACTATACCCTATATTATACACTATACACTATATTATACACTATATACTATACACTATACTATGCAGTACGTAAAGGCCAGAATGAGTGAAGTAGACTTACCTGATGGTTAAATAAGACTGGATGCCTTTGACTGTGGGGAGGATGGCTTTTGGCTGCATTTAGAGGTGCAAACAACATGGAAATCAGACATCTGTCTCTTTGTATGGCTGCAGACATGCGCTACCCACGTGCCCGTATGCCAGGCAGCCCTGCATGAAAGCCACGGATGCCAGTCATTTTACTTGGCCTAATAATAACATTTACTTTGGTGAGAAATATTACACATAGATTTTTTTCTTCTTCTTACGTCACCATGACCCTGATGACCCTAACTGGGGTGGATGGGAGCAACATGCCAATTGTTTCCCCTGAAAAATTGGAAAAAAAGTTAAATTGGTTTTCTGTGAAAATATGAACTGTAAATTTAGCTTGATTATTACACAAGTAATCTCCTTGTATAGGTACCACCTGTGAGGGAAAAGTGCTATTTATATTTGCTAAGATGATATATGACCATACCACGCTTATGTGAACAGGCCAGAAACCTCTTAAAAAAAGTCTTAAAATGGAAACGCTCACACTGATTCAAATGGAAAGCAATTCCCAATACCAGGCCAGAGAAGAGCGGGAAGGCGCATTTAGATTTCCATGGAAATGTTTCCAGTCAGGGTTAGCACGTGGAGAAGTGTGTGGAATCTTCTTTAGTGGCATAATACTCTCACCGCTGCACAGCACATCCACACTAAAGCCCTTGTATTCAATGCAATGACTGCAGGTGTACCTAATGATATGGCACGGAGAAATGAACAAGAGCAGTTTAGCGGGTGACGGCATTAATTATGATAAGCGACTGATAAGTATGTGGTCTCCTTTCAAACTGAAACCATTGGCACTCTTATTAAAGCATAAATCTGTGAGTAAACTGGCTTCAGGTGGGTTTGCAATTTGCACGTCGCTGATTACATTAATGAAATAACGTTGCTCTGGGGGGTGTTTATGTCACACGCTGGTATGAAAGATTACAACCACCCGCGTGCATGATAGCCCTACCTCTGGGCACAATCCCTGCATTTTGTTCCACAGTGCTCCCCCAATTACTGTGAGCTTGTGAGGATGTAGAAGCGTGGCGTACACAAGGTGATGAGCTGGGAGATCTGTTGGACTGTTTCACTTCCTGCAAACAGACGGAGACATCTGTTGGATCATTTCAGCACATTGAAATCTCACCCGAAAAATACTTATGCTGGATCTACACTACACGCTTCAGGGGAAACAATTGGCATGTTGCTCCCATCCACCCCAGTTAGGGTCATCAGGGTCATCAGGGACAGGGTGACGTAAGAGGAAGAAACAAATCTATGTGTAATATTTCTCACCAAAGTAAATGTTATTATTAGGCCCAGTAAAATGATTGGCATCCGTGGCTTTCATGCAGGGCTGCAAGGCATACGAGCACGTGGGTAGCGCATGTCTGCAGCCATACAAAGAGACAGATCTCTGATTTCCATGTTGTTTGCACCTCTAAATGCAGCCAAAAGCCATCCTCCCCACAGTCAAAGGCATCCAGTCTTATTTATCCATCGGGTAAGTCTACTTCACTCATTCTGGCCTTTACGTACTGCATAGTATAGTATAGTGTATAGTGTGTAGTGTATAGTGTATGGTGTATAGTGTATAGTATAGTGCAGGGGTCGGGAACCTTTTTGGCTACGAGAGCCATGAAGGCCAGATATTTTAAAATGTGTATCTGTGAGAGCCATATATTTTTTTTTAAACATTGAATGCAATAAAATGTGTGCATTTTTATGTAAGACCAACAGTTTTAGACATAATGGGCTCTAATTACGTAGACCCGGCACACTACCCCACGCCAATGGGGTGTGGCCAGCACACTTTCGTGAGCAGCGCAGTGTCTAATAATCAATCAAATACTTGTTGCCATTAATACAACTTCTGCTGCTGCAGGGTTTTGCACCATACTCCGTACATGTATTTCATTCTTTTGGCCATCTTCGTCAGAAGGCTTGGTTCTGCAGCTTTAGCTAGGTGACTATTTGACTAAAGGAGGAAAGTTTATATTTACATGTTGACATCTCAATGACCGAGGTAGACTACCGCATTACCCAGTAATAATCAAGTTTTGGTGTTTGACCTGGAAAATATCATCAGGAAAAGTTGATATGGTTGACGGATTAAAATGCATAAGAAAGTTGTTGATTTTGAATATTATTTTTAACAGTCATTTCCGTGATGTTTACTTTAAAATGTTAGCAAAAATACATTTTTATTGTGGTAAGAAACGCTTGAGAGCCAGATACAGTCATCAAAAGAGCCCTACCTGGCTCCCGAGCCATAGGTTCCCTACCTCTGGTATAGTGTATTGAGTATAGTGTATAGTGTATAGTGTATAGTGTATAGTGTATAGTGTATAGTGTATAGTGTATAGTATAGTGTATAGTATAGTGTATAGTATAGTGTACAGTGTATAGTGTATAGTATAGTGTATTGTATAGTGTATAGTGTATAGTGTATAGTGTATAGTACGTATAGTGTAGTGTATAGTATAGTGTATTGTATAGTGTATAGTGTATAGTTTATAGTGTAGTATAGTGTATAGTATAGTGTATAGTGTAGTATAGTGTATTGTATACGTAGTGTATAGTATAGTGTATATTGTATAGTGTATGCATAAGCACATCCTTGTGCTGCACGGACAAAAGGGGTTTGTTTTTTTTTTAAATTAGATGTTTGCCAAAGGTGATGATGTCATTTAGGACACTTGTTTCCTGCTTTTGAAATCTGTTATCTGTCAGCTTAAGTTGCAAGTTAGTACATAACCATCTTTATATATCCACTCCCCAAAAAACAGATTGGAAATATGAATGTTGGTGAGCTACTAACGTATGAATATGAGAAAATTCTCCTATTTGCTGAGCTAGAGAAAGTCCTTCAAATGGTCCTGGGGGCCGGGGGTGCTTTGTCTGTAATTGGTAAGAACATGAGGCACAATCGTTTAATAGTCACATTTTATGTGATGAAAAGTTTCATCCATAAATCACCTCCATTCTTCTCGCCTGTGCTGTCTCACCCTCGCTACTTTGGATTTGAAAAAGTGTTTCCCTCTCACCTTCTCCTCATCTCTTGGGGTAACTCCTCAGCAGTTTTCTCCAAACCATGCCAACCAGCTTGTTTGGGTCCCGTCTTCCGGAATCAATGTGGACATGCGCGGTAACGTGGAATAGTCGGCTGCATGACAAGCAGTTGAAGTGCTAATGGAGTAGATCATTTTAAGCATGACAATCAAAATTAAAACAATAATGTCTACTTTCAATTGAAGGAAAAAATCAGTTTTTCTGACAATTTTGGGGGCTCCTGGAAATCTCGGGACCCCAGGCAATTGCCCCTGATCAAACGTTGCACATCATTTCTGCATATGCCACACAATCGGGAAGAATCCAAAGAGAATGGACTTTTCTCTTTGAAACTGATCTAGCATCAGTTTCAGTCATGCTTCTGGCTATTTCCACCCCGTGTGAGGACCTGGGGGTCGGCCGCATTGTGGTTGTGCCAATGGTTCCTCCAAGAGTCTGCTGATAGATGTCGCCCCGACATGAGCTCCTACCTCTGAAAGCTGCTTTCATCCTTGCTCCCTTCTGGTGTCGACTTTGTCTTCTAGCTCGGGGAGGAAGTGATGCATTTGTGTGTGTGTGTGTGTCTGCAGGCTTCCCAGCGACAGCGTATGGACCGGTGGCGGCGGCGGCAGTAGCAGCAGCGCGTGGCTCAGGTAGGGGGGCCCGTGGAAGAGGCGGCTACTTGGCGTACCCACAGAGCACAGGGCCAGGTAAACGCTCTGTCCATGTTCTGTGTGGCTGCTGCTCTCTCCAACTTCTCCCGCTATGCTTCCTCACAGACGTAGTCACCCGAGGTCCTCGTAGCCGAACCTCCTTTTTCCTCATTAGTCGCTTCCAAAAGGTCAAATTCCAAATAATGTCAATTGAATTAGAATGTATACTTGCTCACTTGAACCTTATGGTAAACTTCAGCCGCAGCTCCCCTCATCATTTCACACGCTGCCCTGAGTCACCTGTTGTGTGTCTCAGTTAAAGCAATCCCCCTGGAAACTGTGGTAACTAAGGAACCTTACATTACAATGCCATTGGAACACTTTGCTCTTTTTTCAGTGTCATTTTTACTTATTTGTTTTTCATTTGTATATATCATGTATGTTTTTTTATTATATATATATTCTATATATATATAAATATTCCACATTCATACCTATGGACAAGTTGGAGTCGCTAATTAACCTAGCATGTTTTTGAAATGGGAGAGGAAACCGGAGTACCCGGAGAAAAGCCACGCACACACAGGGAGAACATGCTAACTCCACAAGCGGAGATTCCAACGCAGGTGTCCCCCATCTAATGACCAGCATGCTAACCACTATTCCACCGTGCAGGATGTTCTACCAGTGTACTGTAAATACGTAGAGCACACAGGCGTGCTGGATGTTATTAGTCATGCCAGTGAACATCTACCAAGAGACTGGGATGAAAGTGTGTAGCAGAGTTTCTCCCGGTGTTTAACACAGCATCGATTGACTTGTCGGCTTCATTTAGACAGCTTGCTTTTTCCGCCCTTACAACTGTAGATCATTCAATAGCCGCCAATAGCAACTCTCCTGACTGAACACCGCAGAGATGCTCTTTACCAGACATGCCGTAGGAAGCTTATGGGAGAAAACATCCCTTTGAATTGTTTGTAACGTGTGCAGACAAAGCGAAGCACATTTTAATCATCTTATGAGATGCTCTGTCTCTCCCATCAGGGTGTTTGTGTTTTCAAAACAAACCATTTGCAAAACCATCATGGCAATGCTAATCATCAAGAAGCCGGAATGGTGATTTGGAGTTAGAAAGCAAATGACGTGATGGCAGCCATCATGAACACTTTATGTGTGACAGCTGCAAATGGAAGTATCATCATGGACGGGCTTTTTGTATGTCCTAGATACTGCAAGTACTTAACAAGTAATCAATCAATCCAGTGTTATGCTTTCTTTTGGTTATGTTATGTTTTTATGCTTGGTCCATATCTAAAAATGCACCTAATGCCACAAAAACAAAAGCTGTTTCCTCATTTTGGCTCCATGTTTTGCTTTTATGGTGACATATGAGTGGAGTATTTGTGCTTTGACTCCACCTTCAGTTCCCACAGAGCTCCACACTCAGAACAGAGACTGCATGCATTCTTTAAAAGCAAATAAAAGATCCGAGCTGTATGACCTTGAGCACCCTTCTGCTGAGGCAGAGCCGGCTGGCCCATTAGACAATCTAGGGTGTCAATAAATGTGGGGAAAAAACTCTATAATGTTGAAACTACTTATAAAGTCTTAAAATGGAAACGCTCACACTGATTCAAATGGAAAGCAATTCCCAATTCAAAATCCATCCACCATTCCGTTTTCTATACGGCTTGTCCTTACTAGGGTCTTAGGTATGCTGGAGCCTATCCCAGCAGACTTTGGGCAAGAGGCAGGGTACGCCCTGGACTGGTGGCCAGCCAATGGCAGGACACATAAAGACAAACATTCATACCTATAGAATATTTGGACTAAGATGTTTTTGGAATGGGGGAGGAAAGCAGAGTACCCGGAGAAAAGCCACGCACGCACGGAGAGATTCCAATCAGGTGTTCCTGACATTATTATTGTCTTTATATAAAAACAATATCAAAAGTTGCACATAATTTTTGTGTAGTTGTTGTATAGTTATCCCTTGTTTATCATAGATCATCAGTTGTAGAAGTTTCCAATCTCACTTCATGACATTATTTCATTCAATTAAATGTGTTTGTAGTTACAGCATAGAAACCTTCCAAATACACATTGGTAGAGCCCTCTAGACATGACATAACACCCCTATAGTTACATTAAAACTTCTCTTAATCAATACAGTATAGTAGACACAATAATATTAATATAATATGATATATAGATATAGATATAGACTCACACATTTGCATTGGAAGAGTCACAGCATACTTCCTGTGGTGGCTATTGTCCAACAGATGTAACATTACTGACCCCTAGTGACCAGTGTAAAATACTACATATCATCACAATATGTCATCTGAATGCCTTATATAGTGCCTTAAATAAATTATTATTATTATTATTATTATTATTATTATTATTATTATTATTATTATTATTATTATTATTATTATTGTTATTATTATTATTATTATTATTATTATTATTATTATTATTATTATTATTATTTTCATACTTTTGTTCAAATGAAGAAACAGCCATGATTGCTGGTGGAAAGCCTCTACTTTTTTCTTCACCATTGAACCTTACAACTTAGTGACTAATTAATGACTATGTTCTCCCTAGTGACATCTTCTTCACTTAATTGTTTTAATACCATGCCACGCGCTAGTAGGTGTCGAACCGGTAGCTCCTTTTTTTGTAGGATTATAGAAAGAACACTAAAATCATCACACAACGACTTAACACTCAACAGGTACCTGAGAAATCGGCAATACAAGTTTCAAATTCCCAGCAGAGCATTTCATTGGTCATAATGTTGCTTCATTAGAGTCCAGACCAAACAGCACTGCTTTCTCAGTCACATCAGTATACTTTCTGACAGGCACAGTCTCCAAAGCACAAAGTATTCTGTTCTTCATCATTCACAAACTCAACTCATGAGTTGTGGCCACTAGGTGTCGCCAAAAAGCAACACCCACTGTAACTTAAAGCAGCACATCAAAAGTGTGATTTATACTTCCAAATACAAAATAAGATGGTTAGTGACCCCAGAAAAATTCCCAAAGCATTTGGTGGAATCCCAGCTGATGACGTCCATAAAAGTTACACAAATAGCCGTGCTTTTAGTGTAGACAGATTGAAGCAGAGCAAAATACAAAGAAGGATGAAGACGGTTCCGGCAGGTCCCAGGCTGCTTTGTTAAGTGTTTTCTGATCCCAATGGAGCGTCCTGGTGAGCTGAAATGTTGGCCTCAGATCTCAGCTCAGAAATTCCCATTCGGATGACAGTAAGTCTGCTGAGACTGCGGCGGTGACTGCAGGAATAGCCTTGCATTGTAAACGAGTCTATTTTAATCATATTCCCACCTCTTCGTTTTGTTCCTATTAGGCATTCCCCCTCCTCTCCCCTTTTCCCCACCTTTGATTCCCAAGAAAAGTGCAAAATGTAAGTGACAGTCATTTCCGAAAGAAGGTCTTTATCAATTTCCTCCAAATAATTCATTGGTCCTAAGCGGAAGAGAAGAAATGGCTGTGTGCTCCAGGCTCAATCAGTCTGCCTCTTAGCGAGCTCGAGTCCATTTGTCCCACATGCTGAACTCTGGCGCCAGCAGCACTTCACGTGGATTTGCTGCTGGGTGGCGGGGGCGCCCGTGCCAAGACCGCCCCGCTTGGCTTTTGTGTGAGGCCCAGGAAAAAGTTGTGCCACACAGGAGAGAGCGGAATGTCGGCAGCTGTGGGGAGCAGATGGTCGGAGGTTACAGGCACAGGCCTTTAGGGACGTGACGGCTTTGCCCCCCCAGGGTCTGCATACATAACGCTCTTCACAGAAAGTATGCTCGGGCCTCACGCGACATTGTGGAAAATTCTTTGTTTCGACAATGCCCCCGGCCCCCGCAGTTGTTTAGTGTAACTTGTTAAATAGTGAATATTGGTCCAATGTCTAAAGTCTCAAACACTAAAGGCAAAAACAAACAAATAGGAAAGCCAATTTTAAGCACTTGTTAAGCACTTGATGTCGCACCCGAGATGTCAACACCATCCATTCCGGTTGACCTTTGAACCCTGACTTACAGTGGTGTGAAAAAGTGTTTGTCCTCGTCCTGATGTTTGTCACACTTTAATGTTGCAGACGCTCAAAGAAATGTAAATATTTGTCATTAACAATCGCCAATGAAGCTAACATGTTTCTGGAATGGGGGAGGGAAGCGGAATGCCGGGAGAAAGAAGGAAGAACATGCAAACTCCACATAAGCCACATATACATGGAGCAGATGGAAAGAACGTAAGCAAAGAAAAATGCCAATCCAAATGAATATATCATCGGATTCCCAGGGCTGGAATATTCCTTTCCCGAACCGATTGAGGCATCACATACCCAAAGTTGTCAGGGTGCGTTCTTCTTCTTCTTCTATCTATATAAAACATCTCCCGAGTTTAAATATTAGCAAGAATTTTATCTTTTCCTGTTCTAATTTATCCCGGGTGCGTTCTTCCAGCGCATGATCAGATATGACGTAACACGCAGCTACAGACGTTCCTCAGTTTTAAAAATGGAGGCCAGCAATCGGCACCGGACTGCTGTGGAAAGTTTGTCTTTGATCCAAATTAAATTTCAAGACTGGACGGACAAAAAACTGTAAATATGGCGTTATTCCAAGTGAAAGAAAAAGTCGAGGAAGCCGGTATCACGTGATGTTTACGTTTTAATGGGCATGCCCCATTGACTATTCCGTTTGATTACAGCGGCGCACGTAGACCAGAGATGGGAATATTGCTTTCCATGGATACCACTGTTTTCAGAAAAGTCATTCGGAAAGTCGAAAAACTCCTCATGCCAACGTGGCTAAGTGGAGATTCCAACCAATTTCTCATTTCTTCTTGTAAAATGTCTTTTCATAATTAGTGTGATGTTCATTCATTCATTCAATCATTTTCTACCACTTTTCCTCACGAGGGTCACGGGGGTGCTGGAGCCTATCCCTAGTGTGATGTTATTCTCGTAAAAATATGATTTTTTTTCTGTGAATATTTTGTCGAAAAAGGGATTTTTTTACTGATTTGGTTGTTTGTTTGTTTTCTTGTTTATTGATATTTGTAGAATGTGCTGCAGGCCGCGAATGGCCCTGCGCCGCACTTTGGACATCCCTGGTCTAAAGCCCTCCCTTAGCCACTGAGCATTAGCCAGCAGCGCTGGTGACTTTGTCCATGAACAGCCAAGCTGCTGAGGGTATAAAAAGCAATAGTAACAGGCAGGCATGAGTATGGGTGAGTAAATGCAAGAAGAAATCATCTGTTAAAATTCATTAGCCAAGCTTCTCTGAACACAAAATGACAAGACATTAAATATGTATTATTTATGAAAAGGCTGTCTAGTGCTGTTAATTACTCAGCCGTTGGTTCAGAAAAGATGATTTCAAATGGAAAGTGAAAGCAAGGCAAGACAGCAAAAAGAGCTGTTAGTTTATTTCACACATGGAAAATGGAAAAGCTAATTACGGGAGCTAATTTGAGAAGCGGCATGTCAGGTTTATTGACATCTTCTGTAGGGTGATGTGCTTTGATGGCCGCCGAGGAATCTGACAGCCGCTGCGACAAAGTAGTGAGCAGAGCTGTTTGATATTCCCGAGTTAAATTGTGCAAGCCAACCCCTGCACTCCCACCATCCAGTCTACATGCCCGACGTTCCTGATAATAATCATAATCATATCAACAATAATAATAATCAATGATGACATTACCATGAGCCGTTACCTCGTGGAAGTAAGGTGATGTTGCCATTTCCCAAGTTATTATTTTCCTTTATTATTTCTTCCCATCCATTTCACCTGTGGCCAAATATATATGAAGTTAGATATTTATTCATAAATGTAAAGCACGGTCACACAGATTGTTTGACATTTCATTTGCACGATTATTTGCTAAAGCTGTTGTTTTCTTCGCACTTCATCATATTCACCAACAATTCAATCTCACAGTTAGACCCACGGGATTCTTTTCTTGTGAGTACATCGAGTATTACCTGTACACTCCCAGTACTTGTACCCAGTACCCAGCTTGTCTCTGGCTTTACACTTACTTTGCCAAAAAAGTCTTTCAATCGGTAACCAATTGCTCTTTCATAAATCAAACTGGTTTCCAGGGAAACTAATTGCTGCATTACTTTTGTTTTAAAAAGCTTCCAATATGTCAAAGAATGCATCTCTGTGTGGAGTTTGCATGTTCTCCCCGTGCATGCGTGGGTTTTCTCCGGGTACTCCGGTTTCCTCCCACATTCCAAAAACATGCTAGGTTAATTGGCGACTCCAAATTGTCCATAGGTATGAATGTGAGTGTGAATGGTTGTTTGTCTATATGTGCCCTGTGATTGGCTGGCCACCAGTCCAGGGTGTACCCCGCCTCTCGCCCGAAGACAGCTGGGATAGGCTCCAGCACCCCCCACCCTGGTGAGGATAAACGGTATAGAAAATGGATGGATGGATGGATGGATGTACGGATGGATGGATGCTGGATGTACGGATGGATGGATGGATGGATGGATGTACGGATGTTGGATGGATGGAAGGATAGATGGATGGATGGATGTACGGATGGATGGATGGACAGATGGGTGGATGTACAGATGGATGGATGTACGGATGGATGGACAGATGGATGGATGTACGGATGTACGGATGGATGGACAGATGGATGGATGTACGGATGGATGGACAGATGGATGGATGTACGGATGGATGGACAGATGGATGGATGTACGGATGGATGGATGGATGTACGAATGGATGATGGATGGATGGATAAAGAATGGGGATTAGCTATGCAGCAGCAATGACAGGCCTGGTGTGTCCAAAGTCTCCAGTGAGGGCCACATGGTGAAAAATGAAAGGATGCAATTTTGCACTATTTTATAAAGCAACACATGTGAAAAAGTCTTTGCTTGCTTCCTAATTTCTTTTTTGCATGTTTGCCACGCTTAAATGTGACAACTAAATTAAACAACTAAATAATGCAATAACAACTAACTAAAATAATGCAAAAATGTAATTTTAGTCAATGACAACACAACTCAACACTTTATGCAGTTTTGAAATTAAACTTTTTAATATGAAGGTAGTAAAAAAAAACAAAGTGATTAGCCTAAAGCTAAGAAGTGCCCGGGCCACCCGTAGCAGCAACAAGTGCAATCAAGCCTTTGTGATAACTTGCAATGAGCCTTTGTGAATTGGTGTCATTCAGCACCACTGGAGGCTTTTCCAGCATGAAGGCCTTTAGAAGGTCCTGCCACAGCATCTCAGTAGGATTCAGCTCAGGACAAAGTCTTCATGTGCTTTGGTTGACTTGCTGCTGGCTTTTGGATCATGGTCCTGCTGCACAAGCCATGTTGCTTTCAGCGTGAGGTCACCCACAGATGACCTTCAGCAGCATCCATGCTTCCATTTAGCACAGCAAACCATTCCAGACCATCACACTACCACCCCCACATTTTACTGTTGCTGTGATGTTCTTTAAGGCCCGATGGAATGGGACACTCACCTTCCAAAAGGTTCAACTGTGGACTGGTTGGACTACAGAGTATTTTCCCAAAGGTCTTGAGGAGCATCAATATGCTTTGTGGCCAAATGGAGACCAGCCTTATTGTGGTTTAGGACTTGGAACTCTCTTTGCCCAGGGTCTTTCTTATGGTGGTCATGAACACTGACCTTACCTGAGTCAAGTGAGGCCCACACTTCTCTGGATGTTGTTGTGGGGTCTTTTGTGACTTCTCGTTCACTGCGGTCTTGGCCAGCCACACCAGGGAAGGTTCACCTCTATTTCATGTTTTCAATATTTGTGGATATTGGCTGTCACTGTGTTTGGCTGGAGTCCCAAAGCTTTAGAATTGACTTTATAACATTTTCCACACTGATAGATCTCAATTCATCTCAGTTATGGGCCATGTAGCTTTGGGGTTTTTTTCTCTCTTAAAAATAAAAAGTTTCATTTGAAAACTGCATAATGTGGTCAGGTGTGTTGTCATTGGCTGATATTGCCTGATATTACAGTCACATGGTCACATGTCACCTTAAAGTCCTGGGATTTGAAGTCCTGTGTTTCATCATCAGTGGGATTAGTTCCATGTTGATGTAGCCTTTTATTCTTGTCAGAATATACAGAAGTACAAGCCAAATAGTGCAATCATCCGTCCATACATACATATACGTTGTTCAAACACATAGACACAAGATCGGCGAGGAAAATAACGCAAGGTTGATGCTTCCTCCTAAGGCAGTCACCTGGCAAAGTGGCAGGCAGAGCAGGATATTCACCCACCCTGATGATGTCAGGAACGGATGACTGCAGGACTCTCCCCTCAGCCAGCTTCGGTCGCTGAGGGCAGGAGGGAAAGATGGTGTGGGGCGGGTGGGAGTCGAGATAATTATCAGTATAAATGAAGCCCTGTGAATGATTCGCGCTGCTGGGTCCTCTGATCTAGTCTCCAAGGCAACCTCAGCACGCTCATTTGTTTTGTAGATGAGTAATTACATCCAATTAGTGCCCAGTGAAAAAAGGAGCCCAAGAAAGGCCCATTGTTCCAGATAGATTGTGTGAATATTAATAACGGGACGGTCCGCGGCTCCCTGATATGATCGGTGATACTTATGCAGCTGTGGGCACAATCTGCCCGGTCTCATCCTGCATAACGGATCAGGTAGCCGCTGATGAAAATATATGGCTCTGGGAATGTTGGTGCGTGAGTGCCTGAGTAGTACTTTTGTCCAACAGCCTCGTAGTCTGCCAGCAGTGCAGCCCCAAACGTTGCACTAAGGCTCACAGACTACATTATTCTCTGTTGCTCACACACATGGAATACGTAGTTGTTAGCTTTGCTAATGCTAATGCTGCAACATATTGAGTGTCTGATGGTCAGTGGATATACCATCGACTAGTTAGCATAAATAGAAGCAGGTCATCATGCACTGTGCGGTGGAAAAAGGCGCTTTGCTCATTTCATTGCTTTTTCACATCCTACTACAGTAAACAGTCCAAGAAAAAAGTCCAAAACCGATGTCGCCCCAACTTTTTGGAGGGTTTGTGCACGGACCAAAGAAGAAAGTGTTCAATTTTGGTGAGAATCTGGATGAAAGTGCAGACAAAGGACAGCATGCGGCGTCAATGGAGCTCATCTTCTCGTCCTCCGTGAATCAGTCGCCTGCTAACCCACAGACAAACATGATATCTCCAAACAAGGGCCACATACTGAAAAATAAAACATTGATATTTTCTAAATATATATTTTTTAAAAAGTGCATGTCAGCTTTGGTGTTGGTGACAAAGCAATGTCACACTTTTTTGCAGTTGTTTTCATTTTCCAAAACTTTGTCAGTTTTTTCACAATATTATGGCTTTATTCCCATAAGCGTTTGACTTTATTATATAATTACAATATAATTATAATTTTATAATATGGTAATGGTAATGGTAATGGTTTTATTTCATTAGAACATGCATCAGATTACAATTGAGTGCATCCCATAATCAGTTCACAGTTCCACATGTCCAAAAGGAGTAGGAAGAAGCAAAGCTTATTAAATCCTACCCCTCCATCTGGTACTTTTACAATCAGTAACATCAGTTACATTTGTTCACTTCCTGCTTTCCTACTATAGTTTTTTTTTTTTTCTTGGTCACGTACCGAAGTAGGAGGTGATGTGAGCATCCAATGACATAATGTGTACCATAGTAAGTGTCAATATAGTGATACAGTGAAGAAAATAAGTATTTGAACACCCTGCTATTTTGCTATTTCTCCCACTTAGAAATCATGGAGGGGTCTGAAATTTTCATCGTAGGTGCATGTCCACTGTGAGAGAGATAAACTAAAAAGAAAAATCCAGAAATCACAATGCATGATTTTTTAACAATTTATTTGTGTGATACAGCTGCAAATAAGTATTTGAACACCTGTGTATCATCTAGAATTCTGACCCTGAAAGACCTGTTAGTCTGCCCATTAGAAGTCCACCTGCACTCCATGTATCATCCTGAATCAGATGCACCTGTTTGAGGTCGTTAGCTGCATAAAGACACCTGTCCACCCCATACAATCAGTAAGACTTTAACTTGTAACATGGCGAAGACCAAAGAGCTGTCCAAAGACACCAGAGACAAAATTGTACACCTCCACAAGGCTGGAAAGGGCTACGGAGCAATTACCAAGCAGCTTGGTGAAAAAAGGTCCACTGTTGGAGCTATCATTAGAAAATGGAAGAAGCTAAACATGACGGTCAATCTCAATCGGAGTGGAGCCCCATGCAAGATATCACCTCGTGGGGTCTCAATGATTCTAAGAAAGGTGAGGAATCAGCCCAGAACTACACGACAGGACTTGGTCAATGACCTGAAAAGAGCTGGGACCACCGTTTCCAAGGTTACTGTAGGTAATACACTAAGACGTCATGATGTGAAATCATGCATGGCACGAAAGGTTCCCCTGCTTAAACCAGCACATGTCAAGGCCCGTCTTAAGTTTGCATATGACCATTTGGATGATACAGAGGAGTCATGGGAGAAAGTTTTATGGTCAGATGAGACCAAAATAGAACTTTTTGGTCATAATTCCAATAAGCGTGTTTGGAGGAAGAAGAATGAAGAGTACAATCCGAAGAACACCATCCCTACTGTGAAGCATGGGGGTGGTAGCATCATGCTTTGGGGGTGTTTTTCTGCACATGGGACAGGACGAGTGCACTGCATTAAAGAGAGGATGACTGGGGCCGTGTATTGTGAGATTTTGGGGAACAACCTCCTTCCCTCTGTCAGAGCATTGAAGATGGGTCGTGGCTGGGTCTTCCAACACGACAACGACCCGAAGCACACAGCCAGGAAAACCAAGGAGTGGCTCCGTAAGAAGCATATCAAGGTTCTAGCATGGCCCAGCCAGTCTCCAGACCTGAACCCAATCGAAAATCTTTGGAGGGAGCTCAAACTCCGTGTTTCTCAGCGACAGCCCAGAAACCTGACTGATCTAGAGAAGATCTGTGTGGAGGAGTGGGCCAAGATCCCTCCTGCAGTGTGTGCAAACCTGGTGAAAAACTACAGGAAACGTTTGACCTCTGTAATAGCAAACAAAGGCTACTGTACCAAATATTAACATTCATTTTCTCAGGTGTTCAAATACTTATTAGCAGCTGTATCACACAAATAAATTGTTAAAAAAATCATGCATTGTGATTTCTGGATTTTTCTTTTTAGTTTATCTCTCTCACAGTGGACATGCACCTACGATGAAAATTTCAGACCCCTCCATGATTTCTAAGTGGGAGAAATAGCAAAATAGCAGGGTGTTCAAATACTTATTTTCTTCACTGTAGCACATCATGACTGGTTCAAGACTCTTCATCCTTGTATATAGAATTATAGTTTTTTTCTCCAACCTAATGTTCCAAAAATGACTTTATTTATATACTTTATTTTGTTCATTTTGGTAGATTCTCATAATAATACTGCTTGCGTGGTATTGCACTACAAATTTGAAGTGGATGTATGTATTCATTCTTATTCTACCTATCTATATTTATTTATTATTATCTATTCTATCGCTCTCCTATGTCTCCTATTTGCCTTCATTTGTTAAAACAAAAAGTCTGTACAGGATGTGAGTATACCTAGTGCAGCTAGTACACCTAGATAATTTCTCAGTAATTATTCTTCAGTCCAGTCATGTGAGAGTGAAATTTCACAAAAGAATCCCGGAAAGCCCAGTGCCATTTTTGGTATTCCATACGTGTTCCCGGTAACACGGTTAGTTCTGTTGTCAAATGTTTTGACCCTCCATTACAATGATTCCATTGATCCAGTCTTCCCTCATTTGCAAGGCCAATCAATTTTCTGTGACATTTGTCTAAGTGAACTAAATGTAATGATTGGCTCTTGAGCTTTGTTCAATGTGTCAGCCGTTATGTGACGTACGTGGGAAGCCTGCTGCATTTGGATCCTATAATTTGATGAGTGGGCCGACAAGCCCACAAGTGGCGAGATCAGAGTGCTAGAAAGCACTGGCGGGAGAAACGGGGGCCGCTGCTGGCGTTCCATTTGGCACAAGTGGACGTTGTCATCGTGAGTGGGTAGAGGTGAAGTGGCTTTGAATAGCTGTTTGCTCCGCGGGCCAAATAAAAACACAAACACAGCGGGCTGGGGAGAAGGCGGTGAGTCCCTCCTGAGTAGATTAAGGCGTGAGGAGACGTTGCCTTTAATTGCCGTCCTTCCATGAGCAGCTTGTCTCCGATTAAGAGGACATGCAATAAATGTCAGCGCGACTTACTGCTGAATGCCATTTTCTAAACTGTTGATAATCCACCATCTGTGTCACGGAGAACGTCGTTAGAGTGTGTGTGTGTGGGGGGGGGGGTCGAATCACACTCGGGAACAGCAGTACATCGCATTCACTCACCTTATCATCTCATGCTGGCCGTTCAATTGGCGATTGATTTGTGCTTCTTTCACTCAGGTATGTCAGGAGACGATTTGAAATGAGAATGTATTGACTTGTCTTTTTAATCACGTTCATCTCATTCATGGCACACAAATACGCCAGCCGCACAAAACCATCCGGAATAAAAGCACAAGTGGCACAGCTACAAGAGCAGTAAGGTTGGTTTTGAGGGTGACCTTGCAAAGGACAAAGGCATGGGGATCTGGACATTGACTTTGACATTGATTTTCCACAATGATGGAGTACCCCTCCCCACCTTTACTGTATCTCCCAGGCCTCCCCGATTATGGGTTTTACTCTGCGCCCAGTGACCAGAGGGGGGGCCCCTGCTCCTTTGCTGACTATGGCTCCCTGGGGCCCCAGGCGGCTCAGATGCTGCACAGTGAGCATGCCACCTCCGCCTGCAACTCCCCCCTCCAGCACCTACACAGCCCGGATCAGTTTAAGAACCCAGGTTTGTATCTTCTCCACCTTTCATGACATGACATTCCTCCCTGCAGAAGGGCTAACCGTTACTCTTTTGGTTTTCTTTTTCGATGATTGGGGGGAAACCGTCTTGCTGAGAAAATGCATGTTTTCCTCCCTTTTTGAAAAGTTGCTTTGTGTTTCTTTGAGAATTTGTATACTTGCATGTGAGGTGCATGAGCACTGGTGATGTCAGAGACCTTGCCCGTGCAGCACGCTCTGCATCCATAGTCGTTTTCAACTCTGAATGAACAGATGTGCACGCATCTTTTCCTCCTTCTTCCAAAAGCTAATGTGATGCAACAGATTGAATAAAAACGCCTCCTTTGAAAGACTCTTGTTCGTTACATAAAAGCGGAGCTGTCAAAAAGAACACTTTTACAGCAGTCGGTAGAACATTTGGCACAGCCCTCCGCACCGTGTTGCATCCCCAGTGACAGAGATTGACTTTATTCCCAGCTTAACACGCCGCCAGCAGTGCAATTCCAACACCGCACGCCGCGCCGTGCCACTCCACGCCACTCGGTGCTCTTCAGATGTTGTGGCTTCACTCATTTCAAATTATAAAGTATCTTAAAGTCGCGGCGTGATTTCCAATATGGCCGAGATTATATGCAACAACAAAATAAAATGTGATTAAGATGTGATTTCAACAGACTGAGACCGTCTTACGCGACTCCCCAGACAGAAGTTAGTCCTTTGTCCCCCCCGCCGTGTGGAAAGTATTGTAGTATTGTACACCGGACACTAGGTGTCAGTCATGTAACTGTAATGTTGGCAGAGACACACAAGCACCAGACCCTAACACGGGCTACTGAACACCCCACGTGGCTTCCTGTCCCGTAGCACTGGAGCACATTTACAACAACACACACAAGTGTAGGTCTTATTTATGTCTTATTTTCTCTTATGATTTCTACTATATCTGCTAATAGGATTATCCAGGTGACTATAGGGCTGTTATTTCAGGTGTAGAGGCCTCTAATCATGTTAAATGGTGTGTTTGGAAGGTGGTACACAGGTTTACTACAAAAATATTCCATTTATAAATGGCAGCAATAAACATATTGCTGTGTTTTTAGTGGTCCTCGGCACACAATGCAATTTAACGAGAAAACTAAGAAAAAATGACAGCAAAAATGGAAATCTGAGCTGTACTTTTACACAAATAAATGGGAAATATTTAAAGAATAAAAGTTGTCTTTTAAAAAGTGGATATAGTGGTAATATGATATATATATATATATATATATAATATATTATATGTCAAATGAGTGCAGACAGCATGACCAATTACATGAGGCAAATGCACGGGATCCATGGAAAGACTGCAGGAAGAGGTGCAGAGTGGGGAAGATCTAGAAAGCTTCCTGTGCAGGTTATCGTGTGGGTGTACACCAGAGGAGCCCACAACTCAAAAAGAACATCATAGCATAACAAAAAGATATTATTCTTTGCAAGTAATTGCTATTATGAAGAATTCAACAAGAATAAAGTAGGTTGCGGGAAAAGTTCTAATTTTAGCAGAATAAAGTCCAAATATTCTGGGAATAAAGTCATTATGATACAAGAAGAACATTTAAAAGAATAAAGTTGAAAAAAACAGCTGTCGTTTTTATGAAGTTAAAATATGAAGAAAAAAAGTTGTATTTTATCAAGAATAAAGTCGATAAAATCGAGAAAGATACTGCTAACTATGCTAACTATGACATGTTATCATCACATACGTGTTGATGCATGATCACAGCATGGATATCAAACCATGCAACCTTGGTAGAGGCTTTTTCCCAGGACTTCATCCTCTCAACGGGTGTGTCCCAATGACAGCATTGGAAGCTAGCTCATATGAACTCCTTCTGTCGTGTTATAATGCACAGAAAAATGTTTCACATAAGGATTGGGAATGATTCCCAAAAAGTGCACTTCCCCTTTAAGGTATTGAAAACCATTTATTTAATGTTCTGGATTGGAAGTACCTGCATGTTACTGAGTTACTGCTTATTCCTTGCCTCCTCCCCTTTTTGCAGGCATGAGGGAGATGCAGTTCAAATCCAGTCTATAATGATATCAACAATAGGGTTGATTTTGATATTGTGCTTAAAGTAAATATGAAAGTAAAAGTACTGTCCATACAGGTAAATACATACCATATATAGTCTGTATACTGCATGTACTGTATGTGTTCATATATATCAAATCATGTCCTGGTTATCAAATGCAGTAGGAATTGCATATTTCAGACATAATTGCAAATGGTGATTAATCATCATTCAATGATTTGAAAAGTAGCATTCCTTTGCTGAAGCCCTACTTGAAGCACCGCTGCAGTCGTCATCGGCTCGGCGGCATAAGAAGCCGGCAGCAGTGACGGCGCGCTGGCGACAGTGTTGACCTACGCGTGGCGCTCGGCTGCTTCGTCTCAAGAGACGTTAGCCTTAGAACGCTCCCACGTCGGGATTGCACCTTCACTAGAAGCATGAAGAAGGGGGGACAGACGTGTGGGAGCTGCCGATGGCCTTCACAGTCCAAACCTCTTCTTAGTAGTTCCGAGGGTTGGTCGGCTGCCTCGGGCACACGCTGACCTTTCCTACAGCCCGTCTGCAACACGTAGCTCAGCAAACAGCAGACACACGCCACGCAGTAGTGGTACCTGTGCTTCTTTGTGTATTATTATGTATTATTACATGTAGTAGATGTATTATCACAGCATCCTTTCCTTCTACACCTTTTCCTTTTTTACTATATATATACATGTGTATGTGTGTATATATATATATATATATATATATATATATATATATATACATATATATATATATATATATACATATATATATACAAGCTGATAACCCACCATAGAGCTTATAGTTATATGTGGTATATTTACATATTTACATCCTTATGTCATACACCTACAGTAGATATGCTAAGGAGTTATATGTGGTATATTTACATATTTACATCCTTATGTCATACACCTACAGTAGATATGCTAAGAAGTTATATGTGGTATATTTACATTGTAAGTGTCAGCTTCACGCTATGCTCTTTTTTTCCATTTTTGTTTGTTTTCCCGAAATATTTAAATTTTAAATCTAAATAGTTTGATACATTTTCTCATTGTAATATTATGACTTTATTCCCATATATTATGACTTTCCCAAATCTGGGAAATTTCCCAACTTTTATTTTGTTTTGTTTCTCATAATATTAATAAAAATAATATTGTTTTAAGTAATATTTGTAATCATATTTTACTTTAATATTTCACATCTATGTTACTAAAATGGTGAATGAATTTTCCTCAAAATAGTAGGAGTTTATGGCCATGAAATTACAACAAGAAAAAGATTAGAATTACATTTTTCTCATAATGATAGGACTTTTCTCACATATTGTAACTTTGCATTGTCATTTATTTTGCCAACTTAATTTTCTTTTTATCTTTAATATTTAAGCTTTATGCTACTACATTGTTTTTCATTGAACATTATTTTTTCTCTTCAAATTATTATAATACAGTTTTTCCATGTTTGCTGTTTGTTTTCGTAATTTTTGTGTTAAATGATATTTCTCGAAAGTGCCATGGGCCAAAAAAAAAACCAACCATGGCCGCAGAGAGAGGGGCAATGCCTACATCAAGAACAACCGGTGCACTTCATCACAAGCTCAACTCAATCAATTATAGCGGCCACTAGGTGTCACCAAAAACCAAGGACCGCCCTACTTGAACATACGGGCAGGCATGTTGAATTTCAGTGAACTGGTAAATCAGCTGAATAAAACCTTTGGGGCGTGTTTGCAATGGACACAACAAATGGGGGGGAGGGGGACACTGAATTACCTATGAGAAAAAATGAACGTTAGAAGTTAGTCAAGATGAGAGCCGTTACAGACCTTTAGTGTCGGTCTGGATTGTGGACAGACGTTTCATGAGTCTGACTCGCAGGGCAAAGGTGGTAAGTCATCTTCAGTGTTTTTTTTCCATCCCCTGAGTTTGGACCTGCAAATGAAGCCGGGGTCAAGCGTTTTTATTTCCCCCGGTGCCTTCTTCCTCTTGTCTCGCTCACATTTTACTCCTGAAGTTACGGCAGGAACGACAAGTTGACACACCCCTCAAAGCGTTTGCTTTGATTGCTTTGATCAATTGTCATGATCAGGTTGGACGATGAAACAATGCCGGCCTCCTTGCATGTAATGCTCACTTAGCGGTGCAAAGCATGCTGGGAGTATTTCTAGAAGTGTGTTGTGCATGATTGTATGTGAATGTTCCTCTTCTGGAACTGCATGTTGAGCTAACATGAGTAGAACATCATTCTGGATTCACTTGTCTCCTCCCACCTGAGAGACAAACACAAATCCAGTCATGATTTGGAGCACTTTTCTGCAAAGCGTAAAGACCCCATTGGATCATAAGGCGGTTCTGAGCTGCTCTGCTCCTCACTGTGTTTACGTGCAGGCGCCAACCCGTCGAGGCCCGCAGCTTTCCACGGCGCCAACAGCCCGGGGCCTGTGGCAGATCTGTATGGGCCCAACAGCCAGGATTCAGCTGTGGGGAACTACATCAGCGCCGCTAGCCCTCAGCCTGGTTCCGGGTTCGGCCCCAGCATCACCGTGAGTACTTGAACCTTTGCTCAGTCTGACTGTACCTTGGCCGCAGTTCTACAAAAGTTACTTGCTAGCTAATGTGGTTCTTAGGCTACATTTCAACCAGCGTCCAAAATACCAGGAACGATACGCAACTGAAGCGTCGTGAAAACTGGCTCCTCGTTTCAATACTCTTGCGTATGAAATTGCTTAGTCGTCCTTCGCCGCATCGGGCTTCCAAATTGTGGCTTCACTGTCACACTTTTTCACAATATATTCATTCATAAATAATTCTGTTTTGTGTTTGACTACGGCCTATTATTAGTATAAAATATGCACAAATGGAGCTAAATGAAGTATTGTCAAGTGTAGAAATGGCTGAATAAACTAAAAGGCATGAAAAAGATGTACTGCGTGTACTCACACGCTGAAAGACCAAGGCTGGGTCTGTGGATCCAACCTAATGGTCGGCCAATAAGTTGCAGTTTTACAGCTTAGTGGGTGTGTGTAAGAACTAATGATAGTGGAGGTAAGTATTCCTAGTGTAGTCAGCACATCAAATGAAACCAAGCAACGGCTAGGGGTGTGTGTGTGTATGTGTGTGTGTGTGTGTGTGTGTGTGGCCAGGTCTCAGGAGAGAAACTAACTCTATCCCAAACCAACAGGGAACTTGGGAATCTACAAAAACATCAACCTCAAAGTTGTTTATAATGAGCAGCCTTGGCCTCACTGATGTCCGTCACGTCTTATGTTCTGACGTCTTATTCTCTTATACTTGACTGATAGGAGTGTAAATGGGACTGAAAGCTGAGATGCACTTTTTCCTAGAAATATAATATATTTCTAGAAAAGATATGTTAGCATATCTACGTGTTGCTTTACAAAATATCAAAGTGGCATCCTTTCATTTTTTTTACTGTGTGGCCCCCATTGGCACATTTTGAAAAAGTAATTTGACAGAAAAAGTAAGCGGAAAACAGCAAAAAATGAAAAAAAAAAAAAAAAAAACAGCTGGAATTTTGCACAAATAAAGTTCAAACTGTCAGGATGGAGGGACCCCAAAATATGCAGGAGGCCTCCCAGAAGAAGAGTCTTTATTATTCTTGATGACAAAACAACAAAGGAGCAACAACAAAAAACTATGGCGCGGCAAAATATACCCCAAAAAAGGGCTGGTAAAGGAACACAAGCACAGGTAAGGCTAAAGCGAAGGAGGATAATCACGCAGCACAGCAGCAAAAAAGAGGATGGCAGGCAAAAGAGGAAGCTCAACAGGCGTGTGGCATGCGTCCAAATGGAACAATAGAATGGCGGCCCCCTGCTGTCACGGGTGTGCCTAAATGGGAGAAGCGGCGATGGAAAACGTGTGGCTCCTCCCATCAGGCGGACCAGCGCCTGAGGGGAGAGAGAGAGCATGAACAAGGAGCAGACAAGAAAAGGAAAAACAGTCAAAGAGAAACCGATGACCTGCTCACCTGGCGCGAGAAGGTGTCTTAGCGGAGCGCAACACAAACTTTTGCATTTTACGCTTTTACCACAACAACAAGAAAAATATAAGGTAAAATGAAACATGATGTACTAGCATGTTGAAATTTTGAAATTTTAAAGTTCTAATGTTATGGGAATAAAGTCATATTATTGTAGGAATAAAGTCATATTAATGTAGGAATAAAGTCATAATGTTATGGAAATGAAGTCATATTATTCTAGGAATAAAGTCATAATGTTATGGGAATAAAGTCATATTATTCTAGGAATAAAGTCTTAATGTTATGGGAATAAATTCATATTATTCTAGGAATAAAGTCTTAATGTTATGGAAATAAAGTCATATTATAGGAATAAAGTCATAATGTTATGGAAATAAAGTCATGTTATTCTAGGAATAAAGTCATAATGTTATGGGAATAAAGTCATATTGTTGTAGGAATAAAGTCATAATGTTATGGGAATAAATTCATATTATTGTAGGAATAAAGTCATATTAATGTAGGAATAATGCCATAATGTTATGGGAATGAAGTCATATTACTGTAGGAATAACGTCATAATGTTATGTCAATAAAGTCATTATTGTAGAAATAATGTCACAATGTTATGGGAATAAAGTCATATTAGTGTAGGAATAAAGTCTTAATGTTATGGGAATAAAGTCATTAATGTAGGAATAAAGTCATATTACTGTAGGAATAACATCATAATGTTGTGAGAATAAAGTCATATAGTGTAGGAATAAGGTTATTATATTATGAGAATGAAGTCATATTAGTGTAGGAATAAGGACATTATATTATGGAAATAAAGTCATGTTATTGTAGGAATAAGGACATTATATTATGGGAATGAAGTCAAATTATTGTAGGAATATAGTCATAATGTTATGAGAAAAAATGTAAAAGATTATTTTAGAGGAAAATTGAAATATTTGGAAAACAGCAGAGATAAAGGGAAAACAGAGCAAAATGCAAAGTTGATATAAATATCTAAATATGTAATAAATCAATATAAATATATGCTTGTCACCTAAGTGGAGATATAAATAGATTAAGTAGATTTTTATCGAATATGGGTTTCCAAAATATGAAACTGTAAAGTTGCAAAGGACACGCCTGGTTGGAAGGTCTGACCAACAGTTGTGTAAAAATAGTTGTTATTGTTATTGTATGTTTTTGGAGGGAAAGCAAAGCTGACATGAATTGTTTTAGGTCCACTGGCTATCTGCCGTAATCTGCTGGCGTCAAAATATTTGTTCTGAAAGATCAGGCTGGCGCCTTTTCAAGGCAGATTTAGCAGCAGACAGAAATGAATGTTTTATTCTTTTCCTCTCATTGGAACAGCGATACATCATTTTGGAAAACACAACTTTTCTTATCACGCCGGTCATAATTTAGTCAGGAATTGTTTTATGATCAAGGACTGCTTTCATGCCACAACGGGATCCAACTGGAGTCAAAGGAATGCACGGGAATAATGCACGGGACTAGAAGAGGCGGCTTTTTCTTTTTTTAACATTCAATTCACAATAGAAGAAGACTAAGCCAGGGGGGCGGGGCCAACATTTACAGCAACAAACCACACCAGCTGAAGCACGTGCCTCATCAAACACCAAAATGTTATTTCACGAGTCAGCGGTCGACGCAGCAGCCAGTGGCCGCACTTTGGACACACCTGCTTTAGCCGATGTCAAAACCCGTCTGCAAAAAGCCGTGATGATTCGATCCGTCTCCACGTGCGCCACAATTAGAATGCAAGTAGCTGATGGAGGCGATAAGAGCCTAATCACAGCGGCGCCGTTCTGTGCTTGTCATTTCCAGCAACCTGTCAGCTAGCCTGATTAGCCCAACGCCACCGCCGGCTCCCTGGTTTATTACCTCGCCATCTAATCACTTATGCCCGTGTTTGTGTGTGCATTTGAGCTTCTTTACATGCTCGATGTATCTATTAGATGCTGTTCTTGTAACATGCTTGATTTCGAAGCGAGAGAGTGATCAGCGCACAGCTCCTTGGTCCAAGTCATGTGTTTTGCTGCCCTGCTGTGATGATCCAACTGAATCCATTGTAGCTTGGAAAAAGATGATATGAAAGATATGATACTCACTCCTCTTGCCTTGAAATGCATACTGACAACAGCACTAACTGTACACTTTTAGGGCCCCTTGATTGCCACAGCTTTTACAAACGGATACCATTGAGCAGGTGGCCCGCTTGCCATCTCATCAGAGGTATTGCATTCTGTTTACTGTGCATCTCTATCGTTCCACTTCATCTCATCAGCCGTCACCCTCTCCTCCACGCTGTCGAGCGGCCAGTAACGTGTGAGTGCGACTCAGCAGCCACGTGAACGCCAAGCAAGTGCACTTTATTCGCTGGTACTATATGGCTTGGGTTTCAAGTCTGACAGTGCAGCAGGAAAAGCCTGAAAGCGTATCCCGGCATTCCGCATGGATCTTCCATGCCATTCCAATTGTTGTCTTAAGTCAGTATTGGTGAGGCTGCGGGGGAACATTCTTACTAATCCAACAATAAAATACAGAGAAATGTCACAGGCGTCTCATCTTGAAGGCAAGGTGCTTGTCACTGCCATCCTTCCATAGAGCGGGCTAGCCAGCTGCCTATGCCGACAAGCCATGTGCTAAAAACTGGAATAAATATTTGGAGTCCCGCAATCATGTATGCCGTGTGTTAGCCAAAATCTAACCCTAACGCTAATGCTAATTAGCTCTGAGTGGATGCCAGAAGCACTCTATGTAGATTTCCTTTATGACATACAGCAGTTTAACATTAAGCCCTGTAGGAAAAACGTCATAAATAATTATGGGAATAAAGTCATATTAATATAGGAATAAAGTCATGGGAATAAAATCATATTATTGCAGGAATAAAGTCATATTATTCTAGGAATAAAGTCAATGTTATGGGAATAAAGTCATATTAATGTAGGAATAAAGTCATATTAATGTAGGAATAAAGCCATAATATTATGGGAATAAGGTGATATTATTGCAGGAATAAAGTCGTAATATTATGGGAATACAGTCATATTCTAACACAAAAAATCTAACCCTAACGCTAATGCTAATTAGCTGTGTGTGGCTACCAGAAGCACTCTATGTAGATTTCCTTTATGACATACAGCAGTTTGACATCATAATGTTATGGGAATAAAGTCATATTAATGTAGGAATAAAGTCATAATGTTATGGGAATAAAGTCATATTATTCTAGGAATAAAGTCATAATGTTATGGTAATAAAGTCATAATGTTATGGGAATACAGTCATATTCTAACCCTAAAAATCTACCCCTCATGCTAATGCTAATTAGCTGTGTGTGGCTGCCAGAAGCCCTCTATGTAGATTTCCTTCATGACATACAGCAGTTTAACAT
The DNA here is from genome assembly GCF_030265055.1 of Doryrhamphus excisus. NCBI lineage: Eukaryota > Metazoa > Chordata > Actinopteri > Syngnathiformes > Syngnathidae > Doryrhamphus > Doryrhamphus excisus. The sequence goes on along the minus strand of NC_080472.1, from coordinate 6,223,843 downwards.
TAAGCCGTGGGGCGGGGCACACAAACACTAGCATAGCTAGTGCTAACGTGCTAACATTACGCTCACATTTTAACAGCAACATCCTGCTCAGAAAAACAGAAGGATCAAATTCCAGCCGCCACATGTGGAGCTGACTGACAGATAGTTGGCAGAGCCCTGGGCTTTATTTTAAGATGTGTGGCGAAGCCTGCTTTGCTTAGCTTTTTTTCTTACAAAGCTGTCCTGTGCGAAATGGTGGGTCTATACTATACTAAAGACAGGGGGACTCTTTTGGGATGCAATTTCTCTGGGGTGAGTGTGCAAACCCCGCCTAACGGGACTTGGATCATGGCTGCGTCCGTCCGGGGTTGTCAGCTTGTCACCAATAATACCCAAACATTCATGATGCACCGTGATGTCTGTCTTGGAGCTATGACGTCATGCTTTTGCCAGTCAGACAATGAAATACAGCCAAATCAGCAGTACTCTCGTCATCCTGAAGGGGGCGGTAAGGTCACCCCAGTTTTTGCTTAATCTGCTCTGAGCCGACAGTCAAAAGCATGAAAATCATGAATGAGGTGATCAGACTTTTACAGCCCCGTATCCCAACTCAGGAGGTACTAGTGTAGCCGGTCTGGACTGACACTGGCTGAAATTGAACTCTGCGTTGTGTTCTTTTGGTAAATAGACGAGGTGGGAGGCTGCAATTTCTTCGCCAACCAGAAGAGGGCGTTTATTTCTGTGCACAACAAACAAAATGTACAGCAGCTTTAGCACACTTACACAAGTTTCCTCGTCCTCAGCAGTCCAAAAGACGACTGACGAGACTCTATTAAAAATTACAAATTAAATGAAACAATAATGGACCCAAATACCTATGCACAACAAACAAAACGTACAGCAGCTTTCCTACAGAAAAGTACATTAAAAAAAACGAATTCCTTAAAACTAACTCATACAACAATGGTAACTTTTACAAGGTGCCTTTACATGCCGTACATAATACAAGCACGTACTGGGGGTGAAACGTGTAACATATTAATATTTTATATGTAATTAACAATCGCTGCCGCCGACTAGCATAATTCGTCCTCAGCAGTCCAAAAGGCGACTGAAGAGGCGCGCGCCAGAAAGGCAGGAAGTGACATCACACGGTGTCAAAGTTCACACAACAAAAATAAAAAATAAAATAAAATTTTAAAAAAATGCATAAAGCGACAAATATATACAAGAAACGAATTATTGATTAAATAAAATTGAGTAAACCAACACATCGGTTACACTAGCATGTACCGCATGTGCTTCTATTTGTAAAACAGGAAGTAGTTGAAAAGAATGCGAGTGTACCAAAGCAAATGGAGGAAGGTTTGCACGAATAAAAGTGGTTTCATGAGTCACATTCACACGTACGCCCGCTCTTCTGTCAAACATTGTGTAGTGTCATCAAAGATCCTCCCTAGTCCGTGTTAGCTTGCATGTTATCATGTCGCCATTGTGGTGCACTATACCACGGCATGTGCCCGCCCCCTCAGCAAGCATGAGCGCCATTTTTGCTTTCTTTTGCACACGTGCGCTTTGTGGTTGCAAGCAAGCTGACCGCTGCTGTCGCCATGCTGTCCTCTCTCTCCAACAGACTTTATCCGGCAGCCGAAGGGAAGGCGGAACCAAGTTTCTAACTGGCTTTGTGTGCAGGTGGCGCTACTGAGGCACGGCGGACAGGCTCAAAGAAAGAAAGTGGGAACCACATGAAGAAGAAAAGAAAGGCAATCTGGGAAAAAGAACAACTGCTGTACAATATTCCAAACCTCCTATAACGTCGGCGCCTGCTTGGGTTTCCTGTTTGCGTCTTGCTTTTAGTTCCACATGACGTTTGTGTCACTTGAACATTTTCATCTTCTTTTCCTCTGCTGTTGAAAGTGCAGGCGACATAGCAAAGAAAACCTGCTCGTAATGTCTTGTCTTGTTAGCTTGAAGGAGAAAATCTGATTTTAAAAAAAGAGCCGCTGTGCAAGATTTGTAGATTTAAAAACAACAAAAAAAAAATCAGTCACTTTTAGGGAAAATCGGATAGGAGGGTATCAAAGTAATAAATCTTAGTAGTGCGTTTATTTCTTGTGACGTCTCATCATTAACCATGATGACCTATTTTTGGGCAATACAAAGAGGACTCCAATATTTTTATGGTCCTTTTTTATAAGTGTTGTTTTTTGGGTTGTTTAGAAATATATAAATATAAATATATATATATATATATATATACATATATATATATATGCTATAACAAATTTCATATAATGACATTGTGAATTGAAACTTGAGAAAAAGAAATGTAGCTGTACATATTATTCCCGTCATTGCATATAACCAACTCAGTGAGAGAATAGCATATTTTTGTGATGGTGTGTTCAAGAACATGTTATAGCGTGTGAATAGAAGACAGTTGATGACTTTTATTTCCTGAGACCAACACGCGCTTGCTCTGTAAATCATCATTTCCCAAACCAGCAAACTTCAACTTAAGTCTGTTTTATGGAATTGAAAAAAAAAAACAAAAATAGCAAAGAACAAGCAAAAAGATGCGAATGGGTATCTTTTGCTCAAACGTTCAAATGAGCAGACGTAAAAGTCAAAATGGAGATTAGAATCCAAAGCACAGTGTACTTTTTCTGCATATCCGGACACTTTTCTACTTGTCATCCCGCTCCTTCCCAATTTGTTTTGGGAATAAGACAATATTTGGGCTCAGCGTGCGAGTCTTGCTTCTTTCTTCTCATTTTTGGACTGATTTGCAAAGTTGTGGTACCATACCTCAGCCTGGCGGGCAGGTGTCATTTATTCTGGCGTAAAGGAAAACACTGAACGGCTAAAAAAAAGAAGAAGAAATCATTGCACTGTGAGTAGTCAAGTACAGGCCGTGTCCTATTTGCACATTTCAAAAGGCGGCCCTGTGCTTTGGGATTAGTGGGAAGGATTTTTGGATTCATGTATTCTAAAATAGACAAAACACCTCGCACGTGTCGAACCAGTGGCTGGCGTGTTGGACCTTTGCTTTTATGAGACCCAGGACTCATCTGAGGCTATTTATTCCGGGTCGCACACTGAACGAGCACTAACAGTAATAATAACCTCACGCTCCCCGAGTGTTGTCTCACGGCTGCAAGGTCACGGACGGAACCGGGGGGTGGGGGCGGGGGGTGTGGGTGTACAGTCATCCCTCGAATTTTGCGGTTTCGCTCTATCACGCTTTTTCAAACATAGTATATGAATGAAAAAATGGTGGCTGCTTTAAAGACGTACTATTAGTCCAACATTTTTTTGCCTAAATGAAGCTTTTTCAAGCATCAAATGAAGTCAAATAAGGTGCATGCAAATATGCTGAGATGATATGACGTATTCCACACTGGTCACTAGGTGGCACTAATGTTACTGCGAGACACACAAGCACCAGACTTGGTGCCATCGCAACAGGCTTCCATTGCAGGTCTGAATGATCTTACAACGGGAAAAATAATCCACGGATGTGGACTCATGTCACGCGACTTGGACTAGGGTCAGACTTGAGTCACAATTTTCACGACTTGTAGCCACCTCGGACTTTGACATCAATACCTCTGGACGTGACTCGGACTGTAGTTTGATGACTTGAAGATACGTGATACGTATTTTCAGGCTAACATGGTCGTTGTGTCAAGACAGCAAATTAGAATGCATTGATTACCGGTCGGCTGCACGGGGGACAAGTGGTTAGCACGCAGACCTCACAGCTAGGAGACATGGGTTCAATCCCACCCTCGGCCATCTCTGTGTGGAGTTTGCATGTTCTCCCCGTGCATGCGTGGGTTTTCTCCGGGTACTCCGGTTTCCTCCCACATTCCAAAAACATGCTAGGTTAATTGGCCACTCCAAATTGTCCATAGGTATGAATGTGAGTGTGAATGGTTGTTTGTCTATATGTGCCCTGTGATTGGCTGGCCACCAGTCCAAGGTGTACCCCGCCTCTCGCCCGAAGACAGTTGGGATAGGCTCCAGCACCCCTGCGACCCTCGTGAGGAAAAGTACAAAATGAATGAATGATGGAATTAATGATTACCGGCCAATCAGGTTTAAGTACAAACAAGGAATGTGTGGCTTACATAAATCCTCAAAGCTCGATTTCCAAAATAAAAGAATTGAAAATGCATCTATTGTATTCGCCCAATAAAATAGTCGTTCAAATTGATTTGATTTGTTAAACACCAAATACTGTCTGACTCCAAAATGTCAAGCTTATGACTTCAGACCTGAGACTGACTTTAAGATGAAAGACCTCTGCAGTAATCCCTCATAAAAGTCCTGAATTCAAACACGGGCTGCTGTTGGCGCGCTAAAAACTCGATTCGATTAACCGTGATAAACGAGGGATGACTGTACAGTGCCTGACAAAAGTCTTGCTGCGTATCCGATGCTGCAGGAACGGCCAGCCCAACCAGACATGAACATTACTGGTGAAGGATGAAGGAGGCTTTCAAGATGAAAGTCAAGAATCTTGATGAAGTCTGGGACTGGGAATCATGCAATATCGATCGAATATCGATCATGCATCATCGATATTCATTCTTCCGGCCATGGCACCCTGACCTTACCTTCGGGTGGGTTTGTGTTTTTAAAGGAAAATATCATTTGGACTTTTGTCCAAGTACAATCTGACCTTCCTGTCCTGATGAAATGATGAAACTCGATAAACGAGGCAAGACTTTATTTTAATTTAGAGGCTTTTGCTTTTCATATAAGCGCTTCCTGAATCCAAATATTTGTTTTTCCTACAACTTGGATAAGAAACAAGACTTTAGTCAGGCACGTCATTCTGCTGCGTAGTATGGATGTTTTGACCTTTCACCCCCTTTCATTTGCTTTTGGCAAACAACCAGGTCAAGAAATATGCTGGATACTTTGAAGGTATGGAGTTGTGATATGAAAAATGTAATTGTAATGTTCACATGTAAAAAAAAAAAAAAAACAGAAAAAAAAGAAAAAAGATGCTTCTTTGCTGATTTGCAGTTGAATTTTGTTGTGGTTTCTATATGAATACTAATTGTACTATACTATTAAAATGTACTGTGCATCCATTGCTTTCTCTCGCCATCCTCTGAGGATCTTTTGTTGCTCATTCATGTATTTCATGGCTGTGTAAAGAAATAACGTGTAAACACAGTGCTGTCTTTGCTCGTGCGTCATTGTTGTTCTCCCTCTGCGCTACCTCTCCACCCTCCTCCTCCTCTTCCTCCCCCCCCCGTCCACCCTTCTCTAAGTGCAAGTAGGTGTTCTGTAGCGCTCATGAATTAATATGATAGTGGTAGTGACTGTAGTGGACGTAGGACCAGTCCAGATATACGCTAGACCTTTCTCTCGGTGACCATCTTCAAACTTGGACCTTTTTGTTCTTCTTCTCGTTTATTCGTCGCCTCTCTCGCACATGTGGTTTTCAGCAAACCAAAGCTCTCGTGGATGGACGAAAGAGAGAAAGCCTTTGCTGGGAGGTGGAATTGTACACAAGGCATTATTTGGCTATCCCACCCTTGAATGTTTTTAAAGGGGTGTGCCATACTACCTTAAATGCTAATGCTAGATATGCAAAATGTTTGTTTTTCTACAGAAGGACACACGCTATCATCACATGACAAGGCAGTTATTATTACATGGGCATTATTGTGAGGCGTGACGTAGTGTGAGTCCAGCCGCGGTCCTCCCACTGGAACAGCAGCGCTTACGTTTTGCAGACTTTATTAGTGAGGAGGCCTTTATTCAAATGTGAGAAGGAACACAGAATGAGGACCGAGCGGGCAAAGTGACGTCCGTTTCAGTTTGCACGGGTTTCTTCGCATCTTTTCAGCCCAGTTCTCATTGTTTGAGAGTCCCGACGGTCTTTTGTACCCGTTAGAATACGACAGTTACACAGCGAGAACTCAGTTGACGTTATGAACCGTTCCAACTCCGAGTGAAATGTGGCCAATCAATTATTGCCATAAGATTTATTGTAAATACAATTCATCCGTTCCGATTTGTATCGTTTTCCATGCATGACACAATTGTAAATGCACATTCATGAAAGGGATTCATGTGGCAGCGTTATCTAGTCCTTTTTGCAGAGTTATTCCTGAAATGCTGTCGTGTTTCTCACCTCGAGTCACTGCTTTTCTTTTCATCGTGGCTGCAAAATACGCCACAGTGGAGCCAAAGAAAGTCGAGAGTGCCAGCATTTTGATAAAGAATGTGAGAAACATGATTTCATTCAAGAAATATCTCATAGCAAACCAGGAAGGTGGTTTCACTTACGTTTTCAATGAAGTTAAGTTAAGTTTTCATTTTATGGCTTGTAGTGTAAATGCAGCTATTAGACCAGGGTTCAATTCCACTCTCTGGGAGTTTGCATGTTCTCCCTGTGCATGCGTGGGTTTTCTTTGGTTTCCTCCCACATTCCAAAAACATGCTAGGTTAATTGGCGACTCCAAATTGTCCATAGGTATGAATGTGAGTGTGAATGGTTGTTTGTCTATATGTGCCCTGTGATTGGCTGGCCACCAGTCCAGGGTGTACCCCGCCTCTCGCCCGAAGACAGCTGGGATAGGCTCCAGCACCCCCGTGAAAATGAATGAATTAATGTAGTGTAACTGTTAGCAAAGAACTACTCCTGTTCACAAATACTGTATAACTAAAAACATGTTTGGAGATAAAAATACATAGTAGAACTGTGGACAAAAAGCACGCTAAACGTTCCATACTAATTGTGAAACTATAAAACTGTTTTATATTCACATTTGTGCAATTCACAATGTGCAACTGAAAGAGTTAGCAAAGAACGACAAATCAGCAGCTAGTAAGAGGCTAACAAGGATTCATTCATTCATTCATTCATTCATTTTTTACCGCTTATCCTCACAAGGGTTGCAGGGGGTGCTGGAGCCTATCCCAGCTGTCTTCGGGCGAGAGGCGGGGTACACCCTGGACTGGTGGCCAGCCAATCACAGGGCACATATAGACAAACAACCATTCACACTCACATTCATACCTATGGACAATTTGGAGTGGCCAATTAACCTAGCATGTTTTTGGAATGTGGGAGGAAACCGGAGTACCCGGAGAAAACCCACGCATGCACGGGGAGAACATGTAACCTCCACACAGAGATGGCCGAGGGTGGAATTGAACTCTGGTGTCCTAGTTGTGAGGTCTGCGCGCTAACCACTTGTACGCCGTGCAGATAAAAATACATTAAGAACACAGCTGGACTCACACAGTCTATTAATAACACAACAATCACAAAAGGTACAGAAACTATGGACATATTGTTTTTTTTTTATATAATATTTCTCACATTTGATGTGGAAATGCTAATGTGTACCAAACTGAGCTTGCTATCTGAGCGGTCGGATTCATTGAGGCACGGCATCAAATAGTCCGCTATTTGAGGGCGCGCGGTGTCCACGGCGTAAACGGAGGAAATGTCACCAAATAATGCCGTTCCTTGACTGTTGCTACATTTTCATGCTGGACAACTTGCAGACATGTCAATCTTGCTTTGCCTTCAGTCTGACAGGGTACAAGGAAGTGCTCCTTCTGTAACTTTAGTACAGCACCTAGATTTGCCTGCAAGAAATAACGTGATGTTATAGAAAGACTTTGCCACCACTGGCCTCCATAGTAACAGTACTAATAGCAGTACAAGTAGTAGTACTAGTGATAGTGATGCAGTAGCTTGGACTTTAAGGTAGCATGGCTCTGTTGCTCTCATTTGATCTCAAACTGACAGCGCTTTGCAGCTGATGAATGTTACTCATTTTAGTGGACTAAGCTTCTCCATTCAGGGAGAGGGGAGGGGGACTCGCTTTATGAAAAAATATATATACCGAAAAAAACAAAAACAAAAAGAAGGTGTTGACGTTTGTAGTGTATCCATTGAAACTTGAATCTTGAGGCAAGTGCTAGGCAATGACCACACGTCACTTAGTTCGTCCTGAACACGCTGACTCTTCTGTCGTCTTGTCGCTTCCTTCCACAAAGCGGCGGATCCTCATCCCGAATGTCGTCCATCTTGTCCTAAAAGAGGTTTCTTCCTAGTGGTGCTAAAAGCAATGACACGCCGGACTCCTCAGAGTCATCCTGGCCTCTTTCACGCGTTCACACTGTGAAGCCTTCAAGGTGACAGAAGAAGCACTGTTGTCGTCTTAGGGTGACTTGAACGCATCACCACCTCCCATGCAATAGACCTATAAGTGTATTATATTCGCATTGTTGTTTGTTTAATCAGCTCAGTACTTGAGTCCATCCCAGATGCATTGTGGGAATTAGAATCTCCCGCTTTGCTCTCGGGCCATTCCTAACACTTGCCCCGTTTTTTTCTTTCTTTTTTTTATTCTGTTAACTGACTTTTTATGGCGAGAGACGGACAGACGGACTTGACTGACATCTGAAAGCATCTTTCAGGTTACCATATAGGCTTACTAAAGCCCTGTTGTAAAATATACGGAAAATAATAATGGCTGGATGGATGGGGGTCTCTCACATATCAAATGTGGAAATTCTAATTTTATATTTGTATTTTCAAATAATATTGACAAAAAAATGTCTGTGAAAGGTTTCCATCCTCTACTGTGGTCCAGAAATTGATGTGTCTGTCTGGAAAATAAATACAATAAACTGAATTGTTATATGACTTGTTTTGTGGCTCTCATTCTCGTTGTTTTAACAGCACGAAGGAACGCTGGCCGTGTAGTTGTGTTGCCACCCAGCGGCCATATCCGGTACTGCGCATGCACTCGGGAATAACACATCCAGCACCGCTTTATTTCTCATCGGCATCATCTCTTAAACAGCGCCAATATTAGCCGAGGCTGACACCACAACCACACCTGTACATTCACCCGTTCTCACACACTGCATTAAAAAACACAGCGATAGCAGTGAGGAACTAGAACTTACCTTCAAGTTCAAGTTAGATCCCTGAATGTATTAAGCATACCGCTTTTCAAATCTTTCTGGAAATCATTCCCAAGTTAAGGTGCCGAGAATGAAAAGTCTTTTCCCCATTTCTTGTCCTGTAGCTGCCTTTGCTCCTCGTTGGGTTAATTCATTAACTCAATCATGAACGGATTAATACATTTAAAGTACCAGGACTTGGGTCTCTCCAGAATGACAGAAAGGACCAGCCTTACAAGGCAAAATGAGGGGGCTTCAAATTTCTTGTAAAATTCTCCATGATAAACAGAGCATTAGCGGTAGCATTCATATACAGCGGTGAGAAAATGGTTTGTCCCATTCTTAATTCCGTACTTTTTGCATACTTGGTTCAGGTCAATACATTTACATATTTAGCTGTAGCTTTTGGAAAGTGGGCTTCTTCCTGATCCCTTCCACTTTGCGAATGGTTAGCGTGCTGGCCTCACAACAAGGAGGCCCGTGTTCAATTCCACCCTCGGCCATTTCAGTGTGGAGTTTGCGTGTTCTCCCCGTGCATGCGTGGGTGTGTGACCTGTGATTGGCTGGCCACCAGTCCAGGGTGTACCCCGCCTCTTGCCCGAAGACAGCTGGGATAGGCTCCAGCACCCCCGCAACCCTAGTGAGGATGAGCAGTAGAAAATGAATGATTTAATGAATGATTTGTGGAGAGCATCCGACCCAGTTGTCATTTCTTCTTCTTCTTAATTTATTTCAGACATGCATACTATGTTACATTAATGTATCTCACATATACACTTACAATATCTATACATATACTTACATATATATATATACACATACACAACACCTTATTGCTACACATGTCTGAAAAGAGTTGTCATTGGAACTGACTTGAATGGACACGTTGGTGCAGGAGATAGAAACGATGAAGAGGTGATGGGCAGGTTTGAAGAACACAGAAGGACAGATGGTGGTTGACTTTGCCAAAAGGATGGAAAATAACTGCAGTGAATACGTTCTTCCAGAAGACAGAGGAACATAGGCTGACCTATAAGAGTGGAGGTAGGAGTCCACAGGTAGACTACATCTTGCGTAGACGCTGTCATCTGATGGAGACGAGTGACTGCAAAGTAGTGGTAGATGAAAGTGTAGCCTCATGGTGAGGAAGATGAAGAGGAACAAATGGTGGAAGCTGAAACAAGAAGAGTGGACTTTTAGGCAGGAGTTGAGTCGGGCTCTGGATGGTCAGGAGGTGCTTCCAGATGACTGGACTACTACAGCAAATGTGATCAGGGATCAGGTAGGAGACTACTTGGTGTGTCATCTGGAAAGAAAGCAAAGAGACTTGGTGGTGGAATGAGGAGATGCAGGAGTGTATATATTGTACACATTTCACATTAATTTCACCTGTAAACCTGAATTATATATAGATGTATATGTGTACATATACTATTTAGGTGTTCAAGCTTAACATGGAGAGTTGTTGGCTAACAGAGGTTCATATATGCAAAAAAACATACCTTGTTGTACAACAGAGGTCATGATGATGGCCCAGATGCAAATGAGTGGTGATGCTTCCTGTGGCCTGCATGGAGGTGGAATGAAGAGCTGCCTCGCTTGCATGTCTGAGTGTCAAACATCTGAGAAGTACCTGGCAATGCATATTCCTCATGCATGACACATACACACACACACACACACACACACACGCAAGCAGCATCATTTATTCATGCTAATTAAGAGCTACTCAGAGACGCAGGCATGCTTAATTGGCAATTACAGTATAGATGAAAATGACAGCTATTTCTTTAAAGGATCAGGCTAAAAATGCAAAGGAGTGATGGCAGGAACTCCCATATCATGAGCAAGGTTCTCTGCACTGGCGTTATTTCTATCTCCCCGCCATCGTCTTGTAATGCTCGCTCCTCATTGGGAGCGGAACATCTTTTTGACACAGCTGTGTAATGGAGTCAATGGCTGCACTGTGCGTTCGTGGGGCTCTCAGGTGGCGGCCGCCTCCCAGAATGCAGAACTAATGTGGAGCCCGCCATGCAAATTGACGTGACATTGATGGGCACTCTCTCGCTCGCGCCTGCACAGCCTCTCCATTCACTAATAATTGCTGATTAAAAAGCAGTTAAGAGTCCATGAAAACGCAAATGTGCATTAACCAAACGACCTTGGGGGATGCACGCTGCCACGTGTGTGTGGTGAGTCACATGACTTATTTTCTTCCTAAAGCCAAAACTGTTGATGGTAATAATGATAATACCAGTAAGCTTTGTTATATGACATCATATTATATTGCATTAGGTAACATTATAATGTAATATATAATGTAAAAAGTATATGATTGTACCACACAAAATAGAAAGTGATAATTCTATGCATATATTGTATTATTGGTATGATTCTTCAACAATCTCTCTACATTTAATTAACATTACTCTGCGCTATCTAATATGTTATTTGCTGTCTGTGAACTGGTCATGATATTATAATATTGCACATTATATTAGTACATTCATTTCATGCATATGTAATACAATTTTAATGACATACATACACAAATTTGAATTAAAAAAACAACTGATATAAAACTAAATGAAGTATTAATGCTCGAATGACCCTGACTACTATTCCGGTTGGTTGTAACCTCCTTCTTAAATAAAAAGGTCATTGGCCAAATTCTGTGCTCAAGGTCGCACCCAAGGTCAACTGGAACATGGACATAATGAAAAGCACAATGGATGGAAACATAACGTTTCTCCCCATTTGTGTAAAAAAAACAAACACTTATCAGTCTGTGTTGCTGTTGCACCAAACATTTTGCTAATGTTCACTGACGTACACACAATTTCATAAACGTTGCTGAATATCGACGCAGGTAATCACAAAGAAAGAAAGAAAATCTCATTATTGTTCCTCGGCAATGGAAGAGCAGTCAATGGCCGTATCACCCATAATGTCTCACACATACACACACACACATACACACGTACACACAGCATCCGTTACTCCCATCACCACCAGCCCACAAAGCAGATTTCCACGTAGCAGAAAACTATTTCACTGCCCCGCCAATCAGGTACCAAAATATTAGGTACACTTGAAGACAAGCATAGTCAAAATATTAAGTACACTGGCAGGCAAATTATTAAAGGCTTCCTTCCTTCCTGATATTATTTTTTTTGTAACACATACTGAAGTCCAAGGTGATGTAACCATATAATGGCATAATGTGTACCATAGTAAGTGTCAATATAGTGATATATATAGCACATCATGACTGGTCCAAGACTCTTCATCCTTGTATTTAGCAAACATCAACTGCTTGTATTGTTTCTTGAATTGGCTCATCGTTGTGCATTGTTTGACTTCCTTACTCAATCCATTCCATAGTTTGATTCCACATACTGAAATGCTATGGCTAGCATAACGTAGTCCTAGCATAGAAGTGTTTCAAATGTACTTCTTCCCTGAGATCATATTTCTCCTCTCTTGTAGAGAAGTATTGGATGACATGTTTAGCTCATTGGTTATTGTTAGCCACGCTACCTCGATAGCCTTGTAACGGCTGTCGGCCCCTTCCAGTTTGTTGATGTGGTGAGTTCAGACCTCGCTTGTCCTGAATTAAGGCAAAGTTGTCACAGAGTTCTCGACGGAGTAATTAGAGGTGCTGACACGAGTTACAGTCGGGAATTTTCCTAACAAAAGCTTAAAAACTTTGGTGGTTGTCCTTCCTTGTCAAGAGTAAATTACGTAATTATGGTCACACTCTAAAGCGATCCCGAGGTCTTCCAGACTACTGCCGAACCCCCCTTTGTAATTTTTCTGGGTATAGGAGTTGATAAATGAATACATCCTTTGGAGAGCTACCTGAAAAGTAGTTAGGAGCTACTAGTAGCACATGAGCTGCTGCTTGGAGACCACCGACTTTCCATGGATGAACTCAGAGTGGGAACGTACAGTAGGTTTTCTACAATATAGTAAAAATACACGTTTTTTGTGGGACTGCCTGTCTTTAAAAAACTCGGATAGACCACCGACTGGTGGAAAAGACTCTCTGTAGGCACACGTTATGCTAGTTATGCTACACCCATATAAGGAAACCCAGCTCACTTTGACATCAGTTTGTGGAAAAACAGGTGGAAATGACAAAGCTACTATATATATCAAAATATTAGGTACACTTGCAGTCAAATATGAGGTGCAACCAAAAAAATATTAGGGGCATAATATATATATATATTAGGGGCCCTGATATTAACATTTTAAAGTGATATAGAAACTGGATGGATGGACCCATTTCTTTTGAAGAGAATCATCTGTCAACTGTACATCCCTGCAGTATTCCCCATATTCCACATGGGGGCGTCTTTCCCATCAACTGCTTTATCCACAGAGCACTAGAGCTCAAGGTTTCATGCCATACACTCACATTCACAAAAACCAAGACATGTTCTTGATAAATGTCAGATTTTAATGGAAACTAAAATTGTGACACTGGCACTTTTTTTTTATTTCTATCACATCGCTTGGAATTGCAGGTTTTCCATGCTTTAAAGATTGGCAACAATGTTTTTTTAGGAGGGCTTGATGATAAGACACTGTATCCTCTCAAGTACGTACAATACATAAAAAAAACTAATACATGACACAGTGGGTCTCCGAGGTTTAAAGCCAGTATACGTTGAGTGGTAATTAACTTTGTTGCTACAAAGAAGAACAATTCATACTTTGCAAACTAAACAATGTGAAATGCGAAAACAAAGACATTTATTCCTTTTCATTCCTTCCTACTTGTGCATCTACGTATAAGTTAGTTTAGTCTTTAAAACATGATAAAATAATCCTTTTTTAAAATTAGGTCTACTTTAGACATGAGCTTGACAAATGGAACGTGCCCAGAACATTGCAGACTGGTTTTGGCTTTTGCTCGCTTGTAAGCCCAACACAAGCCGGTAATGTTTCTTTCTAATTCTTTTTAGAATTCTACAAAACAATAAAAATACTATTTGCTTTCAGCTGCATTCATGTCACTTCAAAGAAAAAAAAAGCTCTAAAGAGCGTTGCAAAACAGAGAAAATATAGACAGAAAAGAAAATGGCACGGATATAGGCTGGAAGCAGATTGAAAACAATCGAAATTGCTGTAAAAGTAGATTTGTTTTTCCACACAGGCACCTGAACGTTAACACAACAGCGGGGGTATGAAATATGAGGAACTTGCATATTACAACAATAGGGGAGACGCGCTACACCCTAAAAACTCCAATCAGTAACGAGGCTAAAGTCATCTCTGGTGATGTGGAAGCTTACATCAGCATCCTTGAGGTGATTGCACAGCCTGATAAGTGGAGGACTTAACGCCACATGATCAGACCTGACTTTCCAACACACATACACACACAATTCTGTTTTTGGTTTGCAGGCTGCACTGCTAATAAATCTACTCTTTCAAAGCATATTCTATTTAAGTGCTTGGAAAAGTAGGATAAGCGTCCCATCCTTTTCATAGAAAAACCATTAACACGGGACTCAGAAGACTACAGTAACATAACTTGCTCTGAAGACCCTGTTTTTGCTTTTAGAAGCCATAAGATGCTCAACGATAACCCTTCCATCCTTTTACTGAGTGGGAACCTGATTGTGTCACTTTAGAAGTCAAATTCATTCCCTCCCACACACACGCACGCATACACACACACGCACGCATGCACACATAAGACAATTGTTGGAAAAAAAAACAAACACTTTTACCAGGAAGCCAACTGAGATTAGACACTAAAGTTAAACACCAAGATGACTTATACAGGGGGGGGAGCCTAATCAGGCCATAGCAGCAAGAAGTGTACTTGAGAGCCGGGAGCCAGATTGGGTGCTCGCTCAGTGAAAGGAAAAAAAAAAAATATCAAGAATACTTCATCATGAATATGCGAAACAGCAAATGAACCCTCAGATTGCAGGCTAGCATACATGAAACGAAATACGACATACTTCAAAGAGGAAGAGGTTCGAGTGATTAATGACTGCATCTTTTGCTAAAACTATTTGATATTTCGTCAGATCAGAGACTCGTATGCAGATTCCATTTGGAGGACATGAAGGGAAGGGATAACGTAGTCATGGCTTCATCAACACTACCTGAGTTACATTGAATCATTTTGTGTTTGTTGTGAGGAGTAACAGCCCAGAGCCACTTTTAAGAAATGCGTTTACATAAAGTGCTAACATTCCACACGTTAACCAAATGGGAGCGAAGAAATCGCTGCTACTGGACGGTCAAATCAATACTAACAATCAATACTGATTTGGAGGAGGTGATGACAATTTGGGCTTCCTAGACTTAAAATATTTATGGGCCTCCAAACGGAATACATCACCTTAGAACACGCACGTAGACGCCAACAATGTTAGCCGCGGTTTAAAAAAAAAAAAAACTCTTCACATTTCAACACGTTTGGACAGAAGACATCACTGCATGCCTTGTGTCACCGCGAGCGGCGATGTCTAATTCCCACCAGTAAACATGCGGGACATCCACAGCAGAAAACAAAAAAAAAAATCAAGAAAGAAATAAGCAATATGAATCCTAAAGACGTGATTCTGAAGGACAATGAAGAACAAGTGAAATGTTACCACCTGGGTTGTATTTCCGTGAAGACAACACACGTCGGGTGAAACACGAGAGCAGGGTTCTGATTTGCCCTGCGGACATAAGACATGATTTTGGCCTCCTCTATAAGTACACAGACTAATTGCACCATTCAAAGGCGTCATTGCAATGCGTGTTCTGTGCATTCAAGCCTGTGCGTTTATACAACTCATTTGAAAACATGAGAGAAAATGCAAGTCTGTCACATCACAACAGGATAAAGGCTAATGAGGTGGGGTCCACAGCACCTTCTCACATGACCATCTGGCCCCGAAAGAGTGCAAGGATCCGGTTGTCGCGTTGAAGAGGCACCCGATCAATCTCATTTATCCTTCTGCCGCAGCATCAGTGTTTGTCCAATGCCCTCTCAAAAAGCCAATGACAGTTAACTAGAAAGTGTTTTCACAGTTTCTTCCACTCCAACAGGTGAGCATGATTCCCAAGGTAGATAACCACAGCACCCAGAAGAGACGTAGCCACAGTACAGTCCACGTCTACCTCACTGATCAGGTCCGTCCCTGGTCTCATCATAAACCACTACTCTGTTTGGATCTGCAGCAGAGGGAGGAGACAAGAAGCATATGCTGGGGTTATTGTGCATCTCAAAAAGGACAACCATCATTTCAATGCTTAGAGGGTCAGCAGCCAGGCAGTTGGCATTGTAGAGTTTTGTGATCTACAAACGTCTTTGTAGATCACAAAGAGTCAGGTGGCCTGACTCGGTGTGTGTGTGTGTGTGTGTGGCTGAGTTTGCAAACAACAGTCTGCTTTGCTACGTCCAGGTAGACTGGCCAATATGGACCAAAACTCATATCCAGATATATTTAGGTAGAATATCGATATTACGATATATATCAATATTTTTTCCGTAAACTGAATTTCAACAAAAGTCAAGGCAAAATATGTGTGCAGTTTTTTTATGTAAACAATATTAGAGAAAAATAGCCACTGAGAAAATAGTGTATTCTCTTTTCTAAATATAGAAAAAGTTAAGTATACTGTTATATAACTATCTTGAACCTATCAGCATCTTGAAACACGAGACCTCTGCATGAAATCCAGTCTATCGATATGCTTGTTTTTGGTATCGTGCTTAACAGAAATATCTTTTTTTTTCAATATCCATATATCGGCCAGCGCTAGGTAGACACATACCATCTTTGTCCTTACCGATGGTTGCAGTGATGAGTAGTGTGGCTAACATCAGCCGCAATAAAGTCAAAACAGAAGCATGCAGTGTCCACTTTGCAGCAATAACAGATTCTACTGTTTGGTGACAACTACAGGATTGTTAACATAACATTTTAGCCATTCATCATGAAGAGTCTTCATTCTTCCTCAAACTAATATTAACTGTGGACCTTGCAGTGTCGGGCACAGAACATAACAGAAAAGGGTCTGCCCTAAACTATTCAATAGAATTGTGAAAGTGTAATAACCCATTTTTTCCTAAATTCACATTGTCCATAGGAACTTCTTGGGTCTGACAGACTACTTGATGCATTTGTAGATGAATTAATCCAGCTCAAGCTGACTAAGACTACATGCCATCAGGCCTGTGCGTTTATACATCCTAAACCAAGTCAGGGTTCGGCTGATTTGAAATAGTGGAACACATTACTCTCAACTAAGTGAGCGAGACAAACACTTGGTTCCATTACACATTATTGAAATGAACAGTGACCGATTAGTGAGCTAAAATGTTTTTATATTCCCTAAGTGCTCTGTTTTAGCAGATGAAATAAATCCTGTATGAAGTCACATTACCATGCTAATAAACTGCCACAGTAGTCATAATTAAGAGAAAGCTAGCCCTCCATACGGCTCATGTTATGTTAGTATGGTGCATTAGCCTTCAATATTACTATTGCGTTGGAGAGTCTCAGGCACTAGGATTTACATCTCAGATGATGTGCTGGAGCTCAGAAGCCGGACGTAAGGGCGGCGCATGAAGGCACATCATGTCTGAAATTAATGCACCTTTCCCTGTGAGCATGCGCTGCTCCAGCAACCATTTGAGGGAAATTCCATGTTTATGTTCACAAAAAAGGTGTGAAATGCCTTTGACGGATGAAAATATTTTTCTCTTGCTGGGAATTACCAAATACAATAACTTCTGACAGTTTGTTTTGTCAACAGAGTAGCAGAGCTTGGGGGAGGGAAGAGAGTTTATTTGGCTTACAGCCACGCCCATATAAGGAAGTCTGCCCCTCTGTGACATCACAAAGGGGCAGTTTTACCATGTCTTTTCAAAGCGTTTTGAGCCATCCCAAACTTCTTTCAGGGCTCTCTTCCAAATGTGCAAACCTTATTAACTGAATGTTGACAAATTGCCTCAAATCATGTATTTGTCCACTTTAAAATGAATGCTTCTATCACTATTTTGGTAAATAAAAAGGATTAGAAAGGATAAGAAGCTGAAAGAAATCACTTACGTTGTTTTTGCAAACTGAAAATGAATTCCATTTCTGTTGAGGAAAAAGAAAACATTAGTCAATGTGCAGCAATTATTCGTCAAGAAGCATATTTCATGCAGAGATTATCGGTTCGATTGAGCATAAAGACCTCTTGAAACCTGACAAGTGTTTTAGGGATATTAGCCACAGCTAATTCCACCGCAAACCACCGTTTTACGTTTACACAACTAATCTGAAGCTAAAACACGAAAGTTACCTTTAGTGTGATAAGTGACAGCAGCTTTGATGTCGAAGGACCCCCAGCTCTGCCGTCGGCCCACATCTTTAGACAGGGCCTGCTCTTCAGAGGAGCCAAACAACACAGCGGTTATCTGGCCCTGTGCAGGATTAGCACGACTGTCCTTACCAGGGTCACACACAGCAGAACCTGAACGTTTAGAATCTTCTCTGTCACATGGCTGCAGCATGCTCTCCTCCTCTTCACCTGAGATGCGAAGAGGAGGTGGAGAACGAGCAGCAAACATGTTGCACGGGCTAGAAGTCCTTTTCTCTGTGCCCGACTCCAAGAAGAAGGGGCCCACCTCAAAACATGGCTGGCCACTGTTGGCCTCAGCAGCCAGACACTCCCTTGGAGGGCTCACCACAGTTGTGTTGTCCTCAGTGGGCACCGGCCCACTGCCCCCTTCTTGCCCCAAGTTGGGGTCATTTATAAAGGAAAGCCCCCACTGATTCTGGAAGATTTCTCCCAAGGCTTTCTGATTTGTCTGAGCAGCCGGTGGGTTGAGGTGACGCGCACTGGGGAGCATGTGTTGCATATTTATAGGGTAAACGAAGAGAGAACACTTTCTCAGTTCATACGCGTCTCCCTGGAACATGGGACTACTAGTAGAGCTACAGTTACTTTCCAAAGGAGACGCTACATTCTCGCCACACGCGGTGGCAGGAACACTGCTAGCAGCAGGAGCAAAAAAGGTACCCACTGAGAGGCAGCCATTTCCACTCGTAGAAACAGGCCCATTGGTAAAGCTAACTGATGTGATGGTTTTCATAGCAGACATGGGGACCTGTGAGGGTCTCACGGGCAGAGGCAGTGCTTCTGCTCCACTTTGAGCTACTTTGTTGAGGTTCTCTTTGACTTTACTTGCATAACTGATCTTGGGAACAATTTTAGCACTGCTATTGTCCACAGGAAATACTGGAGGGGGCTTGAACAAAGTCCACGAATCCTCTTTTGAAGGCGAGGAAGCCTTGGCTTTGTGTCGTTCTTCAGTCTTTTTACCCCCTACTTTCCCATCAGAGTTCTTCCTCTGAGGTTCCCCCACAGAGGCCTCAGAGGCCACAGCCCGTCTAGGCACCAACTGAGTCTCTACTTTACGAGAAAGTCGAGAAGTCCCTGCCTTCTCAGGTGCTTGGATTTGAAAAGCCGAGGGCTCTGGCGTAGTGTCACCCTGCTCATTGTTCTTCAAGTTGTTACATCTGGCCTTGCGTTTCTTGGGTGTGGAATACCCGCCCTCTGAGCTGCTGCCTTCAGTGTCCTTGCTTGAGAAGCCGTTGATAATGACGCCGCAATGCGCAATACCATTTTGAAGCAACACAGAGTCTTTCTGATCATCGTGATGATTCAAGTCCACGGCCTTCTTGTCATTTTGAAGGGCCATGGCCTTTTTGTAGTCCAGTCCTTTGCTGCTCGATTTGGGAACTGCTGTGCACAGTTTTGGCGTCGACTTCTGCTTCACGTTTGCATGAGTCGCGTGTCTGTTCCCATTGCTGTTCGGAGGATGCGGCATGCCAACAGTATCTGGCGAATGTGTACTCTTCTCCACCTCCTCATCTGCAACGATTATTTTTCTGTTGCCTAGAAGAGAGAAACCATTTTCAAGTAACAGCAAATGCCAAATTGAACAGAAAGGCATTACAAGTTATCGTCTGATTTATACCTCAGGGATGAGAAATGCCGCACCCTGAGGTCACAACATGATTATGGTCTGCCGCCTGGGTCACCGCATGAATTTCACCTAAGTCATTTTTACCTTTAAAATCGAACACTACTGAATAAAAACTGACTGCAAGAAACTGTTGATTCATCTCCGTCAGTGCTTTCCACAAGAAAGCAAAGTAAACAGCCTTAAAAGCCTTTAAAGAGCTATTTGCTCCTTCAAAGCAACATTCCTGTTCCTTCCTGGCAACTGAAGCTGAGGTCAAAGTTGACAAACATGACTTGACAAGAGAGGAACGCTGGTTTAAACGTAAAGTGTCATCCAAAAATACATGTGGACACCTCCAATGTTGAACTGTGTGTGTTATATTACAGACATACGATATGCAGCAACACTGCATATCAAGTCAACAGCATTCCTGTCATGGCTATTAAATAATGGCGAGGGAAAAAATGTCTGATAGCTGATGGCAAATTAATGTGAACAATTAACACAAAAGGTGTGCCCATTGAACTGCTTTGTCAACGTGTGACTACCATTCAAAGTCCACTGTTACAGTCACACACAGCCTGGCCCTGCTAACGCAGAGAGACTAGAGTGTGGACATCATTTTTTTTTTAAAGTATACAGTGACGTTTCGTGTAATATGCACTGTCCAAAACGCATGTTTCAAAATTACAACTCCTCAAGTAATTGAGCGTTTTGCAGGGCCGATACAACACGCAACAGGCCTGTCAAAGCTGGCTAGCATTCGCTAATGTCACCTAGCTATGTGGCTTGGCTTTACGTTCACATATCCATTCCCCAAAAGGCGCACTACATCATTACCTGGTCACCCGGTGGCATAAGGCTTGACAATGTAACGCGTGTTAATGTATATGTCACAGTGAAAGGGCGCCGTTGTGTTAAATCAAAGCTTAACTAACCGGTTAATTATAGCATTAGCCCTCAGTTAAGTTCTAACATGGCCGACGGGAAATGGCAGCTCAGAACATTCCAGCGAAGCCGGCTGCTATTCCGAAACGGGACTCGAGCGTTCTGAAACGAACAAATCTATGGCCACGACTTCAACTTGTCGTAACGCAAAGGGCCCAGTGATTCCATGCAGTACAAAAACACAGTGCGCTCGGAGACAGGCTCACAAGGTCAATTCGCGACATGTCAAACCACCACCAGCTACAACTGTCACGCAATTGTCAGCTCTGGATAGAGCGATAAATCACACGGTTAAGCGTCTCTGAGACTTTGGCCAATTATATTTTTTAATCGATATGCAACTTACCCTGTAGGGCGTCACCGAAATCCAGCCGTAAAACACACGAAAACTTGAATTACAAGCTAACAAGTAGGCTTAGTGCTAAATCTCACTGGTTAGCATTAGCATTCGCTACTACCGAGTTGACATTAGCTCAGGCTAGCGTGGGTTAGCAGACGAAGGCTAGCAAGTGATAGCTAACTTTTCCGGATGGCCCAACCTGTTTTCTTCGCGTTCGCTTCCTGATGCTGGCGCTTGAAGTGGCTCTGATCATGTTTTAGGCAAGCTGTCTGTCGAGGAGGGCTTGTGTCGTCTCCGCGGTGCTGGTTTAGACTGTCCCTTGCCCGATCTCTGGGCTGTTCCTCCATTGAACAGTACGAATTGTGGGACTTTTTCGAGCGCTACGTTAGCTCACCGGGGAAAGTGCGGAGAAGTCCAATCACTGCCAGAGCCAAACGGAAGCTATTTGCAGACTGTAAACGTCAGCATCCAACGTCTAAACATGGTCACCGTTTACTATATTACACATTTAGTCTTTGTGCAGCGTTGCAAAGCAGATGTTCTAAGAGGGGTTTTAAGCATCTTGCACAAAATCAAAGGACATTTGACAACAATATAAGGCTAGTGTTACAAATCTCGGACGGGGTTGGTGTTCGACTCAAATCATATGACCGGAGGCGCTGCCACGTCTCCAAAACATTTTAGAGCAGGGTCCCCATTTGTACATGGAAAATCAAACATACAAACAAACATATATTTTAAACCTGTGTCTTCTGACACTTATTATTTATTTATTGTGAATAAAACGGCAAGGTACATGAATCTACATCAATTTGTGTGAGTACAGTTTCTACTAAAGGTGAGTACATAGCCCTAAGCATCACAATAACCAATGTATGAATCTCGATTCATCGCGTTCAAGACGTAAAAGCAAATCAACGCGATTTCAAATAAGACTTGTTTGAAATCAAATGTTACTGTAAATGAACTTACTGGACGTCAGTAAAATAATAGAAGGAACAACAGCGCCATCTAGCGGCACAAAGTGCAACCATCCACTCCACCCCATTCACTCCAAAGTGTAGCCTTGAACATTCTGTTGCAAGTAACACAAAATACTAGGTAAAAAATAACTACATCACCACAAAATACTAGGAAAGCATACAACATGCAATACCAAATCTTTCATTATCACATCTGTTCTTATAATGTGTCGTGTTTTGAGGTAATGGTGCAGTGAAATGATCAGTGACCGCTTTATAGTTGGCAAAAGAGAAGAAGATGATTTGGCTTGTTGCTTACTGCAATCAATGCGGATGTCAACATTGGTTCATGCATTGCAATGCCTGACAGAAACAATCATAAAATTAAACAACAATAAGTGCCACAAGGAACAAATGTTCATATGTCAGTGAGCAAAAAGGCACACGACTTAAGGAAGCAAGGGAACATTCAAGGCTCTGCAACTGCAACATTTACATCAAGTTAAATGGAGGAGCGAAAGTACTTGGGCACATATAGACAGACACTCACATTCATACCTATGGACCATTTAGAGTCGCCAATCAACATGCTTGTTTTTGGAATGTGGGAGGAAAGCGGCGCATGCGCGGCGTGAACATGCAAACTCCACAGATTTTTTTTTAAATATATATTTTATTACATCTACAGAATTACAGGAAGATAAAAGTGCAATTCTACAGAATAATATCAACATAAATAAAAAAAGAAATAACAAAGAAAGGAATGTGCGAGGGATATTGAAAATAAGAACAACAAAATAAAAATAATAGAAAACATGTCACTTAAGCTTGCTCTTCATATGAATTGTTTTTAGAACGTTCTCCAATGTATGAAAGTTTGAATATGTTTGAATATCAGCTTCAGTGATTCATATAATATTTTCAGTTCAGAAGAAAACCGGTGAATATTTGGCTTGCATAACATGACTCTGGATTTGTGAATATGGAATTTTCCTAATAAACAAAGACATTTCACAGCATTCTGCAGATCTTTACGAAGGTTGTATTGTAGAAACAAGACCATTTCCATTTTGATGTCCATGCATGACTGTATTAAAAGACATGAAAAGTAAAATAGAAACTTCGGTCCAAAATGTTGGAGAAATGGGACATTCGTAGAATAAGTGCCTTATTGATTCCTCTTCTATTTTGCTAAATGAGCATTGTGACAAGAACCCCTCCATGAATTTGGCTAGACGTGAGTTGCAAGGGTAAAATTGTGGATTGTTTTAATGTGGAGTTCTTTCACTTTGGAATAAAAAACTGATTGTGTTCATTCCATAGCTTTTCGCAAACTCCACAGAGATGCCCAAGAGGTGATTCCAACCCAGGTTCCAACCCAGCCCATGACAGAATGTAAGCAGGCAATATATGAAGTGTCACCATGTAAAAGTTATGATGTGAATGAATGATAAATAATGGACATGGGCAAGGGTGGGATTAAATCCATATATACATCCATTTTCTATGCTGCTTATCCTCACAAGCATCGGAGGGGTATGCTGGAACCTATCCCGGCTTCCTTTGGGCGAGAGGCCGGGTACACCCTGGACTGGCCGCCAGCCAATGGCACGACACATATAGACAATCAACCATTCCCACCCACATTCATACCTATATATGTATACAACAGTTACTGATATAACATTTGAATAACTTGTCTCTCTTTCTCTCCCCTGTAGTAGGCACTGCTCCGTTAAAAGCTGAGAACAGCAAAGCTTATAGATTTGTAGTAGTCGCAGTACTTTTCTGCAATATGTCACGTTGAGTCTATATATTGCTCTGATCAGGGTTTTTGCTGACATCACTCTGATACAGTGTCAGATTTGTGATTTGGTGATTTGTGTTTCCAGCTGCAGAGAACAGGGTCAGCTAGCATTCTGCATACCAACGGCAGGACACGACATACAAGGTGTGTTGAGTTTTTTTTTCTGAATTGACAGTTAAGAATGCAGTCATGATACCATTATTACTGGGTTTGTGTGTGTGTTTAGGGAAAAGACGATCCTTTACACAAGCATTTCCCGGACATATCAATACTTACATACCTGTTTTAATACATAGTTACCTACCACATAGTATGTTTACTTATTGCGTTTGCACCTTGTATCTATAAAGACCATTATTATGCAGAATTATGTTGTACTAAAGGTTTTTTCTATTCTAACCCAACCGGTCGAGATGGCCGCCCCACAAAGCCTTGGTTCTGTCCAAGGTTTCTTCCCAAGAGGGAGTTTTTCCTTGCCTTTGTAGCCAGGTGCTTGCTCATGTGGGGTTCAATTGGTGTTCATTTATTATGAGCTTAATGATAGACAAGTTTATACAAGTTCATACGAGCTAAGATTCCACTGCATTCCATCCATCTTCTGCTATATGAGGGGACAGAGTACTTTGCTTTATGATAAAGGTCACAGACATTTATATTTGAGAAATAAGAGACATAGATGGTCTATGTGGACATGTTTTTGGGAACGGTCATGCCTACAAGGGCACGTAACAAATGTTAATTCTTTTCTCATTTTGGACATGTAAACATGTTTGGATTTAAACTTTGCAATCAACTGCTGATGTCAAGTCACAGCTAGAAACACATTTCAGCTTTCACTTTTATTGTGATGCCACTAGATGCCTTTTACAAATAGTTTGTGCAAAATAATTCCTGCAATATGCAATGCAGAATGTTTGGCAGCGTGGCACAACGGACACCGGGCCCAAGGTTCACAGCACAGGTTACATGCCCATCAAAATTTCAGCTGGAATTTTGTAGTATCTATTTGTATGGGCATGTAGTGCAATGCAGGCCCCCACTGACAGCTGCAAAGTAGCAGTCAATGGGGGCTCTGCATAGTATAGCAGCCCATCTTAATATTCCTCCCGTCTAGCCATTATTATTATAGCTTAATCGTCCCATTTATGTAATGTGGCCAAAACTGCAAGAAGGACCCCCACACGTTACCCTGCCAGAATGATGACATTAGGCACTAGGTTGGTATTTATTTTTTGGAAAGGTTTGTGTAACAATGGCGACGCTATTAACAAAAACTTTCAAAAATGGGTCACTAGATTATATACACCTGTTCTATTTTTAGAAACACCACATGCTAGAAAAAACAGGAGAATTTACAGGTTCAATACATTCGATACAAAAAAATACCTTGCCTTTTTAATTTGAATTTTATTGAAAATGCGAACATTTTTCTCACATGCCTCTTTGTGATTTACTTTTAAGTGTTGCCACACATTTGTAGCATTGTTTGCTTTGCTGGTGGTGGAGCCCTGGCTAACTTGCACACTGCACATGTTAAACATAACTGCACTTTTACTTTTTGCTTGTCAACTGAAAATATATCCATTTAGTGCATTTTGCTGGGCAGCAGGCAGAACAGAGATAAGTAGATCTGAATATAGCATATAGTATGCGGATCAAAAAACTCCATCAGCTGTGGCAACGCCGTATCAGAAAAAAAGCTGAAAGAAAACAAACTGTATATCGTATATATAATTGCGCAAGCAAACAGTGTGCAGCAGCTAGTTACGTCACAGGAGGCGGAATGAAATGAATCACCCAGTCGTGTCAAGTTTGCATGTGTGTTATATATTGTTTGATACACATTCGTACCGAAACGTGACCACTGTATCAAATGGTTCGATAGAAATACACGATGTTGCGCCCTTAATACACACACACACACACACACACACACACATATATATATATATATAAAACACGCACACATTATATACACACACACACACGTGTGAAACTGAAAGCGACCCCTTAGACAACAACTAATAACTAAAAACAAAGATTAATATAACGTTGGTTATTAAAAATCTGGCTGTATATATTTTTTTACCGTTCATTTTTTCTCAAGGAGGATGAAATGCCGAGAATAAAGCATCAAAGGTTCTCCTATTTGGAGATGTAGAGCATTCTGGTGGATCGCAAGTATGATGCCTGGATTAGCCTGCTGCTGTGTTTAATGGAACTGTCAGGAACATTGAAAGGCAGTGAGAGGTGTTCATTTAATTGGTTAAGGTTACACTTGGCTGTGTTAAACCCTTGTCTCCTCCCTCTTTGCCACTTGCGCCCTTGGCAGGCGTGGTTATGTCGCGCTGCGCTGGACTAAGTTGCTCAAGAAAATGGCAAAGTGAACTGGCCACACCCTGTTGGCATGGCGTAGGCGCAGTGTGCTTGGTCCACAAAAATAGAGCCATATATATATATATATATATGTATATGTGTATATATGTATATATATACACATATATATATACACACACAAAGCTACACCAGCATTTACTTTACCTGTCCCAAAAATAAAACCACATTGTAGCAAATGTCCTCAAATTCATTTTTTTGTCAAAAAGTGAAATGCGTGCAGTGCTACAAAATGTTGATCATTGCTCATCCGATTCTTGGCAAGTTTTCATGTGGCATTCCTGGACCTCCAGTTCCTCAGCAATCACCATCACTGGGTTAATGGCAGCATAACGTGTCCCATGGAACTGACGTAAATGAACCTATAGAAGGAATATGTGGATGCCTGTGAAAATGCATTCAGAACAAAAGCTACTTTCCAATAATTACAATTAGGGATGTCACAAGACACCCAACTCACAATGAAATTAAAATAAAATTAACATTTACTTGCAATTTCGATCCAATGTTTTACGACAATTGCTATTGCCCTGTGTTTCAGGTATTTTCATTTGTGCATTTCAGGAAAAGTGCATCGAGGCAAATATTTCATAATAATCGTTTCTGACTGTTCTGAAATAAGCTTTTTTACTCACACACATTTTGACTTTAAAAACAGTATCATAAATACACTGTAATTAAAAAAAACATGTTTGTGTCAGTGTGATAGGTCTCACTCACATTTTGTATTTGCTGAATGCTGAGTTTAAGAGCTAATAATAAAGAAAAATAGGAATACAGATGTATGCTTGCTGACTGTATTGTTTTAAATAATGGCCCATAGTTCCGAAATTTGCATCCCTTTACATAAAATTTGATGTAATTATCGCTGTAATCGTTTACCACAAAGAGATTTCCTACTTATTATTACAGATAAAAATGTATTTCTATTTGTGATTAAATGCAATTAATTCTGGGTTTACTGGAAAAATGTGATTAATCGCAGTTTATCAAACTGACACAATCAAAATGACAACAAATGACAAGCTAGTCTAATCAGGCAACTTGAAAGCTACAATTCACAAGACCATACCTGGATGAAGAGGTTGACATCTGCACTTCTGCAAAGATAAGGAAAGTTTCCCCCAGTTTTCAGGTGAGCTCGTCTGGCATTTGGGAACAATTTATACATCTCCTCCTTTGCTTCTAAAGAGAGTGCACTTTGATCAAAAACCTACAGAGCGTGAAGACAAACACTTAACTTTGCTTGATCAGAGTTACAGTAGGTATTCATGATAAACACTTTGCTGCGTGAAGACTTACATCTATAATAGTCACAGCAACATCATGTATCCTGTGTGGCTCCACATAAGAGTTTTGACAGTTCAGTGTTAGTCTTGATGCTAACTCACTCTGGTTGAGGCTCTCCAGCTACAGCACATAAAAACATTAAGGGACAAAAGAAGCAATTTCTTAATTACCATGGTACCACAATTTCAAAACAGAGCTTGTAGGTGAGCATGAGAATTTCAACTAGATATAATATAGTCCAATTGGTTCTTTGTGTAGAAGCAAGCTCTTTGAGAGGAGTTACTACTGGAGCTACTATGTCAATGGGGGCTCTGCAATACAGAGTAGCTCATCTTAATATTTCTCAATATTTATTCTATAATAATAGAATAATATGTCTATTTTATTATGGGCATGCATTGTAATGCAGGCCCCCACTGACAGCTAGGCAATGGGGAATCTGCATAGCAGAGCAACCCATCTTAATTATATTAATATTATATCTTAATATTCCCATTTTTGTGGAACTAATGCAGCCAAAACCGCAAGAAGGACCCCCACACATGTTACACCGCCGGAATCAAAGGCTAATGCAGACATGGCATGGTGCAGGGATATTGTAGGACTGCCTTGGCACTATGGAGTGCCATCTCGCTAGATGCTAGTGTGCTAACAGTTAGCATGTTAGCTTTTTTGCTAAATTCCTCATGTAATGTACGCACAGCATTGCCCAGCAGTGTGGCACAGCAGGCACCAGTCCTGAGGTTCACAGCACCTGTTGCATGCCCATCAAAATTTTCACTGGAATTTTCTGGTTTGATGTTCTAGTTATGATACTATTTTGTGACAAATATAAACATGTAACAAACATCCGGTTAGCAAATAAATCCTTGCATGGATTAAGTTTATAAGACACAGAGCTAATATCCTTAGTGCTCTGTGTCACACTTTTCTTTGGACAGTTTATAAAAAAAATTTGATGTTTGTCTTCATTGCATATGTTATGTGTGTACAGCGCCAGGGCCGTGTGTGTGCACTTCCTCGTTCATTTCCTAAATGGTTGGCTTTTCTTTTGTTGTGCTTTGAAACCACATACATTAGTTCCTTATCAAATAACTACGCTATATTTTGATGGTGCTAATGTTATTATGAATTCTTTTTCAACATAACGTCATCCTCGTTTGGCGTCATTGCTTACACATTTAAATGAACATGTTTTTGCTAAGCTTATATTAATCTAAAATGTGCTATCAATTGGGATAAATGTACAAACATGCTCCCAACAAAAGGAAATGTGTGCCTTGACATCCGACCACTTAAAAAAATATATATATTTTTTTACTTCTATCGTTCCACTGAAGCTGTTTACTGTAGACTCGCTCATCTTTGTCTGCTATGTCCTCCAAATATGACGTTTTTATGGGCCTCCAGCTCTCCAACTAAGATTTCCACCTTACGTCCGGTGAAGTTCCGCTTCTTCGTCTTCGGTTTCTCAGCATATACAGTATCATATAGCAGACACACAATGTAGCCTCAATGGGGTACATGCCTTTGAGTGGCCTATATTTAACTGAAATTGATGATACCAATTATCAGGGGTGCCCAAACTTTTTCATACCACTGTAAAACCAAATATATGGATATAAAATGTTTATGCCATCACCCCATTGAGAATCCAGGGAATCAGAGAGACTATAAACCCAGATTATAGTATGAAGCAAATCCCTTTACAGACAGGTCTATTTTCAATGAATAATAAAATGAACACAAAAGTCCTTACCCTATCAACCATGAAATCAATTGCACTGGCCATTTTTGGGTCTACAGGTCCTTTAGAAAAGTTTCCCAGAACAATCTTCTTCAACATGAAAGCTGGCATCAACCAAAAACTACACAAACATAGGCAAAAAATCACAGTTACTTCAATTGATATTACAGTTGCAACAAGATTAAAAAAAAATGAGTGACAACCTGTTTGCTGTCCATGTCTGGTTAAAGATGGCGGTATCACTGAATGAATTACACAGTATCAAAGAGTGCACCCTCGGGGACTTGCATGTGAACTCTGCAAACTTCTGAGCCAGGAAGCCACCCAAGGATGCGCCAAAAACATGTACCTTGAAAAAGTCAAAGAAAATCATCATTAAAGATAGGCACAAACTGGAAAAAAATAAAAAACGCATATACAATAATATCACTTTAAGTCACTTTCCAGTTTGTGAACTTAAAGGAAAACTGTCCCACATTTAAGGATTTTTGCCCATTATCCACAATCCTGAAGTGAAACATGACCACACGACTTTCTTTTTCTGTGCCTTCTAAAGAGAGAAAAATAGCAAAAAAACAAAAACAGAAACATTTGCACGTGGGCGCTAACAATACACATAATGGGACACACCTATTTTAACTATAAAGCCCTAAAAAAACTAAGCAAAACAAAACTGAACAATGTTCATTTACATAACTGACCTGTATATAAATCAAGCTACAGCAACATTGTAATTGTAGCAGCTAACACAAACTATTTTCCTCGCGTCTCACCACGCCACTATCAAGAAATAACGGGCCCACTCCAAAACAATGTAATAGCACACCAATTTGTACTGACTAGGAAACAAGAACTATAAATAGAAAAGCAAATTATCTGTAAATTGGCCCACATTCCAGGCTTTGTTAATACACGATCAGATCATGTGCTCCATATATCAGAAACAATATCATGGTGACTTAACACTAATAATTCTGTGTTCATTGTGTGAATGCTGAAAGCATTACTGAATAGCTTTGTGGATTTAACAGTGTGTCTATAATGTAATCTATTAACTTATTATTATGTGGATTCAGAAGATAAATTTCCAAAGATAAAGTCTCCAAATATGAAAAATTGTTTTTTGACTAAGGTTGCTTTAATCCAATCCACAAACATTTCATTTTATTTGTAATACATTTTAATATATTGTCAATAGCAAATGACATTAATGTTCTTTACCACCATGTTTGTCCACATACACAGCCACTCCCTTGTGTCGTTCCTGTTATAACAGGTCATCTCGTAGCCTTCCAGTTCAAAGTCCATACCTTTGTCCACATTCACCCTAAGTTTCAGAGTGTGATTACTTGAAGGATTCCTTGAATAGATTCAAACATTGTTTGATGTTGTCATAATTTGCTCGTTCATGTCATTTGTACCTTTCAGCATCTTTCCCTCTTTCAGTAGAACAGCCTATTAGTGAACTTGGTTTCCCCACCACATTTAGTGGGTGGAAACAAACAGACTTTTTCTATGTGTTTTGACATGTTTCCCAAAAATTTATGCTTAAAGATATTCATTCATTTTCTACTGCTTATCCTCTTAAGGCTCGCGGGGGGTACTGGAGCCTATCCCAGCTGTCTTCATTGTCAACATTTTTTAAAATCAAATAAACCTGTTATGATACTAGAAGTGCAACGATTCATCCACTATATCAATGTATCGACTTATATTCCTACAATCCAACTACAATGATCTGTGTACAGCAAATTGCCCCTCCGGATGACATATATAGATCTAATGTCGTTTAAAAAGTAATCAGTCAACTATATTGATACCAGCCACAGCTTTTGTCTTGACACAATGTTAAAGCAATGGGAACCAAAGGCACTATTTCCCGATTTGAATTTTGGTTTCACTTATTTAATACTTGGGGTAGACAGGTGAATGAGGTGTGAAATTAAAGTTCATGTCATGTTTTATCAAACAGAATTTAATCAGAGACTTAATTGTACCTGTTAATTCATTGATATTTCAACCTGAAGTGTTGGTTGCACTTTATTCAAATAAAATGTGAATGCATTTGCCAATAATTGTTTTACTTGTTTGTTTAGATCAGCCCTTTAGGGACCCGTGACCAATTAAAGTGAATGGTAAATAACATATTCTCAGGCTCGCAGACCGATTGCAGTGGCAGTTTGTGGGTCTAATTACTTCAGCTATTGCGGTTAACGTGACAGCAAATGCACCAAAAATATTTTGGCACCCCCGCCCAATTTGAAATACTATTGAGGAACTGATAATATCCATTTATTTACTGTACTGTACAGACTGAACTTGAAACTGAAAGCAGTAAAATGGAGAGCACTGAAGCATACAAGCATATTGAAGTTGTTTACAGAGTAGGGCAAATTCAGACATGTTGGCAGGTCTGTACTAATATTGAAATATTGAAAGTCCTCTCTGCATCACACACAATATCCTTGAATCGTATCAGTAACCATGAATCAGATATGAATCTAAACATTATTAAAACAAATTGCTACACCCCTAGTAGTTATGTTGCTGTCAACGCACCAGCATAAACTGATCAATTTAAAATAAATTACATATAACTTTTATATGAAAATATATCTTCCGCAATATAAAAGCCTTTAATTTTCTCAAAAATCAACAGTGCACTTTATAATCTGGTGCGCATAATGGGTGCACTGAGTTGCAAAATCTGTAAAAAATAAAAAATAAAAAAAAAATGTGCTACGCTAGATGGACAACAGTGGAACATGGCATGTTTTTCACTTCATGTTACAAATATTTGCCATTATGGGAACAACTGATGGAGTTGGTAGTACGTTCTGCAATAACCAAGGTCCCACTGTGCTTTACAGCGAGTGTAACAATAAGAAGTGGTTAGAAAACTCACTTTATCCAACTGTAGGTGATCAAGAAGCTTTCTGAAGCCATCACAGAACTCCACAAGACCCCAGTACACAGGATACTGAAGCTGCAAGCAACAAAATGTTGTATCTTTATAACAACTCAAACACAAACAGTGAATTAACTTCTTAACTGTTTCACTTGTGGTGAGCAGGAACTGTTAATCCTGTACAAGTCCATATATTTCATACTTATTGTAGTGACTGCACACTTTCAGTTCAACTCACAGATATGACTCTGTAGCCCCAGCCTGTCAGAGTCAACATTTGTTGGAAGAACACCTCAGCAGTTCCACTGACGGGGGGAAAGAAAATGATGGGGCATCTGATGCTCTTTGGGCCTGCATCGTACAAGGACCACACTTTGCTGTCATCATCATCAACAATAATCTAGAGGGGAAAATGAGAAGAGTATGTTGAAAGGTGAATTTAATTTGAATGCAACTTCCTATTTAGCAGAAGATGACAACAGAAGTAATTAAGGGATATAGTAACATAGAGGTGTCCAAACCTTAAAAGTCAAAGGATGAGGGCAAAGTTAAAAGGGAACTGCACTTTTTTTTTTAATTCACAATCCTCATGTGAAACATGAACACATTTATTTCCCTTTTCTGTGCGTTAGAACATGAGAAAAGTTCAATTAAAAATTTGAGTGCTGTAATTACAATGCTGTAATTGGGATACATCTATTTGAACTATGAAGCTCTGTAAAAAACACCTCTAACAACGTTGCATCGTTTGATATCCATGCTGTGATCATGAATTACTACATACCGTGATGATGACGTGTAATGGTTGCAGTATCCATATGGGAATATGGGGTAGTTCAGATGGATGTTTCGTTTAATCTTAAAAAAATTAAAATAAAAAGCTATAATATGTTCTTGGTGGGGCGGCACGGCGGTCGAGTGGTTCGCGCGCAGACCTCACAGCTAGGAGACCAGGGTTCAATTCCACCCTCGGCCATCTCTTTGTAGAGTTTGCATGTTCTCCCCGTGCATACGTGGGTTTTCTCCAGGTACTCCGGTTTCCTCCCACATTCCAAAAACATGCTAGGTTAATTGGCCACTCCAAATTGTCCATAGGTATGAATGTGAGTGGGAATGGTTGTTTGTCTATATGTGCCCTGTGATTGGCTGGCGACCAGTCCAGGGTGTAACCCGCTTCTTGCCCCAAGACAGCTGGGATAGGCTCCAGCACCTCCGCGAGGTGAGGAAAAAGCGGTTGAAAATGAATGAATGAATGTGTTCTTGGTTATCAGTGTTGTATCCGTCTTGAGAAGCAGAAAATTATCAGTGTCAGTTTGGAAAAAAACTCGCGTCGCCGTCACTTGACCAGAAATGAGTGTTGACGTCAAGCCACACTAACATATGAATATTTCTAATCTGAGTGTGTATGAACATTTTTTTCAACAAGCCCAAAATATCCCATTAAACCTCAACATACACACAGCTTATTGTCTCTTTCATATCTCCCACTTCTTTCTCACATTTTGTGTCTGCAAACCCCACCCCTTTCAAATGGAAATATGTATGAGCACTTACTCTTTTTAGGGGAACTGTACTTCGAAACCAGTTATAGTCTGGAGAATCTTTGATCATCTCCATCTGTAGACCACATTCAGAAAAAAGAAAATTGAAAACATAAAAACACACTTACAAATGTATGTCAATATAATGAATTAATAATTGATCAGTTCTGAATACAGTATCGTATGTTGCATTAATATTAATGGTATCTGATAAAATGTTGCATGTTGCAACAAATAATATGACTGGTAGATAAAACATCAGAATATTAACAATATAGCCACTGGCACCTCAATTCAGAATTCAGGGCAGTATATTTTTTACTAGGAAAAAAACTACAGAAAAAATTTTGGATCAATGTGAAATTTCTAAATAATTTTATTATTAAACTACATATACATACATAGCCTGGCATACAACATGCTGTACACACATGTGCAAATCTACGATTAGTCACATGTCACATAACATGACTGCCACATGCAATTACAGTACATCACATCACACACATACAATTACATTAATAATGGACACTTATCACACTGCAAAAGAATGATAAGAATGATATGATAATGAACGTCGATTTATCTTTTACAAATGTCAGCTTTTGACATACAGCCATATGTGTTGGATCGTGAATGTGGTCCGGACATAGAGACTGGACAATCCGACGTTATTCAAGAAAAGAGGTTACTTCAAGATGTCTCTGAATGGTAAGTAGCTTTGGCATTTTAGCATTAGGTTTTCTACAATATAAATGTTACAATATCATTACTTTACATATTTAAAAACACGGGTAGACCCACTGACATATCATAATACAGCCCATAAATATCATGATATATGCTAAGGTCGAAAAAACACTACACATATATTGAAAGACAAAACCTTTGTGGTGTTATCAACATTTTTGCATTTTCATAGTTACGTTATGCCTTTTTGTCCTATTTATCAACTTTGCTGGGTTTGTGTTGATTTTATTTCTGCAATGAGCCATATTACGCAGATAGCCCCACTGCCACACTTTGTACACCCAGGCGCGTTTCACCTAGAGGGCAAGGTACTGCCAGACGGCAAAGGATTGTGTCCAAGTGACTAATGACATGTAGAATGACTTAACACGAATACTCCGTAATACCGAAGTTAGTTACGGTATGTATCAAATGAAAAGTCTTTTGATGCTTAATCTGATTGCTGGCATGATATTACACATCTCACCATTTGGAACATGCAAGTGTTAGTAGCCATATGAACTGTCCAGACATCCATTTTCTATACCGCTTATCCTAACTTCAGTCGTGGAAGTATGCTAGAGTCTATCCCAGCTGACTTCAGGCGAGAGGCGAGGTGTACACCCTGGACTGGTCGCCAGGAAAATGACAGTTCATTCATTCATTTTCTACCGCTTTTTCCTCATGAGGGTCGCGGGGGTGCTGGAGCCTATCCCAGCTGTCTTCGGGAGAGAGGCAGGGTGTACACCCTGGACTGGTCGCCAGCCAAATGACAGTTCATTCCTTCATTCATTTTCTACCGCTTTTTCCTCACGAGGGTCGCGGGGGTGCTGGAGCCTATCCTAGCTGTCTTTGGGCGAGAGGCGGGGTGTACACCCTGGACTGGTCGCCAGCCAAATGACAGTTCATTCATTCATTCATTTTCTAATGCTTTTTCCTCACGAGGGTCACGGGGGTGCTGGAGCCTATCCCAGCTTACTTTGGGCGAGAGGTGGGGTGTACACCCTGCACTGGTCGCCAGCCAAATGACAGTTCATTCATTATTTCATTTTCTACCGCTTTTCCCTCACGAGGGTCGCGGGGGTGCTGGAGCCTATCCCAGCTGACTTCAGGCGAGAGAGAGTACACCCTGGACTGGTCGCCAGACAAATGTAGTGGTTTTACAGTAGTAATTAGTAATATTATGTATTACAGTAGTAATACATAAGTTTGGCAAGTAATTTTCAAAACACAGGACCCACATGACACATTATTTAATTTTGTTTTTAAATGGCGATACGAGAGAGAAAGTTAATAGTACAAAAATTACGAAGGAATAAGTTGCATGATTGTTATTACTGGTATTCTTTACTTTCCACACACCAAACAATATATCGTCTAGGCCGCCTTATTTGCTAGCATACCGTATTGGTGGCTGAACATAAACATGTCCAGTGTGAGCTATTTAATGCTGTGGCTTGTGGATTTAGTAGTACAGTGGAACGCAAGACAAACTGTGGCATACAGCATGAAGTTTAAGCTGTAAATATGAATATTTACCGTCTGTACGCTGGTCGTCTCTGTTTCTGCAGACCTCCTGGCTCCCTTGTCACATGATCGACTTGCTAAGTTCCGCATTCGCAGGGTAGGGGGGCGGGAGGGAGGGTTTTGGGGGGGCGTGTTCTTCGGCTTCTTCGTCTTCTTCGTGGTCATGACTGGTCGCAACGAACTTCTTCTGTGCATACCGCCATCTACTGTACCAGCTACCAACCAACACCAAAAATGTAAAAATACCAAGTAATAGCAATGGTACATGAAAAACAATTCTATTTAAAAAAACACGCACATCACCTTCTCTTTCTTCACTTCCCTGCTCCCACTCCACCCACATAGTTATTACATGTGATGTAAACAAAACCTGCAACGTCTTGTGGCAACATGCAGATCAGATGGCACAAAGGAATTTTGTTGGTGCGATAAACTACTATGGTACCCATTATGTCATTGTATGGTCATATCACCTCATACTTTGGTACGTGACAAAAAAAACTTAAACTATATTAGGAAAGCAGGAAGTGAACAAATGTAACAGTTACTGATTGTAAAAGTACCAGATGGAGGGGTAGGATTTAATAAGCTTTGCTTCTTCCTACTCCTTTTGGACATGTGGAACTGGGAACTGATTATGGGATGCATTCAATTGTAACCTGATGCATGTTCAAATGAAATAAAACCATTACCATCACCATTACATACTTTGATGGCTGGCCATCTAGACATTTCTGGTATGTGAATAATGGTATCATCTTAGCCACTCCAAAGAAAAAATCTGGTTGTGCCACTGCTGTTAAGGTTGACAGCTACTCTTATAGGAAGTGCTATTTGCAAGTCAGAATTTTCATCATGCATCATGCTCAAAACATAATTGCCGGTCTGACAAAAAGATAATTGTGGGTTTATGTGCAGATGTTAAATGTTTAATCTACATCAGTAATAGATGTCTGGCACCAGTCCGGGGTGTAATCTGCCTTTGGTGCAAAGTCAGATGGGACAGGCTTCTATTCCAGAACAGAAATGGTCCAAAATGGGTGACAAGACATTAAACAGTAAGACAACATAACAGTGCAAGTTGTATTTAGGCTGATCAGCAGGAACCCCCTGTTTGATTAAAGTCTTTCCAAACCCACAGAAGATCAGTATTATCATCCAAAGTGGTGGCAACTAGTCTGGAATAAGAACAGCGATTGTACGGCACAGGAAAGACCTGGAAGGAATCACAATTCGGAGGGTCTGTGAGAGGGATGTCCAAGTATTCCATGCACAAGCCCAAGTACACATCCTCAATGTAAATGGCTTTGACGTGCCTTGAAGCCTCTAAAAGCTTTTTCGGCAGGTCCAAAGACAGTGCATATGCCAGACCCAAAGCGTAACGCGGGTACTGAGGTTTCGGGTAAACATCCACTGGTAGGTACCACTTGGAGGTGTGAGTTCTTTGGACGGCTGCTTCTCTAGCCACAAGACCAGTCATGTAGTTTGTCTTTGGAGCATTCAGCAACATGGTAATTAAATTTGGCACATTGAGGAAGATATCAGAATCAATCTTCATGGCATAAGAGACTTCAGAGCAATAGAAGTTGAGCCACTCAAGCATCACCATGGTTTTGATGGTCAGGTTATTGTAGCAGTCCTGGAAATTGCTCTGGATGAGGTCCTGGTGCTTGATGCTCTCTTGCTGCAGATCTTCTTCCATATGTGGCACCGGTTCTCCAGTATGGAGCCCCAACAAGAAAAGGACAGTTACCACTTTGCCCAAAACCACCCCACTGCCACCCCAGGTCCTGCGGATGATGTCACGCTGTCGCCTGTTGTGAGGCGCCACAGGAACCATGAGAACCAAAAAAGATTTCTGATCTTCACATTTTTTTGGCTCATTTATAATGAAGTGATACTCATGGGGGTATGCCACGATGTATGGACTTTGAATAACTGAAGACATTTCAGAAGTAACTCCAATAATGGAAATGTTGTTTGTTGAAACATTGAGAAACATTTCATTTTGTGAACATTTGCTTGCCCTATATTGCATTAACAATTTAGGTATCCAGTTAAATGCAAAGTCCTCCATGTTTCTGCTGCAGCAAAATAAAAGTACTGACAATGCCAGAATAAAAAAAAGAGAGCGGCGTCGTCTTCCACCCCAACACCTCCTTTGTGGGGCTGCATGTCTGCTGAGCCGAAAGAGAAAGGGTCAGTTAGATTGATCTGTCAAATGAGTCTTGTTTGATATGTGTAACATAATCAACACACATATCAACAAGATGGTGCCTTCAAGTACTGTGAAGCAAAGTGTGACAAAACACTGCTGACATTAAACATGCAACAACTGTGGGATTTGTAACTGTAATTATTTTTTGAATAAATTAATAATAATAATAGTAAATAAAAAATAAATAATAAAATAATTTATAATGTAAATAAAATTTACATTTCTTTACTTACATTTTGATGTAGTTATTGTTTTAGTTGAGTATCAGATTATTTACCACAAAGAGATTTACATCCCTACTTACTATAACTGTAGATAAAAACTAAACACTCGGAAACAAATGGTAACACCCCCCCCAAAATAGTTGGCTGAAGGAAGTTATTACTGACATTAAACTAGAAAAAGTTTTCTTACTTCACAACACTTGTGACACCTTCAGTAGGACCTGGCAGCCTTTGTAATTATTACTGTAGTTACAATTCAAATCGTTTACTACAAGGAGTTCCCCTACTCATTATTGATTAAAATGTGACTAATTAACTAAGTTAACTATGGACAAAATGCAATGAAACCAAATATTTTAACTGAGTGACAGTATTTTATTAATTATTATTAATATATTTTTGAAAAAAACATGACGGAGTGAAGCCGTGAAACGTTATGGCTAGCGACCTCATACATTTTTTAATGAACCTGTCTGTTTATAAAGACTTAAAGATTTATGCATCTTTAGAAACAGACAGGTGTTTATAAATATGTTTATGCATTGTATTAAATAACTTCCAGGGCTGTTAAAAATAATGCAATAATGGTGGTAATCAATTAGAATGCGTCTTCTGCCTTACATTTGTATTTTACTTCATTTTTATTGCGGTTACTTTATTCCCTTTCAATCCTCTTTCACAGTGGTTAATTTTATGGGCAGGATTTCCCATGAAAATGCAGGTTATGCATGTGGACATTAGACACCCTTGGTCCACTCCTTTCCCATGTCTGCTGTCATTAGGGAGGTGATAAGTAGTGGTTCGGTAGCAAAGCTAGGTGACATGATAAAATGTTTAACAATGTTCCATTTTGACTGAATACAATACACACCTTTCACAACTCTCTTGCATGTCCATGCTCTCCTCACGATGAAGGTCCATTTCCAAAGTAGAGAAAAAACACAAGCTCCACTGAAAAGTTCAACCTTTGTTTGCCCCTCCTCGTCTATCCAAAATAGAATAATAATAAATAGTCTGAGGTCAACTAACTCATCTGTCCTCAGAGCTGTTGCCTTCTTATTGCATGAACAACACTTGCTAAAACATGTTGGAAGAAATGTGCATGCGTGTCAATGCATGCACCTCTGCTTGGGGGTGTGGAGCAAATAGCTGACTTATGATGTTTTGTAGCAGGGACATCACTAGGATTGAGATGGGGCTCTTTGTCATGGAATGCACTCGGTACGCTGGAAAATGTTGTAATGGTAATGCTTTTATTTCATTTGAACATGCATCAGATTACAATTGAATGCATCCCATAATCAGTTCCCAGTTCCACATGTCCAAAAGGAGTAGGAAGAAGCAAAGCTTATTAAATCCTACCCCTCCATCTGGTACTTTTACAATCAGTAACTGTTACATTTGTTCACTTCCTGCTTTCCTAATATAGTTTAAGTTTTTTTATTGATTTATTTTTGTCCCGTACCAAAGTACGAGGTGATATGACCGTACAATGACATACGTAATGGGTACCATACACTTCATCATTTATTTGAAGAGCATTTATCGGGAAAGCGTTCCTTTCCTCTCTTAAAGGGATAGTTTTTTGTACATGAAGTTGTATGACATACCCCTCAACAGTGTAATCAACAAAAACCAACCACAACTGGGCTCACATGACCAAGTTGCTGTTGATGGACTTACACTGCTGAAGCGGATGTCATACAACTTAATGTCAAAAAATCCCAACTATTCCTTTATCTCTTCAGGATATCATTTTACTAAAAATAACTTAACTTTTAAATAATGAGGGGGGTCGGTTTTATGTAGTAAATGTAGGTTTTTCCTCTACAGAAATTGGGGTGTTTTTAAATTTTTGACCGGTAGTGTATATTGATGAATTAATTAATTTCCAAGAGAAGTGATTTCAGTCCAGAGGGTGGCTGTTTGCATAAACATTATCAATATTTTAAAGTACCAAGGCGCTATGTGGTACAAGATACATATTTTATAAAAGGATAAAAGAACCGATAACTGTCACTATGTGGAACGACAAATACAGTCAAACCTCGGTTTTCGTACTGCATGGTTTTTGTATGATTTGGCAAACATCATTTCTAACATTTTACTTTGTTTTTCATACAATAAACAAACTAAAACGGACGTTTGTCCTGCAAAATCCTGTGCAGGATTTATTATGATTATTGAGCACGACTGCTAAATAACCCGTGATAATGCTGTGAGTGGCAGCAATGTGATCAATAAGATAAGAAACACAATTGAATTCAATCTCACCAAGATGTACAGGACATCAACATCAACAATAGGTTCCATCCATTCCTCATTTTTAATTATTTCACATTGTTTCCTGCAACTAAACTAGAATTACAGTACTCTCTATAGAAATGTAACTGTTGATTATATCTTTTGTTTTTCTGGAACTGATTAAATAGAATGACATGATTTCCCAAGAGAAGAATGTCCTTGATATTTCAACCAGACAAATTAATGATGAAAACCGAGGTATGGGAAAAATCTAACGCTGAACCACAATAAACACCGAGTAATAAAAAAAACTAATCTAACTCCAAAGTGACAAGTCAGTGAGTAAATAGCAGTGCAAAAGAATACATTTATTTCCCCTATCAGACAGACACTTATTTTATTATATTAATAAAATATCTTTATAGATGTGTTCATATTTGAACATTCATATACAGGTGGTCCTTGGTTTACAAGACCTATGACCCATTGTAAGTCGAAACATATACCCGAATTAACACTTAAATCAGTTCCACTGCACATGTAAGACAGGATGGAAATAAAACAGTAATAAAAACACTTAATACATGAAATAAATGTAACAGTAAACCAAAAAAAGAACAAAAAAACATTACATGCTAAGTCATTACTGTTGCTTACAAAAGAGCAGATTTTTTCACATGCTCAAAGATCCTGTAGGGACCTGGGAGTGAAGTGCTGTGTAAAAGGGTTTTGTGATTTTCAACTGTTTTGTGACATGTGTCCTGTGTGTGTATGTGTGCGTGCGTAAGACGAGGATCGCATTACAGAGGTTGTTGATGGAGCATGTCCTTGTCATCCTTCCAGCATCCGAGTAGATATTATAATACCATCTTCACCCTTACATAGTCTTCCACCTTATTCGGTAAGTGAGTCTTGTGCTTGCAGACCAAAATAACATTTTTATTTAATTTATGGGAACACGTCCATAACCACAAAACGGTAAACCGGGGCTCACCGGTATATGTTTTACACTGGTCTTGGCAGAGCTCAACCTTGTTTAGATACATTTTTCTTTTACAGATTTAAACGTTTGAATTGACCATTAAACAGTCAATCTTCTAAAAAGATAAATCCTAATAGGTAAAAGTTATTAGGTGCATTAATATTTTTATTATGTGGATTTGTTAGTATAAAAATGTGCCAAAGTCGCCAATGCCATTGCGTCTGAACTGGTTGCCATGGATAGAGACAAATACCTGGTGAGAAATCAGGTCTTGCAGACTTACACTACATGATGTGTGCCATTTCCTGGCTGATTCTGTGTGATGACTGTTCTCTGTCAACTCGGGTGGAACATCCAAGTTTGTCGTCTGGCTTGGTGCGGCAACTGGGTGTCCGGTGCCATCATCTAGACGAGGAAGATAATTGATGAGAACATAACACCTATTTGCGGTTAAAATGAACGTAGTGGAACCTCAGTCAGCATATGTCCCGGTTAGTGTTTTTTGGTTAACGCCAAAAATTTACGCTAAAAATGTTGCCTAGGTTTGCATACAATTCTCTGGCGAGAGTACAATATGGCTTGTTGTGTTATTAATTAATTAAGTTGTATGACATCCTCATCAGCAGTGTAGTGCAACCCGTGAGCAGCGTTCTGGTTGGATTTCAGTGATGAACAAAATTCCGCTTAGTTGGTGGGGCCACTGAAGTAAAGACTTCCCACAACAATATGAGTTCAATAGTGTACATTAGCATCACAAGAATGCCTCCGTGAAAAAAAG
Organism: Doryrhamphus excisus; assembly: GCF_030265055.1. NCBI lineage: Eukaryota > Metazoa > Chordata > Actinopteri > Syngnathiformes > Syngnathidae > Doryrhamphus > Doryrhamphus excisus. Next base: position 6,181,292 of record NC_080472.1, on the reverse strand, counting down.
ACCTCACAATCTCTCTGCATTACTCTCTCTCCCATTGTATGGCTGTCGCCTGTCGCCATTGTTATGTTCCACAATGTTTATATGCGCTGACAAAGTCCACTGCGATGCAAAACAATGTAACATAAGATGTTCATTTATCCATTTCATTCATCATTTGTTGGATTTACTTTACTTTTATGGGAAAATTGATTTGTTTTAGAGTACATTTGGGCTGGAGTCTATCCTTCTGGAACAGCTTCATGATACTAACCAAGGTTCCACTGTAATTGAATGACCAGTCTCCAATGGAGTACCATCTACTCTTTACCTTTGTAAACGCATTTGTCAAGCGTAACATTCCTGTCTTGACGGTGCGAGGGTTTCACAAGAATCACGCCATAACCCTCGTTGTTGTGAATCACATTGTTTTCCATGGTAATTGAAGGGATCGCATTCACCTCATCTGCAAAGTCCTATAAAGCATGAAAATATACAACGTGAAACAATCCAAGGTTGATGAATTTTGTGAGCATTATCTTATCTCACATGCATGAGGAGTGATTGCATTACAGTATATATATATATATATATATATGTATATATATACACACACACACACACACACACACATCTATATAATCCACCCTGGAAAAAGAAGGGTACAAATGAATGATTAAAAGCCCCCTTTGTATTGTACCTTGATGAGAATGCCATCCTTGCAGTGGTGAATGCCATTGCCAACCAGAGTGCAAACACTGCTACGTGAAATCTCAATACCGGCCCCCTGCAGAGATTACATTATTATCATTTTTCATATATATTTATCACATATTATCATTAACTGTTAAATGATTAACTGTTGATTATTACAAACCAAAACATTTCAAAACAATGAGCATGAACAGTGATAGCAGTAGAGGTTAAACACATTCACTTACTATAATTACTAACTGTTGTTACTTTTACCAGTACTAAGTACAGAGAAAATGTGTTTGAAAACTGTCTGAATAGCTAAGCAGATGGCTCTCCAGCATCATTTTGAATAGTATTATTTTCAGAACTCCAATCACCTTGGATCCATATAGATCACACATTTTCATACTGAGCTGAGCAGATGTTTGGACAACAACACCAGCCGTCTCACACTGGAGCACACAATTTTCCATGGACAGGTAGCCCTTTCGCACACCTGGTTAAAAATAAAAAAAATAAAAGTTTTGTGGTCAGAAACATGTTTGATCCTTTAACGCACCATTGTTGTGTGTCGTGACTGGCTAAAATGTGACTTCATGTGTTTCGTTGATCATTTTACATTATCATTCATTAGCAGTGAGTAAATTTTATACTTTAAATGTGTGTAATAACTGTGTGAGGCATATTTAAGATTTAAATATGTATTGTGTGCGACTGAACAATGATAAATCTAATCTAATCCGTAAAGAGAACCTATTATGCTTTTCCACTTTTCTGACCTATAAATGTTGTATTCTCGTGTTAAACCATGCCAATGCGTCAAATAAGAGGTTTGCGCATTTGGAAGTAAGCCATGAAAAAAAAAGTTTTGGATGCAGAGATTTTCCTAACACCTAGTTCAACTGTCGTCAACCTGGACTGCCTTATATGGGCATGTACTCTTTTGACGAAGATTTCACAGTGTTAGCATGGAGCAATCTAGAAAATGTTTGTTTGGGTGTGAGGGAAAGCTAACTTATCTAAAGAGGCAAGTATCAGGCAGAAGTGGTTGGAGTTGATGATTTCCCTCCAGCAAGAGAAAACTATGGGACTGTTTAGTCAGTGATGAGAATAACGGCGTTTAAATAAATGGCATTACTAACTCTGTTACTTTTTTCAGTAACTGGTAATCTAACTAATTACTTTTACTGTCAGCATAACGCCGTTATCATTTGACACCCCATTACTGAAGCCGCCAAAAATATATCACTGACTTCATAACTAATCTGCAGCGCAGTGAGAGTGTTGCATAGTGACAAGGGAGGGGGTGAGATAACCACATAAGCAATGAGGATTGGCGAAGGTTTAGTAAAATTGTGTCTTCAGGTAATGCAATAGTTACTTTTACTGGTGACTAGTTACTTTTGTAGTGGAGTAACTCAGCTACTTTTTTTGAGAAGTAACTAGTAACTAACTATAACTAATTACTTTTTTAAAGTAACGTGACCAACACTGTGTTTAGTGAACAAGTCAAGTCAATTCCAACACCTTTTAAACGTTATTTGGTCGTGTTGAGTCAGAAGAGCTAGCTGTAAATAACAATGTTTCAGTGTTCAAACTGTTTATTTTGTATAAGTAATCAGACAAAACGAGCTTGGCAGCTGTCTGAAGGTCCTCGGGAGAGCTTGGGAGTGTGACCAATCTTGGGAGTGTGACAGTTTGGGCAGGAAGCAGGAAATCCATGCTTCCAGTTATTAAACTGAATACTCACATAAAATACCCTCAATAGCTTCATTCTGAATGAATTTGATGTTGGAAATTTGGACATCAGCTCCTGTGGACTCAATGAAAGAGTCCCCACTGTGTTTCTTCTCAATCACCACATCATCAGGGAGCCCAAATCCTGGCAGAAAAACAGACAAAAGCACATATGCAACAAACTTTACTCGGGTCATTTAGACAGCAATTAGCACATGACTCAAATAGGGCAAAAGAGATCAACCAAACAGCGACCCTTTTCTGTTCTGTTTTTCTGTTTTCTGCATAATACAGAGTTTCAGAACCCTTGAGCCACATTACAAGATTCCGTCACGAAATTAGTTCACCAACACCACTCTTTTTTTGTGTGGGCCTTTTTAAAGCAAGTTATTTTTGTTTTTATATGTAGCTAAGTACTAGTAGCACATCAGAAGTTGGGTGTTAAGTGTAGCTCCATCAGAGAGTGATTTAATTGGACCTGTTATTTGTTTAATATGCCACTGAGAATGTTTCCCACAAGATATGGGATAAGGTATGGTATAAGTATGATTTTGTAAGGATTTACCTCCTAATAATCATATCAATATTTATCTGCTGTGAAGAATGCACCATGTGGCTCTCCATCAGATGCAGTCTATGTATTTTTAAAATTCTAATTATTACATGGTGCTTTTTATTATATAGTCCTGTATGGTGTGATCAGACTTTTTTTAAGTATCAGAATCAGGATACCACATACCCTCTATAGTGATGGAGTCCGGAAGGAAGATGCAGCTGGTAACACTATACACTCCTGGGAGGACAAAGACCATGTCACCCTGATGGCATGAATCCACCGCTGAAACAGGGTCGCTATGGAACTACGCAGACAAAAACATACACAAAGAAAAAAAAAGTTACATTTGGAGAAATTCACCGCCAGAAATTTCTGCACACGTGTATATTGTGTGAACATGCTGTTGTAACACCTTAATAGCTGTCAGTGGATTAAGTAAGTATTGCAGTAAGTCAATCTACAGTATCTATAATCCAGTATTATCTTGATAGATTTATTTTCATCAGACAGCATATCCTGAATCCTACTTCACGGAAATTCACTAATTGCAGCCGGGTGTGGAATCAATTAACCACAAAAAAACAAAGGACGTGTGTATATCTTATGAATAATGAATTTATTTTACTTTTACAATATACTGAGTGCCAATAAAAAATTAGATGCAGTCTGAAAATGGCCGTCAAGCCGCAGTTTGGACACCCCTGCCTTACAGGCGTAAACGAGTATGAGCGTGTTGCATAGGCATGTGCAGTTGGCCCACTTATTCCAATTGTGCCAAGAGAAGTGAAAGTGAGCACGAATCAGTGCACTTGAGTCAAACGTGCCAGACTTTAGGTGTGAAGTGGGCCCAAGCACGGTACAATTAGCATAGTGTGAGTCCACACACATAAGTGTCAAGTACGTACTTGGATTTCAGTGTCTTCTGACGAAAAGTGAGATAGAAGCCTGTCATTGAGGAGGGAGAGGAGCTGATTGGTCGTGCAGGATGCTGTGACCACATGGGCCACCTTGATGCCCGATTCTCTTTGCCCACGACTTTGGATGAACTGGTGACGAGCATTACCTTTGTAGCCAAGCACATACCTTCATTTGTAAAAAATAAAGAAATAATTGAATGGATTAAGAGGTTCAAAGTGTTAATTGGTGAAATAGTAACAGCAATGTGTGTGTTTAAAGACAAAAACATCACTTACCTTAACAATGGATTCTCAATGATGTTCAACTTGCGTTTGAATGTTTCCAACTGGTCATTGAGCTTCAGGCCCTCCACCATTGAAACATTATCCAGCTCAGAGTCTGAATCATTGCCTAGGCTGCTGCGCAGCACCGAAAACTCCTGGAAGCATTGTTCGCAGTTTTCCAGTACCGTCTTATATTCTGACACAAGACCTGCTGGAACTCTTTCCTCTAAAATGTCATAGTGACTGTGGCAAGACAAATTAAAAACACGATTTATAAATACTTATCCATTTAACATTTAACAATAATAACATACCAGAGGCACTCACAGTCTTAGACGAGGCTCAACACAACGGACAAAATAGTCAAAATCATCATCCTCATCTTCTTCATCCCAACGCCTCCAGACATGCTTGTAGAAAAATCTGAAAATGCAATGGTAAGAGTCGTTCAAGAAAGCAACTGCTGTGTATCAGAAATTGCAAGTCCTTTTACAATGTAAGATGAAGATTTCTATGAAATATGACACCTGTGAAAAAAAAAGCCATACCTGAGGTGCTCAAGACCTAGGGCGGTCTGGTCAAAGTCCCCAGACTCATCATACACCACCTGAAGTTCAATTAGGGGCACTTTGTGCTGAGTTGCCTCCAGCAGAGCAGCCATGGTTTCCTCGTTGACTTCACATCCTCTCGCCTCACATTTTAAAGGAAGCACAAGCTTCACAAAAGCTTTTAGATCACTCAGGTCTGCATCATGAACCTGAAATAATGACCTATGTTGGTTAGTTTGTCTGCAGTGGAGCCTTGGTTAGCGTGTTTTTGGTTAACGTAGAAAACTTTGCTACAAGTTTGCCTCAGTTTTCGTGGCATTCTCTGGTTAGCATACAATATGGTGTCCATCTTGTCGTGTTATTAAGACCTTTCACATTTCAACCCATACGGTACTGATAACGAATACCTGGGAATTGGAACTGGTAATCAGGGGTATCAATTTTCAGGACTTTTGTGCGTGTTTGTAGCAATAAAGGCTAATTTAGCAATTGAATTGTACTTTTGATTTACAATATTTAAAAACTTGAACAAATAAAAGATCCAGCTGTTTGCATTTTAACATTACAGTTGTTTCAGAAATGTCTTCAAAATTAAAACCCTTAACTCTAATTAATCTGTTCATTTCTCCTCTTGAAAAATTGTGTGATGGTTGTCCAGGGAGGACAAATAAGTCTAAACCAAATGAGCAAGAGGACAAAGTAAAAATGAATAAAGGCATAATATTTTATAAATTTTAGTAGCCTTTATCACAGTTCCAGAACATGGAACGTGGAGGACCGTAGCATGCATTTAAGCATTTTAGGGAAATTTGTTGCCACTTGTAATTGATAGCAGTCTATGAAATTACCTCCACCAGGACATCGAATAAATCAGTGGCCCAGACAGCTTGCCAACCAGATGACAACACGACTTTCTTCAAGTAATCAGCTATGAAGGTCTTGACTTCTGAGGGCTTGCAGTCACCTAATCATACAAAACACGGGCATGAGAACTTGTGACGTTATTTTAGCTTTACACATTTCGAAAGCTGTGCTTGTAGGTAGGTCCGACCTCAAAACAGGGTTCCTGCGGATTTGACATTTCAAAATGCCATACTTTATCCAGCCTCAGTAAATATAGGTGTATCATTAGAGTTGCAACAATTCATTGATAATTCAATGATTCACCATTTATCCAATTCATCGACAATTATTTTGGTATTTGAAAATCTATCCATCTATTTTCGATGCTGCTTATCCTCACTAGGGTCGCGGGGTGTGCTGGAGCCTATCCCAGATGTCTTCAGGGCAAGAGGTGGGGTACACCCTGGACTGGTTGCATGGGAAGCCTGTCTAGACTTGCATACAAACTTCTCAGCATAGGACACATATCAATAATTAAAATCAAATAATGCAAATTTTTCCTCTTCCTGTGAACAATCCAACCTGACACAAGGCAAAATATGTTTAACTAATATTTAACTAATGTGAATCCCCTCCAAGAACTTAGAGTAGCTTAAGGTTCTCATGACACCTAAAAAGTTTGAAAAAAAAAACAAATAAAACAAACATACTCACTTCATAAAACATTTAACTGGCAACTATATAATACGATTGAAATGAAATTCGGATTTTGACACAGCCCCCATCAAGTTTTCTGACTGCCGCCATCTTGGCTGTGACATCACAACCAGAACACGTTCTGAAAACCAGATTCAAACAAATGTAGTCACAAAGCCAATAAATCGACATATTCATAACAATAACACAATAATCACATTCATTACTATTGTCCTGTGATGACATTGACATAACACTCACAAAAAAATGACCACAAGAATGTTTTTTTTGACTGTCAGTAAGCGACACTATGGTCATATCACCTCATACTTCGGTATGTGACAAAAATAAAATTACAAAAAAATTGTAAAAATTAAAAACATAAAAAATACAAAAACTTAAACTATATTAGGAAAGCAGGAAGTGAACAAATGTAACAGTTACTGATTGTAAAAGTACCAGATGGAGGGGTAGGATTTAATAAGCTTTGCTTCTTCCTACTCCTTTTGGACATGTGGAACTGTGAACTGATTATGGGATGCATTCAATTGTAATCTGATGCATGTTCAAATGAAATAAAACCATTACCATTACCATGCAGGAGGTACAGGGACTCATACATTAACACTAAAGTTCCTGCCATTAAAGCTGACCGACCCACAGGACTGGTTATGAGTTTAGCCTAATACCATGGTGATACGGCTGCTTTAAAAGAGACCTGTTGAGGAACAGGCACGTCCGGTTTTACACTTACACAGCTTGCTAACCCACTAAACTCGCTTTGCAGAATACCCCCAAAGTAAACATCAACACAAGCTGGGTCGTGTACTTTTATCTGATCACACATGGGCAAGTGCCAACAGGGCAGACAGGCGATTCTGGTGCATGCTTATCAAATCAAGCACATATGTGTTCTCCGCGCCATTGCATTGTATTCTACTGCATTAACCACTAAGAGTCAGGAACATTACATTAATTAAACAATAGCCACTGCACTGTGCCTAGTGGTTAGCGTCTAGGCCACACAGCGAGGAGACTTGAATTTGATTGCACCCTTGGGCATCTCTGTGTGGAGTTTGCGTGTTCTCCCCGTGCATGCGTGGGTTTTCTCCGTGTACTCCGGAGTGTACTTCCTCCCACATTCCAAAAACATGCTAGGTTAATTGGCCACTCCACATTGTCCACAGGTATGAATGTGAGTGTGAATGGTTGTTTGTCTATATGTGCCCTGTGATTGGCTGGCGACCAGTCCAAGGTGTACCCGGCCTCTCGCCCGAAGACAGCTGGGATAGGCTCCAGCACCCCCCGCGACCCTCGTGTGGATAAGCGGTAGAAAATGAAGGAATGAATGAATGTGTGGTCAGTTGAATGGAATACATCAAATAATCAGACTGGATTGATCCATCCATTTTCTATACCGCTTATCCTCACTAGGGTCACTGGTATGCTGGAGCCTAGCCCAGCTGTCTTCGGTTGAGAGACCGGGTACACCCTGGACTGGTGGCCAGCCAATCACAGGGCACAAACACTCACATTCATACCTATGGACAATTTGGAGTCGCCAATTAGCCTAACATGCATATTTTTGGAATGTCGGAGGAAACCGAAGTACCCAGAGAAAACCCACGCAGGCACATGGAGAACATGCAAATTCAAATCCCAAGCGGGGAATCGGACCCAGGTCTTCCAGATCTCCTGACTGTGTGGCCCACATGCTAACCAGGGAGCAGTGGCCACCATGCGTCCTCATTGACTGGATGTGAATATAAATTATATTTGACATTCTACGCAGTTTGTGTGAGTGTTCAGTGAGTCTGATTCTTACCAAGGATGTAGTCCTGGTAGGCTTTGAATCTCTCATAAAACAGAAGGCGGCCTGTCTGAAAAGTGTCTGGCAAACTTGAATGACTTCCTCCACTGCGCTCGGATCGCTGAAGCTGCGTCCCTGTCTTTTCCACGTTGAAGTGGTTTGTGCCACTGTCTTCATCTTCACCATTACTTCCAGCCTCATCACTCTCTCGACCTTCATTTTGGAACAGAGCTGTAAAATTGAAAAATAGAAAGAAATAGTTGAATAAAAGACATGCATGTACTTTTTAAGTTAGTCTGGTCAAAGATAGTTTACAATATTTAACTTTTCTGACTGATTAATCTAAAATGAAACGATGCAGAGGCCACTACGCCCCTTTCTCTCTTTTTTAAAAAGATGCGTATGACAAGATATAACCATCTATTAAATATATTTCTAAATATAACTGTTAGTGAGATACATTCGATATAATGTTTTCTCTTTTCAATGTGGTCATAATCCTCCCTCATAAATGTTTTATGTTTCATTTCTACATAAAATATTCTTTGGGGTTCAATAAAATGGAGCTGTAGACCATAAATGCCCCCCCAGGCCACACTTTGGAAAGCCCCACAACAGTGTTTTCAGACACCAGCACTGTATTTGACAGGTTATTATTTATTTATTTGACATTAAATAATAAAGTATTGAGTCTTGGTAAAGCACAGTGCACAGTTCAGTGCTACTATGTGCTATGCACAGTTCATACGTTGTGGCCGTAATAATTTGTCTGTATCTCTGTGTACCGATATACGGCATAACATTCATTAAAAATCACATATTACAAAAAACGAAGATATATGGAATACCTTGAGTCACTTCCCGATTAATATGCCCGGCTTCAGAACTTCCAAAGGCGTCCCGGTCTTCCGCTTTGACAAACGATTCCAAATCAACAACAAGAAAGTCTGACACGACGTTCTTCTTTTCAGCCTGATCAGGCGAACTTCCAGTTAGTGTCTTAGCATTCGTTTCTTGCTCCATTTGCAATTTTACCACGCACGGACAATCAAATATATTTCGATTAACTAAAATCATATGGTGCAAAACTTGACACAGCTACTGTACATCAATTGTTCACGCCCATCTATTCAAACATTACCGCCGTTCGAAGTAGAGCAGTTCATGGCGCGGCAGTTGACATTATCGCCACCATCAGGATAGGAGTACAAATACACGAGATAAGCCACCACCACCCACATCTGCCGCCCTTTCTTCTATTTCTCATTTGATAATTAGGGGATGTGGACAACATTCGAAATCATCACGATTCTTTATCTGTCATAAAAAATACTTCCGTCATTATAATTAAGTTGTTGTTCAAGTCGCCACTATACTATTGGCATCACCATTTCTGGTACATGCTCAACTGCATGAATCGACTGCGCCAATGTTTTTAGAATAAAACTACACTATATTGTATTTCCCTTAATTTGTAAATAAAGTTCTTGTAAAAAAAACGCATTGAGGCGCGCAAGGGATGTTGGGATATGTCGCGTTGCGATTGCGTCATCAGCCCACAAATGCGTATTTATAACCAACAGTGAGTGATATACCAAAGCTTACCTACAAGAAATACATGCTTTTTCAAATGTATAATTGTACTAAACACATAAAATACATACTGAAAAAGATTACGTTGGACATAAAAGTGTCTCAGCGGAGTTGCCGTAGCAACACCGCGGCTGATTTATTTCCGTAGGCAGATTTGGATGCCAAAAGAAGAAAAACAAAAAGGAGGAAAATGGAGAAGTCTGACATTATGATGACCCGGGACACTAGAAATGACGATATTTTTGACAGTATTGTAATGGCGGATGAAAAGTAAGCACTGGTTTTGCTTTCAGATAATCTGTGTTTGTGTTGAAACCTACTAATTTCGTAAAGTGTGTTCTCCAATACTTGTCAACTCTCCTGTTTTCATCGGGAAACTGCCACATTTTGCCCCCCTTTCACGGCACCGTCGCGTTTCAATACTTCGCCGTATTTTAACTTTGCACGCGTAAATTTGAAAAGCTCAATACACGCTTCAGTGCAGCGTTGCGCATCCCCAGCTCTATCGCTCCTTTGCTCATTCTACATTTAGGTTACAAACTCACAAATACAACAAAACAAGATAGACGTAGCATTGGGAAACATAATATCACGTGATTATGTGTAATTAACTTGCTGTCAATATTTAAAGTTGATATTGAGCACCCTTTTTGTGTTGGTCAGGCATGCGGGTGCTGGTGATTGTGAAATTTTGTTGATTTTCCTTGTTTTTTATTTTTTATTTTCCCTTATTTCAAATACAATTGTGCATGCATGTGTTCCTTTATTCGTTAATGTTTGCCTACATGTAATTTCAATTTCATGTTGTGCACTCAGATTCCGTGGAGAAGGGTACCATGAAGGCTTTAAGAAAGGGACCTACCGAGGGCTGCAAAATGGCCTCAAACATGGAACTTCTCACGGCGCTCAACTTTTCACAGAGGTGAGATATGCTACATTTGTACGATTCCATACCTAATGACCCAATGCAAAACTTGTGTATAAGGAAATACTGTTTCAAGCGTCCTTCATTCCAAAGATATGAACCTTTTATTCTTATTATGATGGTGATTGTAGCTGGAGCCAGTCAGAAAAGCAGACTACACCTTGGACTGCTTGCCAGTGAACAACAGGGCAAAGGTCATAAGTAGTATTGATTGATTTATTAATAGATTCAAGATTTTTTGTTATAGTCTAGAGCAGGGTTTTCAAACTCATGGTCTGCAGGTCCACTGTGTCATATTTTGCGGCCCGCGACTTGACATGGAAAAATAGTGTAAATGCTACCTGCAAGGTCTGAGCTACGCCTCTGGTACTCATAAAAGCAAGTATAATCAATGGTAATGGTTGAACATGCATCAGATTCCAATTGAATGCATCCCATAATCAGTTCACAGTTCCACATGTCCAAAAGGAGTAGGAAGAAGCAAAGCTTATTAAATCCTACCCCTCCATCTGGTACTTTTACAATCAGTAACTGTTAAGTTTGTTCACTTCCTGCAATCACAATCTGCAATCACAGAACTTATAGTAAGCTCATCAAATAGTCAAATGAAAACCAAAATACAACAGTTTTTTTTCACCGTATGAAGATGTTATCGTTATTCTGAGCCATGCATTGCGTATCATACTGTACCGTGAGGTCCCCTTAGATTCCCAGCCCTACTCCCAATACTTCATGTGAACCAGTCTCACACAGACCCCATCTCCAGCAGCCACAGGTAAATTAAGTTTGAGCCCCTGGTCTGGAGGGTTCTATTAATGTTAAAAGCAGTATAAAGCAGTATAGCATAAACAGCTTTTCTATGCTCAAAATACAAAAATACGGAAATTCACTGTCAGCTCTGGAAACAATTGACCTGGAGCGGAACCTGGGGTCTGGAACAGAACACAAATACTAATAATAATATAATATTTTAGAGGGAATAATAAAAAATATATAAGAAAAATATAGTTTTCTGTCTAAAACAATATTTTCCCTAAAATATTTTAGAGAGAATAATAAAAATTGAATAAAAATACATTTTTCTCTATAAAATGTTATTTTCTATTAATATTATTTGGAACAGACTAATTCGATTTACATGATTTCCTGTGGGAAAATGTGCCTTGTTTTTTGTATGGTTTCACTGGAGGTTCCATTTTACAGTAATATAGTATATATAGTAATATAGTTTTACATTGACTAAATATTGTGAAATAATTCAAAGTGAGGAATGGATTGAACTTATTGTTGATGTGAACTTCCTGTACATCCTGGTGAAATTGACTTCAAAGGTGTTTCTCATCTTGATCAAATTGCTGCCACTCTTGACTATATACTGAGATAGTTATTTGTTTACTGGTACTCTTTTGTGTCTTTTAATCATGACAGATTTCCTTTTATTATGGCTTTGCTGTTGCATGGAAATGTCTTCTTCAACATAGAACAGATTCCAAACTAAGGTAAGTTATTTGAATCATTACATCTCGGTGTGCCTGCGTTGTTAAATTGTGTAGATTTCATCACTGACCTTTATCCAGTCATCCAATCAAGAAACAGTAAGTTGCCTTTTCATAAATAATCAAATGACCGCTATTTATTTGGTTGGACAAATAATCCACAACCCACCACAGACACCTTCCTGCCTGCCAGCGCTGTTTCCGACTCCTTTGACTCCTTTTGCGTGCCCAGATCATGTTAGCCCTCGGGTTCTGAGGCTGACTGGAACCGTACATTTCATTTTCAACGTGTCTGAAGCTTGAAAGGATTACAGTGCTATGGAAAACATTCTGCATAGTGCCGGTGCCCAAGAGGCCCACCCTAAGCTTAGGTCCTTCAATAATTATTATTGTACTAACTATAGCCTAATAGTCTTTTCATTTGCAACAATATGCAATTTATCAATTTAAAAATATATACATTGGAGCAACCAATGTCCATTTTTAATCTTGTAGTCTTACCATATTTTACAGGTACCTCGTGGTGACCACCTGGTGGCAGTGTTGACATGTTTTATGGCAATTTTTTCTTTGTGACAAGCTTTTCCTTATTGTTAAATACTCAAGAACGACTGACATATATGTCAGCTAGCATTGGTCTACCGGTAATTAGCATTTCATATTGCATTTTATTCCTGATGCTCAGCTCAAAACATGAGCAGGTGTAGTGTAACAGCCTTACTGGGTCTCTGAAGGGCAAAAGAATGAAACAAAAGTTGTCTTTCTGTCCACTTCTGCACCCCCTCATCGATGCCGAGCACGTTGTGTGGCAAAGAGAGGAAGTACTACTTTAATGATGACAAACAAAAGACAGGTGTAGGAGCTATTTATTGGTGTGTTCCTAGGTTTTTGATATCTGTTGATTTATTTTTTGTTGTTGTTGTTTTGTTTGGATTCCTTGATGGTATTTTCTTGTTGGTTATTTATTTATTTTGTTTGTCTATCATATTTTGTTGGGGTTAATTGGTGGTTGATTTGTGGGTTTGTTTCATTGGATGGCACCCTGGGCACCTGCAATATATTTGGGTGGGCGGTGCTCAGGGGACCAGCATGCACCGGGGTGGGCCTATGGTTTTGTAACAGAGCAAGAGAGGCAAGAGGAAAAGGCCCTTGTTCCTTTTTTATTCGTTTTGCTTGCTTGGTAATAAAAGGAAAGAAGAAACGGAACAGGATTGTTTGGACTGACTCTTTTGCCTGCGTGAAACAAACCCATGGTGCATCAGTGGCCGTTTGATTATAGGTTACGTTTATTGTTTTGGAGAAGGACAAATAGCCACTACATAAAGTACAAAACCCGCCCTTGGATAAAGAAAAGAACCCACCAATAATGGACTCGTTGGACTCTTTTGGACCTTGGATGAACGAAGCTCACGAATTGTTTTATTCATCTCCCATCTGAAATCGTGTTAGCTTCAAACTACGCCTGGCCCACACCAGCGACACACTCAGCTTGGCCATCAGAAACTGGTATGTGTTACTGCAAAAAGCTGCATTGGAAAACGGTGATAACTCGGAGTTAAGTCGGCTATTAAGCGCTAATTTACGCAGAAGTGCTGGCGTATTTCATTCATTAAATCTACAACTCCAGTGCGCATCTATGCTTGCAAGAGTGGCTGTGCTGCCAGTGAGGATTATATTTGGCCTTTTACCCCCTCGCCTTCTGAATTAAATGGAATGGTTGACGGACTATATGATTAAAGATGTCTGATGTTAATACAGGGTCTCAGAAGGATGTTGAAATACCAGCAACAAAAAGGAATATTAAATGGACATCGAAAGGATTGAGTTTTTACATAAAAACGTGTCAAGACAAAAGGAGTGTCAAATGTAGACAAGCCAAAGGGTATATGGAAAAAATCCGTGATTTGATGGAATCAAACGAAAACGTGAAAACAGTTAATTCTGAACTTTGTAAGTTTATTGGTTGTTATCAAGACGCCCATGACGTGCATGAATCGTTCATGGATTTACCTTTACCAGAAGATGAAGCTGCAAAGCAAACGGGTTATTTTCAAGCAAAAATGACAATGTACTGTGATTTTACCGACAAGGTAAAGGCATGGTTAATTGAAGCCGGAAATCCATATGTGCAGCCGAATAAAGAATGTCCTGATCAGGATGTTGCAGATCTGGAGGAAATAAATCCTGAAGACAGTGCTTCTAACATATCACGTGCAAAATCAAAATCTTCCAAGCATTCACAGGTATCACGCATTTCTTCTACAACATCTGCACGCATAAAAGCTGAAGCGGATAAAGCGGCACTAATGGAGCGTGTTGCCGCGCTGAAAAGGAAACATCTAATTGAAGCTCAGGAGGAACAGTTAAGGAAGCAAAAGGAGCAGCTGGAACTCGAAACAGAATTGGCAGCAACAAGTGCAAAACTTCATGTATTGGAAATCAACTCATCTCAATGTGGTTCAAATCGATCCGATGGCATGAACTCTTATTTTGAAAGGAACTGTCAAAGCACAAGTAAACTCAACCCAGATGCCGACACATTCCTGCCGAATAAAAAGGATGCAAAGGACAACGTTTTGATGCCTTATTCTATATCTCAACCACAGGTTGTTGGTTCCAAACAAAGGTCACATACCCAAATGAATGAAATGTTAATTAATGCTGAGGTTCCAACTCAAGCTGCACAAAGAAGGAATGAAACTCAAACTCATCCAACTGACATTACCACCATAATGCAAAGACAAAATGACATCACTTCCCTCCTGGTGCAGCAGAATCTATCCTCGGCCCTTCCATATAGAAATATCCCAGTGTTTGATGGAGACCCTTTTCAATACAGGTCTTTCATTAGAGCCTTTGAAAATGGAGTGGAGGAGAAGACGGCTAATTGGAACGATCGTTTGCACTTCCTTGAACAATACACCAGGGGGCAGCCAAGAGACCTAGTGCAAAGTTGTCAGCACTTACCTGCGGAGCAAGGATATTGCAGAGCCAAAAATCTTCTCGCCGAACACTTTGGAAATGAGCATAGAATTGCCACTGCTTATATGGAAAAAATTCTCAACTGGACACCTGTTAAAAGTGAGGATGTTAAAGCACTACAGTCATTCTCCCTTTTTCTTAGAGGATGCTCAAATCTGACAGAACAGTTTATGTATATGAAAGAGCTGGACTTATCATCTAACATGAGGAGCATCATTCTTAAACTGCCATACAAATTACGGGAAAAATGGAGGAATGTTGCTTGTGATTTGCTGGAGCGACGTGGTCAAAGAGCGGTATTCACTGATCTTGTCACCTTCATTGAAAGACAAGTCAAAATAGCCTCGGATCCACTTTTTGGCAACATTCAAGACTCGCAACGTACCAACTTCAAGGCTTCCAATAGTAATCACACAAACCAAAGGAAAAAGCAAAGCATTTTTGCCACTAATGTCACTGAAGTACAAGATGGAGGTACATCTCAACATACAATAACTCAAGCCAAAGTACCTTTTGTGCAGAATTGTCTGTTTTGCTCTCAAAGCAGTCATTCCTTGGACAAGTGCTCACAGTTTGAAGTGAAAATACACCGGGATAAGATTACCTTTCTAAAGGAAAAGGGCATTTGTTTTGGTTGCCTGAAGCTAGGCCACACAAGCAAAGACTGTAGGAGTCGTTTGGATTGCAATGTGTGTCACCAAAAGCACCCGGGAGTCCTTCACATACACCGACAGGATACAGGCACATCCTCACCACAAAGGCCAAGTACTGTGAACCCTTCAAGTGTTTCTGCAAAGCTGTCTCAGACCTGTGGCCATATTGGGGCCGGTTGTGAAGATGACTCTGTCTTTTCTATTGTTGCAGTCAAGGTCAAGAGTCAGAAAAATAATCAAACTGTGCAAACATATGCCTTTTTGGATCCAGGAAGCTCAGGTACATTCTGCACAGATACTCTGGCAAGGAAATTGAACTTAAGAGGTAAAAAGGCAAGTATTCTGCTAAGAACAATGGGCCAAAGGAAAATAGTAAATGCTCAGATTTTGTCAGGACTTGAAGTGTCTGGTATGGATGGGAATGACTTCATTGAGTTACCTGATGTTCTAACCCAAAGGACTATGCCTGTGTCTGCAGTAAATATCCCACGACAGGAGGATGTGGATCAATGGTCTTATCTGAAAGGTGTTAAGCTCCATTACATCGATGCCGACGTCGAATTACTTATCGGTACAGATGCCCCAAAGGTAATGGAGCCTTGGGAGCTGATAAACAGCCAGGATGAAGGGCCCTATGCAGTAAGGACCAGGATTGGTTGGGCCATTAATGGTCCACTGCGCGGTGGATCTGACGGTAGGGGTAAGAGTGTCTGTCCTACTGTAACAACAAACCGAATCTCTGTTGATCATCTGCAAGAAATGCTGGTTAAGCAATACAATCATGACTTTAATGAGAAATCATCAGAGGAGAAGATTGAAATGTCCAGAGAAGACATCAAGTTCATGGATCTTATGAACAATACCGTAAACTTAATAGAAGACCACTATTGCATCGACTTACCTTTCAGACAGGAAAATCCCATGATGCCAAACAATCGCTGTGTTGCAGAACAGCGCCTCCAGAGCCTGAAAAGAAAGTTCAATAAAAATGGACATTTTAAGGAGGAATATGTTGCATTCCTGAATGACATGATCAATAAAGGATATGCAGAAAGGGTACCTGATGACCAAATGAGACAAAGTGATGGAACGCTTTGGTACATCCCCCATCACGGTGTCCACCATTCAAGGAAAGGTAAACTGAGAGTTGTGTTTGACTGTGGAGCTGTGTATAAAGGAACATCTTTGAACAGCCAGCTCTTGCAGGGTCCCGATCTTACCAGCTCTCTCATTGGAGTCCTCCTCCGATTTCGGCAAGAACCTGTGGCAGTAATGGCAGACATCCAAGCCATGTTTCATCAAGTTCGTGTCTCAGTCAAGCATGTTGACTTTCTCCGCTTCCTCTGGTGGCCTCAGGGAGATACTGCACAGTCTCCAGTAGAACATCGAATGAAAGTACATCTGTTTGGGGCTGTATCATCACCAAGTTGCGCAAATTATGCTTTGCGGAGAACAGCAGATGATAATGCACAACATTTCTCTTCTGATGTAGTGAACACAGTCAAATGCAACTTTTATGTGGATGATTGTTTGAAATCCATGGCATCGGAAGAAGAGGCAGTGCAAATGGTAAAGGATTTGACTGCGCTTTGTCAGAAAGGAGGATTCAATCTTTCCAAGTGGATCAGCAACAGCCGCAAAGTGCTAATGTCAATTGCAGAGGACAGCAGAGCAAAGGAGATCATGGACTTGGACTTGGATACAGACCAACTTCCAGTAGAGCGAGCACTGGGACTACAGTGGTGCATTGAATCTGACAAATTCAAATTCAGGACGTCTGCAAAAGAACAGCCACAGACCAGAAGAGGTATTCTGTCAGTGGTCAGCTCATTGTATGACCCTTTGGGATTTTTAGCTCCATTCATTTTACCAGCCAAGTTGCTTCTCCAGGAACTATGTCGGAGGAACCTGGGCTGGGATGAAGCCATAATGGAGTTCTCCCGTAAGAAATGGTCCAACTGGCTTGAAGATCTTCAAAAGGTAGCAGAGTTTGAGGTGGATCGCTGTTTCAAGCCCAGAGAATTTGGAGACCGCGTCGTTGCACAGCTTCATCACTTTTCCGATGCAAGTGAGGTTGGATATGGAACAGCATCCTACTTGAGACTACAAACTAATGGTAAAGTTTATGTTTCATTTCTCTTGGGAAAAGGTAGAGTTGCTCCACTCAAGCAGATGACAATTCCTCGCTTGGAACTCGTAGCTGCAGTTCTTGCTGTTAGGGTTGCTAAGCTGCTGCAAAAGGAGTTGCAGCTTCAACTGAAGGAATCCGTTTTTTGGACTGACAGCACGACAGTCCTTAAATACATACGGAATGAAACCAGCCGATTCCACACCTTTGTGGCAAACAGAGCAGCTTACATCCGAGAAGCAACTGATGTGGATCAGTGGAGGTATGTGAGCTCTAAAGAGAATCCAGCAGATGAAGCCTCTAGAGGAATGAGAGCTGAGGATTTCCTAAAAAACAGGAGGTGGATAATTGGACCAGAGTTTCTCTGGAGGCCAAAAGAGGAATGGCCTAAATTGGAGGTGGATCTTGATGGAGTTCCTGTAGATGATCCAGAGGTTAAAAGGAACCTGATGGTGAATGCTGTTATCAAGATCCAGGAAAATGCCACAACCAGCTTAATCAGTTACTTTTCCAGTTGGACGAAGCTAAAAACTGCAGTTGCTTGGTTTTTAAAGATCAAGATGATTCTCAAGATTCTGTGCAGGAAGAGGATGGAATTTTCTGCTGTTCCATGTCAAAGGGTTGAAGGAAGAATGCAGAGTTTCAAGGTCACACTCAAAGGACAGAGTTTGACGCCCGAGGATTATGACAAAGCAGAGAAAGCAATTGTGCAATATGAACAAAGAGAGAGGTTCAAGGTTGAAATTGCCTCACTGAAGAACGGGTTTAAAACAGTTTCTAAAGAGAGCTCATTGTACAAATTGGACCCAATAATGGATGATGGGATGCTCAGAGTGGGCGGCCGGTTGAATAAAGCAGCACTGCCAGCAGAGTCCAAACATCCACTTATCTTGTCCAAAGACCTGCATGTATCCACTCTTATTCTCCGGCACATACACCATCAGTTGGGACATGCCGGAAGAAATCACATGCTATCCAGATTGAGGCAGAAGTACTGGATTACTAATGCAAACTCTGCTGCCAGAAAAATCATATCGGACTGTGTTGTATGCAGACGTGACAGAGGAAAGCTTCTTGAACAGAAGATGGCAGACTTGCCTGAGGAGAGAGTGTTGCCTGACAAAGCTCCTTTTACGGACGTTGGGGTGGACTATTTTGGCCCAATTGAAGTAAAAAAAGGCAGAAGTCTTTTGAAAAGATATGGAGTGCTTTTCACATGTTTGACCAGCCGTGCTGTTCACTTGGAAGTAGCATATGCACTGGATACAAATTCTTGTATCAATGCAGTTCGCAGGTTCATCTGCAGACGAGGACCTGTCCTAACTCTCAGGTCTGATAATGGCACAAACTTTGTTGGAGCTAACCGGGAGCTGAAGGAGAGTTTGGATGCTGTGAACCATGTCAGAATTCAAAAGGTTCTGGTCCAGGATGGCATAGAATGGAGGTTTAATACCCCCTCCGCTTCTCATCAAGGGGGTATTTGGGAACGCTTGATCCGTTCAGTAAAAAGGGTTTTCACCTCAGTTTTGCAACAGCAAAGCCTGGATGATGAAGGGCTCCAAACAATTTTTTGTGAGGTTGAGGCAATATTAAATAGCAGACCCATCACAAAGGTTTCCGACGACCCGGATGACCTTGAAGCACTCACTCCCAATCACATCCTGACGTTGAAAGGCAAACCTATCATGCCACCAGGACTATTTGACTCAAATGATCTGTACCTCAGAAAAAGGTGGAAACAAGTACAGTATATGGCGGAACTCTTCTGGAAAAGGTGGCTTTCTGAATACTTACCTTTGATGCAGGAGAGACAAAAGTGGACAAGGCCAAGAAGGAGTCTCACCACCGGAGACATCGTCCTTGTGGCAGATGCTGCGGCTCCAAGAGGATCATGGATGATGGGGAAAGTTTTGGATGTCAAATCGGATGCTAAGGGACTGGTGCGCTCTGTGCGTCTTCAAACAAAGACCAGCATCCTGGAGAGGCCAGTGACGAAGCTCTGCCTGCTATTGGAAGCAGCGGTTTAGCATCATTGACATTGACTCACTGACTCTCTCTCTTTCTATGGCTCTGTCTCTCTCTCTCTCTCTCTCTCTCTCTCTTGTTTTGCAGGTACTTCAAAAGGAAGAGACTGATTTATGGTGTATTCCATAATTGTAGTTCAGCTAAAGGAATAGCTCCTTTTTGGGACGTAAAAGTAATTGTGGGTTCATACACAATTAGGGGCCGGAATGTAGGAGCTATTTATTGGTGTGTTCCTAGGTTTTTGATATCTGTTGATTTATTTTTTGTTGTTGTTGTTTTGTTTGGATTCCTTGATGGTATTTTCTTGTTGGTTATTTATTTATTTTGTTTGTCTATCATATTTTGTTGGGGTTAATTGGTGGTTGATTTGTGGGTTTGTTTCATTGGATGGCACCCTGGGCACCTGCAATATATTTGGGTGGGCGGTGCTCAGGGGACCAGCATGCACCGGGGTGGGCCTATGGTTTTGTAACAGAGCAAGAGAGGCAAGAGGAAAAGGCCCTTGTTCCTTTTTTATTCGTTTTGCTTGCTTGGTAATAAAAGGAAAGAAGAAACGGAACAGGATTGTTTGGACTGACTCTTTTGCCTGCGTGAAACAAACCCATGGTGCATCAGTGGCCGTTTGATTATAGGTTACGTTTATTGTTTTGGAGAAGGACAAATAGCCACTACAACAGGTATTACATTTACAATGTATCACATGTTTTTCTAACAATTTAAATGGACGATACCAACACTGCCGACTAGTGGCAAACATAAGTAACCGAAAAAACAAACTATATTAGGAAAGCAGGAAGTGAACAAATGTAACAATTACTGATTGTAAAAGTACCAGATGGAGGGGTAGGATTTAATAAGCTTTGCTTCTTCCTACTCCTTTTGGACATGTGGAACTGTGAACTGATTATGGGATGGATTCAATTGTAATTTGATGCATGTTCAACTGAAATAAAACCATTACCATTACCATGGTTCACTCACTGAAGAGGACACTAACAAGTCAGTGTTAAATAGCAGCCAAAGTCCTCCAATGTGGAGCAGGCATTGGGGTTGTGAGTTTGCCGTATACAATTTTTCAGCTTACGTTTCATGAATGTTTTCTGTTTGTTAGAAAACGCATGAAGGTCCTCGATTCTCTTCTGGATTTGATCCACAATTGCAGCTATGATGACCCACAATCCGCAACGCTCCAGGATGACGTGGGCTGTCTTCGAAGCAAATTCAAGCAGGTACCATTTACCAACATGTACCATTTGCTACTAGTATTGTGTATTCCCGAACATGACATCATGGTTTTTTTTTTATTATTATTGAGTTTTTTTGTTTAAGCGGGGGATTAATCTAGAGTGCCAAAACAAAAGCCATTTTTACACATGGAGCAGGTCTTGAAGCATGATCCTCATACAGATGCTATAGTTGACAGCCATCTACTTGGTCTTGGTCTTGTGGATCAGACTAGCAACAAACCTAAATACTCTTCCTGGTGTCGTTAGGGAGTTTTTGGTATTTAGGGACTCAAAAGTAAAAGTATGCATTTTATGTTCCCACTGAGCAACAGCGGGTGCTGTTGACAGGTCTGCGCCTGTGCCTGTTGTGAGATCATTTAAACCAGCTGTTCCGGTGACCCTGTTTGGTGCTTGTGTGTCTCACCCAACATTACCGTAACATTACTGACCGCAGGGGACCAGTGTGTGAAAATACACCACACATCTTTGGATGCATCTTCTGAATGCCTTATATTTGTATTACCTTTATTCAGCAATTTTTAGGCATGCAAATACTTTATTTAGGCACAATATTACACAACCTTTCCTTACATATGACTTTTTAAACCATTTTTTTTATTCAACCACGAAACTGCATGATTTAGTCATATTTTTGAAAATGCATGAGGCGAAGCTTATTCCAGAGCGCCGACATGTGGAGCTAGCAAGCTTGTTGTTGTGTGAAGCCCCAACATCATTATTGCCAGAAAAAAATGATAACCATCCTATCTGTATACCAATACATTACATTACTGTACATTACTGTACTATTATGTATGTGTATTCCAACCACTACCCCCTTCCTCCATTGTCAGACGACTACAAAGTATTTACTGTTTACAATTTGCATTTTGAAAGATATTTAAAGTTGGTTTTGGTTTCGTTCAGGTCTGTTCCATCCTCTGCATCCAAACAGACTTCAGGGATTACAGCAATGTCTCACATGGGACCTCTTTCTAAATCTTTCCGGACAAGGAGGAGGAGATCAGCAAATAAAGGAAAGCCCTTCACTTCGTTGTGGAAATGAAGCATTGAAGGCAGCACCCAATCAGAATTCGATTCTTCCAGGGGAGATACAACTGGGATGACCCTGCACACACACCATTAAATGTTTACACACATGACTGTATTGATAGTCATTAAAGATTGAGAATTTTTACATAATCATGCTACAGTATGGTACACATCTTTAAAATCTCTGATACTAATGTGATGTGATGGACTTTTCCACCCTTGGTTACTATGAACAGATGATATACTGGAAAGACAGTGATATTTTTAAGCTATTCCTCTCTGATTTAAGGTCATCAACCTAAGCTGACAAATGGTTGAAGTGTGAAATAAATCCAAGAAAATGGAGTTGAGTTGATTGTCTGCGAACATCTTCTCAGCCTATTCAGGTTCAGGCAGGCACAAGTCCAAAACAAACTTGACAAATCACCATTGACACCCACAGTACCCGAGAGGATTCTCTTTTTTGGCCGGAAATTTGTTGAAATATGGGAAATGTTCTATTTAAATAGGAAGGTGACAGGAAACAAACTATGGACGTTTACTACGGGAAGCAAATGGGAGGGTTGACAGGTCAGACATTTCCAGAAATTCCAACCACCTTGCAGCACGACCACTGCTAAACGCCACCAAGACCAAAAAGCTGACTCTGGACTTAAGATGGTTTCTGCTGGAGAGGGTCTCTAATTTCTGGTTCCCAGGCAACCAGATAGTTAGGCATGGCCTGCAAAGCAGTGACCATAAGGTTTTATTCCATTCCAAAAATTCTCAAATTGCTATGATATTTTCCTCACTTGGGTCTAGGAGAGTCTCATGCACACATTGGAAAGGGACAGTTTGGATTTTGATGGCAAGGTGTACACGCAGCATGAAGTGAGACAATGGGAGACAAAATAGCACCAAGCGATTGTGAGGTCTGACTTTTTCTATGTCTTATTCCTCTATGCCTTTATGTTTATGTGTAGTGATGTAAAGGCACATGTTGGAGATTGTAGATTAGTTTTGTTTATGAAAAAACAACAGCGTAGAGTGAAGAACCTTGTTAAGAAGTGGTGAATTTCCAAAATAGATACTGGTGTCACATTTTGATAGAAGTCTTTTATACACAGTCATATTTAATTAAACATCAAGAAAATACACTTGTGGAATTAAAAAATAGACTTCTTCTTCAAAAAGAAAAGATATTAGCAAAAGTTTGGGTCAGCGTCTTAACTTACAGTGTTGTAACTATCACATCTATTCCCATGACCAATGCAAGAAATTTAACATTAAACCAAAGCAACCTGTGGGTAACATACAGGTATCGATAAAGGCACCCCCACACATAAAAGATGATCTTTGCAGCCGATGTTTGCACATTTATCAGAGTAAATGCATTCAGAAAATACGCATATCATTACTCGTGTCGTCATATCACCTTTCAACAGGCATACATGAAGTACATGTATTGCACAACAGGTTGTTAACTCCAACTTGGAAAATAAGACAGCTGAAGGTGATCTGAAAGGTATAACAAAATATACACAGCAGGTCCTGCAACATTTTGATGGCATCTTGGGTTGGGGTGAGGATGATATGAACGTCTATGGCATAGTTTGTGCATTTCTGATTTCTGTTCAGATAGTTATCGTCACTGCTTTAAGTCTTGGCCTAGCCTGTACTTTGGTTTATAAGTGATAGTTACTTATTTCCTGAAAAACATATTCATATTTATCTCCATCTCTCTTACTTGAGTGAACCATCGTTGATGAGGGTGTGACAGCTGATGGTCAGCGTGTCTTCCTGAAATAAACAAAGGTTGCTACCAAAACCACGGATGCCACTAAGGTTAATTTCCTCCAGTGAGACCATCCACTGATGACACCTTCCTAGAATGAAAGAAACAACAAGTATGGAATGATATATAGTACATTATCATCTTTCTTCCATAGCCAACCCAACTGCATGACTCACCCAGCCTCCTTGCTGAACAAGCCAATAGTAGAGCTGCTCCCTGATAACTTGTAGCACCCAACTGGTGACCACTCTGATGTTCTCTAGATGGTTTGTGGTCAGTGCCTGTCAAATCAAATTCAAAATATCGCAGAATATTTGAGGTGGCACACAGACCGGATACACTCTGCCTTTTCATATACGCCAGCATATTAACAAACAACAAATTAACTGCATTATTGCAATACTTTGTGGCTCCTGGCGTATTTGCAACCCCACAAAGATGATTATGATAATTACAATTGTTATTTTTACGAATGGGGAAACCTATCCAATAAAACACCGACTTCACTCACGGTGCAACCAAAAATACATGACTATGCAGGTATTCAATGCTTATACATTACTATACATGCAAAACAATACAATGCTAAGACGCTAACTATACATTGGTATAAATTAGTATTACCGAGGTTTACCTGAAACTTGATCCAAAGGAATAGTGGTGCCTGTGGTTTTATCAGAGCACGCATGGCATACAAACAGCTAAAATACTCCTTGGCTAATCACGTTAGCAAAATAGTCGTACCTTGGCTAGCAAGATATTAGTTCATTCCTATAAGGAGCTCAAAACAGGAAGTGACTTTGGGGGTTCAGAGTGAAGTTTAACTTTGCCATGGGTCAGAAATGAACAGTAGTCTGTGCCTTTATTAGGGATTTTTATTATTTTATAATTTTTTTAATTATTATTTAATTATTATTTATTATGGTGACTGCATGGTGGATAATAAATAACTTTCATGTTATTTTTTGTAAAAACAAAAAAATCATTCCATCTGACTCCATGACAATAAGCCAAACATACACAATGAACTAACTTCAATAATGTGTAGACTCCAGTGGACTTTTACCTTGTATATGAGTCTGTATGCTAGATGGAAGAGAGCCACAACTCGACCCCAGTTGATGCCGTCAGCAAAGATGCTCCTGGCCACTTTCATGAAAATATCTTGAGCACAGTTACCTTGAACCTGGTTTATTAATCTGTGGGTAAGGAATAAACAGACATACAAGTGTTTATTGTAGAGGCGTGTCGGCTCAGCAGTGAATTCTTAGCCTGCAGTAAAAGGCATACAACAATTATATGGTTTTGCTTTTATGTCCGGTTATGTTCTATATACGGTTGGATATACTGCTATATTCTCCAAAACGCCTTTGGAGACGGCTTACAGTGGAGACGATAACATTTAATACACAAGCAAAATATCTGGTTGACATTCCTGCTGTCATCATGCCAATTGCACGCTACCTCAATGCTTGCAGCATCTGTGGTATTTTGCTATGAGACAAAACTGCACATTTCAGAGTGGCCTTTTATTGTGACCAGGATAAGGTACTCCTGAGCACTAACCATGATGTCAGCTCAGCATCTTGATGTGGCACACCTGTGAGGTGGGATGGATTATCTCAGCGAAGTGCTCACTATCACAGATTTATGAACAACATTTGAAAGAAATGGGAATATTGTTTATCTGGAATGAATTTTACGTCTTTGAGTCCATCTCGTGAAAAATGGGAGCAAAAACAAAAGTGTTGCGTTTATATTTTTCTTCACAAAGATGAGATGGGGCTGCACGGCAGACGTGTGGTTAGCGCGCAGACCTCACAGCTAGGAGACTCGGGTTCAATTCCACCCTCGGCCATCTATGTGTGGAGTTTGCATGTTCTCCCCGTGCATGCGTGGGTTTTCCCTGGGTTTTTTCTCCAAAAACATGCAAGGTTAATTGGCCACTCCAAATTGTCCATAGGTATGAATGTGAGTGTGAATGGTTGTTTGTCTATATGTGCCCTGTGATTGGCTGGCCACCAATCCAGGGTGGACCCCGCCTCTCGCCCGGCTGGGATAGGCTCCAGCACACCCCGCGATCATCGTGAGGATAATGGTGATGTGGGAGGAAAGGGGAGTACCCGGAGAAAACCCACGCATGCACGGGGAGAACATGCAAACTCCACACAGAGATGGCCGAGGGTGGAATTGAACCCTGGTATCCTAGCTGTGAGGTCTGCGCGCTAACCACTCGACCGCCGATAATGGAGATAATGTTTTTGAAAAAACAAACCTGCTTGTATTTATTGTAACAGACATGATGTAAAAAAATTCTAAATGTATTTTCATTTAAGAACACATCTTTAAGTTGATGATTACTTTATATGCACATGTTTTTTTTTTATTTAATTTAATATATTGACTTGAGTATTCTTTGATTACTGACTTTTTTATAAAAGACCAGAAAACATGAGCACTTTTAAATGGCGTCTTAATGCTGTATCACTGCATTCTTCTTTGCAAGATTGTCTTTGTTTGAGAACCACTAATTTACATAAAGAGGGAACTACTCTTCCCTGGTCTTTCGTCATCAGAAATGAAAAGCTGGAATACAAAGGGTTTGCTTAACAATAACCAGTGAAATGAAGCCCTTCAGGAGTCAAGTTCAAGTAAAAACTATTTGAAGAATACCGTTGAAGCTCAGCATTCCTGTTCATCTCATCTGCAATCTTGAGCAGCTGCTCCACAACTTCTTTGATTTGTGGATCCTGGTGTTCACTTGATCTTCCACCCAAGTCCTCAGAAGAAATGTGTTGACTGGGATAATCTGCATTTATACGCTCAATCACATACCTGTCATAAAGAAAGCTTCATTAATGTGGTACTATAATAACTGTACAAAAAGGGCAGTTCAAATCTTATGCCACCAAAAAAAGTCCCTTGATGAGCCCGTTGTCATGCAAGACTAGGGTTTGGGAACCGTTTTGGGCAAAAGAGCTATAAAAACCAATGCTATAATGGAAGCAAAACAGTGAGGTTATTCTAGCATACATTCTAACAATACACTCACCGTATGTTTTTCACCTGATCAAAAGTTAAGGACCACAGGCTTTAAAAGCCAAAATCTGCTCAAAATTCTAATTTTCTGTCAGGCATTCACACAGTCATGCCCTCCTGATGGCTAAAGCTAAGAAGCCTTCTCCTCTTGAACGTGGTTGGTCATAAGCAAGGCCTCCTGCAGCGTGCCATTGCTACTGAGGTTGGACGCAGGGGTCCGTGGGGTTCAGTCACTTCAGACTCGCACTGAAATGTATCCACGGGGTAAAATAGGTATTTGCAGTATAAAGAAGAAGAGGGTGGTTGGTGAAATCCTCAGAGACAGAAGCTGGCAGAGATCATCCAGCAACACCACAATGACCGTTTACAGGCGTACATGAAAAAGCTGTTATGATATTACTTACCCTCTGAGGACTATTGCTCCTTGTTCTATGATGGGATCATCAATGACGTCTGTTAAAAGTAAAAAAAAAAGTTTTGATAACATTCAATTATCTGACTGGTAATTACCATTTGTTTGAGAAGACACAATCTAACTGAATGGGAGGTAATCATAATTTCATACTGTAGTAGTCATCTTTTGGTTTGTATAAAAAGTGATTCCGTCAGAGGTCTCGTGTTATGCTGTTATTCTTTATTGGTTGGGTTCATTCTTCAGTTTTAAGGTCACTGCTTGGTTGATTTTCTGTACTGTAAGCGAACAAAATGAAGAACATTAAACTGATTAGCTTTTGTGTTCATTGATTTTTAAAATGAAACATTAAAATTGCAATCTGCTGGCAGGAAATTCTTCAATAAGTATAATATATACATACAACCTGTATATACACATACATATATATACGTACAGTGGTATGAAAAAGTTTGGGTGATAATTTTCAAGATTTTCCTTTATAAATCACTGGTTGTTGGGAAATATATCATATAGCAGACCAACACACTGATAGATGGGAAGTGAAATGGGCACCCTTGTTATTTTATTGATTTGAATACCTTTAGAACTAATTAGTGAAACACTAATTGGTTTGGTAAGCTCACTGACCCTTGACCTGCATACACAAGTGAAGCCAATATTGAGAAAGGGTATTTAAGGTGGCCAATTGCAAGTCCTCTTTGTATGCTCTCTAAGTTTCACCACGGTCGCCTCAAAATAATTGGTATATACGTATACTATGTATATATATATATATATATATATTCACATTCATACCTATGGACAATTGAGCCAATTAACCTAGCATGTTTTTGGAACGTGGGAGGAAACCGGAGTACCCGGAGAAAACCCACGCATGTACAGGGAGAACATGCAAACTCCACACAGAGATGCCCGTGGGTGGAAACGAACTTGTGTCTCCTAGCTGCATGGCCTGCGCACTAGCCACTCAAACACCATGCAGCCCTAGAAATAATAAATTCACATGAAAAAAATGAAACATTTCACTCAGTAACAAAGGACCAATTGGTTGAATGATTGAGATAATCAAGTGACAAAAACCCATGCCGTTTGTAAAATGTGTCTGCGAGTCCACTTAGCGAGACATCATGAGGACCTGCCGCTAGCAAGCAATGCCAAGGTCCTTTTGTATACTACAAAAGTAGTACTGTGATATTGCAGGCATTTTGTTTTTCAAATTGATATCACTATTTTGTTAAATAATGGTTATTTCAAGCATCTTTTTACTGATGTTAGTTACTTTGTTCCACAAAAATACTGGATAAGTCAGGGACTGTATATATTATATTCTATATTTTTTTCACAGCTAATAGAATGTGAACATTTGAGTAGGATCTTGAGACATCATTAAATTTATTTGTTTTTATGGGGGCGCGGCACGGCGGTCTAGTGGTTAGCGCGCAGACCTCACAGCTAGGAGACCAGGGTTCAATTCCACCCTCGGGCATCTCTGTGTGGAGTTTGCATGTTCTCCCCGTGCATGCGTGGGTATTCTCCGGGTACTCCGGTTTCCTCCCACATTCCAAAAACATGCTAGGTTAATTGGCCACTATGTGTATGAATGTGAGTGTGAATGGTTGTTTGTCTATATGTGCCCTGTGATTGGCTGGCGACCAGTCCAGGGTGTACCCCGCCTCTCACCCAAAGACAGCTGGGATAGAAAATGAATGAATGTTTTTATGGATTTTTTTGTTGTAAATTTAAAGCTGGATGTTAAAGCTTTATTTATCCAAATGCTACACTTTAAGTTTTTACAGAGGAAGGTTTGTGATACAGCATAACATACTGTTCTAATCCAATAAAACTGTGTTTAGTAAGTGCATATTTCTGGTGTAATTCAGTTTTTCCAGGAAATAATCTTTAACTACACGAAAAA
The DNA here is from genome assembly GCF_030265055.1 of Doryrhamphus excisus. NCBI lineage: Eukaryota > Metazoa > Chordata > Actinopteri > Syngnathiformes > Syngnathidae > Doryrhamphus > Doryrhamphus excisus. The sequence continues at coordinate 6,152,025 of NC_080472.1, read as the reverse complement.
CAAAAAAATATCGCCTTGTTAACAGTATTGTGATATATCGTGATATATCGTATTGTGAGCCGAGTATTGTGATACGTATCGTATCGCCAGATTCTTGCCAATACACGCCCCTAATTTTAACATGCAAATTGTTTAGAAACCAATGTTAATTTTTGCTTCGTAGCCCTTTCAGAAGAATGATCCATATATTTATTTCCCATATGACCCATATACACACACATGTATACATACTTTACATGTACATGTATTGCTTCCTTTCAGCTGTTTGCTTCAGCAAATAGACAATGACGTCACCCCCACCCCCGACGAATTCAACAGCAGATGTATGGAAAAACACTATCCTAGTATTTTAATGTAAGAATAAATAATATAATAGCAGAGTTTAGTCAAAAAAAGACACGCACCTCGGAATAACCCATTCATTCACTTCAGTCTTTTCCGGGGATTCGAGATTGTCACCTGGGATTACCCGTAAAGCAGCATGCTATCCTACTTGCAAAGTTACGATGGATCTATTACTAATAACTTGGAAGTCTAGGAGTCACATACATACATACATACCATACATACACACATACCATACATACATACACATACGGCATGGCCGGTAAAGACGCTGCTAGAAAAAAAAAAACATTTGTCCAACAAGTTATTGGCGACACTTCCTCTGATCCGCGCCGAGTGAAACTATCTTGTCCGAGTTGTGTTCAAGACATAAACGTTTTTGTAAACACATTCATTCACTTACCTTCCCCACCCATGGCACCTTCCCCACCCATGGCACCTTCAACTTTCTGCTCGTCGTCGTCGTCGTCCGTTCCTCTCCTGTCAGCCATATTCCAAGCTTCCGAGATCGGAGCGACTAACTTCGAGGAGCTATGTGATAATTTCTATATCCAGACCAAGTGTATTTACACAAAAAACCGTATGCCATATAATAGCGTCTCGTTGGGACGTGGCCGTTGGGTCAAAAGTTTGTCTTCCACGGAGGAACGAGGAAGTGTCATGGAGGCACGGTGTTGCAGTTACCGCCAGTCTCCTGTGGATGAACGCAGAGCATGCATCTTTCAAAAACAACACAATAAAAAAGATCAAATATATTCTTGACTAATAATGATAATGGTGATAATGATAATAATCGTGTTGACCCGTAATCAGCCAAGTTGGACAAACTTTTAAATAGTAATTAGTTATATTTACCTTCCCCCAAAAGTCATTGAATTAGTAATGAAATTACTCCTACATAAATGTCACTTACCAGGGAAAATATTTTTTTTAAAAAAGCTTCACATATGTCAAATAATTTGGATTTATCTTAGCAGTGTTGTGTGGCATTGACTTTCATGAGCTCGTGTAATTGTAATTCTCTTCCAAAACGCTAGGAGGCAGTGTTTGAACAACCACTTATTGGTTACTTATTTATAGGCTACTTATTTAGCTTCCCGAGTGACAGTAGTGAAAATGGCAATGAAAGCGACAACGGACGTGGTCCTTAAATTAAATCAGTTTAAAAGTGTTTGCTCCTTCCTGATTTCTTACTTTTTTGCATGTTTAGATTAGATTAGATTAAACTTTATTGTTATTGCTTATGTCACTTGTACTGGGCAACAAAATGCAGTTAGCATCCAACCAGAAGTCCAAATTTATAAATACCTTATTAGTAAATAAATGAAAAAAATAGAACAGAGCTGTAAATGGACAGATATATGTACAAACTATAACAGGCTATGACTATAATACAGTGTGGATATATACAGGGATATAAATGACTATAGTATGGCTATTGCAGATTATACAGATTTGTCAAATGTGTTAGATCACACAAATTTCAATATTATGTATTATGTTCCACAAGTGAACACAATATGCAGTTTTATATGACATTTTCATTATTAAGGGAAAAAAAAAATCACACGTGGTGATTACAGTTGTTGCTGCTGAGATTACAGAAACTTTCCTTGGCGAATTGATACTAACTGACAAACTAACACAACACCTCGTGAACAGCTTGCCTCAGCATCATTCACAGATGGAAGAGTAGATTCCAATTTCGCTAGAAGGCTCCACAAGATGCTCGTTTGCCGTCAGCATTTTTGAACCTGAGGACTGGAGCATATATCTTCTGTTGGAACACACAGCCATGAACTGCTTTGTGTGAAGATTACAAATTAACACATTAACTGCCAACACATGCCACAGAAACCATTTTGTGGGAGTAACATGTTAAAAAGGTTTGATTTGGTATTTGAAGAACAAACAATTGAGTCAAGTGACGGAGTATGGTGAGTTTCCAAAAGGCAGCTAACGCAAGCATGTGGCTAACACTCCATGAGATGTTCAGTTACAGTGCAGCTTCCGACCAGAAGGTGGCGGTAATGTGTCAGTCAGTTGTTTAACAAGCTCACAGAAGAGCAGAAGAAGATATTCAGCTAACAACTAGCTTTGCTGAAGCAATTGAATTAATTTACTGATTATTATGGCTATTATGTTATTTGAACTTTATTAAAATTGTATTTATAGTTTATTTAATTACAAAAATATTTTTAATGTATTTATTTTATCACTATCTTTTTTTATTGATTGATTGATTTTATTGATTTTTATTCTGACTCCCTTTTTTGTTAAAAGTAAACTCTAAATATTGGTCTTTTTTATTAATAAGCCTGACTTAAGCCCTTACATCGTTCTTGCTTGATTTGTTCCATGAATTATTATAATAAAAATCTTTGTGATGATCAACATTTATCATGTCATGTTATTGTTCATTAAACTTTATTCAGGTTTTAGCTTGTTAAACTGAGTGGATTTGATTTATTAGTGAAAACAAATGAATGAGATAAATTATAGACAATGCACAATGTTCATTTAAGAAATAAAACCTTGATAATCTCAAAAATTAAACCAATTGATTGTTCATTATTTTGTGAAATGTTTTATTTTTCTTGTAAATTTATTATTGCTCTTTAACCAAACAGAAATATGTTTTTTCCAATTATTTGATTAATCGAAACATTTTGGTAGAATAATCAATAACTAAAATATTCGATAGCTGCAACCCTACTTTAGATATATGCTTTATTTGCCAATGAAAAATTATCTTGCATCCCACTGGTGAGAACAGAAGGATCCAAAATGACACTTTTCATGACAGGAAGTGTTATATTTGTGCATGAGAGTGATAGAGGAAGAGAGAGGACACAGGAAATGGATAGTGTTTTGCATGCCTACAGTTAGTTGACAACCTGAATGAAAAGCAGGTTTATCCACCCCTGCTCTGCTGCAGCCGCATCCGCTGCCTTCTGAAGCACATATGCAGCAGACACCCTCTTCTGTGCCCGGAGAGGAGATGAAATATCACCATGGCCGTTTCAAGCGCGGCACAAATGCTCACTGGTCACACTCGTCACATTACACATCATCCAGAGTCCGTTGCAGCCCCACAAACAACAAAAGTTCCTCCTGCACTAAAAGTGCTACATAGTGTCTGCATGCTCCCAAATCCATACTGAGGTGGAACTCATCCCCAAATTTGGCCCACATTTGCAAGTACAGCAGTTTGGAACCGGGGCTTTCGCCGCTGCCTGATGGATGATAACATGATGAGCCTCAAACTCACCCCACACTGCCAAGTGTGGCCCTAAATGCGTCACGAAACTAAAACTTCTTAAAGTGCCACCCTTGTGAGACATTTTTGAGGTACTCTCACAAAGCCATAAAGTCCCAACACAGCAGACATGTTTGTTTGTGTTTGTTCTGATTGCGGCAGTAGCTGGATGGGTGCAGGGGATCTGCGTTTCAAAGTAAGTATCGGCCGATATCGATACCATCCTTTTTCATTGGCTGATACAGATCAGTGGCCGATCCATCGGAGCTGTAAAAAAAAATATTTTGTTTCCCCCTTCTGAGGCATCGGTCAGTTTGCCTTTGAGGCCGACCAAAAGTCGTGCTCCATGGCCTCACCAAACTGTTCCCACACCCGAGGTTTTGGCTCGTCCACTGCCGAAGCCATGTGCCACTTGGACTGGCAATACCCATCAGCTGCTTCCGGACCCCCAAAAGCCATCCATGCTTGATTGGATCAGCTGCCTTGGCAAAGGAGGCACGGAATATGGCCCATTCAGAGTCAATATCCCGGTCTTGTGGGCGAAGGTGAGAGTTGAAGACTTGACAAACGGGAGAATCTGCCAGACGTTCCCAGCACATCCTCTGTACACGTTTGGATCTCCCATGTCTGTCCGGCATCCTCACCCGCTATCCAATCCAACTCATCACCATGGTGATCAGTTGACAGCTCAGCCCCTCTCTTCACCCGTGAGTCCAGAAAATGCAGGACACACGTCTGATGATTCAACTACAAAATCGATTTTAGACCTGCGTGCCAAGTCCAATAACATCACATGCCGTAGGTTCAGATCGGGGGAGGCCGTTCCTTCCAATCACGCCCTCTAGCGGACCACCACCCAAAATGAAATGCACAGAATCCTTATGCTTGCCTCTGCAGGTGGTGGGTCTACTTGGGGAAGATCTTGTGTGGCTCCACAGGTCATGACCAAATCACCAGGCATTCACCTGCAAGCCCCTCCCCCGGAGGAGCTTTCCAGGTGAGGCCCTGGTATCCCATGTGTGGGTGGGGTGTAGCCTCTCTTTTCTTCATATGGGTCCTCTGAATAATTCTGGTCTGGCCCGTCACCTTGGACCTGTTTGCTTTGGGACAGCCCACCATCGGCAAATAGCCCCAGACAACATAGCTTTTAGGATCACTCAGGCCCTCAAACCCCTCCACCACCATAAAGTGGTGATTCACGGAGGAGTGTCTGAACAAAATGTCAACGAAAAACAATTACACAGTGTCTTTGTGTTTGTTAGTTAGCAAGCTACTTCCTGTTTCATGGAGTGTGGCAAACAGATGGGGGGGGCATTTTATTCTAAGGGGTGGACTATTCCTTTCATGCCACAGTGGCTCAAACAATAACAACATTCAGGTGTTATTCCTCTTTATTCAGATCCTGTCCAACGTTTAATGGCTTCTTCTTTGTTCAATATACTGTACAATAAAAATGAATATAATTAAAACAATAATGTGTACTTATACTACTGCAATAACTAAGTTAATATTTTTAACTAATTATTTAATTAAATGTCTGTTATTGAATTATTAAATAAATTACACATTTTTAACCACTTTCACTTGAGTGGTTTTGGCTTGTTTTTTTTTTTGTTTTGTTTTGTTTTTACAATGGATGCCCTTCCTGTACAACCCAGGCAGGGGATTGAACCGAGACCATTTGCTATGAAAAGGCAGAAGTGTGTACCATTACGAAACTGTTGCAAATCCCGATGACAACAAAAATGTATACTTTTTATTAGGGCTGTCAAAGTTAACATGTTAAGGGAAGTTTCCTTTAACGGCAATTTTTTTGACGCGTGAGCTTCTCCTGTTTGACCCTCGGCCCCCACCCTAGTTTGATTGAAGCACGTAACTCTGTAGCCCCAAGCTGGAACAAATGTTGATGGGAAATTGAGAAAGAAAAGAGTATTTAGATTGGTAAAGTTAGCTTCAAAGCCCTGGCAGATGGCTCTTGTAGCAAGACCAAAGTTATTTGGATCTACTGTCGCTGTGTTTGACTTATCACGGATTCCATGGCCTGCCAGAGACTGGAGCGGTGCAGCTATTGTTTTTATCGTCATATACAGTGCTACCTTGGCATAAGAGTGGCCCAACTAACCAGTGCTTTTCACATTTTGGCATTGAACTGCCAGCTAAATTGGACCTCCGGCTGCTATTGACGGGCTGTCAATGTGATGACCGTGGCTGAAGTCCAGTGTTGTGCTAGCTTTAGCAATTTAGCATGGAACTAAGACTAAGACGTTATATTTTCCAGAAAAAACTGCACCCCAGCTTTGTGATATACAGTAGTTGTTGTTTTATTAGTCCCCCTTTTCTGCTGTTTTTTTTTATATTTCAACGTTCTTCTTAAAAAATCTTTGTATATTTTCTTAATGTACAAATGTTCTTTTTCTTACATTTTCTCTGTACATTTTTTTCTCAACAGTTCAACGCTATGCTACTAAGCTTACATTATTTTCAGAATCAGAATCAGAATCGCCTTTATTGTCATTGTATTGCATACAACAAAATTTGAGTGCAATTCCACGGTGCATTTTGTAGAAGGTAAAAATAAGATTAAAGAAAAGGATAAAAATAAAACAAGGAATAACAACATAAATATAAAAGTGGCAGGTGCTGTTCAAAATAAGTGTAAATATATGTACATCAAAACAATAGCCTATACAGTAACAAAGTGTAGAATTGCAGTCAAAAATAATAACCTATACAGTTACAAGATGTAGAATTACAGTAAATTTTACGGTAAATACAGTTATTTTACTTCATAATAAGTTTATTCTTGTAAAATTGCTACTTTTTTGTTGTCAGATAATGACTTTTTTCACTCAGTTTTTACTTTATTCTTGTAAAATGACAGTGTGTTTTTTTCATTTATGCTATTGTTGTTATTTTTTTAATGTTCCAACTATTTAAACTTTCTTCTTGTAATATTATATAATAAAATTACTTATTAGTAATAAACATATTGTAATAAATAATTACTCTGGCTACCACTGACTTCTAGCCCTTCTTTCTAGTCAACTCAGGAGGCTTTAGGGTGTGGTTGGTAAAACAGCACCTCGGGCTTGCCTTTGTGAGAACAATACACCGGCTCAGGCAAGCTAATGCAAATTCACGACTCATTCCCCTAACACAGCCTTGCTTTTGGCAATGGGGAAGTCCTGCCATCCACAGTAACACCCAACAGTGAAATACTTTGCAAATACACTCACCCTGTGCATGAAGAGGCATGCAGAGCAAAGACTCCAGTTCTGTTGTGATTCACCGTTGATGAAGGACACAATGATGGCGTCAATCAGGTTGGTTCACTTTGTTGAGATTCATGAAAGAGGATACTGCTTCACTGTCTGGTAGTGGTGCAGATATTATGTTTATAAAGCAGTTATCGGCCAAGAAAACACCAAAGCATTGCTCTATACTAGGGGCGTCAAATTAAAATAAAAAAATAAAAAAAACAAAACAGGGGTGTCAAACCAAGACACTGCAGGTTTTTTTCCCAGCCGGCCATAAAGCAGGTGATTTTAATGATCAATACCTCCTTCAGTTCTTAGAGCTCATCAATTAAATCACCTGCTGGAGAAACCGGTTGAAAAAAAATGCAGTACTTTAGCCCTCTGTTGACACATGCTCTACACAAATGTTTACATATAAATGTTTTTTAAAGAAATATGCCGGCTGCACCTAGTTTTAGATGGGTGTATCCCTAACGACGAGACGAGACAAGTCGATACACGTCCTCAAGGAATGTCTGTCCCACCTGAGGACAAATGTAACAGCAAGGCTGCAATGGTGTTGTTATGCTGCAGCATTGATCAGCCCAACAACCAATTATCTTATGTCATTTATGCACTTGGATTGGGCTTTTATTCTTGAACAACTCCACTCTGCTTTTGGCCAATCAGGTGCTCCCTGACCATTTGCTTGTAAGTGTGTGGGTGGAGAAATACACTTCCTACTCCACCCTGTATGTTCTCAGGTGAATGGGGAGTCATTCTGCTCTGTCTGGGATTATTACTTGGAATCTTTCAAATAAACAGAGTGTCTTCTTCACTGGATACGAGGTAGGGTCATTTATTAGCATGCCCCCACCCTGTTGAAATAATTTTTTTGTGGAATCACATGTAAATATTACAGACTCGGTATTGTTTGCCACAAGGTCAGTTTCTGTATGTTGATGTTCATGTGAACAGTGGCCATTCAAACTAAATGACGCCTCTGTCTGTCTTTTTTATGGTCGATACACAGCGTTTCTGCTAAAAGTTATTTTTCTGTCTTTTTCATTCACTTCACACAAAAAATCACACGAATCTTACAAAAGCTATTTCAGGACATGGAGTCGATATGTGATTTTTTGCATCGTGATGTTTGAAAACCCACCGCACTTGCTGCTGCGCTTCTTGCTCGTGACGTTGCCTCGTGGTGGGCAATACTGCAAATTTCGGCATCGAACCGATACCAGAGCCATGGACTGATACCTATACATGACACTGTTTAGATTTTTTACTTTTCTTAAACGCCTTTAACAATGTAACGTGTGAACAGCACAACCAGAACACAAATATGTGAAAAGACACATCGAAAAGGGCGCGATCATGACTATCGATCTAAAAATATATACTACAATTGGTATCGATTATATCGGTTATTTGTATCGATTATCCCCCTACAGTTTTCGTCGCCTCGTGCAAGTGGGCGGTAACCTCTGGAGCGAACACAAGCTGCTAATAACAATATCACAATATTGATAGTGTACATAAGTCATGTTTCGACTTTCGACATTCAAATGCCGTTTGGTGACTTAGTGGGGATATGTATTTATTTATTGCAAGGGATTAGTCAGTTAAAAAAAAAAGACTCCTGAAAAAAGACCCAGTCGGAGGAATGGCAGCAGCTCTGACAACTTGGATTGTTAATATGTACTACGCGAAATGACAACGATATGTTTTTTTATTTTTACGTAGTATGATATATGTGGATTTATATGTGAACCCTTTCGCGTCATTTAATGTGCGCGCTTTTAAACCATTCGACGTGCTTTTGCCTTCCAAGGGGCTGAATTAGTGGGAGCTACTAGACGCGCGTTTCCACGCAACAGAGCAGCAGAGAAACGGATGAGGAATAGATGAGCTTTTTTACACGAAGCCTGTTTAGAAGCTTTTTACTATGGAGCGTCAAGATGGGCTCAATGGTGCCGTTGAGAGCTTAAACCATCAGAACGCAATGGATGGGCCTGGTAAGAAAACCATTTTTTTTGCCATAGTACATCATACTGTATGATGGAATTGTGCGCATACGGCTAGCACATCCCAGAAACATGTTTGTAAACGCAAAACGGGGGGTGTAAATTGTCCGTAGGTGTCAAAGTGCGTGTGTAGGCTGTTCGTAGACATGACTAATGTTCAAAGTGCAGCCCGGGGGCATTTTTGGGCACATAGCTCGATATGACAGTGATGCCACACACAGAAATGATCCAAACACCATAAAACACATGCAAATGCTGCAGTGACATAAACCAGGGGGCCATTTGCACTGTTTTTTTATTTATTGTCCTGCGGTACATTCTACAAATATAATTTGACAAGAAATTTTAAAAAGGCAAAATCAACAGTAATTTAAAATAAGAATAAAGTCAAAATCTCAAGTGAAAAAAGTTGTACTCTAATGAGAAAAAGTACAAATTTTATGAGAATTACATTGTAATATTGTGAGGAAATTTTAGTAGCATAAAGTTGAAATAATAAAGCAAAAAAAAACATTTTTTAAAGTTGCAAGATTAAGAAACACCCAAAACAACAGACAAAATTAGAATAGACAATAAAACTGAAATAGGTAGAAAATTAAATAAACAACAACAGCAGAAATAGGAAAAACAGATAATTTTGAAAGAATCATTTTCTCACAAGAGAAAGGTCTCAATTTGAAGGATCTGAGAGGTAAATATTGTCATTTTAGTATGATAGAGTTAAAATATAAAGAAAAACGAAACAAGATACAGTTATAATTCTTGGAAACTTAGTTTGGGGAAGAAGTTATATTATGGGAATAAAGTCAAAATGTCGCATCCTTTCATTTTTCTGTATGTGTCTTTTGTTGGGAAAGGTTGCGGGATCACAAACAAATGCAAAAAAAATGCTCCAAATACAAAAAACAAACAGAAATCCCCAAAACAACTGCATGAGAGAAATGCTGTTCACAGCTAAAGCAATTTATCCAGGCAACCTAAGGATCCCCGTCTTTAACGGCATGAGTGGGATGACCAGAAGAAGGCTGGTGGAATGAAAATGAAAGATCATTTTGTAATGATAATTGTGTATCACTTCTCAATTTCTGCTCCAATTGTGCGTAATGCATGCCTTTAAAGTAGCTGAAAATCTTGCTTTTTGTACATTTCTTGTGTTGTGTATTACTGACAGTTTATCATGGTTTTGTTTCACATTGGTGAATTTATTACTTACTAGATTTTTGTCATTAACATATTGAAATGACTATTCTGTTCCACCTGCGTCCCATACAATTCTGTAAAAATGTGTATTTTCTTTTTTTAAAGCAAAGTGCTCAGTCACTGTTTAATCACAGGCACCGCATCCGGCTCAGTGATGCAATTTCTAAATCATATGAGCATGAATATGAGTATGAATAGTCATAAAACATATATGTACCGGAAGTCATGAAACATCAACACTGGGAGTCATTCAAATCTAATGTAAAAATATACAACATAAAACATACTTGATTCTGATGTATTGTATACAGCACAATTAAACTACCACAGTTGCTCAAAGTTTGAGCGCAGTTGTGCGTGTGGTTGTGTGTCAGAGGTAAGGGAGAATGTATATGACAAATAATACTAAAATACAATACTAAATTTGAGTAGATGAAGTGAGCAATGAAACGACTTACCTCACGGGTGTTAATTCCAAGAAGTTGACACATTATCAGGATGACATGGTTGGGCGGGAGGCCATGCTTGCTGTTCCAATGAAAAATTAGATTCTGGACCAAAAGACGCCCCCGACAACATGATTAATGAGATGCCTGTTTCTGTTGACCATTGTTCAGTGTTAGGAGTAATGGTGTTAAGTGTTACTAACACCGACTGGTATTGTTTTCCAGTAACTGTTGTATGTAATGAAAGGTACTGTCTGCCTGGGGGTGTTAACTTTCAAACATTCATTCATTCATTTTCTACCACTTTTTCCTCACGAGGGTCGCGGGGGTGCTGGAGCCTATCCCAGCTGTCTTCGGGCGAGAGGCGGGGTACACCCTGGACTGGTGGCTAGCCAATCACAAGGCACATATAGACAAACAACCATTCACACTCACATTCATACCTATGGACAATTTGGAGTCACCAATTAACCTAGCATGTTTTTGGAATGTGGGAGGAAACCGAGTACCTGGAGAAAACCCACGCATGCACGGGGAGAACATGCAAACTCCACACAGAGATGGCCGAGGGTGGAATTGAACCCTGGTCTCCTAGCTCGACTGCCGTGCCGCCACAATATGTATAGTATTATTGTTGAAGTGCTTCTTGACACTTCATATTGTATATTTTTCATGATTTTGTTTGGTTTAAGTTCAGTGGTATTATACCACCTTTTTCATATGTACTAATTATATTTGAAAGAAAGAAAATAATAAATATGCAAAGTCTATCTCTAATGGACAACATAAGTTAGGTGTTCAGATATGTCAACAATTCCAAATCATTTTGCAAATCTTCAACCACTTTAAAGAGAGAAAGAAGGCCAATGACTAAAGACCAGCATAACATCATCAAATTAAACATAATTCCTCACATGAAATGGCGGTAATTTATTTATGATTACAATATACAAAAAGTTCCATTAAGCCATAGAAGCTCATTTGTGTAAAAATGGCATATGAATGCTGAAACCGAACTGGAACACTGTAGGGAAAATGTGGAAGTACAGAAAATCTGGGAATTTTTTGGCATTTGAAACCTTGTTAGTCTGAATGTTTTGACGCTGGAAAGGAAAATGTGGAAATATACTACTCTTTTCAATGGAAAAAAGTGGAATTCCAGAAAAAATGGGACATTTGAAATGTCAAGATGTCCTGACTGAATGTCCATGTCCTGTATCTTTCTCAGGCTCCCCCACACTGAGCTCCAAGCAGGAAGACCTCAGCATCATGAATAGAAGTGACAACTATTGGCCGGTTCCTAATGAGGAGAAGAATTTGGACATGGACAACACCAAGACCAAGAACTCAATAGTAGGGAACTTCAACTGTTTCTTTATGTGAATAGTTGGGGTGAAGGGTAATGACAAAGTGGCGGTCAGTTACTGGAAATGCATGCAATAAATTCTGGGTACCATTTAACAATAATAGTACTCCTCTCAATGTTTTTTTTATAATTTATAATACTGCTTAACCTTGCCCTTGTCAGCCAATCTTATCGGGCATCCCGAGAGTAAACAGTTCGTTGCATCAAAAGGTAAAGTGAAACCTCGGTTGGCATATGCCCATATGCGCCGTTAGTGGTTTTTTTGGTTAACATAAAATGTTCAGGCAAAAGCACATTTTCCAGTTAGCACACAATATGGCATGCATCTTATTAATATACAGCGTGAGTGCAACTGTGTGCTTTATGGATTATTAGCTTGCTAATACATGGAAACAGGTAATGGTAATGGTAATGGTTTTATTTCATTTGAACATGCATCAGATTACAATTGAGTGCATCCCATAATCAGTTCCCAGTTCCACATGTCCAAAAGGAGTAGGAAGAAGCAAAGCTTATTAAATCCTACCCCTCCATTTGGTACTTTTACAATCAGTAACTGTTACATTTGTTCACTTCCTGCTTTCCTAATATAGTTTAATTTTTTATTATTTTTTTTAAATCACGTACCAACGTCGGAGGTGATATGAGCATCCAATGCCATAATGTGTACCATAGTAAGTGTCAATATAGTGATATATATAGCACATCATGACTGGTTCAAGACTCTTCATCCTTGTATTTAGCAAACATCAACTGCTTGTATTGTTTCTTGAATTGGCTCATCGTTGTGCATTGTTTGACTTCCTTACTCAATCCATTCCATAGTTTGATTCCACATACTGAAATGCTATGTCTTTTTAACGTAGTCCTAGCATAGAAGTGTTCCAAATGTACTTCTTCCCTGAGATCATATTTCTCCTCTCTTGTAGAGAAGTATTGGATGACATTTTTGGCTAATTGGTTATTTTTAGCCTTATGCATTATTTTAGCTGTTTGAAGATGAACTATATCAGCAAGTTGAAGTATTTGTGATTTTAGAAATAAGGAGTTAGTATGTTCTCTGTCGGCGGCATTATGAATTATCCTTACTGACCTTTTTTGCAGTACATTTAGCGAGTGAATGTTGCTTTTATAGTTATTAGCCCATATTTCCACACAATAAGTAAGATATGGTAGAACCAGAGAGCAATAAAGAGTGTGGAGGGATTTCCGATTGAGAACAAATTTTGCTTTGTTCAATATAGAAATATTTCTGGCCACCTTATGTTGTATATTTGTAATATGAGGTTTACAGCCCATATTTTCATCTATTGTGATCCCCAGAAATGTATTTTCCTCCACCCTTTCAATGTGAAGGGTGAAGTTTTATGAAGACATCATAGAACGTCTTCACGAGTGCCCCTTGCACTCCAAAAGACGTCAGTCTCTTGAGCAGATTCTTCTTGTGTATTGCGTTTGTGTTATGAGTCCAGTCCAGTCTATTGTTGAGGTGAACACCCAGGTTCTTGTAAGATGTCACCATCTCAATGTCCATACCCTGAATGTTCAATGCATAAAAAGTCATGCTAAGTTTTGTAAACCAAGGTTTCTTTAATTAATTAACCTTCTCACTTTTCTTTTAGCAAATGAAAAATCTTAATGTTGATGACCGAACTCCCCTGTGCGTTGCGTTGGGCCCATATTTTGCTGATGGCAAGCGGCGAGTGGACTACGTGCTGGCCTATCACATTCAGAAACCCAACAGTGCGCGGCGCAAACCTCCCAAGTTTGCAGACGGCAACTTTGTTCGCCGGCTCCGACGCAGTCTGAGCTTGAGAAACAGCCGTGCACCGCTGCAGCCCAAAGAGGACCCAGAGATTGCTGCCCAAGAACAACAGACTGATTATCATGAAGATGATAAGCGGTTCCGGCGGGAAGAGTTTGAAGAGAACCTCCAAGAGACTGGGCTGCAGTTGGAAAAGGATGAGCAGGTAAGAAAGGTAGTTGTTTGAATATCTTATTTCTATAGCAGGTATGCTGGTCTTGGCTGAGCAGGTTTTGTATTGAAGGATTATCAAGAAGATACAGAAAATGTAGAAAATATTGTTTTCCAGTAGGGCTGCATGGAGGACGAGTGGTTAGCACGCAGGCCACACAGTTAGGAGACCTGAGTTCAATTCCACCCTCGGCCATCTCTGTGTGGAGTTTGCATGTTCTCCCCATGCATGCGTGGGTTTTCTCCGGGTACTCCGGTTTCCTCCCCCATTCCAAAAACATGCTAGGTTAATTGGCGACTCCAAATTGTCCATAGGTATGAATGTGAGTGTGAATGGTTGTTTGTCTATATGTGCCCTGTGATTGGCTGGCCACCAGTCCAGGGTGTACCCCGCCTCTCGCCCCAAGACAACTGTGATAGGCTCCAGCACCCCTGCAATCCTTGTGAGGATAAGCAGTCGAAAATGAATGAATGTTTACCAGTATTGAATCCATTACTATTTCAAATGTTACCTTTTACTGTAACCATTGTAACATTACTGTTACCATTAATGTTACCGGTGTAAAATGTGGCGCATTATTATTCACTGATATCTAACAGTGTCTATGCGCTGGCTCATAGATACGGTATGTGATGTTAGCGAACGACTCTAGTCTTTTGAATTGTTCTTTTGAGTGTTATCGCGTATATAAGAATATCACATATAAGCCGTTTATTCATTCATTTTCTGACATGCCTTCTGTTATGCTTATGGATTCATGAAACATGTTATCCAAAGATCTGTTTTATTACAGAATAAGATTCCGGGAGTTGTCTTTTTGAAGATCCATGCTCCATGGAATGTCCTTTGTCGGGAGGCTGAGTTCATGAAACTTAAAATGCCAACAACCAAGGTACACACAAACGAGTCCATCCCTAAAGGCTTCATCAAAACACTGAACTAAACTTATTTACTGCTATACAGTACTCAGACAAATTCATTCTTCGCACATATCACATGTTTGGACAATTAAATATGAAATCCTATCAGGTATCCAGATATTTTGTTGCATTCCGTTTCCTTGTTAAGTCTCCAATCACACTCTCATTCTCTCTTTAATTACCTTGTTTGCTCACTGCGAAGAATGCTTCACTAATTCACTAGTGTAGTCTGGACACCCTGGACTCCTCACTGTTTCTTAGGTACATTACTTTTTGTCTTTGAAATCGGGTTTATACTGAGTGTTGGACACGTCAAATTATACAACGGTCCAACTTTAAGTCTTTCAAACTCATGGATCAGAGCTTCAGGACCAGATAAAAGGGGTGTAGAATATAAGCTCACTTTAATATCTATCTGTAGAGGAAATTTCATTAAAATCTATTAAAATAGGGTTGGATGATATTTTTGATGTACTGATATAGGTTTTTCTCAGGCTGGGCAATGTGGACCAAAACTCATATCTTGATATATTTAGGTTGAATATTGATATACGACATATATCCCAATATTCTTTTCAATCTGTCCATCTAGACATTTCAGGTATCATTTTTATTTATTTATTTTTATGTGAGTCATGGTCTCACCTTGGGCACCCCAATGAAAAATTGCTGGCTCCGCCACTAAGAGTGCTAAGCCAACATGAAAATTATTATGCTTGATTATCTTCCCTGGACTTCTTGATGATGAAAAAATGCAAATTGCTGACTTTTAAAACAAATGTCACAGCCTATGCCTGATGGAAAGTATTTCTCAGATGTTTTACAATGTTGTATACAGTCAGCTGATGCAGATGTTTTATCCATCACATACATGTTGTGAAAACAGATACATATTTGTTAATTCCACCACATGTACAGGTACGTATGTGACACATATCTGAATTGGAAATTTAGTTCGACAATATCGGCATGTCGATTATCGGCAAAAAAGCCCAGATCAGACGTTATATTAGTATAATAAATAATAATAACTGAACAAGTTCAAGACTCTTCCTTCCTTGTATTTTGTAAACATAAACTGCTTGTATTGTTCCTTGAAATCTCTGAATTCTACCAGAATCAAGTGAACATTTCCCTCCTCTTGCTTGTAGGTTTTTGATGTGAAACAAGGAGGTAATATTGTTGAAAAGATTCGACTGTTCATACACAAAGTCACAGCACCTCTGCACCCAAAAGTGGACACCCTTCAGCCACAAAGTGTGAAATCCCTCAGTCACCCTTTCTCCAGAGAGAAGGAGCACCTGTGAGTAAAATCCCCAACTGGGCAAACACTGTTGACATCATATGCTTGTATCTTTGTAGACTGAAACCCAGTTGTGATGTATAGTATCACCATTTAAACCTTTCATTCGGGGTAATTCGGTTGGATTTGATACAATAGTGTTAAGGTTAGATATTTTTGCCATACAAAAAAATCGACATGCCTTGTATTTTATTGAATTGACCAACGTTTCTTTGAAGTCAAAAGTAGAGTTGAATTTTAATGAAATATACTTGCCTCATTTTCTGTTGTGCATACGTAGAAGTTACGAACATAACTGGAGCTGGAGCCTATCCCAGCTGTCGAGAGAGAGACGGGGGACTGGTTGCCAGCCAATCACAGGGCACATATAGACAAACAACCATTCACACTCACATTCATACCTATGGACAATTTGGAGTCGCCAATTAACCTAGCATGTTTTTGGAATGTGGGAGGAAACCGGAGTACCCGGAGAAAACCCACGCATGCACAGGGAGAACATGCAAACTCCACACAGAGATGGCCGAGGGTGGAATTGAACTCTGGTATCCAAGCTCTGTGGCCTGCGCTCTAACCACTCGTCCGCCGTGCAGCCGTACCTTGTACAACATACAGTACATAACTACAATAAAACAACACAAAATGCAGCAGTGATATTTCAGTGTAAACCCGAAGCAGAGTGCAACGATGGATTACTTTTTCTTTGTAAACCGACCCATCCAAACATTGTAAATGCCTTGGTCTAAAAAGAGGGCTTATTTGGTAATTTATCCACTTGCAACATGTGATCTAAGAAAAAAAATACTGATTATGTTGTAATTTCTCAAATCCTAATGTGTTTGGGAGTGTGTGTGTGGGGGTGATCTATATTGCTGGCATAAAATAGATAGACGAATGGCATAGATTACGCATGCCTAACATGTGACTGACGAAAAATAGGCAGATCGGACATGTTCTACATTTGTGTAGCACCGGATTGTGTAATGACAGCCTTGAGAGGAGCAATGCAAGTAGATTTTACGGGGTAAAAAGATGATTGCAAAGCCAAATGCCATGGACCCATGGTGGAAATATTGGTAGTGAGCAAAGTGAGCCCATAAACCAGTATGAGCCAGTATGCCGAATTTTTTCAAAAGTGATGACATCATAAATAAATACCCACCCAAAACCACTTTCCCCATCTGTGAAAAAACACTACAAACCGAAAGTCAACAGTCACTGAAATGTTTGATCAGCAAAGTAAACACAAACCGAACAGTGTGAAATGGTGTGCATTCCCATAGTGTCGTTTAATACATCGCCTACGAAATGCTACTCTTTAATACAGTACGATAAAGCAAGCATTTCAAGAAATGCTGCAAATGTTTTATAGACAGTGTGAATTGGCTGTGAGAAATTCCACAATTTTACAGAATAAAAGTTGACATGAAACATGACATGAAATGTTATATTATTGGCTGCACAACGGTTAGCATGCGGGCCTCACAGCTACGAGACCCAAGTTCAATTCCACCCTCGGTCATCTCTGTGTGGAGTTTGCATGTTCTCCCCGTGCATGCGTGGGTTTTCTCCAGGTACTCCGGTTTCCTCCCACATTCCAAAAACATGCTAGGTTAATTGGCGACTCCAAATTGTCCATAGGTATGAATGTGAGTGTGAATGGTTGTGTATATACGTGCACTGCGTTTCTCTGATGACCAGTCCAGGGTGTACCCCGCCTCTCACCCAAAGACAGCTAGGATAGGCTCCAGCATACTTGTGACCCGAGTGAGGACTGTATGTACATGTTGACTCCAACAGCTCACCCTTCTGGCAACATGTATTAATGACTTTCTGGGAAAATTACTTTTTTGTGAATGAAGGGCCTGTTGCTTTAATTTGACTTATGTAGTGATAGCTTATTATGTAGTTGCAAAATCCTGACAATAGTTAAACTGTTTTTTGTTTTGGTTTTCTTCACTAGATTTGATCTGTCAGACAGAGACAAGTTCTTTGACAGCAAGACCAGGAGTGCAATAGTAAGTATTAGCTTCATGCAAGCAATTTGAACAAGGGTTCAAACAACTTATCAACTGACTATAAATATAAATGTGCCTAATAATTCTCTCAATCGGTATGTTTATAGAATAGAATAGAATAGATCAAGCCTTTATGTATGTACATTGTGGCATGGACTGTAACAACAAATAATAAATGAGTTGGAGGTCTGCGATGTGATCATCTGTCTGGCTGTGACTATAAAGCCTCGGCCCCAAATTGCTGTTTTGGGAATGCGTACTGCCTCAGTACAGATTTAGAAGTATGCAGACACTATGTAGCACGTTTAGTGCAGGAGGAACTTTCATTGTGTGCAGGGCTGCTTCAGGCTCCGGATGATGTGTGATGTGCATATACTAATTGTGACTCGTGTTTTTGGGCACAAAGAATGGTTTCTACTGTACTGTATGTACTGTACATATACGTATATAGTCATACTTGTCACATGGGACCTGTATTATCTATCATTTCTCATTTGAATTCTAGCTTCTCCTGACTTGAAGTGTTTGCTATGTTTTCAGGTGTATGAAGTGCTCAAAAGGACAAGATGCACCCGGGCTACATACTCAATGGGTAAGAAGTCTCCAAGATGACTTGAAGAGCACACTCACACAAGCCAATTATTTCATGCCTCGGCACACTCCGCACCTAAAGCACTACACCTTTGACTTGTGTGGGCTCACTGATCCGCTCATTAGCAATACACAACACAAAGTACTGTGTCACAGACAAAAAAAAACACTTTTACAGGTTTAGGAAGCAAAATGAGTCACTGACTGACTGGTGACTGGCCTCCCACAAGTGACAGGGTGGAGAGCTTCGTCATCCCAGAGGAGCTAATAGTAGAGCCACTGCTTTTCACATTAACAAGTAGCTCAGGAGCTTGGAGGGCACACTGGTGGGATTATGTGTCCCAGCTGGCCTGTGCCACTGTGTCTCCCCCTCCAATGGAACTGCAGGAGGTGGCCTGAGACAAAGACGTTCAAGCTCACCAGTTGAAACTACCTGACCAAGATAACTGGAAGAAAATGGAAGGATGTGTATTCAGTGCCTTGTTCAATGCTTTATCTGTGTTTTTTGCATCAGCCTAAATCCAGACTGGCAGTTTAGGGTAGCTCACGCCTCTCACCCAGAGTCAAATGGAATGCAACAAAATGTAGACAACAGAGTATAAATATAATTTTCCTTTGAGGGACTATAATTAGGACAGCAAATTATATGCTAACAATTATCATTACAGAACCCACTGGTCGCTCCAGTGGACTTCTAGGCATTTTCTGTTTTGAGCTCATGGTAGCGTATGAGGTAAACGTTATGCATGCTGGTTAGCATGTTGGTTACACAGAAGATCTGGAAGATTTGGGTTTGAATCTCTGTTGGACATACATTATCTGGTGGAGGCTGCATGTTTTCCCTGTACGTATCCGGGTCTTTCTTCTCTGGCTTTCTTGAACATTCTCAAAATATACATGCTAGGTTAATTGGTGACTCCAAATTGTCCATAGGTATGAATGTGAGTGTGAATGGTTGTTTGTCTATATGTGCCCTGTGATTGGCTGGCCACCAGTTTAGGGTGTACCCCGCCTCTCACCCAAAGTTAGCTGGGATAGGCTCCAACATGTCTATTACTGTGACCCTAGCGGCATAGAAAATTAATGAATGAATAATCAGAGGAAACTAATTGCTGCAGCAATTCACAAGGTTGCCCAGTTTTCTGTACCCTTAATCCTCCCCATTCATAATATTGTGGAGTTGTTGTCATCTATTAGCAGGAACAGTTTTAGAACAGTTTGGACAAGTTGTCTTCCCTCATATTCCTTCCCTGACACCCATAACAGCAATTACTTTTTTTTTTTTTACTAAAAGTTTTTTGTTTGTCAGATGTAACTTTTTAGTTTCCATGTATTTTTGTTTTGGAGTATAATGAATGAATGAATGATTGATGAATGATTTTCACAGGGATTACCAGTCTACTGGCCAATGGTGTTTATACTGCAGCTTACCCCCTTCATGATGTGAGTATCACCATCAATCCAAATCAAACACATGTGGAGTAAAAACGTTTCTAATACAAAAGGTCATCTATATTTATGTTACAATCTTAAGGAATATGTGACAAATAGTGACACTGTTGTGCTTTTTTGCTTGAATTTTACAGGGTGACATTGAAGGAGTGAATGCTGAACCTAATGACAGAAAGGTAACGGCTCAGTAATAAAGAAATTTGTTATTTAAGATTTATTGGGCTTATCGTGCTCATCCAGCATGCAGTATGACTCTTGAATACAGTTGTATGCTTCACAACCTTCACTGCTTTCAGATTGGAGTTGAGTCTGTACAGTACAGATACGTAAATAGATATGTAATAAACTTAAAGAATGAGAAGTGCTATTCTTACATTATCACATACTTTACATCATTTAAATGGTATAATAACTCTCTTAACAGACATTGTATGAGGAGTGGGCCAGCTACAGTGTATTCTACAAGTACCAACCCATTGGACTAATTAGGTAAGAGCCAAGGCACACAACACGGATGTGGTTATAGGAGTGTTATTTCAAGTCTAATTTTTAATACATTAAGAGCCTGGTTGGACTCATGCAATGTATTAATAACATGACAAGACGCTCACCATATTATATGCAGAATGCATGCAAATCAAGGCAAAAAGTTGCTGGACAGTATTCCATTGTTCATTGCAGGCGATAGGTTCCCATAATAGCCCGCAATAACTGAAATCCATGAAGTAGCCAACCTTATTTATTTGAAATTATTATAAACTGTATGTTTAAAGGCTATAAAAGCCCTCACCATACACTTTGTACACTTTTCTCAGACAGGCACACATTTCTCTCTTGTTTAAACAGTCAAAGTTCAGATTATGTTTTAATTTTAATGATCAATTTCTTGGACACAATAAATTATTAAGTGACTCACCGTATTCACTCCTCTGTCGTGCCTCATCATAGTCTCCTTGTATCCTTGTTAAAACATACTGCTCCTGTTGCAGTGTTTTATTCCACCTGCTAGATCCCCATGAAAGGAAGATTCATTTACAGTATTCCATAATGGCGCCCTAGTGATTATACAACTACGATCGCTAGTAAAGAGGAAACATGACAATGGTGCACAGAGGAGATTGATTGACAATGGTTAACAGCCAATCAGGACGCAGAACAAAATGGGCAGGCTACACATATACTGAGAGAACTGGACATGTCTCTCACATACACACATATACACATACAACAAATATTGGAAAATGGATGGAGATTCTGGAATATCTAGAAAGCTTTCTGTGCATGTTATTGTGTGTAGCTACTCTATAAGTGTCCACAACTCAATACAAAGGCCTGAAAAATGAGCATAATAAGTCCCCTTTAAAGAGAGTATCATAAAGATGTTGTAAATGTTAAATTTTTCTTTGGTTTCTCTGCCCGCAGGAAATATTTTGGGGAGAAGGTTGGATTGTACTTTGCGTGGCTGGGAGTCTACACACAAATGTTGATCCCTGCAGCCATCGTTGGAGTCATTGTCTTCCTCTATGGTTGTGCTACTGTTGATGATAACATACCAAGGTATATTTACGAGCCATGAGTAGCCATAGTAGTTATACTAGGTAGTTATACTACCTAGTGCTACTGCATATGTACAACTGGTTTGTAAATGTTCTAGGATCACGTCAAAATTCTGCAATAAGAAAAAAAAGTTGTAATCCAATGAGAAAAGGGCAGAATTTCACAAGAATAACATCGTAATATGAGGAACATCATTTTAATAGTGTAAAGTTGAAATATTAAAGAGAAACCACACAAAAAATTGTAATATTGTAACACTCTGCGCTCAGCCAAACACCAGACCAGATAGGCGGAACAAACGCCGTTTTTTTTATTAAGGTCCAAGAAGCAACAGTTCCTACAAGGGCTACTGTTGCGGCCGTAACCCACGCCACAAATATGTAACTCCAATGTGTTTTTTTACATCACTTCCTGTCCGTCACCCCTTTTTCTCTCGCCATGTCGACACATGCACAAATACAACACATAACACCTCTAAGGGTCATTACAATATGAAAACAAAACAACTAATAATGTTTTGTTAAGCGGTGAGCATAAGCGGTAGAAAATGAATGAGTGAATGATTACTATACACAACTCAACAGTGTCTTATTTTGCATCAACTCACAGATCACTACAAAAATGAAAGAGTTAGATATTAAAGTGAATTAATCATTATTTATGACTTAATGTAATACTACACTAAACTAAATGGTTGTGTGTGTGTGTGTGTGTGTGCATGTGTGCACACTGTGTGTGTGTATGTGTATGAGGGCTTAATTTTGTATGGAAGATTAGATAAGCTGGTATGATAGAATTTTTAGTAGAAAAACAAACCTCACGATTCAGCACCCGTTGGATTAGGAGCGTGCGCCTGGCCCATAACCAAAATCCCATTTTCCCAAGAGATTTGCTTTCAAAAACAATTTAATATCTTTTCATCTTTTCTGTCCACACAAATACATCCTTTCATTTCTCCTGACTCTGGTGTTATACATCCATCCACATAAAACACATTCACTGGCTGTCATGTGCATTTTAGAAAGAAAACAAGCAAGAGGACAGGGCTGTTTGTGTTTTACTGTATATTCCGTGAATCTTTTGGTGTGTTCTAATTTGACTGTCCTGCTATTTCCTGTTACAGTATGGAGATTTGTGATCCGAGGAACAACATCACCATGTGCCCGCTTTGCGATAGTGCCTGTAGCTATTGGAAGCTTGTGACGGCATGTGGTACTGCCCGAGCCAGCCACCTCTTTGACAACCCGGCAACCGTCTTTTTCTCCATTTTCATGGCCCTGTGGGGTAAATACCGTATATTCCATTTGATTTTATTTAATTGGATGTCTTTTTGACAAGGGGACTTGTTTTTTTAGTATTTTGCTAAATATTTTTAAGTACTACTTAAAAAAAATAAAATTAAGTTACATTTATCTGGTACAACTTATTCAGAAGACACGAAGACTGATACAGCAAAATATGAAGGTACTAGTTAAAAAAAAAAAAGAAGGTACTAGTTCCATTACTAGTGTAATGGTACAACATTGTTGCGGTTTGGTATGTGCCTTGGTTTTTCAGTCAGTATTGGGTTTCTTTATGGTGCAGTCATGGAACAAAATGCAAAACATGCCAGCAACCACAATTTGCAGGAAGAGGAGGAACTAGCGAGCACATGCACCACATGACCAATGGTGCCCTTCCCTGGCCCGCCCAGGGGAAGGTGGCTCTGGTCAGTGCACACATGACTAAAACCACTGTCAACAACTCAATTAGTTGCACATGAACAAATGCTGCTTCAATTTCCATTTTTTTAATATGTAAACACATAATGGATTTTATTTATTAATGGTGTTTTCTTGGTTGTGTAGCCGTTCTCTTCATGGAGCACTGGAAGAGGCGGCAGATCCGACTGAATTATGTTTGGGACCTGACGGGTTTTGGAGAGGAAGAGGAGGTGAGAACCATATAGTATATCTGGAAACTATTATTATGCATTCATGATTCCTGCAAGGTGAGATAATTAGATAAATAAGCTGAATCTGGATCTTAATGAGGTTTTAAGTAGAGATACGACATGTAAAAGCAAGAAGCGGGAGTGTGACAAAAAGCACTTTGAAAAAGTAATTTATTGAAAACAACAATTAAAGTGGGGCTGCACGGCGTTCAAGTGGTTAGTGCGCAGACCTCATAGCTAGGACACCCGAGTTCAATCCCACCCTCGGCCATCTCTGTGTGGAGTTTGCATGTTCATCCTCCCACATTCCAAAAACATGCTAGGTTAATTGGCCACTCCAAATTGTCCATAGGTATGAATGTGAGTGTGAATGGTTGTTTGTCTATATGTGCCCTGTGATTGGCTGGCCACCAGTCCAGGGTGTACCCCGTCTCTCGCCCGAAGACAGCTGGGATAGGCTCCAGCACCCCTCTGCAACCCTTGTGTGGATAAGCAGTAGAAAATGAATGAATGAATGAACAATTAAAGTGAGGCTGTTTGGCAGATGATCAAAAGTTTAAGAGCATCACACACATGCGGGATGGTCCAAAAGAGTTTTCTCTCTCAGTAATAGCAGAGTTTGACCGGGAGATTATTCCGTTGTGCTGCATTTAGTTGCTATTGCGTTTGGGCGTTCTCCCGTTGGCTCTGTTAGCATTAGCTCGGTAACGTTAAGGCTGTTGACAGTGTAACATTCACATTGGCTTGCAACGGTTAAGTAAGTAAGGCTTGGGAACTTGTGTGGAATTGGATGCACTTCTGGGTGGTATTTGGCACGTTGACATTAGTGTGGGGTGGGTTCATGTTCACAATGACATTTTATTAGTTTTTCCATGAAGTTATGGCTTTTATTATTTTTCCTTACAGGTTCATTGGTGGATTTATGAAAAAAAATCGGCCAATTTATTCCTAAATATTATTATTGTAATTAATATTTGTAATTTTATATTATATTATAATATTATATTAGTTTGTTTTTTTTACAAATACAAATACTTTTCTGACCTCAACAAACACAAATACGGGCTGAGTTGCACACCCTTGTATATATGATATGTAAAGCGAGAGAATAATTAGTAAATGCAGGTAATATGGTGTTTTTCTTAGAACTGAAAGTTGAAATTATAGCCATAGATGAAAAAAAGTTGTATTTGACGAGTAACTGACAGGGAATGTGAAGCAAATGTCTTCATTCATATTGACTTTACATGTTTATTTTTTTCCCAATTTTTTTTATGTTCAAATTGTTGGCTCATTGCTTGTTCACACTTTCTCAGTCAACTATAGTCTCTCCAATTTATATCTGCCATCAAAATGAGGTAGCTATTTTTAAATGTAAAAAGTCCAACAATTTGAATGTTAATTTCTTTATTTATTTCATTATTTCTGCCCCCCAAATTCTTCATTAAAATTCTTTATTATCCTTCATTAAAAAAGTAAACTTCATGCCTAAATACCTTTCAAAGCCGATCATACAAAATAATCGGTGTGCAGTGGCAAACCCTACATTATTTGTTGCGTCACATGGGGTCGCCAACACCCGTGTTGAGCTGACATTTTGTCACTTTGTCCCGTATTGCCGTAAGAATCAACACTAGTCTGTAAAATCTAAATAGCTTCAGTTTGACAGATTGACACAGGCTACGTGATTTAATGCCGGAGTACTTGATCATAAAGAACTCTGTTTAGCGCCCTCATTTAAACCATGCAAACCTTTATGACACTGCCATTTTAAAGCTTTTGAATCGACAATTGTTGGGAACCAGAATAGAAATGAAGAATCGGAACTGGAATTGTACAAATTCAAACAATGTCCAAAAATACTTGTTAGTTGGGAGAACCAAGGTACCACTGTATAAATGACACTAGAAAAATACCAGCGGTTTTCCAGCAATGCTTCTGAAAATGCTTACTTACGCCTTCATATTCTAACAGTGGAATAGCATTATTATTATTATAATCATTATTATTATTAAGTTATTTATCACTTATTGTGCATTGTATGTGACTGGCTGACAGTCTGTCCCTTTTTTCTGATGTTCATTTTGCAGGAGGAACACAAGGTTTGGATATGACTCGCCTTTTTACTTCTATGATGGCTTTTTGGTTTTCCAGCACTACTGCTAGACTAACCTCTTTCACTCGGTGTATATTTTCTCTATCACTTTACGCTGCTTTCTTTCTTGGGGTGCTTTCTTTCCTTACCTTCATGTAACTCCTCTATTGGTGGTCCTGCACAAACTGTCCCTGAAACAAACCGGTCTTATTTTCTATAGTGTGTTTCATGGTTTACTTTCAGGTGTTTGATTTCTTTTCCAGGACCATAACCGAGCTGAGTACGAGCTTCGTGTCATGCAAAAAGCAATGAGACAAGAAAATTCAACCTCAAAGGTAAAATCAATATTTTTATCCATCATAGTAAGCACTGACTGAAAATGCTTTGCTTGTGTTTTTCTAAATTGAATTTGTTGTATGCTGTGTTGTCTGTTTAGTGTATATGTACAAAAGACAAAATTCATTCAGCAACTATTTTTGTCATAAACTTTTAAAAGCGGAGTTGTGTTGCTATGGATTTACACTTGTATCATTACTTTAAAATGCTCAACTATTGTATCAAACTGTGCTAATGAGCAAAATGCATTCAATTGATACATATTGTATTTTCATAGTATTGACAGGCAGAAGGGAAGAGTGTGTGGGCATTACGTTAGATTCAACATGTGCAGTAGTTAGCCATGGCTCCAGCCCATATATTGGTCATCGGCTTTCTGCTAGCCCTCATATATTGGTATCGGCATCGGCCCCAAAAATCCCATATCGGGTTCTAGTAAGTATTTTGTTTGCCTCTTTCCTGGTTATGGAGTCGCCACAGCTGATCTTTTTGATCTGCATACTGATTTGGCCCTTTAAATACCAGATGCCCTTCCTTATGAATACCAATGATGCTTACTAGTGGAGATTCGAACCCTGGGCATCCGCTCAAAAGTCCAGAATGCTAACCACTACACCATGGCGGGCTCACTATGTACATATATAGTGATATATAAAGTATATTCAGTTATATTTCTCGATACATAAATAGCATTACATTACGTAACCCCTCCCCCATAACCACTGTTGCTTACTCATCTCCTCCAACCAATTGTGAGAAGGAGTAAGTATTTTTTTTGTACAAAGATGGAGGCTGGGGTGCCTGAGTATGTTGACCCAGTTCTCCTTGACGATGACGTGATAGCTTGGGGCGGACTAAGCTGTGAAGACACACTGTAAATATTTGGGAAGTACAGTGGGCTCAGTCTTCCTGTGCAATTTGACAATCATCTTGTATGTACGCATATGAAGCCTACTGGCCAATTTAAGTTTTTTTCATTTAAGGCTGAATTTATTGCTATTGGCTGCGAGATTTCCATTGATTTTTCAATCATTATGAGTTACGTTCCGTAAAGTCGAAATTGAGATTTTTTTTTCATTATCCAGAAATTTACACCCATTTGCATGAATGTGAATGTCAGTAAAACTCAAGTTCATCCATGTAGATGCAAAGAATACATTTGTTTATAGTGGATATGTCATTTTCAAGAAACATTGATATTCATGCCAAAGGTGGGTGTATGTAAACTTCTGTTTTTTTTATGTTAGGGTGAGAAAGTGAAGCTGACATGTACAGACAGACTGCCAGCTTACTTGACAGTGGTGGCCATGATGGCATTCATGGTGAGTACGTTTTTAATCTGTTTTTAATTGCTATTGTAATTGCTTCCAATCATTTCCTGTATGCTAATGGAGATTCAGTGTCCACAGTCGAAGCATTTTTTTTAGATTAATTAATTTGTTCCAAAAGGTCAGATCAAAACCAAAAGCTACAAAAGCGGATGCAGTTTTACCCTTGTTGGATATAATGTAAATGTAATTCATCTGTATCTGTAATCTTTTCTGCTTACTTGTAGATCTCAGTGACGTTTGTCATTGTCTTCGGTGTGATCCTCTACCGGATTAGCATTAAGACGGCTTTGCACATCAGCACCTACCCTGCAGCACGGTACAATGTCCGGGCCACCGTCAAAACAACGGCTGCCATCATCAACCTCATCGTCATCATCATCTTAGATGAAATCTATGGTGCTATCGCACGCTGGCTCACTGTACTTGGTAAGAAAAACCTTCTCCAATTGATTTATTGATCATTGTCATAGACATTCATAGGCATTCAAAAGTTACAATTAAATGCATTTTTTTTTGTTTTTTTCAGAGGTTCCAAAAACAGACAAAAGCTTTGAAGAGAGGCTTATCTTCAAGACATTTATCTTGAAGTTTGTCAACGCTTTCACACCGATTGTTTATTTGGCCTTTTTTAGAGGACGGTAAGAAATCACTCACTTACTGCATTTGTGTTTACTCATGGCTAATTACATTTATTTTAATTATGAGGAACTGGGTGAGAAGAGGGATTTTGTCACACTTGAGACAATAACTTTCAAATTACATAAAAAAATAATTTCTATTTTTAATATGCATATACCTGTAGGTCCCCTTTATGTGATGATATTTCTCTTTTAAAGGGGACCTACTATGTTCTTTTTCAGCCCTTTGCATTAACTTGTGGACTTCTATAGAGCAGCTTCACATTAAACTTACCTATTCCAGCTGTATTCCCTTTCATTTCCTATTGCCGTTTGTTTGAATTTATTGCACCCACGGCCTGCCTCTAAGCACACCCACTCCACCGGGCAGCTGCCGAACCCCACTTTCTAATTTTGTAGGTATCGGAGTTGACAATAAACGGCGATTTATTGCCATTGCTAACACCGTAGACAGAGCGAAGCAGAGCTGGGCATGCCCATATAAGGATTCATGTCACACAATTTGGCTACAGAAAACTTTCTGAAACCAAGTGTTCAGCGCCTTCCCAAAGTTCTTTCATCGCTCACTTCCAAATGCGCAAACCTCCTTATCTGAAACTTTGGCATCGTTTAACACAAGAATACACAATACTTAGTTTTTTCCACTTTTCTGACCAATAAATGTAGTTAGAAAGTAGTATTCTCGTGTTAAACCATGCCAAAGTTTCAGATAAGGAGGTTTGCGCATTCGGAAGTGCGCCCTGAAAGAAGTTTGGGATGCCTCAAAATGCTCGGTTTCACAGGGCGTTGCAAAACTGTTGCTTTGTGATGTCACAGAGGAGCGGGCTTACTTGTGGGTGTGGTCCTCCTCCAAACGCCGCAAAAACGGTTTTCTGTGTAGAATTATGATGTGTGAGTTTTTACACTAGTCGACAGCCGAATGTTACAATGCTAAGGCGACTTACCATTGAGAGATGTCTTAAAGAAACCTCTTTTCTTGAGAAACTTCGGACAGTCCAGTCTCTATGTCCGGATCAGATTCACACATGTGGTGTGGATTAAAAGCGAACATTTTAAAAAGATCAACTCCTACAAATTTGGGTTTGAAGCTCGCATCACAAATCGGAAGTCCTTCTAAGCACTCGGGTGTGTGACAAACCACAGCGTTAATGTTAGTACACGTACTTACTTACTATATTACATTCATTTGTTGCAGTTAAGTGTGAACAGAGTTCTGGTAAATGGTACAATACAAATTGTATGTGTTATTGTTATCCATAGGCTTGTGGGGCGGCCAGGAAAATACCTGTATGTTGTCGGATCATACAGAATGGAAGAGGTAACTCCCAATAGTGTTTCTATATGCATATTCTGTTTTTTTCCAGTATTTCAGTAATTTAACTGATAATTCATGTGATATGTTGGGCACTAACATGAAATGCTTTTCAGAGAGAGTAAATCGTTTGTCTTCATGTCCTGTTTCTCCTCCAGTGTGCGCACGCAGGATGCCTTATGGAGTTATGCATCCAGTTATGTATCACCATGCTTGGCAAACAGCTCATCCAAAACAACCTGTTTGAGATTGGCATACCGTGAGTGCTTAACTTTGATTCGATTGGGAGTCATGTTTTCCAAAGAAACTTGACTACACCTCACAATACCTATTATTTTTAACAGACCACCTGCTAACAGACCATTTTGATTTCTTTGTTTCATTTGTTCTGTAGCAAGCTGAAAAAAATGCTACGCAAGAAGTCGTCCGACCTAGACACAAAGCGAGAAGAGGAACTGGCCAAGACATTGAAACGGCATGAGAAGGATCACTTCTTGGGCCCCTTTGTAGGCCTTAATCCAGAGTATATGGAAATGAGTAAGTTTGTTTTGAAACTGTTATGTAGGGTAACACTTACAGCTACTCTTTCCCATCATATCGATAGAAAATATGAGGTTTCTTTCATTGGCTCAAATATTGCATGATGTGGTTGATGTTCGAACAAACCTGGGTGAACCCCGCCTTTCACCTAAAGTCAGCTGGGATAGGCTCCAGCACCCCTGCGATCCTCGTGAGGATAAGCAGTAGAAAATGAATGAATGAATGAATGAATTGTGAATGAGTTTGTGTCCCATTTAATATCTCTGTTGTATTGTTCTTCCATGTAGCAAAATCACTTATTGATAATATTGGAAAAGAAATGATGGTGTGGATCTATGCCATTCTCCATATCCAGTCATTTATGGTCAATGTAGTGAAAGGTTTCCAATTCCAGACCTTCTTTTTCAGCAGTCATTTGGCGATATACTGTAGTGTTGATGTCATCCAATTAGGATGAATGTATTCCTTCAGGGCCCACACAGTGGCCGAGTGGTTAACATGTTGGCCATTTGGGTTTGAATCTCCACTTAGGCATCTCTGTGTGGAGTTTGCATGTTCTCCCCGGGCGTGGGTTTTCTTTGGTTACTCCGGTTTCCTCCCACATTCCAAAAACATGCAGGGTTAATTGGTGACTCCAAATTGTCCATAGGTATGAATGGGAGTGTGAATGGTTGTTTGTCTGTATGTGCCCTCCGATAGGCTGGTGACCAGTCTAGGGTGTACCCGCCTCTCACCCGAAGACAGCTGGGATAGATTTTGTGTTTTTTTTTGTATACTTCCAGAGAGTGGAATGCATGTATCAGTCAGTTGACCACCTATGGCACTGTTGAAGCAACATTTATTATATATGTTATATATATTTAATCTTGTTCTCCCCTTCTGTTCTCAACTGTCAGTGGAGGACCTTGGCGCAATGTAGCACAGTTACAATCACATCATTCATTCGTCTACATCGATTCTCCACTTCACTTGCACTCTGGTTTAGTCCTTCGCTCTGACTTCTTTTTTTGACATATCGTGCATTATCATCCCCTTTATATTCCCTTAGGATTTTGCTGTCATAGCGCAGTGTGGTCGTTTTGAAATGTCTTTGTCATTTTTCTGGAACTTGACGTTACTATTTTGATTGGCTTGTTTGATTGACTGACAATTATGATTGACAGTGATAAAAATAGAGTTGAAGCAAATATTTTTATTCAACACCTGGCAACCTGCTAGCTCATCAGCAACCTGTTGGAGACCCCTGTGACAGCATCACTATCATAAAGCTGGATACACTACATGTTTATGGTAAACAACTTTGACACACAACCAAAATTATTACGGTTATTGCTAAGTTAGCATGTACACCATGAATGTGATAACCACTTGTAGCTACCACATGTAGGACAAAAACATGATAAAGCTCGGTGGATAACTCTATTTATCTCGATCTGGCTAGCTCGCTGCCGCCAATGTGAGGCAGGGTGACAAAGTGTGTAAACAAACAGTCAAACGACAATGAATTTGATCATTGAGGGATCAGACACACTGGTATTGATAGGATTAAGCTGTGATAAGATGATGTCAATGGACTCCACATTTTACAGACTGAGTTTTGATTCTCACGGTAATAAGGGACAAAGTGCGTGAATTGTCAACTATAGTACGTATATGGAATGTCAGGAAAGTTTTGGAATTGAACAGCCTCATAAATCGTTGGTCACACACTGACAAATTGTCAGTGTCACTCTCTCACGCTTTCATTGTTATGCTGGAGCCTATCCCAGCTGACTTCGGGCGAGAGGCAGGGTACACCCTGGACTGGTCGCCAGCCAATCACAGGGCACATATAGACAAACAACCATTCATACCTATGGACAATTTGGAGTCAGATCTTTCACTTTGACACAAATGTAGCCATATATATTAAGCCACAATGTCTAAACAACAATGCAACAACATAAACAACACAAAAAATGGTTGTTTGGTTGTTCCAGAGCATGTATTTCAATAAAAAAGATGCAGTGTTGTTGTTGCCCATGCAAGAAGCTTAGAAGCATTGACACAAACCCCCGCTGCCAACTGTCTTCCTCTCAAACGCCAGATCAATCGTCCATGAAATAGACAAATTGGAGCAAAACCATCAGGGACTGCTGTGGAACAATTAGCAGGTCACAGCAACCATCAACTGGATCGCAGCAGATTTGACTGATAAAAAAAAATTCCAGGATCACTGGAATCACTGTTCACCTGACTTCTGTCAATCATGTGGTGACCCTTCTACCGTATCTGCCCAAAGAGCCAACAGGCTGTCAACAGTCTGATTCATATTTAGGGATTTAACATAAATTGTGTCGCTAGTGAACAATGGCAATTGAAGAGAGAAGGGGAGAGATGTGGAGTTTAATCAAATCTAATCGAATCATTACAACTGTCAATTTTATTGCTAATTCTGAATTCTGATAGATCAGAGGAGAACATCAATATCTAGCAGAATGGTTTGGAGGGAGATGAACAAGCCGAGTCAAAAATAGACATTTTTAATGTCTATCTCAAGGTTTTTAGGAATTCAGTGGTGGTCCAGGGACTAACCCTAACTCATAAAAATCTACTGTTCTCAGATCAGTACACCCAAGAAGGGTTTCCAGCCCTGATGGAGCACCTGAGAAAATACTGAAAGCATGTGTTGATGAGCTTTATCAGGCTCTTCTCAGTCACAACTAGCCTTATTTAAGGCCAATTACCCCAAAACAACCACAATCACAAAATGCTTTACCCTAAAGAATGGCTCTTTGGATAGTAAAGGTTGTTGACCTCTGGTCTAAACAAACACATACTAATGACTTATTGACCAATTGACCAATTGTCCTGGTGTTCTCCATCACTGTCTGGTATGCAGCCTGTTCCACGGCAGACAGGAAGGCTTTACAGAGGGTAGTAAATACAACCCGAAAGATTATTGGCTGTCCCTTATCCTTCCTGCAGGAGATTGCCCTCTCCCATTACATCATCAGACTGGACCCATTCGGGACACAAAGCAAAAAACAGCATTTTCCCTACAGCGATACGCACCTTAAATAGACCATACACGCTACGTCAGGGGTCTCCAGTGAGTAGCTCACAAGCTACCAGTAGCTTCTAACAACTTTTCAAGTCGCTCTCCAAAGCTCTCCAATTATCAACTCCTATATGGACAAAATTAGAAAGTGGGGTTCGGCAGTAGTCTGGAAGTCTACAAGAAAGTTTGGGAACAATCACAGTTGTGGGCGGGCAGTGGGAATAAATTAAAACAGACCATTTTGGAAATTCATGGAAATACAGCTGGAATAGCTGATAAATGTGCATACCAGGTCCCCTTTAACATTAGGATATGGGGGACAAACAAACACACACCAGATAGCAAATTCTGCTATCAAACAATAGTAAGCAAGCCAGACTTTGAATATTATGAGGCTGTCACTTGTCAACTCGATTCAGATTCACTTCCTTCAATAGCGCGCACGGGGAGAACATGCAAACTCCACACAGAGATGCCCAAATGGAGATTCAAACAATATGACATGATTACACTGGAAACTGGCAGTATTGTCTTGTCCCCTAATCACTTCCTGTTGACTTCAATAACTGATGCTTATTTTTCTTTAACACCAGTTTGTATTTGTTTCCATAGTCATCCAGTTTGGAATGGTGACTCTTTTTGTGGCCTCGTTTCCTCTGGCGCCACTCTTTGCTCTTCTGAATAACATCATTGAGATACGCCTGGATGCCAAAAAGTTTGTTATGGAGCTTAGAAGGCCAATTGCTGTCAAAGCCAAAGATATTGGTAGGTGGTTTCTTTTGTCGTTCAAAACTCTTTGCTGCCTATCCAAAGTGATTGAAAGCTGGTATTGCTGTCAAAGGAGCTGCAACCAAGTACTGACTATGACTTGATGCCTCGGTGTGAATACTTTTGCAACAATGAAATACAGACTTATGCAATCTATCTATAGTTCAGAACACTTCAGAAAGAAATCAGTGATACTGGTTTGTGCTATTTCCTTTCATGTCAACAGGAGAAACACACCTTTCCTTTGTTCTGTGCCAAGAAATAGAGTGTTGCTCAGGGGTATGAATACTTTTGCAACCCGCCATTACTTTGTAATGCTAGTACCACTAGTAATGCTAGTGCAGTACGTAACCATGACAGAAAGCACCTTTTAAGAGTCATGTGGGATGCAGAGTTGACTCAACGGCTAGCGCTCACTACTCTCATTTCGTCTAACCCTAACCTTTGTATTGTGATCCGGATGAGGTTGGGGGACATCCCAGCCTCTGTGATTATCTGGATCTACGTTGGTAAATTTTATTCCCTAACTTCTTAGGATTTGGGCATTGGACATTAAATTGATGCCTTTTTTGATCTAGTTACTATGAGTATTGATACCCATCCCAAATGGTAAAAAATATGTTTTTGTTTACAGGTATCTGGTACAACCTGTTAAGAGGCCTAAGCAAGGTGGCAGTTATACTGAATGTGAGTTTGTCAGTATAACTTCAGTCCCATGTCTTCATAGTACATCATAATAATAGCCAGTTTTTGTTTGGCAGGCCTTTGTCATCGCCTTCACATCTGACTTCATCCCACGGCTTGTCTACCTGTACATGTACAGTCCTGATGGCACCATGCACGGCTTTGTCAATCACACTCTGTCATATTTCAACGTGAGTGACTTTCAGCCAGGTACAGACCCTATCCAGCCAATGATCCTTGGTCATAAGGTAGAAACATGCAGGTAAGAAGTTTGATTGTTGATTGTTTATTCACAACACACCCAATAAACCCAATGTGACATTGTTTTTGTATGTGTCTGATATCAGGTATAAAGACTACAGAGAGCCTCCCTGGTCCAACACACCGTATGATCTCTCCAAGGAGTTTTGGGCCATTCTTGCAGTCCGCCTTGCTTTTGTGGTTGTCTTCCAGGTTTGGGGCACCCACATACTATGATCACTCACTCGTGTCAATGCTGAGACCGTATTATGCATTCATATTAGGGGTATAATGTTTCTTTTTTGTAATAAGCATTGAGGCTCGTAATGGGGTCTCGGGCCAGTCTGAACTGAAACGTTTAGGGCCACATTTTTGTCCCAGTCCCCCCCAGGCCTGTAGCTTGCAGCCACTGCAAGACAACAACCTGTCTTACAAATGCTTTTCTGACTGACTGTGCTCCCAACTCTCTTGACATCATCAATTAACTCCTCCCTTGTCATTGTGGGCTGCTCTCTCATCTTTCTCACAATCACCCTTACCCCACCTGGTGAAATCAGGCATGGAACTCCAGAGTGAGGGTGATTGACTGGCGTGGATTAGCAATAATTGCACCGATAGTAACTCGATAGTAACTTCTATTCTTGTGCAGGTCTACAATCTTGTTGCAATAGGTCACAATGCTTATAGGTTGGGATCAAATATTTATTTAACCTCAATTGTTTTATTATTTCCACCCTCAGCCATCTCTGTGTGGAGTTTGCATGTTCTCCCCGTGCATGCGTGGGTTTTCTCCGGGTACTCCGGTTTCCTCCCACATTCCAAAAACATGCTAGGTTAATTGGCCACTCCAAATTGTCCATAGGTATGAATGTGAGTGTGAATGGTTGTTTGTTTATATGTGCCCTGTGATTGGCTGGTGACCAGTCCAGGGTGTACCCCGCCTCTCGCCCAAAGACAGCTGGGATAGGCTCCAGCACTCCCCGCGACCCTTGTGAGGATAAGCGGTAGAAAATGAATAAATTAATGAATGTTTTATTATTTTTTATGTTCACAAAAGTACAAAAGTTCTGGACCATGCATGTGTTTGGAAACCTACAAAATAATCAATTACTTAAATTGAGCAGGGTTGTTTGCTGGGATGATGGCGAAAAAGATGAAGAGATTAGTTAAATTAGTTAAATAAAAATGTGCTTTGTTGTCTTTCGGCTTCTCTTGTCAAAGGTCACCAAATCATGGTTTGTTTTAGTTTTTAAGCCAGATGCGCTTTGTGAAGCAACCCTCCCATTGATCCGTGCTCAAGTCCAACAGCCTGGTGTTGTAGTATTAGTAAGATAGTATCAACAACAATTAAGAAAACAGAACTATTGTTTTACTCAGTTGTGTCCTGTTTCGACATACGTTGGTGAATGCCACATGTAGTGATTAAGGGTGTACACAAACTCAGCCAGTCGTACTTGTACTTGTGCCCACTCCTCACAAAAAGTCTGTTAAGTCTCCAAGCTCAAGTTTGGGACATAATAATTGTCGCTCCTCACAGGTTCTTAATGAGTAACAACACATTTTCTGATAGAAACAAAACACTCACAATTATGCAACCTACCCTGTTCTCGCTCACCCGCAACTTCATTCATGTGCGCAATAAAGACATGTGTAACATTTACTGCAATCACTCTGTACTCTGCCAAACGTATACTTGTCATTGCTTGTTGCTATGGCATGCTATATTTAGCATCAATATTCCATGCATCATATCAATTAGTTGTATTGGAATGTATGGTGATGGTACACTGATGCCTTTTCTATTTGTTGCCTGACAGAACGTGGTGATGCTCATGAGCGACTTTGTGGATTGGTTGATCCCAGACATACCAAAGGACATCAGTCTCCAGATCCACAAGGAGAAGGTCCTCATGGTGGAGATGTTCATGAAAGAAGAGCAAGGAAGGAGACTTGCCCTGCGAGAGAGTCACAGGGGGAACAATAGCACTTCCCCGTCATCCTCGAACAAGAGCCTACTACAACGCACTCGCAGCAAAACATAAATTACTCAAGTACCAGCTGTACGTTTATTGGAAAAGAAGCACAAATATCTTTAAAAAAGAACACGGTACAACTCATAACTAAGTTTATAAATGGAGGACTTTAAACAGTAGCTAGAAAAGCTTATGCAATTTCACAAAAGTAAGGCTTCTCCATTTTGACTGTCTGTAGAAATGACTTAAAACCTGAAACTTTCACATATTCACCATTTTAGGGCTTTTTCAACATGTACATATCTTTTTGAACCTATAGCAACCTAGAGCCATTTCTTCAAGTCAATTGACGAGGGATTTCTAAAGACATCATGGACTGGACAAGGCAAACATGGACTAAGAAGGACGTGGAAATAAGGAAACATCATGAGGGATGAAAGGGCATTTATGATCTCTCACACCTGGGACTCTCTCCTCCGGAGACCATCGAGCAGCAGGGCTGATGAGCACCACGTCACAGTGCTCAGGTGGCAGTTGAAACATGTCAAGGTAAAAAATAGAATATAATACAGTGAAACCTCTGTTTGCATCATGAATCTGTTCCAGAAGGTCCAACTCTAACCGAAACTGATGTCCCACTGTATATCTCAAACCTAAAAATGCACCACTGAAATACACTCAAATACACATAGGAAATACACATAAGACATTTCAAGAGAAATGGATACTCAGGTGTTAATCATTATACTTTCTGGAGTCATTTTTCATGAGGATTAGTCAAATGAAATGTTACTAGTTGTATTTGGGAAACAAAAATCCCATTATTTTCTGTTATACGTGAATATAAACACCAGACAAAACGATGCCAAACCCCACTTTAATCTGAAAGGTATTCTCAGGGAAGAAGCTTGTCTAGTTAATCCGTCCATGTTCGTCCATACAATGGATAAAATCCCCTGCTGTGTCTATGCTTCCATTGAATTTTCTTTTTCTACAAATGTTGGTCATTACTGTTTTGAAGAGGTGTGGTTGTTAATGTATTTAGATTTGGAGCTTTTTGGTTCTTTTGCGCTAAACATTATTTTCTGCTATGTTTTTTGTATTACATGTAACAAGTTACATGTGAAGGGGCATCACATGGTTACATTTGCACAATTCAACATGTCTGAAAAGGAGTAGAAAGAAGAAGAGCATATGTTTATCAGAATAAGAATCAATTATCCTACCCCTTCCCCATGTCTATTACTGAAGTAATAGTAATAAATGAACCTTAACTTGTACTTAGTGACACGATATTTCACTTTCCGACATTTGTCATGTAATGCCTTTGTAGTTTCATTCATACATTCATTCATTTTCTACCGCTTTTTCCTCATGAGGGTCGCGGGGGTGCTGGAGCCTATCCCAGCTGCGAGAGGCGGGGTACACCCTGGACTGGTGGCCAGCCAATCACAGGGCACATATAGACAAACAACCATTCCCACTCACATTCATACCTATGGACAATTTGGAGTCACCAATTAACCTAGCATGTTTTTGGAATGTGGGAGGAAACCGGAGTACCCGGAGAAAACCCACGCATGCACGGGGAGAACATGCAAACTCCACACAGAGATGGCCGAGGGTGGAATTGTCCCTGGTCTCCTCGCTGTGAGGTCTGCGCGCTAACCACTCGACCGCTGTGCCGCCTTTGTAGTTTACTTTAGCCATTTTTATACTTGAAAATGCTTAGTTTCAGCCCAAAACATACACAAAATTAGTTTACATCATTTGCTTGTATATACATATTTTTTACCAATAATAGGCCATAGTCAATATAGCCAAGCTAGAATATATTCTATGGTAAAACAGGTAAAACACATATTAAAATATGTGAAAATCGTGTTAATTTATTTTTAAAAATGTACACAAAAAATAAATAAGTTAAATAATAAAGACATTAAAATGAATGATTATGAACTATAAGAGTGAAAACTAATTCACACATCGGCCATTACGATCGGCCATCGAGTGACTTACACATTACGCACTTACTCAGCTGAAAGCAAACGTAGTTCCCATCAACGGCGTATCACTTACATCATCATGACTGATATCACTGATTAGCCATATTTTGATTTTAGAGCATATTTCAGTTTTGATCCACAAAAATGATTTCAAGGTTAGCCATAGTGCCAGGAAGAAGTGAAATCCTCTTTTGTGTTTCGAGTGGGAAACCTTGGCCGACCCGGTGAAATACGTAAATAGACAAAGACATGTGGATAAGATGAAAGCAGTGTGCCGCCATTGGTCTGTAGAGATGGGGAATGGTACGACAAGCAGTAACTATTAATACTACACTTTAATTACAGCCATGCACGTGTGAAGCTTCTGTTTACTAATTTCTCTTACTAAAGAATAACTATCAATCTATGGAGATTAGCACTGAGCACTCAGGAAACCTAACTTTTATTTTTAATGATTTCTGTTTGCTGTCACAAAACATTGCATTCCACTTTTTTCGGGGGTATTTCTGCAAAAACAGTTCAACCAACCGAGGCTTTGTTCTCAAGATGTAGCGCGACATAACCCAAGGAAACGATCCCAGCAGGTGTATTTTACACAAGATGACAAAGTAAATATAATGGCTGGATATGAGGAGTTTAAAGAGATTATTACAGTCAAAAGCAACACCAATAGAGCGAAGACAGACTGCTGGCAAAATAATGTCGAGCGTGTAAATGTGGAGGTTAAAACTGATTATTATACCTACTAGTCTTTTCACTTATCAGTGCTCAACATTTGAAATATTAACACTTTAAAAACACATAAAAAAAGAAATTGGATACATTTTCATCGTTGAAATATGTGTATATTGTCATTTTACGGCTAAATGCTGTATGTCATTGTGACCGTTAAGCTGCGGTGTTGACATTTTGTAGCGACCTCTTTGTTAAATTTTCTTCCAGTTGATTGATGCCTCAGAGTGTTTATTCCTCCAGCAAATATTGTAATATAAGAAGATTTATAGGCTGAATACTCATGCAAGGACTGTTGCGACATACTGTATACGTCTGCAAACACTGGCTGAGTTAATGTTTCATATTGCATTTTGCATTGTTGATGCACGGCTCGAAACGTGAGCAAATGTCGTGTGTTCTCGACTGTAAATCGACATCTCTACATAGAGACTTTCAGCAGGGAATGCTAGCGAATCAGTGTGATGTCAAAGTAACCACTCCCGGCGTAGTGCTACTCATGTTATTCTCTCTCCCAGGTCCACCAGGTTCTCAATAAATGGTGGCACCATTCCCAAATGAGTTACACCATGAAACAGTAGCGTAACTTGGCGTAACTCCCGACCAGGTTATGAGTTTAGCCTAAGTTACCATGGTGATACAGCAACTTTAAGCTACCTTCTCTGAGCCAGCAAGCCTAGCTTTCCACTCAACACACTTCGCTATCCCACTAAACCCGCTTCCAGAATACCCCGTTTGTCTTAAAGGGGATCTATTATGCTCATTTTTGGCCCTTTGTATTGAGTCGTTGACTCCTATAGAGCAGGTATACACAATAACCAGCACAGAAAGCTTTCTAGATCTTCCGATCCTGCACCTCTTTATTCAGTTCTTCCATGGATTTCATGCTTCCCACCCAAACCGTCTGTTAAATTTACTGAGTGCAGGCAATCGGCAGCCCATATAAGAAAGTCCGGATCGCAATGATGTCAATATTGCTCGGTGTAAAACCAAGTGTGCAGAGCCATCCAAAACTATTTTCAGGGATCACTTCCAAATGTGCAAACCTTTGTAACGGCAATAATAGATCAGAAAAGTGGAAAAGCATAATAGGTCCCCTTTCAAGACTTTTGGACTTGTATGATGTCAAGTGAAGCAAATGCATTTTAATATTTGTATCAGTCAAACCCCGTACAATAGCTTCGCCTCATATTTGTTTCATTTTCATTCAGCTTTTGACATTTCTTGATTTTCTACTAAAGTGAATGTATGCATTGTTACTGTTAAGGCACGGAGCATAGTACAGTATTTTCTTGTGCATGACCAAGCACAAACTGTGTAAAGTAAGTGTTCTGTTGATTGGCATGTGTAGTCTGCTGTGTGCCAATATGTATTCCACCTAAGTTTTAAACTCTTAAGAAAAAGTCTTAACTGAAAAGAATGTATTGTTTTGTCATTTGTTTGCCAACATGTTCAAAACCACAAAAAAACACATGTAGTTTAACAAGAACCCCCCTAAAAATTTAATTATCAATTAATTAATTGATTAATTTTCAATTAATAGTCAAAATATTAAAATGATGAAGTTGTAATCGAACAAGAAAAATGTATAAGAATATTGTAATAATATGTGGAATAATTAGTGCAATAAAGTTAAAATATTAAAGAAAACTGCTGTGCGCTCATTTAAATTGTTGCCTTTTGGCCAAAAAGACCCGTGTTCAAGAAAATATTGGATTCCCTTAAATGTATAAATATGAAAATATAAATACTGAATGATACGTTTTATATAATTTCATGTAACTGTAATCAGAACTGAAAAAAATGCTAATCCCGCCAGTGTCAGTCCACGAGCAAGTTATTAACATTAGATGAATATGGATTTGTATATAATTTACATATTCGTTTGGAAATATGAATAATATTATTTAATTACATAATTTATTATAAAAAATAATTATATAATTTATTATTTTTTTTCCAAGGCGTATATTGTGCTCCAACTTCTCCTGACAACACCAGACCGTGTTGCTCTACAGGCGTGCATGTTTTATTTTGAAGGCTTGACTTTATCTGCTACCGGATGTACTACGCCGATCTTGCTCGAGTGTTTCCGAGCGGACCGAAAGCTGTGAACCAAAGACGATTTTTTTGTTCATGAAAGTTAATAAATAAAATATTGTATTTCTTAACATTCCACATTAGTATGGAATTTACGTGTGTTCTAATGCTAATTTATGTCATAAAAAAATAAATAGTAAAGTCGTTTTGATTTGGCAGGTGGGGTTGTGCTGTGACTTCTTCGGGCAACACGGAAGCGAAAGTATAACTTTTTATGTTGATCCGGACTTCGGTACGCCTGTTAGGCGAGAGCGTGAGCAGGCTTTGAGTGCCATTATGAGCTCCTTTAACGCTCTTTTACTGGGCATATCCGATGATCTGAAAGACGAACAGCTGAAGAAGCTGATGTTTCTGTGTCGGGACATGGTGAGGAAGAGGGAGGCCGAGAAGATCACCAGCGGAGTGCAATTGTTCCAGTGTTTGACCGAGAGAGGCGAGCTAAAACAAGATAAAACGGAGTCGCTGTCACAACTTCTCCGACAAATTAACAGAGAGGATCTGGCGGACAAGTTGGACAACTTTCACACACTTGATGAGTGCAAAAACAACCAACCTTGC
Source organism: Doryrhamphus excisus (assembly GCF_030265055.1). Classification (NCBI taxonomy): domain Eukaryota; kingdom Metazoa; phylum Chordata; class Actinopteri; order Syngnathiformes; family Syngnathidae; genus Doryrhamphus; species Doryrhamphus excisus. The sequence continues at coordinate 6,110,040 of NC_080472.1, read as the reverse complement.
CCAACGGAGAAAGGTATTATTGTCTTTTCTGTACATCAAGTTATGTTTAACAGTTACCAGACGACGCGGTAATCCCTCCTCGTCGGTTCTGGGAAATGCGGAAGTGCTTTAAAATATTTTGATATTTATATATTGATTTGGCACATTTAATAATAATAATAATAATAATAATAATAATAAATTTTATTTGCATAGCGCTTTTCAACATTTCTTGAAACGGAAATTACATTCTAAGGTCATTTGGCTTAACAGTCGTATATTTGAGTCAAAATCTTTACCAAAACGCCTCACTCGTGCTTAGCTAATTAATTTCCCTTATAAACAGTCAATGCCTCCAAAATGCAAAGATTTTCCTCGATTGCGTGATTTCATGACCCGAAACGCAGTAGTTAGTTTTTTGTTTTTTTTTACCTAAATAACGCAATGATAACGTGATAACGCAATCTGTTCTACGCATGTGCAGGACGCGTCACATCCGCTCGGTTTAGATTTGTACCATAAACATACACTGCAAAAAAGGCTGGCCGTATAATGCTAAAAAGACTATATTTCTGCTGTAAATACTTTAAATTAATCTTAATCCAGGTCACAGTGTCGCTGTCAACATAAGTGAAGTCTCCCAGCAGAACGAGGGAACACTGTATAAAGTAAACTGGCCTTTAGCCATCAATAATGTCCATTATTGCAGTGTTTCTCAATTTTCTGTCATGCCCCTAGAGGTGACAATGTTTATGCTTGTATTTACAATGTCATAAACAGGTTTTCTATGCTCTAACTATGAAAACTACGAGAATTTGTTAATATTGAATCCTATTTTGGGAAAATTCACTCGGTTGGGTCTGGAACCAATTAACTGTGATAAGCAAGGGATGATTATATATATAAACCTTACAAGCCTTAAAGCCTTACAAGCCTTAAACCTTAGCACCGTTTGAACCAACCCATTTTTCTCGTGAGCATGTGGGCATCGAGTCCAACTCCATGTCCAGCACATTTCTTAAGACTCCAGACAGCAAGATCTACCAACGTACTTCTGCGCATCCATTTACATACAGTATGGCTTCCACCTTCTGTAATAAAAAGACTTTATTTCCCATTTATGTCTTGACTGCATCTTCAGCCAAACTGGACATCGCCACCGACGTGATTGCAGAGAATCTGGGAAGGACCTGGCGTACACTGGGAAGGAAGCTGGGTTTGACTGAAAGTAAACTGGATTCTGTGGCCGGGAGGTATCCCCCCGATCTGGAAGAGACGGCGAGAGATCTGCTGAAGGTTTGGAGGAAGAGTCGTGGTGCTGAAGCTCATACAGAAGACTTAATCAAGGCCCTGAGAGCATGTCAGCAAAACCTTACAGCTGATAAAGTGGAAGACAGAATCGCTTGCATTGGTCATGAAGATGGCCGTGAAGACCTGACAAATGAATGAAAATGTCAACCAAATCAACTAAAGATTTGATGAATGAAATGAAATGAATTGTTTGAAAGTAGATTTTCTTGTGTAAATAAATCTGCATAGCGTATTGTAATATATAAAGATGTTTCTTTGTGTGCATGCTAGTTTTGCATATTTGGCGACAGAAAGTCAGTGTTTTGCAAGTCTCAAAGAGCTGTCCAAGTTGAGTCTCAAGACAAGACAGGTTGAGTCAAGTCTGAACATCATCGATGACGTTGACTCAAACTGCACGTCGATGCGTCATCATTCAGAAAAAAAAATGGCGGCATAGAGTCGCAGCGAGTTGGGCAAGAAGAAATATCTCGCAATAGGATATCAAAAGTATGGGAGTACTTTACACTTAAAGGTAACGATTCGGTGGTCTGTGACCTGTGCAAAATGGAGATAGCGTACCATAAAAGCACTACCGTGATGCACCAGCACCCTGGAGCTGCTTGTGTGGAGGAGAAGACACAATACGTTTTCAACTCTTTTTTTCTTTCCTTGTTTGCAATGATTAACCCTGTCATTCATCCAAACGCACCACGTGTGTGTACATGCTCCAGCCTCGCACACACGGAGCATGTACCCACTCAAACACACACCTGAGCAGACTAGACCTGAGCTTTGAGAGTGGTGGTGGAAAGCAAGAGGGAAAGATAAAAGGACACACACAGCTGCTGTTATTTATTTATTTTATGTTTATATTTAGATTCAGATTGTGTTTTAATTTATTATTTTTGCTATTATAGGATTTCATTGTGCACTTTATTGTTGTATTGTTCAATACAATTCATTTTTCAACTTGTTAATAAAAATATCTTGTTTTTATGCATGGTGATAAATTAGCTGTAATTGCTGTATATGTCAAATTATGGGGAATAAACGATAGTCAAATTGAAATGGAATCAAATCAGTTTTAAAAATGAATCGTTAGATTAATCGATGCATTGAAAAACTATTTTCTAGATTAATCACAAAAATAATTGTTTAACCCAGCCCTACTCCGCTTGGGTGGTGTGGAGTTTGCATGTTTGTGGGTTTCCTCCCACATTCCATAAACATGCATGTTAGGTCAATTAGCGACTCAAAAAAAAACAACCCTGGTGACCCCGATATAGCCAGTAGTACCTTCACAATTAATCTATGCGATCGCCAATTTCACTCATAAATGATCAGTATTGGCAGCATAAAACCCTGGTAGGAACTCCCTAGTTCAACCATATTTAAAATGTGCTAGCACAGCATTTTTGCACCTCAATGGCGTACTGCAAGAGCCTGAGCTTCAGACAGCTGTTCCATTGGCAAACAAGTCCTTATCAGTGTGGGACATTCAACATGCTGTCGGCAAATTTACTTCTGAAACTGGAAACGCCCACTTTAACATCCTCATCCTTACAGATACTGCATGTCCAATATGTGCATTAGAAAAATAAAGTATATTTCTTTTATTATTAATTTTATTTTCTTGTATCTCCTTCCAATGAGATATCATCTTATTACCTATATTACCTTAAATGCACAAAAAAGGTATACGTTTATCAAACAATTTCACGTCTTTATTGTCATTTTTTTTAAGTAGCTACTTTAAGTATCAGGGTGTTGGAAATGTCTTTTACAATATCCATCCATAGAGTCAATTTTGGAGTCATTTTACATCTGAGTAATATCTTACCAAAATGTTATTTTTCAGTATGGAACATTCAATACTGTACAGAGGCATACTAATTTCCCACATACAGGAAGTGTGTGTGTGAAGTGTGTCATCCAAACACAATCACAGTTACTACCAAGGAGAGGCCATAGCTTGAAAAGCCTCTTACAATTATGAAATTGATAAAGGGACAAAGATAAGTGGATAAGATGAAAGCAATGTGTCACCTTTGTTCAGGGACTACAAGATGGAAATTTCGGCAAATACGGTGCCTCATGTCTCACTGGCAGCCATATGATTAGGAACACTCAGTCAGTTTAAGGAGGCCGTACGTGATCGACCAGCAATTGTATTTTGTGTTAGTCAGTGACTTCCCAAAATGTCCCCTGTCACTTATGGCATGTTGAGGTTGACTGGCATTGCACTACATTTGCTGACAAAGTGACATTATTTCACAAAATGAGCTGGCAACCCGATGGCAGCCATATGATTAGGAACACTCAGCCAGTTTAAGGCACTGTAAGTGATGGACCATTCACTTCTTTCATTCATTTTCTACCGCTTATCCTCACGGGGGTGCTGGAGCCTATCCCAGCTGTTTTCCGGCGAGAGGCGGGGTACACCCTGGACTGGTGGCCAGCCAATCACAGGGCACATATAGACAAACAACCATTCACACTCATATTCATACCTATGGACAATTTGGAGTGGCCAATTAACCTAGCATGTTTTTGGAATGTGGGAGGAAACCGGAGTACCCGGAGAAAACCCACGCATGCACGGGGAGAACATGCAAACTCCACACAGAGATGGCCGAGGGTGGAATTGAACCCTGGTCTCCTAGCCCCCGCCCCCCACTCCATTTACAATGTTTTCTGTGTGGGTTATTGTGTGGCACTGCTCTGTAGGAATCCATGAGCATATGTCCGCTTTAACTTAACTGTGGTTGCATGCAGTAAATACCAGCTTCAAATATTTGATTTAATTTTTTTTGTCAGATTTATTACTCATCTGTAGGTACATGAAAGAAAAAATGAGAGAAGACATGAGAAGAGAAACCAAATCATGCAAGTGGTCCGGACTCGCTTGCCGGTTTGGGCAAGAGATACGAACTGCAACCATAAAGAATGTTCACCCGCCTGATATCGATAGGACTCATTCTGGTTGCCCTGCCAACGCTTACGTTGTTGTCAGGGATGGGAACAATCGTTGGTCTTCTGTTCCTGGAGAAGGCGAACCTGTGGAAGATATTAAGATGGTTTAGTTTCTTTGTAATCCAACAGACATCGGTTTATTGATGGGCAGTTTACAGGAAATTGTAATTGTTATTGTAGGAAATTACCTTCCATAGTGCATGACAGAGTTATAGTCATAGGGAGTACCAAGGTTTCTTGTATTAATCTTCCTGAAATTACTTTCCATTCCTGGAAGAAAGTTTTTTTTGTTGTTGTTGAGATATTTATCTCATAATGAAAGTTGTGTGTAATGTGTATATAACATATATTTTGTCAACAATGCCAACCAGGAATGACGTTCTCCAAGAGTATTTGAACATGCTGGTCCCGGTCAGATCGAGTCTGTTCATGATTGAATCCCATGGCATGGAGCAGTTCGTGTTGGATGATCTGTTGGAAAACACAACCCTGACGACTCAAAGACACAACTTGTCCACGGCCGCGACGTCCAACAAATGAGTAACACCTGCAAGACATGAAATGATAAAAATGATGTCATTTTTCATGCTGTGCTTGGAGTACTGTATGTTGGGCTCTGTTCTCAGGAACAAGAATGCACAAACAGGAGTGTTTTTATTCACCCTGAACGAGACTGGATATCCACAAAGTCTCTTTGGGACCTTTGGGGGGTAAATCGAATGCATGTGGACGCCGCAAATGACCGCAGGCCTTCAATGATGGTATCTCTCTCTCCAGAGGCTTCATGAAAAAGAACAAGTTTAAGAACCCAGAGCCATTTGTACGAGGAAGCACCAGTGAACAAATATTCAGCAGAAATGGACAAAGAAAAGAGTATTTAGATTGGTAAAGTTAGCTTCAAAGTCCTGGCAGATGGCTCTTGTAGCAAGACCAAAGTTATTTGGATCGCTATGTTGACTTATCACAGATTACCTGGCCTGCCAGACTGCAGCAGTGCAGCTATTGTTTTTATTGTCATATACAGTGCTACCTTGGCATAAGAGTGGCCCAACTAACCCGGGTTTTTTTACATATGATGTAACAACTGTGACTGAAGTCGAGAATGACTGTAAACAGTTTGTGCTAGCATTAGCAGCCAACAAAAGCCAGTCACAAGGAATAAGTTTCAACACCTCAGTAAAACATACGTGCATTACAGCGATCTGATTTATATTATTTATTATTTATTGTGTAAAACTATGACAGGAACAACATCAAATGAAATGAATACAGAGCCACCATCCAGAGGCTGAGAACCGAACAAATACAGACAATAGCATTCAATAAGGTAATTAAAATTTTAAAATTACAGCTGCAATAGGTGCAGATGCTAATAACCTGATGCTAACAAGCTGGTCACCAAAGTTGCTTTGTGCTGCTAAATTTCACATTCACATTTATTAAAGCGAATTAAAGCTCAATTCATTGAGCGAATTCAAGAAACAATACAAGCAGTTGAGTCTTGAGTCTTGCACCAGTCATGATGTGCTATATATATCACTATATTGACACTTACTATGGTACCCATTATGTCATTGGATGCTCATATCACCTCCTACTTCAGTACGTGACAAAAATAAAATTAAAAATAAAAATATAAAAATGAAAAAAATGTAAAAAACAACTTAAACTATATTAGGAAAGCAGGAAGTGAACAAATGTTACTGATTGTAAAAGTACCAGATGGAGGGGTAGGATTTAATAAGCTTTGCTTCTTCCTACTCCTTTTGGACATGTGGAACTGGGAACTGATTATGGGATGCACTCAATTGTAATCTGATGCATGTTCAAATGAAATAAAACCATTACCATTAAAACAACAACAACTAGTTAGACTTACAGTACTGCCTGGAAATTCTATATGGTATGTAGACATTGCCGTCATCAGATTTTGGCCACAGGCAACCTCGTGTCGTGCAAGGATCAGCATTCTGCAGACCACTTGGTACTGCAATGTCTCCAAACATTACAAGAGGTTCATCCGGGTTCATTCCTAAAAGATTATCAACATGGTCAAACAAGGTCTCCTCCTCTCCACGAGACAACATTGGACAGATGATAAACTTACCAAGATTAGCGTTTGCCCGTTCTAACAATGTGGAAACGCTGGACTCCTCATCAGCAATGGTGTTGCCTGGGTGATAGAGGAATATTGTTCAGCAACATTTATTCTGCCAAATTATTCTAATGGCATTTTAATTTTCTTCAAACCAGTTTTACTCGAGTGTCTTTTCATCCTTTCAGAATCCTGAAATAGGACACAATGATAACATCAAATATGGAAATACATCACTTCTTGATTAAATAATCTTAAAGGGATCTTATCTTAAAAGGATAGTTGGATTTTTTTTAGTGAGTCGCTGTTGACGGACTTCACTGCTTATGGGGGTGTCATACAAGTTCATGTCAAAAAATCCCATTGATACCTTTCAGACTCGTTTTAGTAGAATATCAAACTCTACTTTTCCTTGAGGTTACCCTTCACAATCAATGACATAAGTATATTTTATTATATTTGGGAAATAATTGGGGCTGCACGGTGTTGAGTGTTTAGCGCGGAGGCCACACAGCTAGGAGACCCAAGTTCGATTGCATGTTTTCCCCGTGCATGCGTGGGTTTTCTCCCGGTACTCCGGTTTCCTCCCACATTCCAAAAACATGCATCCATCCATCCATTTTCTAGCGCTTATTCTCACAATGGTTGCGGGGGTGCTGGAGCCTATCCCAGCTGTCTTCGGGCAAGAGACAGGGTCCACCCTGGACTGGTGGCCAGCCAATCACAGGGCACATATAGACAAACAACCATTCACACTCACATTCATATCTATGGACAATTTGGAGTGGCCAATTAACCTAGCATGTTTTTGGAATGTGGGAGGAAACCGGAGTACCCGGAGAAAACCCACGCATGCACGGGGAGAACATGCAAACTTCCACCGAGGGTGGAATTAAACTTGGGTCTCCTAGCTGTGAGGTCTGCGCACTAACCACTCGTCCACCATGCGGCCCAAAAACATGCAGGTTAATTAATTGCATCTTAATTAATGAATGCATTGCATGTTGCATTAAATGCAGGTTAGTTAATTGGTGACCCCCCCAAAAAATCCATAGGTAGGTACACTGCAAAAAAGAGCTGTATATATATACGTATATATAAGATAAAGTTTCGAATTGTGGGAATAAACTACTTCAAACTAGTGAAATTATCTGTCTATGAAGTCAATTTTACTTGGTAAGAAATCTTTTTTTCTACATCTCAACATAAGCAGGACCGAAATCCTAGATTTTTAGACCAAAAAATAAACAGAACCTTTAAGCTGGAGATATTTATTGACTTTGTTACAACCGATAAAGAGTGAAATACACAGTGGCAGCAGGGATTGAACTGACAACCTTCCTCTTTCTGAACCACTTTATTGAACCAGAGCTTGAAATAAGCCATAATCCATTTGAAATGAAAGAAGGGCTTTTTTCTCATTTTCATCTGTGGCGCGCCTTAATCGCGAATCTTTAAGATCTTTGTACTTAAGTGGAACCTTACAACATCCATCAAGATAGATAGATAGACATCAACACATATGCTTTACACTGATGATTTACATTTGATAAGTTTTGTTTGTAGATCTTCATAGATACTTCATCACTAGAAAGTTGGTGGTGCTTACCTTTAAGGTGAAACAGTGGACAGAGCAGAGGAGGAAGGCCAGGGCTGCTGTGTGGAACATCATGACTGCTTCTAGGACTTCAGCAGCTATGAAAAACCAACAGAAGCACTTTAGCTTTTATATGGCAAAGGCAACTATTGTTATCCATATATGGCGTGTTCCTCGCAACAATGCAAGTACAACAGATCCTTCTTGAATTGCACCACCATAATTTCAACACCATTGTCTTATTTCAAATAACTGACCATGACAAGGTCACCTCATCCATCCATTTACACACGTGGTTAAATGGCATATTTAGTTGTCAAAATGATGTCTAAATATGTTCATAAATGCAGTTTGGTACTCAACACATACAGTTTACAGACTATACACTTTAAATGTCTTCAAAGTTTCCTCTACAACTTTACCACTTATAACAAGGGCTGTCAAATAGATGAATCACACATACTTAACTAATTAGTCTTGATTAATAACCATTAGCAACTATGCATGATATATGCCAATTTTTATGGTAATGGTAATGGTTTTATTTCATTTGAACATGCATCAGATTACAATTGAATGCATCACATAATCAGTTCACAGTTCCACATGTCCAAAAAGAGTTGGAAGAAGCAAAGCTTATTAAATCCTACCCCTCCATCTGGTACTTTTACAATCAGTAACTGTTACATTTGTTCACTTCCTGCTTTCCTAATATAGTTTAAGTTTTTTTTTTTTTTTTTTTTTTTTGTCCCGTACCGAAGTAGGAGGTGATATGAGCATCCAATGACATAATGGGTACCATAGTAAGTGTCAATATAGTGATATATATAGCACATCATGACTGGTTCAAGACTCTTCATCCATGTATTTAGCAAACATCAACTGCTTGTATTGTTTCTTGAATTGTTTGAGTTCCTTACTCAATCCATGCCATAGTTTGATTCCACATACTGAAATGCTATGGCTTTTTAATGAGAAATTCTGGTTTGGAGGTTTGTCCATGTTATTTTGAGAACAGCATTTATGTTTCAATAAATGAGCCAAATCAATGGACAAAAATTTATAATTGTTGGTTTTCCAAAGTGAATCCATGCAGGATGAAATGTATTCAGAATGTGCAGAGTTTTGACCGTTGTTACTTCAACAGAAATGGTTGTGAAACATCGCAAGCTTCTTCTTTGGATACAGGAAGTGTTTACTTCTCTACTCTTTTTCATTGCATGCATGTTTCAAGTTCTCCACAGCGCAAAATAAAGACAATTAACAAATTGATGCTGCAGCTGTTCAATGACAATATAATCATTTCACCTGCGCCTGTTTTTGTTTTGGACGATTCGGTGGTCAGTTTTTCTGCATGCTATACATGACACAAATAAGCATAGAAATAGCAGAGAAATGTCACGCTGATGGGACGACCCTATAGCAGTTTGGTGCCAGACCAGGGTTCAATTCCACCCTCGGCCGTCTCTGTGTGGAGTTTGCATGTTCTCCCTGTGCATGCGGGTACTCCGGTTTCCTCCCACATTCCAAAAACATGCTAGGTTAATTGGCCACTCCAAATTGTCCATAGGTATGAATGTGAGTGTGAATGGTTGTTTGTCTATATGTGCCCTGTGATTGGCTGGCCACCAGTCCAGGGTGTACCCCGCCTCTTGCCCGAAGACAGCTGGGATAGGCTCCAGCACCCCCGTGAGTGACCCTAGTGAGGATAAGCGGCATAGAAAATGGATGGATGGATTATGTGTTAAGACTTGCAGTATTTAAGCTCAGCAGACATGTTTTTTTCTTCTTTTCGTGGTCGAAATTGTGCAAGCATATCTGCAAGATAGTTTGTTAACCTGTGCCCACAAATAGAGAAGTCGTCCAAACACAGGTTTTTGCAACTCTGTTTAACAAAGTTGTGCAAAAATAAGTAAAAGCTTATCTCCACTAACAAGTAGGGCAGGTACAATCATCAGTGAATTATTTGCAGGCTCCGATATACAGCTGCAACTAGCGATTATTTTCTTAGCTGATTAATCTGAAGCTATCTGAAGTTGTTTTGATTAATAGAGTCATTGGTTATGCCTCTCCAACGGTCTCCAACGTTTTTTCTGCAACTTTTACAAAATGAAAATTTTGTCCAAGACTGAATCCTTGTTGTTGATTTTCAGAGTTTATTCCAATCGGAAGAAAGCGAATATGCTTGTTTTACCAAAGCATTAACAAACTGCTGGTATCCACAACTCACATTTCAGAAAGTATTTCTTATGAGTGTTGTCGCATTATTAACTGAAAAACGGAATGAAAATCAGGCTTGCAGGTGTCTCATGTGTTTATGGGGCGCTACCGGGTACTAGGGCTGGGTCAAACGATGATTTTTGTAATCGATTAATCTAAAACCGATTTGATTTGATTTCGATTTGATTATTTCTCCATAATTAGACATATTTCGCAATTAAAGCTAATTTATCACCATGAATAAAAACAATATATTTGTATTAACAAGTTCAAAAATGAATTGTATTGAACAATACAACAATAAAGCGCACAACGCAAAAATAATAAATTAAACTTTCTTTCAATAAATAAAACTATTGTGCAAAAAACACAATCTGAATCAAAATATAACATTCATTCATTCATTTTCTACCGCTTATCCTCACAAGGGTTGCGGGGGTGCTGGAGCCTATCCCAGCTGTCTTGGGGCGAGAGGCGGGGTACACCCTGGACTGGTGGCCAGCCAATCACAGGGCACATATAGACAAACAACCATTCACACTCACATTCATACCTATGGACAATTTGGAGTCGCCAATTAACCTAGCATGTTTTTGGAATGTGGGAGGAAACCAGAGTACCCAGAGAAAACCCACGCATGCACGGGGAGAACATGCAAACTCCACACAGAGATGGCCGAGGGTGGAATTGAACCCTGGTGTACTAGCTGTGAGGTCTGCGCGCTAACCACTCGACCGTCGTGCAGCCCAAAATATAAAATAAATAAATAACAGCAGCTGTGTGTGTCCCTTTATCTTTCCCTCTTGCTTTCCACCACCACTCTCTCTGTATGTGTGCATCTGCTCAGGTGTGTGTTTGAGTGGGTACATGCTTTGTGTGTGCGAGGCCGGCGCACAAGATTGGATGAATGACAGGGTTAATCATTGCAAACAAGGAAAGAAAAAAAAGAGTTGAAAATGCACGGTGTCCCTCCCTTCCACACAAGCAGCTCCCGGGTGCTGGTGCATCACAGTAGTGCTTTTATGGTACGGGGGGAGGGGGGAGGACAACAACATATTTGGGACCAAAAATGAGGTGAAAGAAAAAGGGGAAATAGTAGTCTATCCATGCAACTGAATCCTGTTTCATGGAAATTTGTCACAGCCCGGTGTGGAACCAATTAACCACCCTAAACGAGGGTGTTATAAAATGAATCAGAATGCACTGAATTTAGTGGTTTGATTGTTTGTTAAACTTTGCCTCATTTACATCGGTACTTTTTAAAACCAAACTCAACATCTCTTCAATTGGATTTATTAGGTAGCAGGTGTAAAGGCGTCCATCATCTTACCCGAGGACATCGATGGCGTGAAGTTCACCTTCAGGAATCTTTGAGGAGCTCTGACAACATCAGACCATATCATTTACTGCGGAGGTATGTTTTCTGGTGGTTTGGTCTTGGGTTAGTGGGAGGACATAACAAGATGGATTAGTGTGTTATGATATTTGTAGCATCATTGGGTCATGGAACGCAGCACTGTTGAAATCCAGTTTATGGAGAGTTATGATGTTCAATGTGGTTTGTAGACCAATTTATTGACTATAATGGAGTATAACCCGGGTTCAATTCCACCCTCGGCCATCTGTGTGTGGAGTTTGCATGTTCTCCCCGTGCATACGTGGGTTTTCTCCGGGGACTCCGGTTTCCTCCCACATTCCAAAAACATGCTAGGTTAATTGGCGACTCCAAATTGTCCATAGGTATGAATGTGAGTGTGAATGGTTGTTTGTCTATATGTGCCCTGTGATTGGTTGGCGACCAGTCCAGGGTATTTTTGTTTGTCATGAACATGACGTGAATTAGAAGTATTTGCAGTAATTGCAACGAGGAAAGCCTTTTTCAAAAGACTGTCATATATACGTATTTGCTTGTCATATATACTGTTGATTGCTTATTAGTGTTTCCAAGCATGTAATATATTCAATTCATTTAATAATGCATGACAATAACACTACTTATTAAGAAACTTACTGTGCAAGTTCTGCAAACTGTCCTCCTACACCAGCCAATAAGTGACTGCAAACATGTTTTGAACAAGTGTGCGATTCCCATGCACATTTGCACTGTGTGCGCTCCAACCAGATGCTACTGATTAATCTGTGAGTTCTGTGAATTCTTTAGTTTATTCAATAGTCTGATAATCCATATTTGGCCAGACAGACTCGGGTTAAAGCATATAAAAGTCCCGGACATGAACCTCTGCAGTTAGGTCCACAGAAGCGATCCAAGGTGAGCTTCAGCTGCAAAGTAGCAGGAAATTTCTTATTTCATTCTTCTTGCCTGTGTGATGATGATGTTCATCAATAGCGATATGTGTACCATATACAGGTCTGCTGGAATGGCTGTTTTCAAACTCTCACTTGTTGCTGTACTCCTGCTGTCTGCCTATTGCTGGGCTGACAATGAGGTACGTTAAACCTTCCATTAATTGCTCTACTCCATAATTGGCCTGCTTTTGTATGAGATGTGGAATTACCACACAATAATAGGTATATGTACAGTAATTCCACTTTGTGGTTAGCGCGCAGACCTCACAGCTAAGAGATGTTCTCTGCTTGCATGCGTGGGTTTTCTCCGGGCACTCCGGTTTCCTCCCACATTCCAAAAACATGCTAGGTTAATTGGCAACTCCAAATTGTCCATAGGTATGAATGTGCTGGTATGAATACTTTTACAATCAGTAGCTGTTACATTTGTTCACTTCCTACTTTCCTAATATAAGTTTTTTATTTGACTGGTTCAAGACTCTTGATCCTTGTATTTAGCAAACATCAACTGCTTGTATTGTTTCTTGAATTGGCTCATCGTTGTGCATTGTTTGACTTCCTTACTCAATCCATTCCATAGTTTGATTCCACATACTGAAATGCTATGGCTAGCATAACGTAGTCCTAGCATAGAAGTGTTTCAAATGTACTTCTTCCCTGAGATCATATTTCTCCTCTCTTGTAGAGAAGTATTGGATGACATATTTAAATTGCACCATATCATATCGGATTGCATTGATTTGAAGTAAATGATTAGTGCATCGTATTGTATTATATCGTTAAAGTATGGTATCACTGGCAGTGCATCGAATGTGTATGGAATCGTCCTCAGCACTGAGATTCACACAATGTGAAGTTGCCAATTCACATAATATGCATATTTACATATGTATATATTTGCACATTTGCCTTTGTACTAAACAAAAGGCACATTTCCAAAAATGCATTTCCATCTCTAACATGTACTGTAGATACATAAATTAACTTGTGACACAATACTTAAATCTGAGCTTGTATTATGTGCCATAGATTTGTCATAGGTCAGCACAAAAGTGTCTTTCTAATGTCTGATTTCCCCCCCATGTCAACATGGCTGTGCTCCACAAACAGGCAGGTATGTATGGAATATAACTCCCTTGACCCGCACGCTATTGCTTAACCTCCTGCTAAAATACGTACTGTACTTGTGTCACTAAAGACAGCTTTGAAGAAGATCTGAGCGATCTTTCAGTGTCTGAACTTCTGGAGAGAGCCAACAGTAACAGGGGTGAGTGTCACACGCTACGTTCTTAGAGTAAACGTTTAACATGCACATAACATTTTTGTATTAAGCAGAATATGATAAATATTCCAGATCATTTTCAGACTTGTAAACAACTTTTTCCAATTGCCAATTCCAAATCCAGGGCATTTTTGCCTTAGTTCCTCAGTAACTACTCTAAATGTATGTGCCCAAGCCATTCGTTTCTCATGAGTTCTTCATTAGCTCCATGGTAACTACTGTATTTTTGTGTACCTTATTGTAAAGCCAATTTGAATTTGAAATCGGAGAACTTCAGCGTCAAGCTAACAGGAGGGTTTGAATGGGAAGGAGCGACCCATAGACATTTTTATGGGCGTGGATTTTCATCATTCGAGGTCCTGGATGGTTGTCAAAAGTGGTTCCATTCTATATTGTTATCACATGTGGATGCAAACACTACAGGAACCTTAACGGAATATTGTGAATGAGTCAACATGCTTTAAACAGGCTGTGTGATGCGTTTCAGTGCGTTCAGCTGATGAGCCAGAGCTGATTGAAGGAGACATCGCCATCGACAATGACGGCGAGAGAAACGCTGACCCTTGTACCAGCCGTGGTTGCACGTGGGGAAAGTATAATGATGGAAAAGTCTACGTTCCTTATTACATCACCAATCACTTTTGTAAGTCATTCCATGACTGACTCATGACTCACCACAACATTGTCTACGTTGTCACAATGCTTTTCACTGACTCACTGGTGCTTGCTGAGGTCTCAAGGTTCACTGTCAACAGTTCTCGACGAACACTCTAAGGCTGGCCCTTTAAGCTGCCCCTTTAAGGCTGGCCCTCTAAGACTGGCCCTCTAAGGCTGGCCCTCTAAGACTGGCCCTCTAAGGCTTGCCCTCTAAGGCTGGCCCTTTAAGGCTGACCCTTTAAGCTGGCCCTTTAAGGCTGACCCTTTAAGCTGGCCCTTTAAGGCTGGCCCTCTAAGGCTGGCCCTTTAAGCTGGCCCTTTAAGGCTGGCCCTTTAAGGCTGGCCCTTTAAGGCTGGCCCTTTTTAATAACTCATGGGTACTCGACCAAGACTCAAGGCCGAGGGTTTCGCAGACTCAAGAGTACTCGAGAAAGACTCGAGTTTGACAAACTCACGAATACTCAAGGAAGACTCGAGTTCCCCAGATTCGCAGCAAAGACGCAGGTTTTACTAACTTACCTGTGCTCAACAAAGACTCGGGTTCACTGACTCATGGCCACTTGAGGGAGACTATTGTTTCCCTGACTCATTGGCACTGAAAAAGACTCAACCAAGGCTTAAGCTGACCTATGGGTCATTTACCCGAGTGTTCGATTTCATTTCAGTGTGTCAGTAAAAGGTTTTGTGTTTCACATCACTGTGTGTTTGGTCAACTATTAAACACTGCTCTCGAAATAGACAGCATTTTATATATGTGTGTTAATATTATATGTCAAAACACTGATCTTAATATTTTCAGCCTCCCGTGAGAAGGCCATCATCACCCGTGGTCTGGAGTCCTTCTCTTCCTTTTCCTGCATCCGCTTCAGGCCCACCAGAAGCAGCGACCGTGACTGGCTGAGCATCGAGTCCCAGAATGGGTAAGAAAAAAAAAACGATTATTTTAGCAATTAGCAAATTAGCAATTAGCAAACAAAAACATTCATTCATTCATTTTCTACCACTTATCCTCACGAGGGTCACGGGGGTGCTGGAGCCTATCCCAGCTGGTTGCCAGCCAATCACAGGGCACATATAGACAAACAACCATTCACACTCACATTCATACCTATGGACAATTTGGAGTGGCCAATTAACCTAGCATGTTTTTGGAATGTGGGAGGGAACCGGTGTACCCAGAGAAAACCTGCGCATGCACGGAGAGAACATGCAAGCTGTGAGGTCTGTGCGCTAACCACCCGACCACCGTGCAGCCTGCAAACTGCAGTTTTAGCAAAAAATTTTTTTATTTTGATCTTAGTTCTCATCAATGTTCCTGTGTCCAGATGCTACTCCTACGTTGGCCGCCGTGGCGGTAAGCAGGTTGTGTCTCTGGCTCGCCGTGGATGTCTCTATCATGGCACCGTCCAGCACGAGTTGCTCCATGCTCTTGGATTCAACCACGAACAGACCCGCTCTGACAGGGACAACCACATTAGAGTTCTGCTGCAGAATGTTCAGTCCGGTAAGCGAGACACTAAATATGCTCAAATCTGACGTATGTTCCGAATGTGAATGAAATTTTTTTTCCACTTTTCAGGAATGGAGCACAACTTCAGAAAGATTGCTACCCTCAACCAGGGCACTTCCTATGACTACAACTCTGTCATGCAGTACCACAAGTATGAACAACTGCAATGTTCTGCAGGGCTCGGATGCATTTTCTTGTTGTTGGCTTTAACAAAATGTTCTGTATGATGTTCCAGGTATGCCTTCTCCAAGAACAATCAGCCTACCATGCTCCCCATCCCCAACAGCAACGTGTCCTTTGGCAACGCTAAGGAGATGAGCCGCGCTGACATTACCAGGCTGAACAACCTCTACAAGTGCTGTGAGTGTCCACCGTGCAGACTGTCAGTATATGACATACTATCCTTTCTGACCCATATCTGTGTTCATTCTTTCAGAGGATGACAGGTTTCAAAGTCATGACTGAGAGCTCGAAGGCATTTTCTTCTAGTCTGTCATCAGAGTTGCAGTTGTGAAATCATTGGCAAACTCACTGAGAAATAAACATACTTGAACATGATGCACCGTGTCACTGTATTAACTTTTATTGTAGCTCTTTCTCGGCTGCACGGCGGTCAAGTGGTTAGCGCGCAGACCTCACAACTAGGAGACCAGGGTTCAATTCCACCCTCGGCCATCTCTGTGTGGAGTTTGCATGTTCTCCCTGTGCATGTGTGGGTTTTTTCCGGGTACTCCGGTTTCCTCCCACTTTCCAAAAACATGCTAGGTTAATTGGCGACTCCAAATTGTCCTGGTTGGCGGCCAGTCCAGGGTGTACCCGCCTCTCGCCCGAAGACAGCTGGGATAGGCTCCAGCACCCCCGCGACCCTCGTGAAGAAAAGTGGTAGAAAATGCATGAATGAAATCAATGCGCCTTGGTGTATGATGTATGTATAAAAATGCGTTCAACAAGTTGTTCTGACCAAGTCCAAGAGAGGACATTGGCTGGTCCAGGGATAAGATAAGATAAGATATGCCTTTATTAGTCCCACAAGGGAACATTCCAGATTTACTGCAGCAAAAGCAGAGTACACAAAGCACACAAGAACATAGAAAGTGCAAAATCAAGGTATTACAAATCTAGAAGTTA